>NC_060138.1:797827070-798491796 GCF_021461385.2 Schistocerca piceifrons | reverse complement strand
TCTCTTCAAATCCTGATTGCTTAGAGTTGAAAACAAATTCCTTACCAAACAATGGGATAAGTTTAGCTCATCTACAAATGCTTGGGTCGATTCCGGAGTTTGTTGTGCATCATCAAATTGACGCTTTCTTTGAAATTTTGTTATCTTACTTCTTGCAGTTCTGTAAAGTAGTAGGGCAACAGGAGTGCAAGCACATTTAGTTAGTGCAGGCTGCCTGCATCAGGGGCAAGCATACATTCAGGGGAAAACCTTTTGCTGTTCCATGTCAGCCCTTAACATATTGTTTTCTTTTGATTAACAGGTCATTAACCTATTGTTCTGAATCACTTTAGATAGCAAATTGATATATAAATTAAATTGTGAAAGCTGATAGATTTATGACCTTAACCTGTTGTTCTGCTAAGTGGACTTCCGACCCCTGGAGTTGATTTATGACCCCCTGGGAATAATCTGTCCTTCTGGGAAACCTCCCCACCCCAACCTTTCCTCCTCTGCAACCCGTCTGGAAATCTCCAACCCTCCCTCTACCCCTCAATGTTGAAAGTAAACTTTCAGGCCTGAATTACTGAAATAGCCCCATCCAACTCTATCAGTTTGATTAATTATTTAATGAAATTGATCAGTTAATTAACCCCTCCCCTGCTGGAAAATCCCACAGCCCTCCCCTCACCTCCCCTCCCCTCCCCCACCAGTAAATTGGCTGCTCTGTGTTGGAGGGGAAGGATATCATGACAGGAAACTCAGTTACATAGCAGGGGGTATATTTGTTCATCATTTCAGCATTCTCTGGTGTTTGGGAAGATGCAGGTCTTATAAAATACGTAAAAAAGAAGTAACTAAAATCAATCACTTTGTTTATTCTGATCATGTAAGGAATACTGTCAACATGTAATTACACTGTTAAAAATCTTTCACACTGACCGCAGAGCATTACACACCCACGCCAAGCCCACTTTGCTGGGCCAGCCACTTTACTTATTTCTGTGACTGCTGTCGACTGCCGCACAGCTAGCTGCCTTGTGCTCTGCACAGAGTGGAGGTCACATTAATCCCCCTAACAAAAAATGTCAAGTGGTGGTAACACTTTGATATTTGATACCTGAGAAATTCCTGTTGAAACACATTCTGTGTCTCTCTCCCTCCCTCCCTCTCTCTCTCTCTCTCTCTCTCTCTCTCTCTCTCTCTCTCTCTCTCTCTCTCTCTCTCTCACACACACACACACACACACACACACACACAAGTGACCACATCCTCTTGTGTGCCACTGCCAGGCCTGCACGTGCCATCAGTCATGGTCAGACCAAACAGCAAACAAAGCAGTGTTTGGTTGGAAAACCCCCAAGCCTTCCCTGTGGAATACCCATGTGAAAACTCCTACCAAGGCAAATGTCTGATTTAGAATCAACCCAGAAATAATGAGTCAATAAATTGATTGATTAATTAATTTCTGGTCATGTGTTCATGATGTAAGAGATATAATGCAGACATGATGGCTCACCAGTCTCAGTTGCAGTCAGTCTCAGGAAGAAGAAGAACCTTGAAATGCCAACAGCAGTAGTTGACATCCTCATTGGCCTCTCCATTGCAGAAGAAGAGTAAAAGTAAGAACTAATTACATGTCTTTGCTACTATTACTGCATGTAGAGGTTCCTCCATCTCCTCTTCATCAATTTCCCTTTATTTGGTTAACTCCACGTTATTGTGTGTGAATGATTATTGTTTCTTCTTCTTCTTCTGCTCTTTTTTCAGCAGGCTCTGGTGTGTCTGAACCAGTAAAGACATCCAGCATTTCCAGACCCACAGCAGCCACCATTGGCTCATTGAGACCTTCAGTGAACTCAGGCTTGTGAAGACCAGCAATGGTAGCAACACCGTGGAAAACTATATTGCACCTTACCAGCATGTTGGAGCGGGACACTGAGCTGTTATTATCCATCCAGCTTATTGGTTTAGACACTCAGCAATTCCTTGACTCTCAGGAGGACTGTACTAGGGCCTTACACCAAATGATGCAGGTCAGTACTGGTGTCCAACATACGCATCATCCCAGAACATTCCAGTGTCACTGCAAGGACAGAGTGTTTATGTGGTGGATGAGAAGCCGCCAATTCCTCCCAGCACTCTACTGCTTTTCACTTCAACTTATAATACAACAGCTAGCGGTTCATAGGGCTTAAATATTGATATAGAAGCATCAGTGGGCAATGACTGGTGTGTTGTGTTAGAGATTGAATATGAATCAAGAAGTGTTGAAGTGCGGTTTACAGAGCTGGAATGAGATGAAGTCTGTGGTGCAGAATCCTACATCAATCAACATATTACCTCTGAGTATTCTCAATCTCTGGACATTTACTGTGCTGGTCTGATGCTATCTAAGTAAGTAAGTAAGTAAGTGCCCTGAAGCATAAAGGGCCCCTCTGAAGCAGCCAGTGTTCTGCCGATACCCAAGAAATCAGGTGGAATTATTTCCTTCATTGTTCCTGCCCTCACAGGTGTCACAGCAATGGGTTCTCTGGGTGGTGGTGCTGTGACTATTGCCAGAACAGTGAAGAATGCTCACAACTTGCAGAAGCAGCTAGAGGAAGCAGATTGATTTTAAGCAGCGGGGAGTGGAGTACTGCAATGATTGGACTTGAGACCTACAACAGCATTCTGAATATCACAGAGACTAACTATGAACTTCATCTGGAAATTAATGATGGAAAAGAAATTGTGAAAATAAAACCTGGTGCATATGATATTGATGATTTAAACTAAGTTTTGAAATGATCTGAAAATGTTATTGTACTACATGTAAACATCAATACACTTAAATCTGAAATAAAGACAATGAGTGCAATTGACTTTAATCAGAAAGGATCAATAGGGTGGCTACTGGGTGCCAGTAAAGGACAGGTTTGGAAGAAGGAAGCTAACAAATTCTACAGAACTGACCAGTCAGTGGATATACTCCCTGTTAGTACAATTGGTGTTGAGTGTAACACTGCAATGAGCTCATATCTCGACAACAGTTTGATTCATACAATTTATGGATTCTTCCCATTAGTGGGAACAGGGTCCAAGATCACTGAGACCCACTATCAACACTGTTTACCTCCCAGTAACAGTTCAGACTTTCGCCTGCCTGGAGCTGTGTATTGTGGACCAGGATAATCAACTTGTTGATTATCATGGTAAGGAAATCATTGTATGACACTGAATCTAAAGCTTAACCAGCAGTGACCTTGAACGTGCAGGGACCCAGAGGCAGTGGTGGCCTTCAACCAGCTGGAACCTGTTGGAGGCAGAATTAAGGACCTTTAACTTGCCAGACTGGAAGATTTGGCAGCATGCTTCAACAAGTCAGGGATCGCAGCAGGTCCATATAGTCAATGAAGACATAAGGTCAGAAACCAAACCTTTATTTTGGTCATGGGGATGTTGTCACTGTAAAGCTTATCAACCTCCCATGAAACTTTTTTGAGCTCAGTGAGTAGACAAACTGGAGCATTATCCCTGACATAAGATTTGTAGCAGTTAAGACTTGAATTGTAGGACAATACAATTTGGTACACTGTGGCATAGAGTATGTGTTTTTCTGTGAAGGTAGCATGTGAGGCTGTAGGGTCACCATCACAGTGGGTGACAGGAGTGAGGAGGCATTCCAAGTCGGCATACATGACAAATGGTTATCGCTCCTGGTGTTGAGCATTTTTAAACTTTATGGATTTGTTTTGCTCAGTAGGCATAATAACACATTCTGGGTCCTTCTACTAGATGCTTTGCTAATAACTTGTCTGAGGAAAAATAATTCAGACACCTTAAACAAATATGCTTTCCACACTTGTAGTTACTAAGTCGAGAGAACAGAAGTTGGGACATGTCTTTGATCTGATCATAATGGTAAATGCCTTTCTCCTTATTTTTCTCATTGGTGATAGGAGTATGTTTACATGTATCTTACACTCACTGGCAAATTTTGAGAAATTGAGTGTACTGATAACAAATTCTCATTCTGTTGGTCTCACTTGCTTTTCTTCTCCAGGCTATAAATGTGAACTGATATTCCAGTATTGCACACCACAAATTTAGGTATAACCTGAATCTTGATGGGGAACTTGATACCATCAAAGTTATAACACTGATGAATGTCAATTTATCTACTCTACTGAGATGTATGCCATGGATTTTTCTCATAATTTCTTTCACAAGCCAGGACTGACCATGCAAAATGAGCCTGATCAGTTTTACTTTGCACATTGGATGCCTGCTTGGATGCTATATCTTTAGGAAACTCTATGTAGCTAGATCCTTCATTTACCAGATTTACAAGAGCACAGACTTGTGTATGGATGTCCAGATGTAGTATTCAGCTGTGTATCTTAGCTGAGCCTCTCACTTCTATCTCAGAAAACTGGGCCAGGATAGTTCTCAAGGTGGAATAACAAAACCATGTGCTTCACATTATCACACCATTATCCCCCCCCCCCCCCAAAAAAAAATGAAGAGTTGTCTCTTCAATGCCAAGAGGCAACTTCAATGGGGGGAGAGGACAGGGGGGGGGGGGGGGGTGACAGTTCAATGCACAGCACTGCACTGCATTTAATGGTTGGTGGGACACCACGGATCATTGATGACCTTGAGGAGCTCAGTTTCCACGACAGGAAGGCCCACTCTAAGAATAGGGTAGTGCTACGCTTCTGTCGGATTCTCAATTCTTATGAATGAGTTTCATTCCTCAAATGTCGCTAGTAAGACCTGCACAGACTGTAAGTGATAATGGTAGTAACAGTTGTCGTGGAGAGTGTTCCACATGGTCATATGGCTTACCCTGTTCTGGTGGACCCACTGCCTGGTACTGACATGACAGTCACCTTCCACAGTGTTAATCACATTTTCCTCTAAGTTTGGTGTCTGAACATTTTGAGTATATTCTTCACATTTTTATGCTTCCTGAAACGACCCTGTCTCAGACAAATGGTGAAACACTGTTGTAAACATTGAATGCTATTGTTGTCGGTGGGGATAGGTCTCCTGGTACAACCTTGCTGTACACTGCCCATTGCCATTTGCCTTTCCCTAAGTAAACACAATACTGGCAAGCTCTCAATTTGAATACGGAACCATTGTGTGCAATGCTGAATCACATCCACTACAAGGTAAGTCAGCAAGAGAAGTGAACTGGACACAGCATTACCAATTACTATGGCAGGAGAGGGAGCTAGGGCATGATGTATGAGGAACAGTACCCACCTCTAGGAGGAAAACATGCATACTGTAATGTGGCTGCATGGTACAGCGTGCATTAGATGGCAGTCTCTGTAACAAAGTATGATTGAATAAATGGTCTCTAGCATGGAACCCATGCATTTCCAAACATAAATTCATTAGACCTTTTTTGTTCTGTATCCTCTCATTGATCAATCCCTAGAGTATATATAATTCTTGCCTTCTCCCAGCCCCTATAATGGAAACACTTTTTGACACCAACACTACCAATCAGACTAAACCAAAGACCAATGTTGAAACCTGCCTGACTCAGTTCACTCCTCCAAATAATCATAATCCACCCCCACTGCCCCCATATAACCCCACATTAACTTTCCATTGTGGCTGGTTACAGAGCCCCCACTGAGAGAATATCTGCTCTCACAGACCAAAACCTTCAGCCCATTACCTGCAACCTAAACTTGTGTATAAAAGATACCAACCAGTGGAGTACCACTGACTCTCCACAGTTCCTATTCCTTTAACACATGGTGTTCTGCTCATCACTTTTGATGCCACCTCCCTTTACACTAACATCCCTAATACCCATGGCCTATTGGCCTGACAGATTCCAGACTAACAGTCTCCTTCCTAGTTGCCATGGCCAACTTTACTCTCACCCATAATTCCTTCTCCTTTGAAGGCATTACCTACAAACAAATCTGGGGTATGGCTATGGGCACCTGCAAGGCACCATCCTGTGTCAACCTATTCATGGGCCATCTAGAGGAATTCTTTCTAAACACCAAGAATCCCAAACCCCTCACCTGGTTCAGATTCATTGATGACATCTTCATGATTTGGATCAAGGATGAGGACATCCTCTCCACATTCTTCCAGACCCGCAACACCTTCTCCCTCCTTCACTTCACCTGGTCCTAGTCAGCCCAACAAGCCACCTTCCTCAGTGTTGACCTCCACCTCAAAGATGGCTCTACCAGTACCTCTGTCCATATGAAACCTACCAACCACCAGCAATACCTGCACTTCAACAGCTGCCACCCACTCCATACCAAGAAGTCCCTTTGATACAGCCTAGCCACATGTGGCCATTGCATCTGTAAAACTAGAATGAGTGTCTCATTGAGGCCTTTACAGACCTTAATTACCCTCCCAACTTTGTACAAAAACAGGTCTCCAGTGCCATATCTTTCCAGTCACCCACGACCTCCTAAAGTTCCTCCATCTGAACACAGAAGAGCATTCCCCCCATGACTCCATACCACACAGGACTGGGGCAACCGAATTACATTCTCCACCAGGGTTTCAACTATCTCTCATCATGCCATGAAATGAAAAATGTCCTACCCACTATCCTTCCCACCCTTCCCACAGTGGCATTGCACTGCCCACTGAATCTACACAGTATCCATGTCAATCCCTACATAACCTCTGCTCCCAACCACATGCCTCATGTCTCATATCCCTGTAGTAGACCTAGATGCCTGTACCACACATCATCCCACCTCTACCTACCCCAGTCTGGTCACAAACATCACCCATCTCATCAGAGGCAGGACTACCTGTGAAACCAGTCATCTGATCTACAAGCTAAGCTGTAACCACTGTACTGCATTCTATGTGGACACAACAATCTACAAGCTGTCTGTCCGTATGAATGGTCACCAATAAACTGTGGCCAAGGAACAGCTGGACCACCCTGTTGCTGAGTATGCTACCCAACATGTCATTCTTTGTTTCAATGACTGCTTCACAGCCTGTGCCACCTGGATCCTTCCCATCAGCATCAGCTTTTCTGAACTGAGCATGTGAGAACAACTCTCCTTGCAATATAGCCTATGTTCCTGTAACCCTCCTGACCTCAACCTTCATTAGTTGTTGTCCTTACCCATCTAGCCCCTTCCTTATTCCCATTCTAGCACTACACAGCCCTCTTGCCACCAATGCATACAGTCTTTTTACTTCTCTCCTTCTCTGCTACTCCACCCCCCCTCCCCCTCTCCCCTCCTCTCTTCGCCACCCTTCATCTAACCTCCCGACAGCATCTAGCTGCCCTACCCTGTCTCCACCTCATCCATACATGTTCCCACTAGCAGAATTTTACTGTCCCTCACCTTTACTCTGTCATCCCTCCCCCCTCCTTGCCCCAGCCTCCTCATTGCCCCCACCTGCTTGCCTCTCCCATCATACACATGCAAGCCCGCACACAGACACACACACACACACACACACACACACACACACACACACACACACACACATTCTCTCTCTCTCTCTCTCTCTCTCTCTCTCTCTCTCTCTCTCTCTCTCTCTCTCTCACCCCATTCCTCCCCCCCCCCCCTCCTCCTTAAGATGATATTGCTGCAGTTGCTAGCACTGTTGCACTGTTGAACCTCTGCCTTCAACTCTTCCACAATTTGGTGGATGTGCACTTAAACAATAAGACAAAATGTATTCAGTAATATGTAACTCTTAGGCTGTAGGGACAAAGTTACAGCCGGCTGAAGTGGCCGAGCGGTTCTAGGTGCTTCAGTCTGGAACCGCGCAACCGCTATGGTCGCAGGTGCGAATCCTGTCTCAGGCATGGATGTGTGTGATGTCCCTAGGTTAGTTAGGTTTAAGTAGTTCTAAGTTCTAGGGGACTGATGACCTCAGATGTTAAGTCCCATAGTGCTCAGAGCCATTTGAACCATTTGACAAAGTTACAGTTGCCAATTTGAATCTTTGAATCTGTAATTCGCTTTCCTGTGACTGCCTTGAATGTTTGCTGCCACTGGCACTATCACTGCTGTTGCCTGATGCTGTTGTGGAATGCTTCATATTCCTACAGAGATCATGACAAAGCAAATAGACAATAATGCATCCAAGTACAGGCAAGCTGACCCAACTGCAGATGATAGCAGAATAAGGCTAGGGGTGGAGGGGGTAGGTTTTATATAGACACACAAATTTTGCGAGAACCAATTAGAATGTAGTATTCAGGGAAACCTTGGGCAACAGGTTTGTTCCTACAAACAGGAAGTCTCCACTTGAGGTAGCTTGTGACAGGAAGTGTTATTTTGTTTGGGAGGAGGCGGTTAGCATGATTTTTGCTCTGCACAGCACATGAGGTGGCTGGCTGTGCAGCAGTCTACAGCGTAATATGTAAGTGTCAGCCAAGTGGAGTGAGTGAGGTGTGGGCACGCAATGCTCTGCAGTCATAGTGAAACATTTTTAACAACGTAATTATATGTGGTGAGTTATGTTGACAGATTTCTTGTGCAATAGGAATAAAAAAGTGATTAATTTAATTACTTCTTTTTATGTATTTTACAAGACCTGCATCTTCCCAAACAGCAGAGAATGATGAGCAAGAGAGATCAAACCCCCTGTAAATTGAATTTTATAAATAAACAATATATCCTCTGCTATGTAATTGAATTTCCTGTCACGGAATTATTCATCTCCAGCACAGAGCTGCCAATTTCCAGGTGGGGGGGAAGGGGAGGGTTGTGGGATTTCCCAGTGGGGATGGGTTAATTAATTGATCAATTTAATTAATTAGTCAAATAAGTTGATAGAGTGGGAGGGGGCTATTTGACTTACTCAGGCCTAAGAGTATTTTTGAGGGGGAGGGGGAGGGTTGGAGGCTTCCAAGGGGTTGGGGAGAGGAGGAAGTGGGAGAGGAAGGAGTGGGGAGGTTTCTCAGAAGAACAGGGGGTCTCAAATCAACACAGGCTGTCAATCCACTTAGCAGAACAATAGGATAAGGTCATAAATCAATCAGCTGTCACAGTTTAATTAATTTACATATTAAATTGATATTAAAAGTGGTGTAGAACATTAGATTAAGGACCTGTCAATCAAAGAGAACAATAGATTAAGGGCTGACATGGAGCAGAACAATAGGTTTGCCGCTGATGTAGGAAACCCACACTAACAAAATGTGCTCACACCCCTGTTGCCCTACTACTCTGTAGCATTTTTTTAAAGCTATACAACCATCCACTGCTTCCCTTGCAATCACTGTAATCTATGTTGTGCGCAATTTTATGTGCATAATGGAGTATATCACTGTCACGCACATCCTGTATATTGCGCTGAGCATCCTTGAAACTCCAAACACCAGTTTTTGTAAAAAGTATGTGCTACACAGTTATGTTGTTGCAGACTTATTCAAAATCTGTTTGTAATTGTTTTTTACTATGCTGTGGATGATCTTCAATTTATGTAATTATGTTTGGTACACACTCCTTGGACAATGGTCATCCTTTGCTGTGTTTCACTGTAGACAGGATTTAAGGCTCCGTGTCTGACAGGTATGATGAACTACATGGCTGAACACATGTTTCAATATCACTTTCACTTATTAAGCATGTATCATCTTGATTGTATTCCTCATGTGCATTGACTGGACAGCCGGGCATATATGACAGCACACATTCCACCAACTCACCTTGTAGAAACACTAATATTGCACCTGCCACTTCTTGCTCATTCTACAAAATTCGTTGAATTCCTTCCTGATGAAATGTCAACTTCAGCAACTGTTATCATAGATATAATGCAATGTTTGCTTTGTTTATCATTGCCATTGCTCTGCTGTGTATCAACACCACTAGCACTGTAGCACTGTTGTGAGTTACTCATCGACTAAGCAGTTCAAGTACACTCCGTTGCCTCATGCTGTGCTCATCACTGAATACCTCCAGTCTCATCCCCTGTTGCTGTTAACAGCCAATATTGTGGGTGCATTGTAGACAATATGTGGGGCATCAAATGCCATAAACATCATTGGCCTCTTTGTAATCTTGCACTCTAGGGATCCCTTGCAGGATTAATGAGCAACTCCTGCACTACTCCGAATGACACTTTGCTAGTAAATCTCAGTATATGCCCATTGGAGTTGGAAATAAGGAAAAGGGAAGCCCTTTATTGGTAAAAGAAAAGCAGTTAGTTGGAGGTAAGAAGGTTACTTAGAACTGAGGCCAATGCAATAAAGCTGACACAAGATTGCGCACTACAACTGTTGCAAAATGAGTGGGACCATTCAGGCACAGCCAGAATAAGAATTTATCACTAACATCAGGAAAAGATTAAAAAATAAATGTTTAAGCTCACTCAAGTGGACTGATACATTATTTGACCAGCCATGGCCATTATGCTACTTATCTATACAAAATCAAAATACAGATGAATGATAGTTGCAGGTATGGGTGTGGGCACTACAGATAACACATTGTGGAACTGTGCACTCTATGAAGATGCAGCAGGTGATGGTGGTCAGCATTCGGGTGTTGGATTCCTAAGCAGCAATGAGGAATGACCCAGTCTGGTGTATCTAGAATGCTACAGCAACCATAGTGTCCAGGAAGGCCAAGGAAGACTTCATGAGGCGTTAAACCACATGACAGCGTGCTGCCTTTCTGGATAGACAACATACTGTTCAGATGGAGTAAGACAACTGAGGCTGGCAACTGCTGAATGAAATGGTTTTTAAAGAAGTGGCATTATGTGGGAGTGAGTGATCACAGAAATTGTGGATCCTAAGAGATTACAGTGAATCGTGAAATCATTTGTTATAGTGGGAACACCGCTGGTGTGCTGCCCTACATCTGAGGAATCCAACAGATAATGGCTGTTGATGGGAGTAGTATGAGAGGAGATCTAGTAGTGGAAACAACCATCTACAGTTTAAATGCACCCTAATAAATGAATAAAAACAGAACAAATTCTGTAGTATTAACAGTAGGATTAGTAGTTTAATAATTGCTTGAGTATTTTATTGTAGTTTGCAGTAATAGAAAGTAGTTGCAGCATTAGAATTTTTGCAGCATTACTGTTTCTTTTTTAATTAAGTGGCTAGAATAAATAACTTATGTATTTATTAATTATTTTTCATGTAAACTGCCACCACTGAGTGCATTCTATCTTTCTCATATAGACTGGTTCCCAAAAAGCAACAAATATTAAAAAAATAATGGAAAGCTCTGGAAGCTGGGTCATATGTGAAGAATGTTAGTATAGTAGGACAATATGTAAAGATCACATAATTAACAAGTTACCTGAAAATGTTAAAAATATTTGTAGAATGTATAGAATCTATCATCAGAATTTCATCCTGATTTTATTTAAAAAACAGTTGTTGAATCTTGAACAGCTTTGATATACCTCTTTTCGTTGGCCTTCTGTGTCTGAGCTTCCAACATAAGGTGCTCTCATATTTTTCTTTGTATTAGTTAGACTAATAATATTTATTATTGAAACCTGAAATTAATAGCAATGGGATTTTTGGGGAAAATTTAGTGTATATTGAAAGGTTAGGTAAATGGGAAATGGAGGTGGTGTATTTGTTGTGATGGACAAAAAACTCAAATTCACTGAGATACAAATTGAAACCGCATGTGAGACTGCGCAAGACTCAGTATCAAGGGTGGGCATAAAATGATAATTGATTCCTCTATTGGCCACCAGACTCATCTCCTGATGTAACCAAAAGCTTCAGAGAAAATCTCAGTTCATTTGTATGTAAGTTCCCCAATCATACTGTAATCATTGGTAGAGACCTTAACCATCCAACACTTAATTGGGAAAACCATGGTTTTGTTATTGCTGGACATGATAAGACATCCTGTGAAACTTTATTAAATGCCTTTTCTGAAGATTACCTAGAAAAAATAGTTTGGAACCCTACTCATGATGGAATTATATGGACCTAAATAGACCTGACTTCTTTGAGGAGATGTGGACACATCAAAACTGGTATCAGTGACCATGATGCAGTTGTGGAAACAATGATTACCAAAGTACAAAGGACAACTAAAACAAGCAGAAAGATATATATGTTTAGAGAACTACATAAAAATCCATAGTGTCATGTCTCAATGAGGAACTTGAAACATTCAGCACAGGTCAGGAGCATGTACAGGAACTCTGGCTCAGGTTTAAAAGAGTAGTTGACTATGCACTGGATAGATATGTACCCAGTAGAACAATTCATAATGTTAGGGAACTTCCATGGTATACAGTCACTGCAAAGAAATTTCTAAAGAAACAGAGATTACTGCATAATAGGTGTAAGATGAAGCATAGGGCTATAGATAGAGAGATGCTGAATGAAACACATTTGGCTGTCAAGAGAGCAAATGCATGATGCCTTCAATGACTACTATAGCAGAATCTTGTCAAATGACATTTCATAAAATTCAAAGAAATTCTGGTTGTATGTAAAGCCTGTTAGTGGCACCAAAGTTAGTATCGAGTCCCTAGTGAATGAGACGACTGAAACTGAGGGTAACAAAGCAAAAGTTGAAATGCTTAACTCAATTTTCAAATGTTCCTTTACAAAGGAAAACCCAGGAGAATTGCCCCAATTTAATTCTTGTACCACTGAAAAGATGAATGAAAGAAGAATTAGTGTCAGTGGTGTTAAGAAACAGCTGAAATCACCAAAGCTGAACAGAGCTCCAGGCCCCGATGGAACCCCTGTCAGACTCTAAGCTGAATCTGTGGCTGAGATAGTGCCTCTTCTTACTATAATCTATTGTAGAGCCCTCGAACAAAAAACCACGCTCAGTTCTTTGAAAAAGACACAGGTCACATCTGTCTACAAGAAGGGTAGTGGAAGTGATCCACAAAACTACCATACAATATTGTTGACATCAATTTGCTGAAGAATCTTAGAACATATTCTGAGCTCAAACATAATGAGGTACCTTGAACAGAATGACCTCCTCAATGCAAACCAGCATGGTTTTCTGAAACACCAATGATGTGAAGTCCAACTTGCACTTTTCTCATGTGACATAGTGAAAGCTTTAGATCAAGGCAACCAGGTAGATGCATTGTTTCTTGATTTCCAAAAAAACATTTGATCAGTTCCATATATACGATTATTGTCAAAAATTCAATCATATGGAGTATAAAGTGAAATTTGTGACTGGATTGAGGACTTTTTTGTTGGGAGGGTACAGCACGATACAGAGTCATCATCAGATGCAGAAGTGACTTTGAGTGTACCCCAGGGAAGTGTGATGGGAGCCTTGCCATTCACGTTGTATATTATGACCTTGCAGACATTTTTAATAGTTCATGTGTTTTGCAGGTGATGCAGTTACCTGTAATGAAGTATTATCTGAGAGGAGCCGCATAAATATTCAGTCACATATTGGTAAGATTTCAACATGGTGCAGAGATTGGCAACTTGCTCTAAATGTTCAAAAATGTAAAATTTTGCACTTCACACCCATAAATAAATAAATAAATAAATAAACCATAGTATACTATGACTGTAATATTTCTGAGTCTGTTGGAATTGGCCAACTCATACAAACAGCTGGGTATAGCACTTTGTAGGGATATGAAATGGAATGATCACATAGGTTCAGTTGTGGGTAAAGCAGATGGTAGGCTTTGATTTATTGCTAGAAAACTGGAAATGCAATGCATCTACAAAAGATACTATTTGTATGACTGGTTCTAGAATATTACTCAAATGTTTGGGCTCATACCAGATAGGACAAACAGGAGTTATTGAATGTATACAGGGAAGGCCAGCATGAATGGTCACACGTTTCTTTAATTCATGGGATAGTGTCATGGAGATATTGAAGGAACTGAAATTGCAGACTCTTAAAGACAGATATAAACTATACCGGGAAAGCCTGTTAACAATGTTTCAATAACCAGCTTTAAATTATTACTCTAGGGATTTAGTGCAGCCCCATATGTATAGCTCACACAGGATCATGAGGATAAAATTAGAATAATTACTGCACACACAGAGGTATTCAAACAATCATACTTTGCATGCTCCATACATGAATGGTACAGGAAAAAACCCTAATATTTGGTACAGTGGGATGTATCCTCTGCCATGCACATCATGGTGGTTTACAGAGTATAGATGTCAATGTAGATGAAGATACAATATTTCTAATTGGTATTATCATTACTCTTTGTCCTAACTTTGGTTTTTAAATGGTTTCGAAAGTGTAAGTGCAGAATTAAGCTGGACGTTGCTAATATTGTGATTCCATTGATTGACTGCTGTTGCTACAGTCTTGAATGCACATTGCATGATCAATAAAATCACCTGCATTTACTCTAATTTCAAGTTACAGAGTCCAATACTTTTTACAGAAATACTGCAATGCAAAGCAATCCCAGCATTGAAGTAATGATTTTTATTCTCACAGTTATGCATCCCATGTTAGAAATGAGCCAGCAACCAGTGAGTATGCCGGTTGCCACCTCAGTACCCAGATAATTCCCCTTTCACTTCTTGCTGGTAATCAGGTTCAGTCAACCTTTAATAATCAGTTCAAGAGAAAAGGGAATCCAAAGTGTATAACACATGATGTTACCTAAACAAAATTTGAAAACACAATCCAAGACAAAGTATTTAAGCAGGAACTGAAGGTTAGAAAAGGTTTCATAAATATATTATTTATATCACATTTAATATCAATATTACTTGTTGGAACACAGTAGCAAAGTGTCCCACTGATGTTCTTGGCATTGATGTTCGATAGTGTGCACTGGGCCACATCAGCACAGAAAGTGATTTACCCTGGCCATCCATAAAACTTTGATCATAGTTGATGATCTCCAATAATGCCCATGTTTTCTTGGCCGGACAAGATATTTCTTAATGTGTGGTTTTTCAATATACACCCGATTCTTGCTCTATGCCTTCATCCATCTCCACAGATTGTAGTGTACACAGCCCCCCAGGGGGCTCACAGTTCTTTCATGAGTTTGTGCATGGTGCACAAGGGGCCCCAAGCTATTGCAGTCCATTCTTCCTTCCTGGGCTGCATTTCCTTCACTGTACCCTTCCCTCCCTGTCCTCACTCCTTCCCCATTGCCTCCTCCTTACCTCCCGCTCGGTGTTCTGATTTATGTCAACTTGACTATCCACCTGGTTCCCTGTATTCCTTGCAATTTTGTTCCTCTTACCCATCCTCATTCATTCTGTTTGGAATTTTTGGTCTCCTTTGGGGTTTGACCTCCACTCCCAAGTTTTCTGTCTTTAGTGTTAAGCCATTTGGGGAAGAACTCTCTCCCTAGTGTCTACAGTGTGGATTCCTCCCTCCCCCTTCCTTCCCCTCTTCCTTCCTTGCTGTAACCCCCCTCTGCCCTGCTAGGTCACCAGCACATGTAGCCATGCTGTGTAGTGGGGCTGTTATGTACCCATCTGGATGAGACCCCAGACAACAGAGGGATCACACTGCTGATACCTGGGCTGTTGTCTCCCCATATATGCCAGAGAGTTGTTGCTTGTCATCCTGGAGCATTGGAACTCACAACAACAGCTGCTGTGCCAGATGGCCCTTGCTGTGGCTGGGTGGTGCCCATTGGGAGAACCCTTGATCAGAGTGAATGGTATCAGGACAGATGCTTGGCACATGAAGCGTATCAAGCTGCAAAAATCTGGCTGTTCTCAAATGGCTGCCACTTTGAGTGGTAAAGGATCAGTAAATGTTGCTTCGTATGACACTGCAGACTTCCCTCCCCTTGGAGGAAAGCCAGGCTTGCCGTCTTGGGTTGAAACACTTTCCCCACTACCTGGTTTGTACTAGGACATTCACCACCACAGAACCATTGTATATTGTGAAGAATATCGAGGACAAGTTTGATGAAGTGGAGTCTTTCAGTAAGATGTGGTTGGGATCCCTGATCACTGTTGATCAAAGCTTCTTCTGCTGCCCATTCTGCCACTCTTCATGCTTGTTATCATCTTGGGGACATCCTGGTGTCTATTGCCCCTCACCAATCTCTGAATATGATCCAGATAGCGATTTTTCATAGGTACCTCATCCTGAAAACTGATGAGGAACTCTGGGCTAATCTGGAGTGACACAGCATTCATTTTGTTCGACGTATGTGGTAGAGTCTAAAGACAACCACACTGATACGGGCACCTTTATTCTGGCTTTTTGAGGAGATAACCTCCCAGAGAAGGTCAGAGTCATTTGTTACTGATGTGACATGAAGACGTACATCCCACCACAGATGAGGTGCTTTTGGTGTTTGTGTTTTGGTGATATGTCTTCTTGCTGTATGGCTGACCCTCTGTGTGGTGGCTGGGACACCCACTCCATGATGGAAGCCCCTGTATTCTGCCACCTGTGTGTATAAATTGTCATGACCACCACACCCCACACTCATTGGATTGCACAGCTTACAAGAGAGAAAAGAAGATCCAATAGTACAAGTCCCTGGATTGCTTATCTTATGCTGAGACTCACTAGAAAAATGACCGATTCCATCCAGTATTGATTTCTTCTACTTTTGCCCTTGTTACATCCTTTCCCCCTCCTACCTCCTCCATACCCCTGCCCCATCCTCTTCTCCCCCCCCCCCCTCCCCTGTGGTTGCCACAACCTGTCCTCCAGGTACCTCTGGCCCTCCCCGACTGAAGCAGTCCCACCCTTCTTCAACGCCCGCTAATGATGGGGTTCACCCCTAGGATCCCTCCCCCCAGTCCCCCTCAGGCCAGAAGCCTGCTACCACACAATCTCTAAGCCTCAAAGTTGCCGGCTCTCTTTCGGTTCTGGATCTTGCCAAAGCCTGCTCTTCCTGCTCTCCTCACACAAGAGAAGAAGAAGAAACATAAGTCCCAGGGCAAGGCTCCTTGGTGCCCCAGAGTTGCTAAATCCCCCCTCATAACCTGAGTCTGATGTCTTATTTATGTATGTCATCCCATCTTCGTCAGTGATGACCACTGACAATGTGACACAACCTCCTGTCCCCTTCTTTATGTCTAACATGGTCTCTCACCACTCGATAATCCAGTGGAATTGCTACAGATATTACCATCACCAACCAGAAATACAACAACTTGTTTCCTCTTATTCTGCATTCTGTCTTGTTCTTCAAGAAATGCACTTCCATGATAACCACTCTGCAACATTTTGTGGTTATTGGGCATTCTATCAGAACCATGCCAGCCATCTGGAGGGGTCTGCATATTAGTTCTCACAAATGTTGCTTGTGTCTGGATCCCCCTTCATACCAACCTGGAATTAATAGTGGTACAGGTGCAAGTGACCCAAGCAATCACCATATGCAATGTCTGCCTCCCTCCAGGTAGGCCATTGCCTTATGTTGACCTGCCTACCTTAATACAGCAACTCCCACCCCCATACCTCCTCATCGGGGACTTCAATGCACAATAGCCCCTGTGAGGGAGTGCCACTTTGACAGGTAGGGGTCTTCTAACTGATCAACTTATTACAGACTCTGATTTGTCTCTCCTCAATGATGGTTCCCCTACCCACTTCAGTGCTGCTCATGTCACATTTTCTGCTATCAATCTCATGATCTCCTCCCCTGCTCAAGTTGCTTCCCTACACTGGTCACCCCATGATGAGCTTTGTGACAGTGACCACTTTCTGGTGATTCTATCATTCCCCTGCAGCTGCCACAGAGACAGGCCCCCATGTTGGGCATTCCACAGAGCCAATTGGCCTCGATATACATCTGCTGTGAACATCGACACCTCTGACTCGAATTGCATTGATGCGTTTGTGTAAGACGATTGTGCCACTATTCTTCATGCTGCTGGCACTGCTGTCCACCCAGTCCGTGGGTCCCCCTTGTCATTGACTGGTACCTTGGTGGAACAAAGATGTAGCAGTCACTATCCAGAACTGCCGATGAGTGCTGTGACAATTTAAACAACACTCTTTGTGGACTATCTTATTAAGCAGAGCAAAAAGGAATGTTGGGAGGTCTATGTTTCCTCTGTGGGGATGTATGCCTCTTCATCGTAGGTTTGGTCTAAGCTCAGTAGCCTCTTGGGCCTCCAGTGACAACCAACTGTCCAGGGTCCTATCCTGCAGGGTGCTCTGTGTACTGATCCTCAGGACACACTTTGTGACAACATTGGCACCCTCTTCCTATCCTGGTGCCTTTCTCTGCCAGAAAGGATGAGTTGAAGGAACCTCCTCTGCTTCAACCTCCACGAAGCTGAATCCCATAATGAACCCTCACTGAACAGGAATTCTTACAGGCTGTTACCTCTTCATATGACATGGCTCCAGGCCCAGATTCCATTCAGAACCAGATGATCCAACATTTCAATGTTTGGACATTACCCAGAGGCAGCATCTCCTTATAGTCTTCAGCCACATTTGGCTCATGGGTGCCTCTCCCATGCAAAAGCAAGACAGTATAGTTATCCCCGCCCTTAAGCTTGGGATGAACCCAACGTCTCTCAACAGTTACTGACCTAGTAGCCTGACCAGCTACTTTGTAAACTGCTCAAGAGGATGGTTAGCTTCTGATTATGTTGGGTACTCAAATCTCAGGACCTTTTGCCCCTGTATCCTTATGTCTTCCAGAAAAAAAAAAAACAGTCTACAACTTACCATTTCCTCAGAAAGGAAACAGCAACCTGACAGGCTTTTACTAACCGCTGACACCTTGTCACAGTCCTCTTTGGCCTACATAAGACATAAGGCATATGACACAGCTTGGCACCATAAAATTTTAGTTACCCTCCATGACTCAGGCTTCCGTGCCCCCCCCCCCCCCCCCCCCCCCCCCCGATTTTTATCCATGAATTTTTACCCCATCGGCTCTTCTGGTTTCAAGTTGGCACTTCACTCAGACCCCTTGGATCCAGGAGAATGGTATCCCACAATGTTCTGTGTCAAGTGTCACAATCTTCCTCATCACCATGAATGGGCTTGTAATGTCTGTTGGATGTCTGATTACACTGGCATTGTATGTTTATGATTTTTGCATCTGGTGCAGCCCACACTCAGCAGCATCTGCTGAAAGCCAGCTCCAAGGCAACATTCAACATGCTTCCATAAGGGCAATTTTCCATGGATTCCAGTTTCTCCCTCCAAAACATGGGTTATGCATGTTTCCGTTGACCCACAGTACACCACAATCTAGAACTTTATTTAGGCAACCAGCACATAGATGCTATAGCACAGTCTTTTTGATAAAAAGCTGATGTGGCTGTCCCATATTCACCACGTGAAGGCTACATGCATGCAGAAGCTTAATGCTCTCCATCTCCTGGCCCACACACCTTAGGATGAAGACCATGCTAGTCTTCTCCATCTTTACCATGCTCTGATTTTGTCCAGACTACATTATAATTGTGGGTTTATGGCTCAGTGGTTCCTTCCACTCAAAACTACTTGACCCTGTTCATCATTATGGGGTGCATCTGGGTGTCGGTGCCTTTTGCACTATTCCCACAGAAACAGGGATTCCCCCTGTACAATTATGGTTGAGCCATCTCCTGGTTGCTCGTGCAATTGCCAGTCAATGATTCCCTGAATGTCCTGTGTACCTTACCCTCTTTGCAAATGAGGGATGTCTCCCTCCTGATATCCACCCTTGGTTGGGATTGCCTGTTGGAATGCATCTCACTTACCTCTGTCATGATTTCCATTTCCACTGCCTGGAAAGTGCCCCAAGTATTTCCTCCTGCAATGCCCCTTAGATAGTGCCTCAACCACCAATTAGGACTAACCTATTCCAGGGTCCTAAGGCCTCTGTCACGACTATTACATTCCAGCATCTTGTACATTCCATTCTTCTACACTGATGGTCCTAAAATGATAGATAAGGTGGGATTAACCTTTATATCTCCTACTAGCTTGGAACACCATTTATTGCTGGGATCATGTAGTGTGACACTTTCCTCTGTTGGAGTTTCCATTTCCACTGTCTGGAAAATGTCCCAAGTATTTCCTCCTGCAACCCCCCTTAGATAGTGCCTCAACCACCAATTAGGACCAACCTATTCCAGGGTCCTAAGGTCTCTGTCATGACTATTACATTCCAGCATCTTGTACATTTCATTCTTGAAGAGTTCCAGGGTGCTACCATCTTCTACAAAGATGGTTCTAAAATGATAGATAAGGTGGGATTCACCTTTATATCTCCTACTGGCATGGAACACCATTTATTGCTGGGATCATGTAGCAGAGCTGGTAGCCATTAACAGAGTCCTCTGTTTTGTTACTCAGGCCTCCATCCACAGTGTTTTGATATGTACCAACTGAATGAGCAGCTTGTTGGCTATAGACCAAAGCTACTATCATCACCCTTTGATCTCTGCTTGGCTAGAGTGGCAGATACTTACTCCCCATTCCCTTTCATGATTCCACGTGCAGATATGTGGATGCACATCATATCTTTCTTTTCTCAAAAGTGATATGATATCTGGTGCACTAGTGCTCTCAGTAATAAACTCTGCCCAACCAAGGAGGCTATTGCAGTTTGGTGCTCTTACTTTCCCTTCTCTCACAAGGAGTCCACTGTCTTTTTCCATCTACACATTGGTCACAGTAGGCTCACCCATTGCTTTCTCTTGTGTAGTCCCTACAATGTGGTTGTGGAGCCAGACTGTTGGTATCCCCTGTATTAGTGAATGTCTCCATCTTTTGGTCCTTTGTACTAAGTATAGCCTTCCAGATTCTTTGTCTTTAATGTTATCAGAAAATTCATGGATGATTGGTTTGCTCCTCAGTTTCCTTCATGAAAGTGACTTTTATTTTCAGTTATAAGGGTTTGCTTTTCTCTTGGAGAAGGGACAGGGTTGTTGTGGTTGGGGTGTCTCTTCATGCTTTCTGGGTCTGGAATCCATGACGACCCTGTGCAGAGATAGCTCTTTTTTACCTCTGTTTTTGCAGTTTTTAGATTTGCCCTACTCTTTTATGCCATCTACTGTATGTGTTTTTAGCTTCCTCATTTTACAGTTTGACCCCTCTCATTGGACCTGTCCACTTTTAATGCCTCTACCTTACAAATGTAACTTTTGAATTGTGAGACTGATGACCTCACCATTTAGTCCCATAACCTCCCTCAATCAATCAATTGTAACACATTTCTAGGGAAAGCTCTTTCCATCTGAGTTGGTGTGTGCCCTGTTTACCAGTGTTTTTAGTACCCCATTACTCCACGCAGGATGGTCTCGGCTGCCATGTGCAAGTACAGATTTGTCTGCATTTCCTTTTAATACACATTGCAGCCCAGGGTGCCATCAGTTCTCTTCTTGACCATGACCTCAAGGAATGGTAATCTCCTTCTGTCTGAGTCTCTGTAGTGAACTTAATGTTCTGATGAATGGAGTTCAGATGTGGGAGGAATTCATGGAGTTTATCACTACCATGCAGCCAGATAAACCTATCACCCGCATAACAGAAAAAAAACATACAGGTTTCCATTTGGATGATGTCAGGGCTACTTGCTCAAAGTGCTCCATATACAAATGGCGAGAATGGCCATGGGAATCTTAAAATGTCACCATCTCCATTTTGACCAGAAAACAGATTCCAACATGGTTATCATGCACTAACCTGATAATAAATTGAAGAAAGGGCTGCTTAGATCTGTCATTGTGAGACAGCTTGCCTCCGATTTGGCACATGAATGAGTTCCACTATCAGCAGATGTACTACAGTCTGAAGATGTTTTCATGTTCACGGTGCATATAACTAACCTGCATGATCAAGCTGACAGCATAATCATTCATGGAAGTCACAGGGAATGAAAAAATGAAGACACCTATAGTCTACAAACAAATATTGTGCACACTATGGAGTTAACTATAAGCGTGAAGAATATTTCCTTTGAAATGCACAATGTAGTGACCGTAGAAAGTCAGGTCACAAACCAGATGTGTACAACACAAAGCACACCAGGTAATATAATAAGACACTCAGGAACTCAAAAGTGATTCCTAATAAAAATTCATATTATATTCACAACAAACAGGAGCAGGTCAATAAAGTTCATGGAAAAGAAGCAAAGTGAATGGTACTTTTTCAGAAAATGACAAGGCTGTTATCTGTGACTAATAACGTGCCATTGTAAGTTCAAATTGGCACAGGACCATCAGTTTCTTTAAGTAATCTACAGTTATATAAGAAAATTTTATGGTCAAAATTTACTGAATTTCAGAGCTTCCCATTTAGCTTTAATGACCAAAAAATTTCAGTCATTGATCAGTTTCTAGTAGATGATGCATACAAGCAATGTACTAAACAGGCTAGGTTCACAGCTGTAAATTCACAGAAAGCAACGTACTCCTTGAGCCTTAAAAACACTAAACTTCATGAACCTTGAACAAGTCATTAACACTGGTTTTCCAAACGAAAAGTTGCCAAAAGCTGTTACAAAAACATGGCAATATTTTTCTGGAAGTAACAAGTGGCATTAAAAATAACAAGGCACACATCACATTGAAACTGAGCACTACACCAGAACTCTGCAAAACACTCAATATTAGCTTTTCATTAAAGTATGGGCCTAATGAAAACAGGAACTTGATCACCTATAACAGAAAGGCATCATGAAATCCTTTACCAGTAGTGAATGGGCAGTGCTAATTGTGATAGTACATAAACTGAATGGTACATCTGTGATGATTTCTGTGGTATCCTTACACAATTGATATCACACAGGGGGCCATCGTCATTGAAGACTCTGAAGTCGGCAGCACAAGTGCAGCATCTTTATACCAAATACATTAACAATCGATGGAGCTGACACTCCTTGGTACACAAAACGGGTTAGAAAACTGTTGCAGAAACAATGAAACAAACATGCCAAATTTAAACTGACACAAAATCCCCAAGACTGGTGATCTTTTACAGAAGCTCGAAATTTAATGTGGACTTTAATGCAAGATGCTTATAACAGTTTCCACAATGAAACTTTGTCTCGAAACCTGCCAGAAAATCCAAAGAGATTCTGGTTGTATGTGAAGTATGTTAATGGCAAGAAACAATCAATGCCTTCTGTGCATGATAGCAATGGAGATACTATCAAAGACAGTGCTGCCAAAGCAGAGTTACTAAACACAGCCTTACAAAATGCCTTCACAAAAGAAATCGAAGTAAATATTCCAGCATTAGAATCAAGAACAGCTGCCAACATGAGTAAGATAGAAGTAAATATCATCGGAGTAGTGAAGCAACTTAGATCACTTAATAAAAGCACGTTTTCTGGTCCAGATTGTATACCAATTAGGTTCCTTTCAGAGTATGCTGATGCATTAGCTCCATACTTAACAATCATATACAACCGTACACTCGACGAAAGATCCGTACCCAAAGACTGGAAAGTTGCACAGGTCACACCAATATTCAGGAAAAGTAATAGGAGTAATCCACTAAATTACAGGTCCATATCATTAACATTGATATGCAGCAGGATTTTGGGACATATATTGTGTTCGAACATTATGAATTACCTTGAAGAACATGGGTTTAGAAAACATTGTTCCTGTGAAGCACAACTAGATCTTTGTTCACATGAAGTTTTGAATGCTTTTGATAAGGGATTTCAAATCGATTCCATATTTCTGGATTTCCGGAAGGCTTTTGACATGGTACCACACAAGCGGCTCATAGTGAAATTGTGTGCTTATGGAATATCGTCTCAGTTTTGTGACTGGATTTGCGATTTCCTGTCAGAGAGGTCACAGTTTGTAGTAACTGACAGAAAGTCATTGAGTAAAACAGAAGTGATTTCTGGCATTCCCCAATGTAGTGTTATAGGCCCTTTTCTGTTTCTTATCTATATAAACAATTTGGGAGACAATCTGAGCAGCCATCTTCAGTTGTTTGCAGATGACACTGTCGTTTATTGAGTAAAAAAGTCATTAGAAGATCAAAACAAACTACAAAATGATTTATAAAAGATATCTGAATGGTGCAAAAAGTGGCATTTGACCTTAAATAATGAAAAGTGTGAGGTCATCCACATGAGTGCAAAAAGGAACTCATTAAACTTCGGTTACACAATAAATCATTCTAATCTAAAAGCCGTAAATTCAACTAAATACCTAGGTATTACAATTACAAACAACTTAAATTGGAAGGAACACATAGAAAATTTTGTGGGGAAGGCTAACCAAATACTGCGTTTTATTGGCAGGACACTTAGAAAATGTAACAGAACTACTAAGGAGACTGCCTACACTACGCTTGTCCGTCCTCTTTTAGAATACTGCTGTGCGGTGTCGTATCCTTACCAGAGAGGACTGGTGCAGTACATCAAAAACGTTCAAAGAAAGGCAGCACATTTTGTATTATCGCGAAATATGGGAGAGAGTGTTACAGAAATGATACAGCATTTGGGCTGGACATCATTAAATTCCAACCACCAACTTTCTCCTCCGAATGCAAAAATATTTTGTTGACACCAACCTACATAGGGAGGAACGATCACCATGATAAAATAAGGAAAATCAGAGCTTGTACAGAAAGATATATGTGTTCATTCTTTCCGCACGCTATACGAGACTGGAATAATAGAGAATTGTGAAGGTGGTTTGATGAACCTTCTGCCAGGCACTTAAATGTGATTTGCAGAATATCCATGTAGATGTAGATGTAGATCTAGATGTCTGTCCACCAGTGGTCATTCCAGCAATGGGCACCATTCAGTTCTGAGCGATGTAGTAGTAATACTTTATTCATCCAGAGACAACTTACATTGCATAGATTTCATCAGAAAATGCATACTACTGACTTTGACTATGGCATATGGTATCAACATAGTGTATGAACATAATTATTGCTTCTTGGTTGTTGAAGGTATTCTTTTTCACTCTAATGGCAGCTGGTCATTAAACACTCGAATATTGCTTCCTTAAATGAAGACAATTTTTTTAAATTTTTTTATATGTGCTTGAAGTTTGTTATATGATTTTGTACCTTGAATGTTTGTTTGTTTCTGTGCAATAGCCTTGTTTACTCTTCTTACATGGATATCACTGCACCTTCTTGTATTATATAAATGCAGATCTGAGTTAATCTTGAAATTTTCAGCACACGTTTTTATGTTAATTACACTTTATTGTATGTAGAGACATAGCAAAGGTAGAATATTTAGCTGTTGAAATAGCTGCTTGGAGGGCATTGGGCTTGAACTGTTTGTAATTATTCTGACAGCTCATTATTGTAGTGTAAAATGGGTTTTAAGTTTGTCACTTTATAACACCAAAAACTAAGGCCATAGGTAATAGCAATGTGAATGTAAGCAGAGTCGACAGTTCTGCTACATTGTTTACTAGGTGCATTACTAATTATGCATAGTGCAAAGCAAGCAGAGCTTACGTTGCTAGCAAGATAGTGGATGCGGGATATCCAGTCTAAATTTTCATTTATATGAACATCTAAAAATTTTATGACAGTACTCTCTTAACATCTTTATTTTGTATTCTGAGATCCAGGTCATTTTGTGACTTTATTTTCCTGTAATGAATGTAATTAGTTTTTGAAATATTTAAAGTTAACTTGTTAAGTTCAAACCATTTTTGTAAATTTACCAAAACTCTAGTTGCAGATGTTGGCAATACTTGGTTTATATCAGTTACAAAAACATTTGTATCATCAGCAAACAGGGTTACATGAGTACCACTGATAGGAATTTCAAAGACATTTACATAAATTAGAATTAGAAATGAGAGAGGTCCTGGAACACTTCCCTGCAGCACCCCAATGGGCACAATCTGAAAATCAGATCTGTAAGCATTACTTCAGTTTTAATGTGGTGAAGATAATTTCTACTACCTGTCTTGTATTATGGAGATCAGACTGAAATGATTTTTTTGCAACTCCTCATATGCTAGTGTCTTCTAATTTGTCTAGAAAAGATATCATGTTAGAAAGTATCAAAAGCCTTTGATAAGGCCAAATTTATTCCTATTGTACTGTTGTGTGTGTCTAGTCCCATTGCAGTATTTTGTGTGAAATGGGAAATACCTGAGTCTGTATTCGATTCTTTGTTGGTTTATTGCCAAGAGATTGAATTTTTCAAGGAAATTTGTAATTCTATGTTTCAAGACTATCTCTGTTTTTTTTTTTTTTTTTTAATGCAGATAACAAAGCGAGTGGTCTCTATTTTCCCACTTCTTATACAGGGTGAGTAACTAACTATTGCCACCAAGAATAACTCAGAAAGAATTATAGGCGCTGAAAAGTTTGTGGGACAAATGTTGCATGGGGCAATGGGATCATAATATGACACTGGTTTCATGTTGCTAGGTGGGGTCACTTCAGAGATATGAAGATCAACTCTGCTTTTTAAAATGGTATGCTATAGTTTGGTACTTATTTTCTGATAGAGGCTGTCAAGATGAATCCAATGATGTGTAACAGTAAGGTCTTTGAAGGTCAACAAAGGTCATAAAGGTGGCATGAACGTCCATTTACAGAAGGTGTCCGAAGTGATTACCATTGGTATCAATGCAGTGCTGGAATCTTCTTATCATGGATTGAGGAATATTCCTTATCACATTGGCACTTATAGAAGCACATGCTCTGACAATTCTCTCTTGCATATCTTCATTTGTAATTTGAATGTCTTTAGATCAGATTAGATTAGATACTTGCTCCATAGATCATGAATACGACACTTCGTAATGATGTGGAACATGTCAGGTTAATAAAAGATGTCTGTACAAGATATTACATTACACAAAATATTGCATGATACTAATGTCTTTTACGAATCCCTCAAGAAAAAATCCAGAGGCGTCAAGTCTGGCAAATGAACAAGCCACAACACATCTCCTCCACCTCCCATCCAACAATTTGGGAATTGTCTGTGCCGGGCACCCTTCATGTTGATACCACATTCTGTTCCCTGTTCCTAAAGGTATTTCTTCCAATAACAGACCTAATGTTTCTTACAGGAATTTGGTGTACTTCCTCCCATTAAGATTTCCTTCAACGAAATAGGGGCCTATAATTCTGTCCTCCAGAATCCCCCACCATACATTCCCGACCATGGTTTTTGGTGTGCAACTTGCTGCAGCCAACATAGATTTTCAGTTGCCCAATAATACATGTGATGCAAATTAACATTTCCATGGTTTGTGAATGTAGCCTCATCGGTAAATAAAATCAAATTAATAAATGTGTCATCCCTCTGAATCTGAAGTTGAGCCCATCGTCTGAATTCAATGTGATGCATACAATCCATACCAGTTAATTTTTGGTGGAGACTGATATGGTAAGGATGATATTTATGGTGATGCAGAACACAAACAACAGTACTCTGGCTCATGCCAGATTTCCTTGCAATTTGACGCGAACTAACATAAGGATCTCGAACCACAGTGGCAAGAGTACCAATTTCCGTTTCCTCATTAGTAACTTTCCTTTGCTGGATATGTTTCCGATGCATTAAAGATCCAGTTGTTCTCAATTTATCATACACATATTTAAATGTATGACGTGTAGGGTGAGTACGTTGAGGATATCATTCAGCGTATAAGTCTCTAGCTCTCACTGAATTTTGTTGTCGTTCTCCATAAATGAGAAGCATATTGACTTTTTCTTCAAAGGAATACATCATTCACATTCACTTGATTTGACAATACTAGTCTTACCATTCCTATTAGTGTTGTGTTGCAAAACTGTCGAATGGTGTTTACATGTCAATGGCACGTTAGGTGGATATGCCGTATTTGGCGAATATTTACAATTTGCACAATATACGAGAGAGAATTGTCAGAGCACATGCTTCAGTAACTGGTGAAATGATAAGGAATACCACTCAATCCATGATAAGAAGATTGCAGCACTGCATTGATACCAATGGTCATCACTTCGAACACCTTCTGTAAATGGACGTTCATGCCACCTTCTTGACCTTCGTTGACCTTCAAAGACCTTACTGTTATACATAATTGGGTTCATCTTGATAGCCACTATCAGGAAATAAGTACAAAACTATAGCATCCCATTAAAACAAAAAAAAAACAAAGTTGACCTTCATATCTCTGATGTGACCCCACCTAGCAACAAAAAACCGTCATATTATGGCCCTCATTGTCCCATGCAACATTTCTCCCACAAACTTTTCAGTTACTATAATACTTTCAGAGTTATTCTAGGTGGCAATAGTTAGTCTCACCCTGTATATTGCCCTTTTTATACAGTGTTTTTATTTTTGAAATTCTTAATCTTTGAGGAAACACTCCTTCTGACAATGATATATTTATGAAGTGTGAGAACAGTTCTGATTTGACACTAGCACATTTTCTTAAGTCTGAATCTGGTACTTCATAAATCCCTGAAGGCATTTTATTCCACATTGTTTTTATTATTCTCAGAACTTCTGATTTATTTGTGGGGCATAGCAATATTGAATTGAAACTAGAGTAGTTTTATCATGGCTAGCTCTCAGAAGGAGCTCGATACTTCTGAGGGTATATTTTCTTCTCCACTGGCTTGCTCAACTTTTATCTTTTAGTACTCTGCCACATTCTTTTGCAAATATTATACATATATCTCCCATCTCAGTTTCATTTATTTCCTCTTCTCCTTCTATAATGATGTCTTTGTGGTGTGCATACTGTAAGACCTTCGGTACACACACCATCAGATTATTTGACTTGTCTCTCTAACGAAGTAGGCGACTGTCAGCAATATGTCTCGTGGTCTTATCATGGCGTGTTTATCTTCTGCCGTTACGTCAAATGATAGAAATGCCACTTGCACGCTTAGAGTAGCAGATGGACGGTGACCAACTTTAAACAGAACTTGATTAATTTTCACACATGTTTATTAAAATAATAAAAAGCATACAAATTACTTAACTTGATTCTGGATGCTGTTTACAATTGACAATCTGAACTTCCTTTGGTCTTGGTACATTGATCTTATTCTCACATATCTCTGATACTTGACAAAGTGTCTATTCATTTATCTTCATGGCTATGTACAGGAATATGATAATCTTATTAGGCGCAGACTGAAACTTGGCTATAGACTAATGCAGACTGGTACAGACAGGTGCAGATAAATGCAGACTCGTACAGACTAATGCAGACTAAGTAATCGGAGGTCTGTACACTCGTTATAATACCTCGCGCGTTCAGGTATCACTGCGCGAGTGTGATCCGCGAGGAGAAAAGGTTTTACGTTAGCAGCAATCTCATTGGCTGCAAAAAATATTAATATGCAGATCGGTGGAAGTAGAATTTGGTCTGTCTCTAAGACAGTGCCATCTCGTAGTGTGGAGATGGACGAGCACTGAGCCTGCGCTGTTGTGCTTAGCAGGGCATGCTCTATTGGGAAAGTTGTGTACGCGCTGACTGCGCGGAACTATGTACACAGCAGTCTTCAAGTATGTCTCCCTTATATAGACATTTTTTATTCACCTTCCAATTTTCTGGGTTCCCTTCTTTACTTACTGCTGGGCTGCCATCTGAAATCTTATTATTCAAGCATATTACAAGTGTTCTCTTTTCTCCATAGATCTCTTTAACTTCCCTATAGGTAGCTTCTGTTGATGATATGGTCTCCACTCTGAAGAGGTGCAGCTTTCCATGCTGTCTGTCATGTGCAAGTTTCTTCATCTCTGCACAACTACCACAACCTGCTTCCATTTAAATCTATTTACTGCATGCAAGCCTTGATCTCCCTCTACATTTTTTTCTACTCACACTTTCATTACCAAGCTCACGGTTCCTTGATGTCTCAGGATGTGTCCTATCAATGAATTCCTTCTTATAATCAATTTCTGCCATAAATTTCTTTTTTTCGTGAATTCAGTTCAGTACCTCCTCATTTGTTATTCAACCTACACATAAAATCCTCATTGTTTGTCTGTAGTATCACATTTCAAAAGCTTCTAATCTCTTCTTTCTGAACTGTTTATTGTCCAAGTGTCACTTCCATACAAAGCTACACTCCACACAACTATCATCTGAAAGGAACTCCTGCCATTTAAAAATATTAACAAATTCCTCTTTTCCAGAAATGTTTTTCTTGCTATAGCCAGTCCACATTTTGTACCCTCTTTACTTCAGACATCATTAGTTATTTTGCTGTCCAAATAGTGAAACTCATCTAATTTTAGTGACTCTTTTCTAATCTATTTCTTTCAGCATCACCTGATTTAATTTGCTTCATTACATTACCCTTATTTTACTCTTGTTGATGCTCATCTCATCTCTTTTCAGGACACTATCCATTCTGTTCAAATACTCTTCCAAGCCCTTTGCCACCTCTGACAGAATTACAATTTCACCAGCAAATCAAAAAGTTTTTATTTTTTCTCTGTGAATTTTAGTCCCTTTCTGAATCCCTCTTTAGTTTTCTTTGCAGTTTCCCAAATGCACAAACTGAATAACATGGGGACAAGCTACAAACGTTTCACACTCCCTTCCCAACCACTGCATCGTTTTCACGCCCTTTGACTCTTATAACTGAAGTCTGGTTTCTACATACATTATAAATAGCCTTTTGTCCACTGTATTTTATCCCTGCTACCTTCAATATTTCAAAAAATGTATTCTAGTTGAAACACTCTCTTTCCTGTTAACCATCTACTTTCAATATTTTAAAAAATACATGCACAGAATTTGTTCATGGAACTTAAACATTGCATAAGTTGTTGAAAGTACTGTTCTAGCAGTTACAAAGACACTGTGGCAGCTGATATTTTCATTGGAAAGGAATGATGTAAAGAATAAAAAATTAATTTTTATAGTCATCTTCAGTCATGAAGATCTGTAGAACAGCAACATTATCTCACGGATCCAATTTTTCAGTTTCATGAATAAGACCATTTGTTGCCAAAAATTCATGTTCATTAATATTTATGCTTCTGGCAAATGTTTGCAATAAATGACACAAATTTAGTTTCCATTTCAAAGTCACATGTTGCAAAATTACTTGGTACACATTCCTTGAAATTTTATTTTTTAAACAAACAGTAATGAAGATTACTTCATAATAATCCTGATGATATAAATTGCATCCAAAGACATGTGTAACAAGAAATACAAACAAACACACAAAAAACTGAAACTACAAATTGTCTAATATTAAATGAATACAAAGAAACACGAAACTGTGTTCTGGCATGCTTTTGACAAGTACATACACTGAGCTGACAAAATTCGTGGGTTAGTGATATGCATATATATGTATGGTGGTAGAATCAAATACACAAGGTATAAATGGGCAGTGCATTGGTCAAGTAGTCATTTTTACTCAGGTGATTCATGTGAAATGGTTTCTGATCTGCTTATGACCACTCAGTGGGAATCAACAGACTTTGAATGTGGAATGGTAGTTGGAGCTAGATGCATGGGACATTCCATCTCAGAAATTGTTAGGGAAATCAATATTCTGAGATACATAGTGACAAGAATGTGCTAAGAACATCAAATTTCAGGCATTACCTTTCACCACAGACAACGCAGTGGTGTACAGGCTTCACTTAATACCTGAGAGCAGCAGCATTTGCATAGAGTTGTCAATGCAAACCGACAAGCAACAATGCATGAAATAACTGCAGAAATCAATGTGGGGAATATGACAAATGTATCTGTTAGGAAATTCCAGCAAAATTTGGCATTAGTGGGCTACGGCAACAGATGAGTAATGTGAGTACCTTTACTAACAGCATGACATCACCTTCAGTATCTTTTCTGGGCTTATGACCATATCAGCCAGACCATAGACAACTGGAAAACTGTGGCCTGGTCATATGAGTCCCAGATTCAGTTGATAAGAGCCGACACTAGGGTGCAAGTGTGGCAAAGATCCTATGAAGTCATGGACCTAGTTGTCTACAAGGCACTGTACAAAATGGTGGTGGCTCCATGATAGTGTGGGCTGTGTTTACATGGAATGGACTGGGTCCTCTGGTCCAACTGAACCAGTCATTGACTGGAAATGGCTATATTTGGCTACCTGGAGACTATCTGCAGCCATTCATGGACTTCATGTTCCCAAACAATGATGGAATTTTTATATGTGCCATGTCGCTGGGGTACAGTTGTTCATGATTTATATAAAGAACATTCTGGACAATTCGCGCAAATGATTTGGATACCCAGATCACCTGACATGAATCCCATTGAACATTTATGGGATATAATCAAGAGGTCAGTTCACTGGTAACACTTTCCAACAATTTGTTGAGTCCATGTCACATTGAAATGCTGCACTACACCAGATAAAATATTAAGAGATATCACACAACTTTTGTCACCTCAGTCTATAATTTTCCATTACACCTCAGAACATTCAAAAAACTCCTAGTACTAATGCAGTTGTGACGTTTGCCTGCTTTATTTCTTCCTTGATAGTCCTCAGTGTTGAAATACTGCATTGTTTTACTGGCTGAAAATTGGGGGGGGGGGGGTTGGGGGGGGGGGGGGTTGGGGTGGGGGGGGGGGGAGAGGAGGTGGAAGTTTAACACTGACTACTGTAAATGATGTAGCCAATAGTTGCACAATTGCGTTTCACAGTTCTTTACTTTTACTGTTCACAATCCCCAAGTATTACACAATTAGATGGCCAGTTCACCGTTAGTAAATGTTGATAAGCCTCATTAATAGGTTGCAGGCAAACATCAGCATACTGCTACAATAGTTTGCTGGTGAACATCTATGAGCAATAAAAACCTAACCACACAGTTCACAGTTCTTGCAGAATAACATGGTACATGTGACACTATTTCTCAAATAATTTGAACAAGCAGTGTCATTAATTGTTTTAACACATGGCCTATTTATGTTACACTTATTCCACTGTTAAGTTGATACATTGTTGTTACTTTAACCACTACATTATTCCTGTCTGAAAATCGGCCATGCGCTGACTGTCTCGGGACCAAAAATAGGTCCTTTATATATCCTCATAATAATAATCACTGAAACTATACATTGTTTGATGTTTAAGTTGCAGGAATTACTATTAAAACATAGCTCATTCAATTAACTTGAGGTGGATGCTCAGGTGAGATCCACCAAACAACACCTTATAATCAGGAGTTCATTTATTCATATCTTTGCACAAGAAAGGCTTACACAGAACTGGATGGCACAACTACACACAGATAATGTTTTGCTTAGTCCAAAGATGATACTAAGATCGAAACTGGTGTCGATCTCATCGGCGCCATGTAGTCCCCCTCCCACAGTGCGGAGTACTTCTGAGAGGCTGGGGGGGAGGGGGGGGGATGACTAAGGCGTCGGCAGGGGTGGTCCGCGGGAGCCGGACCATGGTCAGCTCTACAGCATCGTTGGGGAGCTGTGTGGGTAGATGTCGTGAAGGAAGGTCTGGCCACTGAACCTGGAAGTCGTTGAAGTGCGCCGGGTGTCGTACTGGGCATGCTGGTCGTGCGGCGACAGGTAGGCCAGTGGTTTGCGGGAGGAACGGAACAACAACAACAATATCTCCGGTGGGCATGGCGAACACACGAAGCATGTCCAGGTCAACGTCGGGCAAGAGGGGAACACATTTCACCAGGTGGCAGGGAATGGCGGAGGTTGTGTCATGAGCACTGGATGAAGGGAAACACATGACAAACAGTGTGTCATTGCATAGTATTATAGAGATGTCATGGATTATGTCCGGGGGGACAGGCACAAACAACTTGAGCGAGGGCACATTCAAGGTGGGGGGGGGGGCGTGAGAAACCTTGACACAGCGAGGCAGGTGACGGGGGAGAGGTCGAAGTGACCAGAGAGGGCCTGGCGGCGAGGGCATGATTGTAGGGAAGCTCGAAGTGGGAAGCATGTGATCGCTCAATGGAGTGCATGAGACAGGAGTAGAGGGCGAGGTCAGAGAAGAGCTTGACGATTGGAGCTGGAAGTCACTCGACTGAGTGAGTAAGTCCAATGTGGAGGGAGTGGTTGGAGCATCGTGAGCTACGACAGTGAGTGGCATGGTCGTGGCCTGAAGGGAGGTAGAAGCGGGCTCAACATGAGCAGGCTTAAGTCTGTTGAGAGAGACTGTAACAGTTGCATCTTTTATCTGGATGTCATAGGTGTTGGCTGAGTGCCAGAGAACTCGGTACGGGCCAGTATATGGGGGTTGGAGGGGAGCACAGACAGTGTCATCTCAGAGCATGACATACTTGCAATTGTTCAGAGATTTTGGGACGTGAACCTTAGGATGGGAATGGTTGGCAGGCGGAGGGATGTGGAGGTTGATGAAGTGGCATCTGACGCAGTCCATGTAGGAAGATAAGTCAGACTGGGGGAGAGAAGCGGAAGGGCTCACAAGTTCGCCAGGGAGAACAATGTTCTGGCCGTATACGAACTCAGCTATTGTGCCTTTGAGGTCTTCCTTACAGATCACACGAATGCCGAGTAGCACAAGGGGAAGGGCCTCCGTCCAGAGAGAGTCATGGGATTGAAAAGCCGCCTTGAAAGTGCGGTGCCAGCGCTCAACTAGCCCGTTACTTTGAGGGTGATATGCTGTGGTATGGATGCGCCAGATGCCGCAAATGTTACAAATCTCGTTGAACAGGGCCGACTCAAATTGTCTGCCCTGGTCAGTCATGATGAAACCTGGACATCCGAAACGCGATACCCATGACTCGATGAATGCTCAAGCAACAGTTTCTGCCGTGATATTGGGGAGAGGGACAGCCTCTACCCAGCGAGTTGTTTGGTCGACAGACGAGAGAACATAACGAAAGCCATTAGAGGGGGGGAGAGGGCCGACAATGTCAATGTGAATATGCTGGAAATGCTCAGGAGGGATCAAAAAGGTGCCAAGGGGGGTGAAGTGTGCTTGTGTACTTTGCAGTGTTAGAACGCAATGCAGGAGTGTGCCCATTGTTGACAGTCCCTGTTGACATTTCTCCACACATAGTGCTCCGCTACGAGGCGGGTGGACTCATGAACACTGGGGTGGGCTAAATTATGCAGTGCATTGAAGACAGCTCGATGGAGCATGGTTGGGATGAGGGGGCGTAACGTTCCCGTACTGTCGTTGCACCAGATCTCACCAGAAATGCCAGGGAAGGTGGTGCGGACGAAGTGTAGTGAAGAAGTAGAGTCTGAAATCAGGTTTTGTGTGTCCTCGTCAGCGGGTTGGAGGTTAGGCAGTTCAGAGAGGTCTAACAGTGAATGAACGGCCTCAACTCATGAAAGGAAATCAGCAAATATATTCTTGGCACCCTTTATGTGTCTGACATCGGTGGTGAACAGAGATATGAAGTTCAAAATGGTTCAAATGGCTCTGAGCACTATGGAGCTCAACTGCTGAGGTCATAAGTCCCCCTAGAACTTAGAACTACTTAAACCTAATTAACCTAAGGACAGCACACACATCCATGCCCGAGGCAGGATTCAAACCTGCGACCGTAGCGGTCGCGCGGTTCCAGACTGTAGCGCCAGAACTACTCGGCCACCAGCGGCCGGCTGAGATATGAAGTCCATGTATCTGAAAAGGCGAGGAGGCGGGTCAGCTGGCGGGTTTGAAATGGCCGCAGCCAGGGGCTTATGGTCTGTTAAAACATAGAAAGGGCGTCCCTCAATGTCGGTCTTAAGATGCTTGATCGCTTTGTAGATCGTGAGCAACTCCCTGTCAAAAGCGGAATATTTCTGTTGTGCATTGGTGAGCTTGTGTGAGAAGAACTGCAGAGGTGAAGCTTGGCCATCTACTGTCTGGTTAAGGACAGCACCGATGGCAGTATCGCTCGCGTCTGTGGTGATAAAAAGCTGCGCATTGGGATGAGGATGCGCGATGTTGCAGGCCTCGGCAAGAAGATTGATGTAGCAGGTTGATGTAGCTGCAATTTGTCCTGGTTGGTCTCGATGCCTGCTGCTGCGAGAGTGTCCTTAACAGTTTGCACATGTCAAAGAGTCGGTCATATCAAGGGTCCATGGAACGGGCCGAGATCCAGAAGTCTTGGTGCCTGCCAAGGCATCCGTCAGTGGAGTCTGAATCTCCCCAGCCCGAGGTAGATGACGACGATAATAATTAACCATCCCCAGAAAGCACCAGACCTCTTTGAATGACAAAGGTCTGGGTAGGTTTAGTATTGTTTGTAATTTGTCAGGGAGTGGTAAATGCTGTCGGCAGAGACCCGAAAACCAAGACAAATGACAGCAGGTTGATGTAGCTGCAATTTGTCCTGGTTGGTCTCGATGCCTGCTGCCGCGAGAGTGTCCATAACAGTTTGCACATGTCAAATGTTGTCCTCGATGGAGGAGCTGAACACAAGAATGTCATCAAGATATGCAAAGCAGAATTTTAGTTCGAATAGCACTTCGTTGATGAAGTGTTGCCAGATCTGGGTTGCGTTTCTCAGACCGAAGGGCATGAATCAAAATTGAAATAACCCGATTGGGGTGGTGATTGCTGTCTTCTCGATGTCTTCAGGAGCCATGGGGATCTGCTGATAGGCCCATTTGCAATCAATGACAGAGAACATGGTCGCACCTGCGAGGGAACTGGTGAAGTCGGCAATGTTGGGTATGAGGTAGGTGTCCATTATTGTTTGTGCATTTAGTCGACGGTAGTCTCCGCACCTGCGCCAGGACCCATCTTTCTTGGGTGTCATTTGAATGGGTGTAGACCAGCTGCTGGCAGAGGGTTCGATGATGCCAGAGCTTAGAAGTTCAGAAATCTGCTTTTTAAGGTCGGAGAGGCACTCGGGACAAAGTCGACGTAGTTTACTGGAGATCAGGGGGCCTGGCGTGAGGCAAAGCTTGTGAACCATGCTGTTGGTGATGACAGAAATGTTGCCGGTGGCACAGGAGGCGGTTTGTTTACAATCTGCAGCAGGTGGGCCAGGCGAGGTGAGGTCGTGGTGTACGGAGCCACTCGGCGGATCCGACGGGAGGTAAGCACATGGAGGCTCGATTGCTGGCACTATAAGCAGATTCGGCACACTTACTGACCTTGCTTTACCCTTGCTGCAGTGTCTGTAATTCCTTTGCTGTGTCAGATAGCTGGAGCCAAGTTTCATGGAGCCAGAGGGAGAGCTCGAAATTTTCCTTGCATAGGCGAGCAACATTTTAAAGCTCGACAAGGCACTTGTGCGTTGTTTCTTGTAACGTCGTCAACAGAGCCAAGCATGTACAGATGAGATGAGCCCAGACTGACGTGTCATGGGGGGGTTTGCTCGACAGAGCACAGGGGAAGTGAGTTTTGGATGGGTGATGAAAAACGGTGTTTCGCACTAGGTCCGGTGTAAGTTTGTGGTGTTGCAAGAAGTCAGTGACTAGTGTAGGTTCCTCAATATTGCACACTAAAAAAGTCCACTTGAGTTTGCAGTTTGCGGAAAGTGAGATGACATGGGAGGTTGAACCTGAGCTCTGTAGTTTAGTAGAATTCACAGCTTGCAGTGAAGTATGATGACGACACTAAGGACATAGGCAGCAGCGAAACATCGGCGCCTGTGTCCACTAGGAAAAAGTGTCCCGATGAAATGTCTTTAATATAAAGTCATCTGTAATTTCCGATTGTTCCCAGACAGAATGGAGCACTGGGAGGTGCCTGTCATGTTGTGCGCAGGAGGCAGCACCCGGACCTACCAGCGATTGGCATTTGGGAAGCACCACAGTGGTCTGCAGTTCTGTGCCACCTCACCAAACTGTGTGTGGAAGTAACAGTATGGGTAGTGCGGTTGCATTTCCTGCGGAAAGTTCGTTGCCAGAGGTGGTGGTTGAGGTTCGGTGGCCGCAGCTGGTTCGGTTGCAGGAGGGGGCGTGACCGAGGGCAGAGATGGTGACGTCCCAGTTGGTTGTTTACTGCGTCCCGGAGTGAGCGGAACAGTCAGTACAGTGCGGCCCCAGCTGCGTCCAGCCATGGGACGAGGGGCCTGAACCTGAGACTTGCCAGGTAGGCAGTGGCTGGAGAAATAGAGCAGTGAAGCATCATGCAGTTTGTCAGCAATTGTCATTCGTTGCTCGACAGGTTCGGGAGACCTCTGAGCCAGAGCAGAGTGAATGTGAGGAGGTAGTTTATCTGACCAGATGGCGAGGAGAGCTGTGTCAGAGAGTAGATCGTCGCTGACCAGGGTCCGTAGCCATCTCCAGAGTTGTGAAGGTTTGTCATTGCCTAGTTGCTTGACGTGGAGCACTTGCCATATTGCTGTCTCAGTTGAACGTGCAAGCCGATGTAGAATTGTCTTTTTGGCTAGAGTGTACCGGATAGCAGAGTCCGAGGTGTCGACCAGGTCAGCAATCAAGTCCTCCTGGTCGTGCAGGTTGGTGATAAGGCACAGAAATCTGGTTGATTCGTTGAGTTTGAAATGGTCGAACATTTCATCCACAATTTTGAACCAGGTTGTTGCCCTGTCAGGATTGAATGGCGGCAGCGTCGGTAAGCATTGTAGAACGGTTGGCAGAACAGGTTGAGTAGAATTTGTCGGGGCACTGTCTGAAACAAGCTGTTGTTGCTGCAGTATTCCAGGAGAGTGTGTCTCCAGGGTACATGGCGACGACGGCTGGTCAGTGGGCAGGGTGAAGGTGACACGTTGTGGTTGAGCATGATCCATCGCGATGCGGAAGGCTGACGCCGGTGAGATACCATAATGTGTCAATTGCAGTTGCGGAAGTTCAAATGGAGTCGGCACGGAGGCAACAGGTGAGAAAAAGTTCAAAGTTTGAAAACACGTGCCAGTCCACGGAAAACTCGATGTGCGATCAGAGTTGGAGCCACCTGTGTTGCAGGGAGGCTGTGGAGCTGCCGGCTGTCCAGAAGCACAGTGATGAAAATGATGTCGAACTTTGGGTGGAATGTGTGAATATTCACTGTTCATAGTCACTTCACTCAAAACGGTGCGTGGATAAGGTGAATATCATGGCACAAAACACTGAGGTGTAGCAGTAGGACAGAGATGGAGGTCAGGCACATTTAACAAGTCATTGTTCCTGTTGCAGGCCGAGGTATTGAAGCAGGAAGGCATGTGCTGATGCTGAACCGAGGTGGGCGCGGGTGTGGTCGGGTGCTGAGGAGGTGGACCTGTGAACAAAGCAGTGCCGGCCACTTGGCAGGAATCTGCATGGTACCACACGGATTGCAGTGTGGCAAACCGTTGTCCTGGCGGTGGTAGGTTATCCAACAAAGCATTTGCAGAAATCGGCATTGATCCTGCACTGCACGGAGACCCGTAAAAGGTAGCTGCACCGTCGATGATGGAAGGCACATGTGGCGGGAACAAAGGCGTCTGATAGCCGGAGTCATGCACACTCCTAACCTCACTTATTGTTGCAGGCACAAAAACGTCCAGCGAAATCGGCATAATCGACTAGTGAGAGGCATCGTGTTGCAGTCCTGGCAGGTGTACATCGCCCGAAACATGGTGCATGTCGATCACAAAATCTGGCGTTAGGCATTGGGCTGAAGCCATTGTTTGAATGTTGTGTTGATGTAATACATGCATAAATAACCAACATAACTGACGCGGGGGCCACGGACACAGTAAAACGGCGAAAACAGAAGACGTTACAACTCGGGGTCACCAGTGAGGTGGATGGTTGGGTGAGATACACCAAACAACACCTTATAATCAGGAGTTCATTTATTCACATCTTCACACAACAAAAGCTTACACAGAACTGGATGGTGGAACTACACACAGATTATGTTTTGCTTAGTCCAAAGATGATATTAAGATCGATATTGGTGTCGATCTCATTGGCGCCACAAACTGAATGCATAAAAAAATTCCTTCCTTTTAACATTTTCTTCTACCACAAAAGTTAGGCCAAATTATTTGTTTGAATAATGAAATTAACAGATATAGTTTTATACAAACAATACTTTTGACAAGCCTGATAATTATTTTGGAATTAATTAACGGTGGGCTTTGCTAATATGTTTTCGAGTAGAGCCAAATAAATACTTTAAGAATCCTAGTAGTTCTTCTGCCAAATATTTATTATTAGTACAGAATTTATATTCTAATCTAAGTCACAAAACACTTAATGATTCCATCCTATAACAAAAGTATTAACTAGGAATGGTCAAAATACATTAGAAAATTAATTAAATACACAAAACTAAGCACAAAATTAGACCTGGTGCTATATTTCTTAAGACTGAGGGCCAATCTTTCTCTTTTATGGAAATGCAGATTATACTCAAGCATGTTAATGGTAATTAGGCGAGGTGAAAATAAAACGAATTTAAGGAGGTAGATGGCAAAACAAGAGAGGAAATAAAGAGATCCCAGCTTGCTTCATCACAGAGTTAATTTTATTACATCCAGTTTTCAAGTGAAGTGAAAATTTAAGCAAAAATATTGATTTTCTTGCAGAAAAAATTAAAAGAACTAAATCAGTGACATTAGTTATTTTGAGTGACAACAATTTTAGTTTAGAATGTACCAGAATAGGTAAACCTGTGAAGCTTTACTTATTCTTCTCTACTTTAAACAGAAAGGAATAGAATGACTAGCTTTGAGAAATATTATGTGTACATGTTGTGATTGATAAGAGTTTTCATATTAATTATTAACAGTAAATAAAATTATTGTTGCTGTATAAGCTAAAATGTATTCTATGCTTCAATAGATAACATGTATATGCATTAAAAAATTTAAATGATCTCAAGTGATGTGAAAGTAGAGGTCATATCTCTTAGTTTTGTATACTCATCCAAACTCTACTCAGCCAACATAGCTTTTTATACATCTAAAATGCTATAAACATGGAATATATGACTTTACAGTTTGGGAATCCACAGCTAGGTATGTAATCGAAATATTAAAAAAAAAAAACTATTAAAATCTTCTGGTAACTGCATTAGATGTAAATACTTCCTTTATTACAGGATGGTACATGACTAGTTTCACAATGATTTAATCACATCCTCAGATGTATACATCTATGAAAAATATAGCGAGAATTAGGAAGTTAACAGGGGTAAAAAAATAAGGCAATTAATCCAGACAGATAGGGGAATAACTTTCACATAATTAATTTAACATGGTCTCCAAACATTTGGATGTCATTTGAATTGTCAGAACTGCTTAAGTTGGATGGTCACAAAATAAAAAAAAATCCAAAATTCAAATGGACAGCAGTTGCAGACAGCATATATCAGCAGTGGGAGCCACAGGTATGACCTGAAAAGAAGTTCAAATATGACCCCAGAAGAAAACTTTATGTAATTTACGTGTGTTTGGAAAGAAAAAAATATAGGCTCACCAGAGATGAAAAATCAACAGATCACAAAAGCTGCATGGTGGAGACATGACTATGCATGAAGTAAGAAGGCCAGACCACAAAACAGCCCAGATGATATAGTGTTATTGAAACTACCAGTGCGTAGTGTACCCGAGAGAAGTGGCTTACTGGAAGTATGGAAATGTGCTGCTAGAGGGTGCAAAGATGGAGATGGAAGAAACATGATTACATATCAGTCAAGGGCTGGGAACTGTCACAATATAAATTAATGAAGAGAAAGATGGAGAGTAAAATTGTTACTATATTTTTCATAGATGTATAGCCTGAGGATGTGATTAACTCATCATGAAACTGGTTGTGTATGATCCTGTAATAATTTATATTTATAGCTAATGCAGCTACCATAAGTTTTTTAGAAGACTTCAATAGTTTTAAAAACGTTTTTAAATGTTTCTATAAATGTAAGTTTGCCTTTCTTCATCCTACCTTCTGTGTTAAGTTGAACAGACAGTATTGCATCACGTGTCCCTACATTTCTCAGAAACCCAAATTGATCTTCCTCAAGTTTGGCTTTACCAGTTTTTCCATCCTTCTGTAAATAATTCATGTTAATATTTTGCAACCAAGTCTTATTAAACTAACGAATCAATAGTATTCCCAGCCACATACCTTCTTTGCAACTGGAAGTATTACATTCTTCCTGAAGTCTGAGGAAATTTTGTATGTCTCATATGTGGCACAGCAGGAGGCTCTCCAAATAATCTCAATAAATCTAAGGGAACGTTGTCTTCTCCAGAGACCTGCTTTCCATTTAGGTATGTCAGTGTCTTGTCAAATTCTTCTTGCAGTATTATGTCTCCCACCTTAACTTTGTTGCGGAGTGTCGGGATGGTTGAACCTGGGACTCTAGATGGTCAAGCTGAAGCCGAGACCCACCTCCATCTTTCGTCAGGAGACCGAGCAAGTTCAAGAGTGTCAAGGGGCAGTGCAGAGTGATACAGCAGTATTTGGTGGCATTACTTTATTCTCATAATTTACAGTGCTTCAATGAGTGCAGCATGGTGTAGGCGGCCACCCGCACGCTGTGCCGCAGGTCCGGCTGGCTGAGCAAATCCTGGTATGTTGACACCACTGCTTCCATCTGCAAGGCTGCTCAGCTGGAACTCAGCTGTGCTCTCCCGGTCCCCCTCACCCACTGAGGCATAGTGGCTGGTGCCGTGCCGCTGACAACTATTTCGGAGACTGCTACAGTCCCTGGTCCTCGCCGCCCACTGCCCCGTTTGGCCTGCTCTGTCCGACCATGGGATGAAGGTGGATGTACTGTCACCTGTGGCCCTCAGCCAGTGCTGCTCCCAGGACTGGACCAGCCTCAAACTCTTGCCCTCCTGGACACTGTGCCACAACTTGCCGCTAGCGGTGCTTGCTGGATGGCAACCCCCACTGCTGTCTCTGGCACTGCTCCAGCGCTGCCACTCCTCCCATAGCATACGCCTTGCCCAGACCCTGGTAAGCCAGGTGGGAAGCAAATGCGGCCCATCCTGGATGCTGCAGACCGCTGCCACTGCCCTCCTTCTGGCTGACCGTGTAATCTCCAAGTACCCGGCTTCCATTCCGTTACACCCTGGGGTTGCATCCCCAGAGGCAGAATACAGCCCAAACAAGAACATAGAAATAAAGTAAGATTTACATAGAATATTTACAACATTGCTGCCAGACTGGCCCCTATAAGTGTGGACCAGCACAGGTCCATCCTGATGCTCAACTGGCGTGGCACACCTTGTCCCAAGGTAAAAGTACCTCACTATTTAAACTGCCTTTCTCCTCGTCTCTGACGTAGTGGCAGAGAGAGACAGAAACTATGGCAGAGGTAAATTCCCAAATGTCAGCCATCTACAAGTCTCGATTTGGCTGTGGCCTAGTTTCTCGCCTCATATCGCAATAACTTCAAGCAACACTGCGGTTTGCTGCCTCGTTGTTGCTTCACACAAAGCAATTCATGAGCGCAATAGTGTCATTGCAGCACTGCACTTATGAATGCCATATTTGCATTTCCTGGCCTACTAGCTGTCGACTATTTCAACACTCTGCCGTAGGCAACTGATGTGTTGGCACATCCTCTACTGTTGCACGTTTCCACATTCTCCACAAAGCTATACTCAAGAAAAATAGAAAAAAGGCAGACCCTGTGGCTGAAATGCTCACTGTCATTATCCTGTTGCTCCGATGCTGTTGTAATGTTTGAATGTGTTCTAATACTCCGTTAACAGAGGAATGCAATGTTTCCAAAAACTCTGGATTTAATGTGGAGTTTAAATATGTCAGAATCTGCGTTGGTAATATCTCCAGAACCCCTTCCCACCACAAGTTACTACAACACCATACAACATCCTCAAAAATTCCCGATAGTTCACTCTGCCCCTATCGAAATCTCTGAAAATAGTGTCCTCTATACAATGACAAAACTAAAACAACAAACAAGAAAACACAACTGTTATCTGACCCACCTACACACACACACACACACACACACACACACACACACACACAAAAAAAAGAAACGCAAATTATCCCTTGATACAAAACACAAAATGTAAACATGCCATACAATATTACACATACAATAATTTACTCCCTCCATGACCGTTACGGATGGAACATTATGCGTCCGTTGTTGTCCCTCCGCCACAACCTTTTTCTTCCATTTGCTTTCCCTAGTCTCTGCAGTTGGGTCACTTCCTTGTGATTGAGGTAATCCATCCATCATTACTACCTTGCCCTACTCACATGAATAATGGATGTTTTTGTTGGTAGCTGCACTTTAACATTTACAGGCGAAGTCATCTACACGACCTGGTATGGTCCGTGGTACTTCATCAAGAATTTTTTCGTCTTTCCCTTAGGTATATATGGATTCATGATCAGTACCCACTGACCTACCCTATACTGTGGTAAAGATCCCAACCACTTATTTGGTTCTTCCTGCCTTTTCAATGCCTTCATATTGGCCTTCTGTACCCTCTTCCAGACTTCCCACATTGTCCGTGCAAATTTCCTCACTGCGTCCCCTTTAGCTCCTGCTTTCGGACATAGAACATCAAATGGTGATGGCATCTTTCTTCCATAGACTACCTCAAATGGTGACATTCCGACCTCCAAATGTATTTTGGTGTTATAACTCGATGCCATACAATAATTTACTCCCTCCATGACCGTTACGGATGGAACATTATGCGTCCGTTGTTGTCCCTCCGCCACAACCTTTTTCTTCCATTTGCTTTCCCTAGTCTCTGCAGTTGGGTCACTTCCTTGTGATTGAGGTAATCCATCCATCATTCCTACCTTGCCCTACTCACATGAATAATGGATGTTTTTGTTGGTAGCTGCACTTTAACATTTACAGGCGAAGTCATCTACACGACCTGGTATGGTCCATGGTACTTCATCAAGAATTTTTTCTTCTTTCCCTTAGGTATATATGGATTCATGATCAGTACCCACTGACCTACCCTATACTGTGGTAAAGATCCCAACCACTTATTTGGTTCTTCCTGCCTTTTCAATGCCTTCATATTGGCCTTCTGTACCCTCTTCCAGACTTCCCGCATTGTCCGTGCAAATTTCCTCACTGCGTCCCCTTTAGCTCCTGCTTTCGGACATAGAACATCAAATGGTGATGGCATCTTTCTTCCATAGACTACCTCAAATGGTGACATTCCGACCTCCAAATGTATTTTGGTGTTATAACTCGATGCCATGTTTGGAAGGTAAACGTCCCAGTTATCATGGTTTCCATTCACATAATAACTTAGCATTTTTAAATTGTTTTACGTACTCGCTCCGTTCTCCCATTCGCCTGTGGATGAAATGGACTGGTCCATAATTTTTTAATTCTCAATAACTGACACAACTGTGACATTAATTCAGACATGAAGTTTGTTCCCTGATCCGTAATTATGGTATCAGGCACCCCAAACTTCAATAACCAGTTATTGACTAAAGCTTGTGCTACCATACTTGCCTGTTGGTCTGGTATTGCGATCATGGCTGGAAACCACAAAAAATGAACAATTATAGTTAAAATGTAATGATTCCCCACTGGTGTTTTGTTATATGGCCCGCAGATATCAAGTCCGATGAACTCGAAAGGTTTCGAAGCCTCTGGTAACCATTGCAATGGAATTCTTGCGCGCATCACATCCACTCATTGTGCACATGGTGCACAATTTTCTACGTATTGTTCCACATCCCTTCTCTGAGTGCACCACCAATATCATTCTGCTACTCGTCTTTCTGTTGCTCGACAACCCCCATGCTCTAAAAGCACATGATCATTGGCCTGCTTTAAGACTTCCTCTCTCAAACTTTTTGGTACCTCCACCCATGCACACCTGGTAACTCTACACAACAAATTTCTCTCCACAATGAAATGTGATTGAGTTATAAAGGCCTGGCACTCCTCATCCTCTGCTTGTGCTCTTTGACATTCTGCAACACTCTTACCCATTACTTCTAATGTGTCTAACTTGCGACTTAATGCATCTGCATTCCCGTGTTTCTTCCCTAGCTAATGAATTACTTCAAAGTCAAACTCACTTAATTTTAAAGCCCACCAAGTTAACTGACTAGAAGGATCCTTGAGCACCAGTAACCACCTCAACATTGCACAATTGGTCTCGACCTTAAACTTCCTACCATAAACGTAACAACAAAAATATGTTACTCCATATATTACAGCCAATATCTCCTTTTCCATTGTGGAATAATTATGCTCTGCCCTATTTAACTGTCTGGAAGCATACGTCACCGGATGTTCGTGTCCATTCACCATTTGTCCCAAAAAACATCCTACTGTGCCATTTGAAGTGTCACACAATAAGATGAAGTCTTCTTCAAAATTTGGAAACACCAACACCAGGCCAGAAGCTAATCTCATTTTTAACTCATCAAAAGCTTGCTGGCATTCCACCGTCCATTGAAATTTAACCCCTTTCTTTAAAAGCTTTGTTAACGGCTTGGCTATTTTAGCAAAATCTTTTTCTAATTTATGATAATATTAACATAACCCAATATACGATTGTAACTGCTTTGTTGTACATGGTGTTGGGAAATTTTGAACTGCCTCTGTTAACCACAGATCGGTTTGAACCCCTTGTTCACTAATTACGTGACCTAAATATTTGACCTGGTCTGCGCAAAATTACATTTTTCTAAACTTAATGTTAACCGTGCCGACCGCATTCTTCTAAAGACTTCTCTTAACTGTGATACATGTTCTGATATATCCTTTGAAAATACTATAATATCATCTAGGTAAACCATACATGTTTTTGGTTTCAATCCCCTTAAAATCCCATCTAATAATTGCTGAAAAGTTGCCGGTGCATTTTTCAAATCTAACGGCATACGTATATACTGATAGTGTCCCCCGGGAACAGTAAAAGCTGTCTTTGCCCTATCCTCTGGTGCTACTTCTAACTGATGGTATCCACTCCGTAAACCCATAGTCGTGAAATACTTACAGTGACCCAGATAATCCAATGTGTCCATGATATTCGGATTCGGATATGCGTTCGAAATGGTTTTCATATTCAGAAACCTATAATCACAACAAATCCTATATTTCCTTGTACCATCCACTGACTTCTTAGGTATGAGAACTACATTGATTGAATATGGACTATTGCTATGCTCTATGATTCCATCCCGTAGTTGTTCTATAAACTCCTCTAGTAGCGGTTGCACATGATGTGCTACCCTATATGGTTTTCTAAACAGTTGTATTATCCTCCATTGGTATGTGATGTTATGTAATCAGTGTTGCCGGTAACCTACCCTTTGTTCCGAATAAATTGTTAAATGACAGTAATAATTCCTCCCAATGTGTCCCTGTCGCCTCCATGCAAATGCTGTAATTTTCCCCTCAATTGTGCTGCATCGATGTTTTGCTTATGGCTTGCCTCTAAATCCTCCCTGTCAAGGTCATCTTTATCATAAACCCCCAATGTGGCCAATAACAACCCTTTCGACATACTAAAATCTGCTCTGCTGAAGTTATCTATACTTACTGGAACCCTATATCTCCTTCCACATAACTTGCATGAGCTAAACTCCTCTGCACAAACCAGTGCACATTATCCAACTCCTCATTACTCCAGAGTGGCTCCACCATGTACAAAGTCTCCCTTGGTAAGTCTATATTTATCGAAACCCAGACTGCCTTCCCTGTACGTGCCGGTATGTTATCCTGCTGATCGACCTTTAATGAATCCGTTCGCAGTTTAGCTGGCGTCACCTTCACCTTGAGTGTGCCTTGTGACATTTGTCCATTTGCAAGTGTTTACCCCATGCAAAACATTGTTCCACTGAGTTCCACTGTTTGTTGCCAAAGATCTATCTCCACCCGATGTTTGTTAAGGAAGTCCAGTCTGAGAATCACTGAATACCCCTCACCCACACATGGTAACACTTCTATCTGCTCACTAAACTTAGTTCCTGCAATCACAAATTGAAGTACTGTCATACCCAATGACTCCACTTTATTATCCCCAACCCATGTAACCTATAACGTTGTGGCTCAAGCCTTCTCCTGCTAACCAGGTCTAGACTAATAACAGACACGTGTGCCCCCGTGTCAGCCAGAAACCTTCAGTTCACCAAGCCTAATAAGTTGCATTCCATCTGTGCACCTACAAGCGCATTGCCTAATTTCGCAGAGACCGCCCTCTGATGGTTGAAGCAGTCTCATTCTCGTTTAATGGCTGCTGTCGCCGAGGTTCCGCCCTACTTTTACTCCTGCAGTTCACTGCCCAATGACCCATTTTCCCACATGAGTAACACCGCAACTGATGCTGATACTGCCTCCTAATATGCCCTAACTAGCCACAACCAAAACACTTAATTTCCGCTGCCAGAACTTTATGCTTCACCCTTTGCTTTGTCACATAATCTACCTCCTCTAAGTATGTGGTAATCCTTAGAGCAGCCGAAAGATCACTGGAATTCTCCATTCTCACCCAATGTAACATCTCCAGCGGTGCTCCTCGCAAAAACACATCTAATGCCGTGTTCTCGGCCTCTTGTAACAACACTTTATTAGTCTCCACATTCTGTGACAGTTCGTACATTTTTGTGCATTCAGCTTTCGAATCCTGTCTGAGAAAACTTCCACAGTCTCATTTCTTCTCATAACTAATGCACTTAATTTTTCCCTATAAAACCTGGCACTATTCTGTTTTTGGTACCTCTGACATAACCCAGCCTCAAGCTCTGCAAATCTCCCCACACTGTTCAATGTTTCATGGTACAGTACATACGACTTGGCATCCCCTATCAAGCGTAACTTCGCCACTCTTAACATTACAACATCCGACCACCCATTGGCCTCAGCCATTGTGATACTGTCATTAAGGAATACCGACACATCCTCTGTTGTTTTACCTGAAAAGGGGTTAATCATTGTGGCGACTGCAGGCTAAAATGGTCTGTGACACTCCACGACCTACAATTTACTTTCACCCAATGTCCCTTCCCCTACTTGCAGTGCCTCAAATCTCCCTGCTAATTCGTCATATTTCTTTGTCACATATCCTCACCTCTGACATTACCTGAATTTGCTCTGTTAGAGCGGCTACAGCTTCCACTGTAGTCACTGCTACTGCTGACCATGTTTCCATTATTCTTGCTTATAGCTCCACTGTTGCCATTAATTTCACCCTGACACAATTTAAACTTAGTCCTTGCGGTGAATCATCGCCAATCTACATTCTGAACAATTGCGTGCCAAATGACAAAATCTCTTACAAATAAAACAATTCCTTGGCTCCCACATTGTACTTGGTAATCTATGGCCTGACAAGGTACAAAAATTATATCACTTAGAATCCAGATAAATCTACAGGCTCTTCTGGCCTTACAAAAGACACCTTCAAAAAGTCAATTAGGATGGACACTTAACCCCTTGAAACACAAAAAAATGACACATGAACAATAGATCAAATGTCACTCACCCGTCCCCATCGTGCTCATGCACAGGTGACAGTCCTGCTTTCCTCCCTATACTGGTATGGACGAACACTTCCTGAACGCCAAGACGTAACAAGAAGTGTACGACCACCCATCATGAACACAGCCAAACACCTCAAATACCCCTCTACACAGGCGCACCTCAATGCTACTTGCTTGACATAAAATGTGGGAGGGAAAATCCAGTACCAGTGTTGTAACCGGCACCACTTCTGGCACCACTGTTGTGGGATGTCAGGATGGTCGAATCCGGGACTCCAGAGGCCAAGCTGAAGCAGGAACCCACTGCCATCTTTTGTCAGGAGGCTGAGCAAGTTCAAGAGCATCAATGGGCAGTGCAGAGTGATACAGCGGTATTTTGTGGCATTACTTTATTCTCATAATTTACAGTGCTTCGATGAGTGCAGCATAGTGTCGGCAGCCGCCCATGTGCTGTGCCGTGGTTCCAGCCAGCTCAGCAACTCCTGGTATGCCGACACTGCTGCTGCCGTCTGCAAGGCCGCTCAGCTGGAATTCAAGCCACACTCGCCTGGTTGCCCTCACCTTCCGAGGCATAGCGCCTGGCACTGTGCTGCTACCTGCTATTTCGGAGGTTGCTACAGTCCCTGGTCCTCGCCGCCCTCCTCCTCGTTTGGCCTGCTCTGTCCGACCATGGGACGAAGGTGGGTGTACTGTTTGCCTGTGTCCCTTGGCCACTGCTGCTTCCAGGACAGGAGCAGACTCAAACCCACTCCTTCGTTGCACACCTTGTCCCAAGGTAAAAGTACCTCACTATGTAAACTGCCTTTCCCCTTGCCTCTGACATAGTGTCAGAGAGAGACAGAAACTATGACAGAGATAAATTCCCAAACATCAGCCATCTACAAGTCTCAACTTGGCTCTGGCCTAGTTCCTCACATCATATCACAATAACTTCAAGCAACACTGCGGTTTGCTGCCTCGTTGTTGTTTCACTCAAAGCAATTTGTGAGCGCAACAGCGCCGTCGCAGCACTGCGCTCGTGAGTGCTGTGTTTGCATTTCCTGGCCTACAAGCTGTCGACTGTTTCAGCACTCTACCAGCAGCCCCAGATTCCATCCTCCAACCGTGCGTTCATTGACTTTTGATAAAATTTCCTCTTTCCTATGACTAAGACTAATACTAGTGCAGCAACTTTATCTAATTTCTCTTCTCTTTCTGTAATATTGTGTTAAAGTTTGTTTCACTTATATACTGGTAGAGACCTGTATGTATTCTTTCCAACTTCTATTTTTTCCTTCTTTCCTTAGTACTGGCTTAGCATTGGAGCCCTTGTAATTCATACAGCCTGCTTCTCTGTTCTCTAAAGATATCTTTAATTTTCCTACAGGTAGCACCTTTGTTTCTCTTAGTTATGCATGCTTCTACTAGCATTGCATTTGTCCTATAGCAATCGCTGCTTATCCATTTTCCACTTTCTGACAATCTTATTTTTAATATATCTGTTATTCCCTACATCTGCTTCACTTACTGCATTTTCATGTTTTCTTCTATTATCAATTAAATCCCACATCTCCTATGTTATCCAGGAATTCTTATTGAGCTTTGTCTTTTTACCCCTTTGACCATCTGTTTCATCTCTCAAAGCTGGTGCTTTCTCTTCTATTGTATTTCTTTCCCCTGCTTCAATCAATTATTACCTAATGTTCACTTTCGTTCTTGCAGTTTATCTAGGTCCCATATCCTTCATTTCCTTCCATTTTGCAATTTCTTCAGCTTTAATCAGGAGTACATAACCAATAAATTATGTTCAGAGTTCACATCTCTTCCTGGATGTATCTTACATTTTTCAATCTGGTTCCCAAATCTGTCTTACCATCACATGCAGGGCTCTATTTAGGGTATGAGATGCCCATGTGCAGTAATTTATTTTATGTCCCCACCCTCCCCACTGCTGAACTTCAGCATGGCTATTCATTTATAGAGTATCAACAATAAAGATGTGTAATCATTAACTTAAATTCTAAAACTTTACTGAAGAATTTAAATAACACATACCAGTAACACAAGTTAAATATTAAAAAATAATAAAATAACTCTTACAATTCAACAACCCCTTTTACTGAAAAATTACTACAGAAGCATCAAACTTAAACACAATATACGGTAAAAAAATACCAAGAAAATTATGACAGTTTAATGCCCTATACCAAAATTACTTCACTTAAATGTGAAATTAAGCCTGTCTCAGATACATGATGAGATACCATTTTACTGACCTTTTCCAAAGCATAGCAAAATTGGAGAAATGGCTTCCTTCCCAATATTGTATTTGCAAATCCTTTTATCACTTCCAAAAAATCCAAACTGACTGTCAGGCCTGATTCTGTGGCTAGTATTTCAAGAATGACAATTCATTCTTGATTTTCTGTTGCCCTTAGATAGTTCTTGATGTGTTTTAAAAAGGAAAAGGACGTTTCAGCTGAACAGATTGTTGTTGGAGTACAGTTGTAAATCTTGAGCGCTGTGTAACACATTTGCATGGACATCACCAATTTCTTTGGAGCCAACATTCTACAGGGAAATGGAAGAGAGATAAACTCATCACCATCTTCTTTCTTCATAGTCAGCAGATACCTTTTGAGATGTATACATTCTTCCCCAAAGTAGTTCTCTGTTTCAGAATTATAGATTTCTCTAAGTTTCCCTGCAGCAGCATAAATTTCAGGAGCTTCTAGTTCATTGATATTTGAGAGGAATAAAAATCTTATTATATTCTCTGTATACATTAACTCTCTTCTGTAACTCATTCTGAACAGTTTGCATAATCTTAGAATATGACATTTTCATTCTTTTCCAGATCTCATATCTGATACTGTTTCTTCTTCAGGACACTTGTGTTCATGTTCTGAGTCAGATGAGTTGTCAACAAATCTCTTTTGTTTTGTATTATGTCTCCTTCTTTGATTTTCAGCAGCTGAACAAGATGGAACTGATTCTAAATTCCTGATCTCCTTAAGTTTCTTTACAGCTGAATTCTTGTGAACTGAAAAAGATATCCAAAGCTCAGCTAAAAACATTGCAAGAGTGTGATACATTTCAAGGGAAGTAGAAATGTCTAAATTCTCAGCTTGCAGTTTTTTCATTGCTTTGTCAAACTGCTGCAGAATACAACCCTACACTGATGTCATGAAAGCTAACTCAGTACTACTTAACTTTCTAAAAAGATTTTCAGCTTCACATCTAACTCTGCCACTTATTTTCTGAAATCGTTCTTAACATAGAAAACATAGCATTGTAGTTGGCATTCAAACTCCTACTACCATCCTCATATGCACACCATTATGTTGTATATGGTGACTTTAGAGTCATACTCACAGAATCAAAAAATATTTCCATGATGTTCTGTCTGCCTGTAGGATCTGCAAAGAAGTTGTATAAACCTTGAATTAACACAAAAAACCATATTGCAGCTGTGCAGAATTGTGCAACTTGTGAGCCAACTAGATTCAGCAAGTGAGCCGGACATGGAATCAAGATTAGAATAGAGTTGATGTGCTTTTCATTCCAACTGATCTATAGTGATGGAGAGCCTCTGTGATGTGCAACATGTCATAAAAGAAGAATACACAATAAAAATTTATAGCATAAGAACAGATATTCTAATGTACCTTTCACAGATCCCAAAAGAAATTGCCCTTGTGAGCGAGGAATCAGTAAGAAAACAAAAATCATAAGCAAATTAGTATTTCAAAGGATATAAAACTTGTCACCAAATATTAAATGTTCAATGCACTTAGCTGCATATGATAATTCTTAGGCTCTTGCAGACATGCATCATCAAGTAAACAAAATAAAATTAAAAGTATTTTATAGACCTTATTTATAATGATCACATTACTGCACAAAACGTGTACAGAAGTTAGATTGTGTACAATATTCACATTATATGATATTAATAATAACATGCATCCATCAATCAGTTCTGCTAAGAAATTCATCAATGGAGTAGAAGGAGTTGGCCATCAATAAATTCTTCAGACTCTTCTCAAACCGAACTTTATTATTTGTTGAACTTTTTATGGTTGCTTGCATGTTATTGAAAATGTGTATTGCTAAATACTGGACATATTTCTGAACCAAATTAAGTGACTAAATCTTTGTGAAAAAAGAAAATTAGAATGTTCCAGTCCTTGCTTGCAAGCCTGAATATGCACCGGACACATTGGCTGCATTATCATATGACTGACCTCTACAGTTGTCAAATTTCAGTTCATGTACATAGTTCTAAAGAATTCAAAACTAGTTCAGAAAGCTTCTCTCCTCTACAACCTGAATTTTTTGTAAAAGACAGGAATCTTTCACTGAGAGCCCATCTTCATTTATTTATCTAATTATTATAGTTAACTGGCCATTCTGGGATATATCTGATGTACAATCTTCTGTGAGTGAAAAATATTTGGAGGAAATTACTTCATTACATATTTTTTGTGTCACTGACCTCCCCATAAGACGTATTAAGTCTTCATAAATTGCTGATGACAAGTTATGAACTAAATCCTTTTCCACAGTTGCCAAACCTTGCTATATGGTCAGCTAAAAGGAATCATACTCTATAATTAATTCCAGATGCATAATGAAGTGTCCATTTTTCACAGAGCCAAACACCTCTTTGTCTCCACAAAATGCCAGATCCTTAAAAGCTAGCTTCTTAACTACAGAAACAACTCTTCTTAGCCCATTTCTCCAATATGTAATTTCATGTTCATGCTGGTCAAACAACTGTTTAATTCTATTCATCTCATTTCCTCTGTTTTTCAATTTTAACAAGCAATCTCTGTGAGAATCAGAATTTTCATTTTCAGCTACTTGATTCCAGCATGGCTTCAGTCACTGAAACCAGATGTTGCAAATTAATGTGCACCAATGAGTAACTTACAACATGCACAAAATGATGATCCTTGGCTAGGAGAATATACAAGATATTCATGGTTGATAATTTATCCATTCACCAAAACCCTCTGAAACAATTTTTTGCTGCAAAATCACTGGCCTCTGTCAGCGTATTGTCATAAGGACATAGAAAAATCAGCATTTTGGTTTTGGTTGAAACTGTTTTTAACAAAATAATCCAGTGTCTGGTCATTGTTTTCCCCATAAAATTAGTCATTACTGGGAACAGGAGAGTGTAGATTCTTGACATCCTACTAGCACTCCTTAACTTAAAATGTCTGCATTCTGTTTACTATTTAGAACTCTAATTTTGTCTGCACTTACAGAGCTACCCTGTTTATTGTTACTGTCTTCAGCCTCAACTTCACCTGAAAGTTCAGAGTCACACAGCTCTCTTTTGCTTTTACCACCAAAATTTGAGTCCTGTTGGAGTATTTTCTGTAAAAAGTTACTATCTCTCTGTCTTTTTTCTGCAGCTTTCTTTTGATATGCAGCACCACTTAACCTAGACTGTCCTCCATCCCATTACCATAAACTGAAGGAAAAAAATTGTGAGTTACAGTGTTGGAAATTGAACACATAGTAGACTTCTGACTTTACAGCTTAACATGGCAGATGGTCAAAGTGGACAACAAAAAACTGAATAGGCCAGCGATTTATAAATTATCTCTTCTGACCCCTGCAATACTATTAAAAACACCTTTTTATACCAAAGGTATACTGTCATAATCACTACAAGTTTTTTTATTTATCACCCATTTCAGACTCTTTAATTAAAACAGAAAGGAAGGACTGCACGAAATACAAATTTAACAATGCACATGCTTTGGCCACCTTGTACGTAACTGAACAAATAAAGAATACAGGTTTGCCAAGAGAGCTGCACTCTACATGTGTTCACTGTCGTGTGTGAGAACTTGTAAGTTTCATTTTGTGAAGTATGGTTCTTATAATTGATTCAGTATTATAATTGCGACTCCAGATTTGTTAGAAGTACAATAGATGTATAAAACATTTGAAAGCTCTACTTGCTAAGGCTTTGGAAAAGTGCAGTACATGCAATACATTAATCTTCGTTTTACCATGGAGGAATATTATTATGATATTAAGTAGGCTGGACAGTCCAAAGGCCGGACACACACACACACACACACACACACACACACACACACACACACACACACACAAAAGGGTTTAACTGTTACAAGCTTTTGGAGCCAGTGGCTCTTACTTGTGGCAGAAGAGTTGAGGGGAAAGGAAGAGGGGTGAAGGAAAGGACTGGAGGGGTTTACGGAAAAGGTTACAGTTCAAAAAAATCGCCCAGAACTGCGAGTCAGGGGAGACTTACCAGATGGGATGAGAAGGAAAGACTGATTGTTGGACATTGCACCAGAAGAGATTTGACAATCAGAGAGCTTAAAGGTGGAAGGCAAGGTAATATGCAAGACAGAGATAACTACTATAATGTCATACACAAATTAATCAGAGTGAAAAGCTAAGTGCATTGATGTCACAGAGGTGAGGGGGCAAAAAATCCTAATCCTAAAACCTTTCCAACAGCAAACCTGACATTGAACCCTACCTTGAACAGTTCTGACCATGATCCCAACTTGATCCACCACCAAAACCTCAGAACCATCCCTTACAAGTCTTCCAAGAATTCCTCACATCCACATTGGTTCACCATCCTTCCTCATGTCACTATAACATGGCCCTAACCTGTCCTCTGCAGAACTCCAGGCTCTACATTTCCTAAAAGCTGATGACTCCATTATCCTCCCAGCAGACAAAGGATCTACCACTGTGGTACTTGACTAAAGGGGTATGTTAGTGAAGGTCTACGCCAGCTGTCTGACACCTCTACATAGAGCATCTGCCATCAAGATCCCATCCCTGTGAGTCAAACCAACCTGCAGTCCCTCCTTAAAACCTGAGGCTCCTCACAAGGACTTACACCTCAATCCATAGAACTTCTTGCCCCACTCAAACCAGGCACCCCCACCTTTTACCTTCTTCCTAAGATCTACAAACCCAATCATCCTGGCCGTCCTATAGTAGCTGCCTTCAGACCACCCACCGAATGTGTATCTGCCTTAGTTAATCACTACCTGCAACCCATAGTACAAAGACTTCCCTCCTATATTAAAGATACTAACCACTTCCTAGATCTTCTGAAATCTGTGCCCATCCCATTACCACCACACACCTTGCTTGATACCACTGATGCCATCTCCCTCTATACCAACATTCCCCATGTACATGGTCTGTCTGGTGCTGAACATTTCCTCAGTCAATGCCCACCTGATTCTAAGCCTATGACGTCCTTCTTGCTCACCTTAATCAACTTTATACTTACCAACAATTACTTTGCCTTTGAGGGGCACACATACAAACAAATCAGAAGTATGGCCATGGGAACCAGGATGCCAACCTGTACATGGGTCACATGGAGGAGGCTTTCCTGGGATCCATAAACCTTCAGCCCCTGGTTTGATTTAGATACATTGATGACTTCTTTGTTGTATGGACTAATGGTGAGGCTGACCTGTTAAAATTCCTGGAATCTTCTCCCAATTAAATTTCACCTGGTGCTATTCCTAAGCCCATGCCACTTTCCTTGATGTTGATCTCATCCTCACCAAAGGCCAGCTACACACTTCCATCCACATTAAACCTACTGCAAACAACAATATTTACATTTTGACAGTTGCCATCATTTCCATGTCAAACATTCCCTTCCTTACAGCCTCGGCATTCAAGGCAAATATATTTGTTCAGTTGCAGACTCTTTACAACTATACACCACCACTCTCATCTCAGCCTTCACTGATCATAATTATCCTGACAGCCTAGTTCAAAAGCAGATTTTCTGAGCCATCATATCCAATCCTGGTACTGCTGATGCCTCCAAAAACAACTTTGGAGTACACCAATTATGACCTAGTATTATCCTGGTCTTGAATGTATTTATCAGCTACTTTAACAAGTCCATGACTTCCTAAAATATTGCCCTGAAATGAGATCCATTCTATCTGAGATTTGACCCACCACACCTAGAATAACTTTTCGTCGCCCTCCCACTCTCTGCAATATTCTTGTCAGACCCTATGCTCCTTCTGCACCCATCTTCCTACCCTGCAAGTCTTGCCCAATGCACCCTCTTGCCACCACCTATTCAAACCCTGTAACTGGCAAAACATATACTATCAAAGGGAGAGCTACTTGTGAAACAACACTTGTCATATACCAGCTGTTATGTAAACACTATTTGGCCTTTTACATAGGCATGACTATCACCCAGTTATCAGTCAGGATGAATAGGCATAGGCAGAGGGTGTATACAGGCAATACACAATATCCCGTTGCAGAGCATGCTCTACAACATGATAGTCAGGTCTCAGTGCCTGTTTCATCACATGCGCCAGCTGTATTCTTCCCCCAGACACCAGTTTCTCAGAACTCTGTAGGTGGGAACTAGCACTACAACATGTCCTTGGCTCTTGCCACCCACCTGGCTTTAATTTATATTAATTCCTTCTGTCTCAGTAATTGTTCTCAGTAACTATTCCTTTTTCCACTCCATTTTAGTTTTCTGCCTCTTTCATATTCTGACCTGTCTAACCCCTCCAGTCCTTTTCCTTCACCCCTCTTCCTTCCCCTTCAACTCCACTGCCAGAAAAAGAAGCCACTGCCTCTGAAAGCTTGTAACAGTTACCCCTTTTGTGTGTGTGTGTTCCCCTGTGGCCACTTGGTGAGTAAATTTTTTATCTACCCATTTACATTATACCTTAATGTTAAGTTGAGAACCACATGAAATATTGTATAGTGTTTGACAGCAACAAAACCATGATTGGATGAACTAAACAACATGTCACATGCAAGATCTCATATGTCACGTGATTGCACAAAGAGTAAAGCTCTATCAGACAGAGTGCAGGCTGCCAATGCACTCACTACCAAACTTCCAGATGTCAGACACTCAGATCAATACCAAATGTTGTATGTCTATAGAGTATTGGCCAAAACATTGATTTATTTTGAGCTATGTGCTGTCGTCCAGAACAACTTACATCAGTAGTAGTTAAAAGAAACACCAAAACTACAGAGAAGAGGCAAATTTTATCAGTGAGGGGTAGTTTTGTAGATCTTGTGTGAGTGAGTTGGTAGCATATGCGACCATTGTGCCAAAGGTCCCACATTCAAATCAAACTGATAACAATTTGTCTTAACTTTTCATGCATGGAACTGTCATAGGGGAGAACATTTTCATGACATGTAAAAAGGACTTTTCGGAGTTTGTAGCAATGTTCTTTTGGCAGTCTGCTTTCACTTCATTAGTTGAAAGTAACAAACCTATAGATTACACTTGCATAGATAGGTGTGGTGTTCTGTCAGACATGTGTGACAAAGCAGACACCACTTGTGATGAAGCAGCTAGTGTATTTATACTTTTACAGATTAAACATGAACAATTCGAACAGTGGAATAAAGAAACAATTGCATCACATGCACAAAAGTATTAAGAGTCCCATATAACAGTTTCAAGCATAATACAGTAAAAAATAATTATTATAATTGGGGTTTGAAACCAGGACTCTTGGTACGATGATCTAATGCTCTACCAACTTCCCCATGGAAGCTACAAGTATGAGTCATTCACAGTTATGCTTTTCCTGTGCTCTGTAATTCTGGTGTTACTTTCAATTAACATTTACACCTGTTCTTCTGGACAACAGCACATAGTACGAACTAAACTGGTGTTTTGGTGGAGACTCTATTGACATACAAATTTTTGGTACTGACCAGAGTGGCTGATATCTGGAGGCTTGAGAATCAGAATACTCAGTTGCCCACTCCGGTCAACTGTGATCAAAGAGAGAGTGAGCAGGATGCATTGACCCAGTTGTCAAATTATGCTTGCTGAGAGCGAGTCAGCTGCTGCCGAATAAACATGAGTAGCAGTTCTCATGATGTTCAACTGTTGCATTTATTTGCACTTACTTCAAGGAAACAAAGAAAGTGGAAATATGAAATTAACACTGAATGACAAGATGATGGGAAAATTACCCATCTGTGCAAAGAACCACAGTTTTGTGAAGACTGTTTCTTCAGTTATTTTTGAATGTCTTGTGTACAACTGGAAACATTACACAAGCTCATTTAACAGAATATTTCAGAAACTGAAATGAACCAGGGAAAGCCCATAGGTTTAGAGCAAAGCCTAGTAGAAAATTATTTGTAATAGAACATTATTTATGGTAGAAACCACTTACTTTATTTTATTATTTACTGTAACTATATATTTTTAAAATGTTAATAATCATAAAACATGGAACTACATAAACAAAATATAAACTGAAAAATATGGGCAATACTGTGTACAAATAGGTGTGAGCTACAGGTCAGTTGTCAGTCATCTACACTGAAACAAACCTTTGCCTTGTCTGTTGTTAGAAAAGTCACTGGAAGATTCCCCTGGTTCCAAAACTGCAATGGTGACTTCATTTTATGATACAGTATTAGCACTAAATTGTGACATCACTGAGCTGGATGATGCAAGGACTGCAGGGTGTGGGGTGGCATGGGGGAGAGGGGGGGGGGGGAATGTGGTAGGTGTGGTGCTGTTTCCTCATTTAATATGACAAGTGCAATCTCTCCAAACACTGTACTGGCTGCATCGTTGAATGTTCAAACTGGAAATGTCTTGAATGAGTGTCATAACTCAAAAATGAGATGCTATATTGTTGAGCTCATGCTTCTTTTCTGTTACTGTCCCTGGTGTGTTAATAATTTGTGACTGCAGCTAAAGCATCATTTATTTCTTTCCATTTAGGCCTTTCTGCTGGATGAACTGACATTATGGATTCAATTATGATTCTTCCTCTCAGTCCCCATCATTAGGAAATGATTACTCTGACGCTCCAACATTTGATGATATATATACAATGAGGTTCGGGGCACTCTCTTGTCCTAGTGGTGGGAAACTGCCCCTAAAGGCAGGAGAATCAGCACTGATCAACAGCATGAGGATGCAGAAGGCAATGGAAACCACTGCATTAAAGACACATGCCATGTACCCACAGGACGGGTTGTTTGTAATTGAAGAAGTGTCATGATGATCTCTCCATTGGCAAAAGATTCCAGAATAGTCCCCCATGCAGATCTCCAGGAGGGGACTGCCAAGGGGGAGGTTACCATAAGAAAAAGATTGAATAATCAACAAAAGGATAACATCCTATGAGTGCATGAAATGTCAGAAGCTTGAACATGGTAGGGAAATTAGAAAAACTGAAAAGGGACATGCAAAGGCTCAATCTAGATATAGTAGGGGTCAGTGAAGTGAAGTGGAAAGAAGACAAGGATTTGTGGTCAGATGAGTATAGAGTGATATCAACAGCAGCAGAAAATGGTGTAACTGGAGTAGGATTCGTTACGAATAGGAAGGTAGGGCAGAGAGTGTGTTACTGTGAACAGTCCAGTGACAGGGTTGTTCTTATCAGAACCAACAGCAAACCATCACTGACAGCGATAGTTTAGGTACACATGCCAACATCACAAGCTGAAGATTAAGTGATAGAGAAAGTATATGAGGATATTGAATGGGTAATACAGTATGTAAAGGGGGATGAAAATCTAATAGTCATGGGGGACTGGAATGTAGTTGTAGGGGAAGGAGAAGAAGAAAAGGTTACCGGAGAATATGGGCTTGGGACAAGGAATGAGAGAGAAGAAAGACTAATTGAATTCTGTAACAAGTTTCAGCTAGTAACAGCGAATACTCTGTTGAACAATCACAAGAGAAAGAGGTATACTTGGAAAAGATAAATGAATGAGAGAGGAAATTCTGACATTGCAGTTAATAATGGAAGGAAGACTAAAGAAAAATTGAGACATGTTCATAGGATTTGTCGACCTGGAAAAAGCATTTGACAATGTAAAATGGTGTAAGATGTTCAAAATTCTGAAAAAAGTAGGCGTAAGCTATAGGGAGAGATGGGTCACATACAACACATACAACAGCCAAGAGGGAATAATAAGAGTGGACAACCAAGAATGAAGCGCCAGTATTAAAAAGTGTGTAAGATAAGGATGTAGCCTTTCACCCCTAGTGTTCAATCTGTACATCGAGGAAGCAATGACGGAAATAAAAAAAAGGTTCAGAAGTGGAATTAAAATTCTAGGTGAAAGGATATCAATGATACGATTCGCTGACGACATTGCTATCTTGAGTGAAAATGAAGAAGAATTACATGATCTGCTGAGCACAATGAACGGTCTAATGAGTACGGAGTATGGATTGAGAGTAAATCGACGAAAGACGAAGATAATGAGAAGTAGTAGAAATGACAACACTGAGAAACTTAACATCAGGATTGATGATCATAAAGTAGATGAAATTAAGGATTTCTGCTACCTAGGCAGTAAAATAACCAATGACAGATGGAGCAAGGAGGACATCAAAAGCAGACTGTCGTTGTTGTTGTGGACTTCAGTCCTGAGACTGGTTTGATGCTGCTCTCCATGCTACTCTATCCTGTGCAAGCTCCTTCATCTCCCAGTACCTACTGCAACCTACATCCTTCTGAATTTGGTTAGTGTATTCATCTCTTGGTCTCCCTCTATGATTTTTACCCTCCACACTGCCTCCAATGCTAAATTTGTGATCCCTTGATGCCTCAGAACATGTCCTATCAACCGATCTCTTCTTCTAGTCAAGTTGTGCCATAAACTTCTCTTCTCCCCAGTCCTATTCAATACCTCCTCATTAGTTATGTGATCTACCCACCTAACCTCCAACATTCTTCTGTAGCACCACATTTCAAAAGCTTCTATTCTCTTCTTGTCCAAACTATTTATTGTACATGTTTCACTTCCATACATCGCTACACTCCAGACAAATACTTTCAGAAACGACTTCCTGACACTTAAATCTATACACGATGTTAACAAATTTCTCTTCTTCAGAAACACTTTCCTTGCCATTGCCAGTCTACATTTTATATCCTCTCTACTTCGACCATCATCAGTTATTTTGCTCCCCAAGTAGCAAAACTCCTTTACTACTTTAAGTGTCTCATTTCCTAATCTAATTCCCTCAGCATCACCTGACTTAAATCGACTAAATTCCATTAAACTCATTTTGCTTTTGTCGATGTTCATCTTATACCCTCCTTTCAAGACACTGTTCATTCCGTTCAACTGCTCTTCCAAGTCCTTTGCTGTCTCTGACAGAATTACAATGTCATCGGTGAACCTCAAAGTTTTTATTTCTTCTCCCTGGATTTTAATACTCCGAACTTTTCTTTTGTTTCCTTTACTGCTTGCTCAATATACAGATTGAATAACACCGGGGAGAGGCTACAACCCTGTCTCACTCCCTTCCCAACCGCTGCTTCCCTTTCATGCCCTGCCATCTGGTTTCTGTACAAATTGTAAATAGCCTTACACTCCCTGTATTTTACCCCTGCCACCTTTAGAATTTGAAAGAGAGTATTCCAGTCAACATTGTCAAAAGCTTTCTCTAAGTCTACAAATGCTAGGAACGTAGGTTTGCCTTTCCTTAATCTTTCTTCTAAGATAAGTCGTAAGGTCAGTATTGGTTCACATGTTCCAATATTTCTACGAAATCCAAACTGATCTTCCCCGAGGTTGGCTTCTACCAGTTTTTCCATTCGTCTGTAAAGAATTCGCATTAGTATTTTGCAGCTGTGACTTATTAAACTGATAGTCGGTAATTTTCACATCTGTCAACACCTGCTTTCTTTGGGATTGCAATTATTATATTCTTCTTGAAATCTGAGGGTATTTCTCCTGTCTCATACATCTTGCTCACCAGATGGTAGAGTTTTGTCAGGACTGGCTCTACCTAGGCTGTCAATAGTTCTAATGGAATGTTGTCTACTCCCAGAGCCTTGTTTCGACTTAGGTCTTTCAGTGCTGCATCAAACACTTGACACAGTATCATATCTCCCATATCATCTTCATATACATCCTCTTCCATTTCCATAATATTGTCCTCAAGTACATCACCCTTGTATAGACCCTCTATATACTCCTTCCACATTTCTGCTTTCCCTTCTTTGCTTAGAACTGGATTTACATCTGAGCTCTTGATATTCATACAAGTGGCTCTCTTTTCTCCAAAGGTCTCTTTAATTTTCCTGTAGGCAGTATCTATCTTAACCCTAGTGAGATAAGCCTCTACATCCTTGCATTTGTCCTCTAGCCATGCCTGCTTAGCCATTTTGCACTTCCTGTCGATCTAATTTTTGAGACGTTTGCATTCCTTTTTGCCTGCTTCATTTACTGCATTTTTATATTTTCTCCTTTCATCTATTAAATTCAATATTTCTTCTGATACCCAAGGATTTCTACCAGCCCTCGTCTTTTTACCTACTTGAGCCTCTGCTCCCTCAGAGCTACCCATTCTTCTTCTACTGTATTTCTTTCCCCCATTCCTGTCAATTGTTCCCTTATGCTCTCCCTGAAACTCTGTACAACCTCTGGTTTAGTCAGTATATCCAGGTCCCATCTCCTTAAATTCCCACCTTTTTGCAATTTCTTCAGTTTTAATCTACAGTTCATAACCAACAGATTGTGGTCAGAGTCCACATCTGCCCCTGGAAATGTCTTACAATTTAAAACCTGGTTCCTAAATCTCTGTCTTACCATTATATAATCTATCTAATACCTTTTAGTATCTCCAGGATTCTTCCATGTATACAACCTTCTCTTATGATTCTTGAACCAAGTGTTAGCTATAGCTAAAAGCAGACTATCAATGGCAAAATGGGCATTCCTGGCCGAGAGAAGTCTACTAATATCAAATTTGAGGAAGAAATTTCTGAGAATGTACATTTGGAGTACAGCATTGTATGGTAGTGAAACATGGAGTGTGGGAAAACCAGAAGAGAATAGAATTGAAGCATATGAAATGTGGTACTACAGATGAATGTTGAAAATTAGGTGGACTGACAAGGTAAGGAATGAGGAGGTTCTTCTCAGAATTGGAGAGGAAAGGAAAATGTGGAAAACACTGATAAGGAGAAGGGACAGAACGATCAGAACGATAGGACATCTCGTAAGACATGAGGGAATGACTTCCATGGCACTAGAGGGAGCTGTAGAAGGCAAAAACAATAGAGGAAGACAGAGACTGGAATACATCCAGCAAATAATTAAGGATGTAGGTTGCAAGTGCTGCTCTGAAATGGAGTGGTTAGCACTGGAGAGGAATTTGTGGCAGGCCACATCAAATCAGTCAGAAGACTGATGATCCCCCCCCCCCCCCCAAAAAAAAAAAAAAAAAAAAAAAAAAAAAAAATAATGTGGTGACAGTGTATTAGGAAGAAACTCCAAATGACCTGCCCTTGGGCAATTATGATACTTCTAGGCTTAACCTGTGCTTCCCATTATGATTTTAGGTATGTTCTGTTGGAGTTTCATGAACTCTTCCATTTTCTCAGACAGCTTCACCTATCATTCAAGCCATATGCAAATTATTTTACTTCATATGATGCATTTATTACTAACAATAGTACATTTTGTTCCAGATATTTCGATATTTCGCCACTGGTGATTTGAAGAAAATTATTGCTTTTTAATTCTGCATGGTGAAGGACTCCTGTCTCCAGACCTAGTCAAATATGTGTGTCAAGAACTGCACAATGTTTCACAACTACCTTACTTACCTCAATCAGCAGAGGAAAACTGGAAGAAAATCAAAATGGGATTGATGGAACAGTGACAGTTTTCCAGTTGTACTGGGAGCAAGGATGGGAAGCACATTAGAATGAAGTAGCCTAAAAACAGAGGCTCAAATTATTTTTGTTACAAAAACTTTTTTTCAGTTGTCCTTCTTGCAGTTATTGATCCAGATTACAACTCCTTGGTTACTGACATGAGCAGCTATGTCAAACACTGTGATAGACCAACTTCTGAAAACTTTGCATTTTTCTGCAAATGCATACAAGAAAAATTTATTCTACTTTTGAAACCATTGCTGGGCCCAAACATGTCTGCCCTCATTTTCTGACAGGCAACGAAGAGTTTAAATTCAAACCCATCTGATGACCCCTTTCCCTACGTCAGCAGCCTTGGAAGATTCATCAAAAGCTATTTCCAATATGCAGGGTGGATAATGCCTTCTGTATACACACTCAAGAGTGAAGAGTCTTTTTGGCCTATATACTTATAATCAACACTGCAGAAGCTGTTGTCAGAGTGGTATACTTTTAGCTTAAATTGTACTACAATGACACTACTAGTTTGTGCAAGCACATTATTATTTCAACTGAACTGTATTGTACACTAAATATTTATCTGGTACTATATCATACAACTGTGTATTTATTTATAAACCAAAAAAAGCACTTGTTTGATACAAAATTGTGTCAGTTTTCTCTCTTGTTGATGCCTTTTTCATAACATTTTTATAACAAGTGTTGTATGTCATCCAAAAATGCATTTGCACACAAAAAATCAATCAGTCTTTCAGTTTCTGCCACCATCATGCACACACTTGTCTGCCACAGACTTTGTAGAAAATTGCAGCCTGCCAACTGCATGCCACAGGCAAGGGCAGTCTAGTGTGGGCACCAACCACCTATTTGATCAGGATGATACCGTAGCGTGCAACACAGAGACCGTGATGGGAACACACAATGGTTGTATACTATCTGTTTGATAGAGTAAAGTATGAATTTAATGACATGTGCATAGGCATATAGAATGATTTCTCATGACACATTAACTGAAACTGAGGGTACCAAGGCAAAGGCAGAAATGCTAACTTAGTTTCCAGATGTTCCTTCATGAATGAAGGTCTAGTTTAATTCTTACAACACTGAAAATATGGATGACATAGATACAAAATGTGTCATTGACAGATGAAATAACTAAAATTAAACATGGTTCATAGGGTCTGATGGAGTCCGTCAGTTTGTATACAGAATTACCTGTGTTACTGAGTTAGTCCTGGTTTTATCCATAACATACCATAGATCTCTTAAATAAAAAACTGTACCCAATGGTTTGCAATATCATAGGTCACACCTGGTTACAAGAACGGTAATGGAAATGATCTACAAAACTATCGTTCAATATCGCTGACACTCATCTGTTGAGGAATCTTAGATCATTATCTGAATTCAAATGTAATAATATCTCTTGACAGAATGACCTTCTCTACACCAACCAGCATGGATTCTGCCAACAATGGTCAAGTGAAAGGCACACTGCACTTTTCTCACATAATGCCCTGAAATCCATGTATCAAGGCAATTAGGTAGATGCAGTATTACTTACAAGTAGTATTCCCTTCAGTACTCCCCAGTATGGGGTGTCAATCAAAATTGGTGGCGAGACAGATTTTCTTGGTATGCCAGTGTATCATCAACAGAAGTAGAATTAACTGCCATGCCCCCGACAGGTGTAGTGGGACGCTTGCTGTCTATGTTGTATATAAATTACCTGACAGACAACAGATTCCAGGGCCTATAATGAAGTACTATTAGGGGAGGGAAGGATGCACTTACAGGATATACCAGGAGAAATGGAAAAGCCTGGTAAACATGAGTTTTAAAGTGCATGTCTTATGAGTCATTGTGAAGTGCTCATATCCCTAAGGCATGCAAATTGAAACCTCTGTGTACTAGTCAATGTTACCTCATCTCAAAATATGGAAAGCAGAGAGCCCTCAGTAGAAGATATTTGTTTCACAGTTCTGAAGATGAAGCGCTCATAGCTCTTAAAGTATGCATTTTAGAGCCCTGTTAACTAGACTGCATTTTTTTCTCGAAGCATCGTTCCTGCCATATCCCCGAATATTGATCACTCCTCCTGGGATACCCTCTGTACCATCAGCTATTGATGAGTTTGCAAAATGATGTAAGGACTGGCCACTTTCTGTAAACGTTCAGAAATGTAAAATAGTACACTGTACTAACAAACAAGTGAAGTATCCTATGACTACAACATCAAGAAGTTACAGTTAGAATGTATATTAATACAGATACCTGGCTGTAACAGTTTGCAAGTATATGAAATGGAATGATCTTGCAGGCACAGTTGTAAGAAGAGCAAGTGGCAGACTTCGGTTATTGACAGAATTCTAGTAAAATGCAATCTGTCCACATATGAGATTGCTTAAAAAACTCACGTGCCCCATCATGGAATGTTGCTTAAGCTTAAGGAACCCATACCAAAAGAAATAACAGAGGATATTGAACAAATATGAAGAAAGCAGTAAGAACATCACAGGTTTATTTGACTCACAGCAAACCATCATGGAAATGCTGAAAAAACCTGAACTGGCAGAATCTTGCCAACTATTCTGCAAAACTTTACTTATGAAGTTTCAAGAAGCAGTATTTAGAGAAGGATCTAGGGATATGCTAAAGTCACAATCTTGGGCTCCATATGCAGATGGAATAGGATGAATCCCTAAAATTTGGTACTCTAAGGTGTATTATCTGCCATGTTCTTCACAATGGTTTGCAGAATATGGGCGTATATGTAGATACATTACTGGAATTGGAAGAGGAGTTAAGTAAGATCAAATGGGACACAACAGTAAGTTTATCAGAAGTGTGGCATGTAATGAGCACTAAAAACATTACTACCAAGTCATGAGGTTTATCTGAGACCAGGAAGAAAAGTCTGGTGTAAGCTTTATCATGAACAAGAGAATTAAAAACAATATTGAGGATGCTAAAATAATTTTGGAGAGAATAGACAGATCTGATTTTAAGATCAACAAGAGGTACTACATGAAAATCATTCAAGTCTGTTCTGATGAAGTTGTTGATAGAATCAGTTAAGTGTTTGATAAACTGATAAACACAACATGATAATGGGGAATTTTCCTGCAGGAGTAGGACAATAAGTAAAGAATAATTCTTCATTGGGAAACTGGGATATGGTACCAGAAATGACACAAGTGATATATTAGCAGAACTTGCAAAGGAGGAGAACTCCAACACCGTGCTCCTAGAAGAGGGCAAATAGCAAACTAACTTGCTAAGAACTAAATACAACAAAATTTGAAACTGGTAACATGCATTAAAAAAATTAAAAAGAGGTAAAGGGTATAATTATCCTTAACCACTTTTGAACCACAAGAGCTTTTAGACTCATGTCATGCAGAATAATACTAGAGGCAAAGCTGGACAGGGACACCTAATTCAGGCAGCACATCAGACATCAGAAATGTACTTTCTCAGGATTTATTTAATATAAAAGTATAGTTGATTGAATTAAGCAACTACAAAAACAAAAATCATTAAGACCTACACAAAAGAGGTACTTATTAAGAAATGTACTTATGCAAATAGTGAAAGATGTTACTATACAAAGAAGGCAAGAGGAAAGTAAATACAAATCACAGAAAGTAACACAAAATGTACTTTCAAAATTATTTATAGAATGTTCATGGAACACGTCAGTTCTCCAAACTAGATCCATGCTGACAATTCTAATTCACAAGAAAGGAAGACCAGACATAAAAATCTATGGACCTATTAGCCAGATATCTTTATAAATGGCCATAGCACAACAGACCACTTAAAAGACAAGAACAAAATTGTAGTACAGTGCAATGAGTATGAATTACCACTTTGCCTAAAATTCTTTGATTTTAAGTGTCCTTAACACGTCTGACTGTTGCAAGACAAGTGACAGACAAAGCAGACTTCACACCTGAGGCCATGCCTGACAGTGGCCACATGCCCCACTCTGTTTAATATTGGGTGTCTGTGGGGGAAAAGAAATCTACCACACACAATGAATATGATATTATACCCAATTTTCAGTTCACCGGTGTCAACTCAATCCCGAACTACAAATTAATTCATAGTATTCCATTATGCATCATATTAAGCATAGGTGAGTGGATGACTGCCGGCGAGCAATTGAAGAATATCCAAGAAGAACTTCAGGAATATTTGCCAAGTAGTTTGACATAAGGCACCCATGGCTCATTACAGCATTAGAGTAATAATGTAACTATGATTTCCTCAATTTGTTACCCTAATTACCTTTGTCTTTATAAAAATACCTTCAGAATATTGAAAAAGCCTGTGCAGCAGAAAACACCATAAAGAAACAGTCCTTCTCTGTCTATTGTAAAATCAGCTACACAGTGTGAATGGACCACTTTTTTTGCCAAACAAGACACACAACATATTCTACCGACATTCACACTCTTGTGCACATATTTTCTGTGCAATACAGAAATAAAGATAAATGAGAATAAGAAATCAAATAAAATACACTTTGATGATGAAATGAAATAAATTCTGACATTGGCTGCAATTGGGCACTGAAATGAATTCAATGGTCGCAAATGAAAATTTGTGCTGGACTGGGACCAAAACCTGGATTACCCCACTTTATGTGAATGTTGCCTTAACTGCTCCCAGTCCACCATACCCCTGTCCAAAAGGACGGACACCACACATATATATGCTGCGCATCCGAGCAATGGGTATGACAGACAGGAGGCATGGATGGAAAGCATCCTAAGTGGTGTAGGGGATCGCTCGCATAATGCATGAAATTGGCTTTGAATCCCAGTCTGGGACCAACCTGCACTTGTAGCAATTGAATCCATTTCCATGTCCAATTGCAGCCAATGTGAAGATTTATTTCGTTTCATCATGTATGTGTACGGACAACCACCTCAATTTTTTCTGTGAAATTTGGGTTCATCCTGTATATGTCAATGCTACTGTTTCTATTAGACTTCATCTGGATACTGGAAAAGTCAAAGTTAAGAGGAGTAAGACAAGGGCATTTCATATCAGCAAATGTATTCTCAGGAGCCCTAATACAAGCTTTCGGATGCTTAAACTGGGAAAATGAAGAAAGAAAACATGTTACTGCATCATACTTGAGACCCATTAGTTTTTCTGATGACACTGAACAGTCAGGACACAACTTAGATTAATTTTAATAGCAAATGGAAACAAATATTTGAAAGTAGGTCTGAAAATCAATACCAAAACTAAAAACATACAAAAAGACGACATGCATCCTCATACCTTAAAATCTTAATGCGGCCACAGATGTCAAATAGCTATTGGTCCAAAACAAAGTAAATGACACAGAGTTCCTAAAAAAATTTATATGTAAATCATCACAGGTGATTATAGGGTGAAGTTGTAAGTAGCAGATTAAGCATGGGAACTCTGAAATGAAGAAAGTAATCCACCTTCCTACTAGGATATGTCCCACTGAAATGGCATTATACCGTAGTTTGCGAAATGTTAATGACTCTGATGAAAACTTCCTGGCATAACACCTCAACCACAGTCCTATTTGGTAAAATGTGCATCTATATGAGAACACATTATCACTGAATACAGGTGTTCAGTAGCAGGCACAGATAGGAAGGTCAGCTACCAGCTAAGCTTTCAAATTACATTTTGTGGCAGAGTTTAACAAACATGCAAAACTAAGTGTGCCATCACACTTCTAATACATGTCTGACAGTAGAACTCGAGGGGAGAGTAACTTCAGAGATTACTTTGTGTGTTTAATACTATATGAACTTGTTCAAGCTCTTAGTTGGTGATACTATCTCTTTTCAATGTGTGTCACTCCAAGCCTTCTCTGTTCAGTTAAGACGTCATATATAGCTATTTATAATTCACCCTATTTTAATCAGATTTATTCTTTGCTACCATATCAATATTATTCAAATGCTCTGCTCCCACTTGCTAATAGACTCAATGCACTCCTATGATACCAACAAGGACACACGTTGACTATTTATAACTGAATTTTACTACCAAACTATTCTTAATGCATTGACTGCCACAGGGTCACCCGTGGTCACAGGAAAGCCTTGAACCTGACACCATGTGCCCTCTGACAGTCACAGCAGAGCTTCACAGGTGATGCCATGGCCTCGCAGTGAAACATCCATCACTGTGTGTGTGGCAATCCTCCAAACATCATCTCTCTTGGCCACTTTATCGTTATTTTACATGTGAATGTTATATATCCAATTTAAATGCTTACAATTTCAAGGACTACATAGAATGAAATTCTCACTCTACAGCAGAGTGTGCACTGATATGAAACTTCCTGGCAGATTAAAACTGTGTGCTGGACCGAGTCTCGAACTCAGGACCTTTGCCTTTTGCGGGCAAGTGATCTACAAACTGAGCTACCCAAGCACGACTCACGCTCCGTCCTCACAGCTTTACTTCTGCCAGTACCTCGTCTCCTACCTTCCAAACTTTACAGAAGCTCTCCTGCGAACCTTGCAGAACTAGTACTCCTGAAAGAAAGGATATTGCGGAGACATGGCTTAGCCACAGCCTGGGGGATGTTTCTAGAATGAAATTCTCACTCTACAGCGGAGTGTGCGCTGATATGCTTGGGTAGCTCAGTTGGTAGAGCACTTGCCCGCGAAAGGCAAAGGACCCGAGTTCGAGTCTCGGTCCGGCACACAGTTTTAATCTGCCAGGAAGTTTCAAGGACTACATGTTAACACTATATGATTCACTCATTTCCAAAACGTCCTTTATCCAATTTTTGTGGAAATTGAGTTGTTACCATGGCATTCATCATTTTTTTTACATCATATTAAACTACAGTTTTTGTTCAAAATGTCCTTTAAACCATTACAATTTAATAATAAAATCTTGAAATATGCCTATTTAGTTTCAGAATGTCCCTTATCCAATCCAACGATGCCAGCTCATCTACCTTTAATTTTTGTAACAAAACGACCTATACCCTTTGCCTTTTTCTAAGCAGTATGTAACTTTTTTTCCCAACTACCAACCATTCTAAGGAATAGGGTAACTTAAAATCATTATGTCGGGTATATTTCCAGTGAAACGTGTTGTGGTAGATCTGGCAATCAGCTGAAGCGAAGTTTTGTTTACAGTTGACAACAGGTTATGATTTTTGTTTATTGTAAAGTTAGTGCTTGTTTTGTGCGTTCACCATGGTGTTTTTTCTAGTTTTTATTGTAAAAAGTCTTACCAATTCTTGAAATTAGACTGTTTTTAAGTGTTCTGAATTTAAAGTGAGCTTCTTGTTTTAAGAGTGTAATGTACAGGCAGTGTTATAGGCCTAAAAATAGATAAACATTGTCGTTAACCAAAGGAGGAACTACAATCTCAAACTACTGAACAACAGGTTATGGAGAGACCGAAGATAACTCCATGCCAGAACAACAAAGGAAGGAAATGTATAAAGGATCCAGTTACATAGACAAAGACAATAGAGAAGCGAAAGCTCTACACATCAAAGACTTTGCCCAGGCTACCACAGTGCCTTCATTCTGGATCAAGTTTTTAAGTGTAATCAGCTTACAATGCAAGATTTTTGTAAGTTTCATGGAGGCTTTTATTCTTCTAAGAATAAAATTGATCAGGATAACTGTATACTTAAATATACTGGGAGTGAAACACCTAAACAGAGAACTAATGAAGATGAACAGAAACAAATCACTGAAAATTGGAATCGCTATCTAATCCCACATACCAAATCTGGAAACACTTCTTTGGTTCAGGTATGTAAGAAATCGTTTTGTGGCATACTTGGTGTTAGTGACGAAAAAAGTTTGTAAGAGACATTTCCACTCCACAAAACTAGCTGTAGAGAATAGAGGAGGAGACCGTAAGTCTAAGCTGTTTGGGGCTAAAAGGCATTCATAAAATCCCTCTGCCCACTTGAGAAACATTATTGCAGAAATACATGAATTACAAGATAGAATTTTTTGGGCCATCTTTCAATGAGGAAGTTTCACAAGGCTTAAAACTCAAGAGTAGAAAGTGATCAAGTCCCACACTCACATTTTTTATGAAATATTTGTCTAAGATTATAACTTAAGCTTTGGCTCCCCTGCTGTGGACAAGCACTCCACATGCAACCAGTTTCAGTTGAAATCAGATAGTGGGGACAAATCTGTTGAAATTTATTTAAATCTCCACAAAAAGAGGGCAGAAGCATTCTTTAATTTACTGAAAATGAAATCACCCTATCCTTTGACTGCCAAAAGAATTTTGTTTTACCCAAAATCCCTGACCTGGCAGCTTACTATAGTTGACAGTTCTATTTACTTAACTTTCTGCCGAGGTACATCTAAAGATAAGCAGACAAAGGACCTTGTTTTTATATATCACTGGACTGAATCAAGACTTCAAAAAAGGGTCAAATGAAATTGCATCAGCAATTTTTCATAGGCTAAAAAATACTTGCTTGGAAGGAGTGACCACTGTAAGGCTTTTTGTGGATGGTTGTGGAGGACAAAAGCAGAACAATTCAATGATGATTAGGATTCAATACTGGTTGGTAAATGGAGCACTGCCAAATATTAAAGATATTGTTTTAGTATTCCCTGTACCAGGTCATTGGTATATGCCACCTGATCGTGTATTTGGCAGAATTGAGAAGGAAATTCAAAATTACGACAATTATTAAGCCTGAGAAATACATTGAAATCTTTAAGGAATGTGGAAATCTTCAGTATGACAGAGCTGTAATATTCTTTTGACTGGATGAAGGTACACAAAAATTTCCAAAACAATCCTGGAAATTGGCACCTTAAATTCTCAACTGCCAAAAGATTTATTATAACACTAGGTAACCTCTGAAGCAATTGTTGCAGGTGAACCTCGGTATAATACCGATCTCGGAAAGGTGAAAATAAGTACTCAAACCTGGATTTAAGGTTCAGAACTGAATTACCTGAAGTAACAGTGAAAGGTGTCAACAAGTTTCTGACTCTTCAATTTGGGGGAAACTGGGTTCAAAATGAAGACCTGGCCTCATACAAAAATATATTCAATCCAGTACAGAATAGACCTGAAGAACAATCTGATGATGAAAATGCCAAAGGTCACACAAATGATGAAAATGGCTTTTAATTACTTCACAGCAGTTAATAGGAGAAATCCAGATTTAATTAAGTAAATGACTACCCTTCAGGCATTTTTAAAATGATGTTCTCTGTTATGCGTGTACGTTTAATGTAATGCTATTTTTTTAAAATAATTTTCTGGTAAATGTATGTTCTATCTGCTTCCTTAACCAGGAATTACTTCAGCTGTTTTAAAAATACCTACATATGTTTCCACAAAAATTAAATTATATACATTTACTAAGGAATCACTTCACTTCATAATTTTTGCCCTATTTTCTTTTTCAAACTTATCCAAAGTTTTTTTTTATTTTCAAAATGTCTTCTCCATATTTTGGTTCCAAAATGTCCCTTATCCGAGATATTTTTATTTGTAACAAAATTTTGAAATAAGTTATTTTTATGATGCTTTTATAAAAAATATATATCACAGAAAATATTTCAGGTTTATACATGCAAATGAAATTGTTAAATAAGTTTAACAATTACCAAAATTTATGCTGATTGGATAAAGGACATTTTGGAACTAAGCGACTCTTGATGAGCTAGGTGCAGTTTTACAGCTCCACGAGAATTTTACTGTGACAGTTATAACTTGTTGTGAACTAATAAAGACCTACTCCAAATCAGAGGATAACTGAGCGCGCGCACACACACACACACACACACACACACACACACACACACACACACACACACACACACACACACACACACACACTTCCTGAACTGGATCTTCCAGAGAGATTTTAATACATTTATAAATACCTAGAGATTGTCAAACCAGCACCTGACACTGCATCTCTCAACGTCCACGTCACTTCCATGACACTTGCCAGTTCCGAAAGTTAAATTTTTCTTCTGAACATTAATATTGTGACAATTTTTTTAACAGCTGCCACTAAGAATTTGTTATGTATGTAAGTGAACAATTCAAGAATTTGAAAGCCTATGTAAACCAAAAACCCACTGTACCAGCAATTAGATGTTTCGAAGATTTTTTCCTACCTTTCCTGTCTCACTATTACATCTCCTACTTAAATCACCATATTAAATGTCATAATATATGAATGCTACAGCTGGTCTTTCAAGTTCTACAGCATTCTTAGGTGTCATTCTGTACCACAGTTTCCATTAACATTTAATATGTACATCTCAGTCACCTTTCTCAAGTATTAATAGGAACTTTAGGAAACTACACGAAACACTGCATAAATTGGAAAAATTTATTTTCAACAATGACAATATGTTTTGAAGGTCAGACATTTGTAAATGTTACAAAACAGCAAAGCAACAACCACATTTCCTACACAGACTGCCATATGAAATATGTCTACAACAGCAGAATGAAAGGAATGCATTTCATGACAATGTTATTAACTCTGAATTTATAATCTTGTTTAAAAAATTTCTTATATTGCATATAAGTGAATACAATCTCCTCAACTTAAGAGGGAATCTCAGTATTCATGCCTGCAGACTTTAAGCAAAGCTTTCACACATTTTCTTTAGATCTGAAAGGCACTTAAACAGTAAAATTTCCATAAAACTTAAAATTCCAAGCTCAACTGTATCTTGTCTTGAAAGTGCTGCTAAGAAGAAAGCATCCCTGTTAGCAACTTCCTCCACTGGCAGAATTTGCACTTGCAAGTCTGCAATAACTAGTTCTGAACTAACAAATGAGAACACTCAAGTTAGTAATTTTGATAACATCCTTCACTAGTAACAGTCAATACTAACCAGAAAATTTCAGATCAGTGATTCACATATGTTCATTATAAAACAAAAAATTACACAACATGATCCAAAAGCACACTAACATTCACATTAAAGCAGCACGTTTTACTCATTCTTTGAGAAATATATTTCTAATACAGTTCAATGGGCATTAACAAAATTTAGAAATAGCCATGCAAATTTAAAATTAAAACTGGAAGATTCATAAATATGTCGTTTACACAAACTTAAAAAATTATAAATACTGTAAAACAATACATTTATAGTGCAGTGAAAAAATGCATGTTTCACCACATTTGGTAATTTAATTTGAACTGAAACTGGCATGACTCCAAAGGACTGCACCTCGAGGATGTGAAACCCCTAAGATGCTCAGCCTTTTTAACTCTTATTTGTGTTGCACCAGAAGCTGGGTGAGCTTATCCACATTTGCTCCAGCAAACGAGTCCAACTAAAGAGAAAGAAGGGGGAAAAAAAAATCAGTTTCAGGTGTTAACACGTAAAATAGCCACACACAAATTTAGCAGAATGACGATGTGTATGTAAAGCAAATTACTATCTGCTTTATCCTATGCTAGAGATCAGTAATTGTGTTAACCTACAAAAAAATCTTAGATGTAATTCCATTTGGTTGGTTACATTACTTCTGCTCCCTCAAAGAAACTTATTAAGAACAATACCCTTTAAAGGGATACTTACGGTTTTGCCGTCTTTAATAAAGACGAAGGTGGGCATTGCCTTCACATCGTATGTGACAGCAATGCTCTCATTATCATCAACATTAACTTTCAGGAAAACAACATCCGGGTATTTCTGCGAGAGCTCCTGTAGTAAACGGAAATACTGAATGTCAGGGCTTTTTTATATAAGAAGAAAGTGCGAATTTGGAGATTCCTATATTACTAAACATCAGAATAAATATTCAATTCTTGTCTTTCAAAACCGATAAAATAATTTTAACACCTAGTTTAAACCTGCACAGCACATAAGATATGAATCAAATTATAATGCTAATCGGGAATAGTTCACATCATGAACAAGGAAAAATTTCTCACGCTACCCAAAGTGTTAAATTAAAGTATTTTACCTCAAATTTTGGCGCAATTGCTTTGCAAGGTCCACACCAATCAGCGAAGAAGTCTATGACAACAAGATTGGAGCCGGCATCGGCCAACCTCGCTTTCAAGTCGTCCTGCAAACAGAGCAATCATATTGAAAAATTCGCGCGTAAACGTAATCACGCTAGATCTACTTTCAGCTGCCCACGAGGTGAGAGCGGAGGAACTTATTTCTTTTCCAAGCAGTTCTCTTCAGAAGCTAGACGAAACTATATTTCAAACTGAATAGCAAACCAACGCGGTTTAGATTTAGTATACAATGCTAGAGCTGAATCATTTCTTTGCGATATAGTAGTTATATAAGACTTCCGCTTATCACGTAAAAGCCGCCATGTGTATTCTCCGTAAACTACCTGGAAATTTTCACTTTCATCGTCCAGTGTACAGCGAGTTTTGACAACCAACAACATTTACAGCAGTCATTTGCGTCTTTAAAGTGTTCTATTAGTAACGACAAAGTGATAATTCACGAAAACAAGTATCACACGCAAACCGAATTATAATTTCATTTTATTATGCACACTGTAAGAATGTCGCTCTGTGTCCACTACTTGTGGAAATCCAACAGCAAATGAAAATTTCTGCGTAATAGTTAACAATCAATTATAAAATATTTTAGGAAAGTAACAACAAAGTTTCGTCTCTGTGAGTTTTGCTGAATTTCCGTTACCGAAAACGCGAGGTTTTGAAGACGGCAATAATCCACGCTAAACTAATAAATGCATGGAAACTTACCTCTCCTGTAATGATGTGTACCATCTTGCCGACGATCACACTGTAAAATATACCACACGTATCAATCTAAAGCAGTGAGAACGAACTGTCTCCGATTGGAAGAGAATTACGGATATATAACTTCACTGAAGAAGTGTTGCCAACACTAACATACTAAATCTTGCAACTTTTCCTTTAAAGGTTTAATTTTTTTTCTTTCAAACTATAGAAATCACATATCCTTGCGATATCACATGTGATATGAAAAATATTACATTTTATTATCCGTTTAGAAGTCGAATAAAGGAAATCTAAGCAAAGAAAAGCAGCAAACGTTTACGTTTCATGTGAACATGTTGGTACTTTAGCATGCTCTCTGTGACTCAAAACGTCAATGACGAACAATTATTTGCATGGCTGACGAAACAGAAATTGGGTAACAGTGTCTCGTGATGTGAGAACAAAATGTAGGTTCCGTTGTAAAGAAATACAGGTTACTTGTCGGTCACACGTCGTTTTGTCAGAAGTTTCTTCGCGTGTATATTTTTGCTAAAAAAGGACAACCCGAATTTTACATCTTGTAAACAGACTGTGAGAGCATGCGGCTATGTGACTGCAAATCCTGTTTTGCAATAATGTTCATAATAATCAAAAAACTAAGAAATGCACTTCAAATATTTACATAAAATTGTATATGTATTTCAGAGACTGAGTTTTCCGTTGCCCATTTGTTTCTTTTATGCCAGTATCAGAAAACCATGTAATTTAATTTAAAAATGCTGGTATGCTAGGCTGGCGTCCCTTTCTAGAGTCGCTCCGCGAATTATTCATAGTAACACTGAAAATCCTGTCTACATTACTGTGGACAGGTTACACTACAACTGCAATGCTTTATTTGGCTGAATCAGGGAATGGATTTACAAGCAACTGGATAGTATGAACAGGAAGAAATCTTAATTTTGCAAAAGACGTCAACTGTAAATGTTACTTATCAAACAAAATGTACAGAAATGTTCTAACCGGAAACCTAGCTCGATAGATTAGGGTCTAAGGAGTCGTCGATGTTGAGATCGTTAGCGACGGTCAGCAAGCTTGGATTTGGGACGGATAAGGAAGGAAATCGGCCCTGTCCTTTTACAAGGAACTATCATTGCCTATAAGCAGTTTAGGGAAATCACAGAAAGCCTAAGTATCAATGGTCGGACGGGGATGTGAGTCACCATACTCCCAAATGCGATTCCACTGATTTACTCGCCCTCTAAAACCGAAAAATCTTGAATAGTACGTTCTTTAGCACAAATTTAGACATGGCTGTCTGCCCCGAGGATTATTGTTACTTGTATGAAGTGTTGAATCTGCTTTCCCTTTAATTTTTCGCTAGGCCTATGCACAAGAGCTGAAGATAAAAATCTTTGTATATTTGTATGTGGCGTGTGTTTTCTGAATTTTAATTCTGCGTCTACATCTATCCTCTGCAAACCACTATGAAGGGCATGACAGAGGGTAAGTCCCATTACACCAGTTATTAGATTTTTTTCTCCATTCCATTCACGTATGAGGCGCGGAAAGAAAGCTGGTTGAAATACTTCCGTGCGTGCCGAAATTAATCTAACCTTGTCCTCACGATCCATACGGGAGCGATATGTAGGGGTTGTAGTATATTCCTAGAGTGATCATTAAAGCCGGTTCTTGAAACTTTGTTAGCAGACTTTGTCGGGATATTTTTAGTAACAGTCTGCCAATGACATCTTACAGACGCCCTCCCGCGGATCAAACAAACCTGTGACCATACGTGCTGTCCTCTTCTGTATAAGTTCAATATTCCGTTACTCCTCTCTGGTAACGATCCCACACACCTGAGCAATATTCTAGGATGGATCGCACGAATGATATGTATGCAATCCATTTTGTAGACTGATTACATTTCCCCAGTATTTTACTAATAAACCGAAGTCTATCGACTGTTTTACTTACTACTCAGCCCATATGATCATTGCATTTCATATCCCTACGAAGTGTTGCACGTGGTTATTTTTCTGAGATGGCCGATTCTAACTATGGCTCACTGATATCGTCATAGGATACTACGTTTTTTTTTCGTTTTGTGAAGTGCACAATTTTACATATCTGTACATTTAAAGCAAGTATGTATCTTTGCACCACTTTGAGATGTTATTTAGATCTGACTGAATATTTATGAAGTCTTTTCCGGGCAGTACTTCATTACAGATAACTGCGTCATCCGAGAAAGGTATGAGGTTACTGTTGATATTGTCTGCAAGGTCATTCATATACAACGTAAACACCTTTCCCTGGGGTACATTCGAAGTTACTTAAACACCTGTTCGCGACTCTCCATCCAAGATGACTTGCCGTATCCTCCCTACCAAACAACCTCAATCCAGTTACAGTTTCGTTTGATACTTTACACGATCGTACATTTGAAAATGAACCTACTTTTTGGAAATTAAGACATACTGCTTATATCTGACTTCACTGATTCAAAGCTTTCAGTATGTCATGTGCGATTAGGTTTCACGTGATCGATGTTTTCAAAATCCATGCTGGTTGGCACTGGGAGATCATTCTGCTCGAGATATCACGTTTGAGCTCAGAATATGTTCTAAAATTCTACAACAAATCGGTGTCAAGGATACTGGATGGAAGTTTTGTGGATCACTTATACCCGTCTTGTAAACGGGCATTACCTGTGCTTTCTTCCAACTACTGAGCACGGTATTTTTTTCGAGGGATTTACGATAGATTATAGCTAAAGGAAGGACTGTGATTCTTGAGTTTCTCCCGGCGTATTTGATAATCAAAATATCCACGGGTATGCTGCCGGTCTATAGTGTCCAACGGGCACAATATTTCGGCGATCAAACATGTCGCCATCATCAGGTGAACTGACGGACTGAGCTCCTGTGAACGACCTCATAAACCGTGACTGTGGCTATAATCTTAGCAAGGCTTGGGAACCAGCGATCGGGTTAATCAAGAGTAAATCGAGCAGACGTATAGTTGTGACGACCACGGCGGACAGAGCCATCACACCGACGTCATCTCAGACGCCGTCGCAATCTGTTCCACCGCGCGACCGTGGCGCTGGGCGCGGACGGCGGAGGGCGCGCGCCGCGGGCGGAGGGTATTTAAATCGGCCGCCGCCGCGACCGAACCCAGTTCCCTCTGAGCAGCCATAGCGTACGGATCTCCGTGCCGGCACGTTCACAGGAGCTCAGTCCGTCAGTTCACCTGATGATGGCGACATGTTTGATCGCCGAAATATTGTGCCCGTTGGACACTATAGACCGGCAGCGTACCCGCAGATATTTTGATTAAAGGAAGGACTAATTCAGCCGCAACTTCATTTAACTTTTCAGTGGTATGAGGGTTAAATTTTAGCATCTCTCCTGGGGCTTCCTTTCTCAAGATCCGTTTGAAAACGGAATTAAGCATCTCTATTTTTGCTTTGCTACCCTGACTTTCGGTTCCTGTCTCATCCACGAGTGAGTGGACACTAACTTTGACGCCCCAAACAGCCTATAGATACGACTAGAATTTCTTTAGATTTTGTGGAGGATCATCTCACAAAATTCTACTACCGCAGTCATTGAAGGCCTTACGCATTGCGCTGTTGACAGCTGAACAACTTCCATTCGGCACCTCCTTATCAACGGCCATATGCTTTGTTTTACACCTATTGTGCAGTAGTCTCAGTTTCTTTAAAAGTTTCTTTAAATGACTGTGTAACATGGAATGGCTCTGCCATTATGAACTGCACTAGTGGGTACATACCTACCCACTTCTTGTTCAACTATACTTTAAAACGTGAACCGAAGCTCCTCTACACACTCTTGTCCTATGCTAAAGGCTTCAAGTTCCTCATTAAGATATGAGACTACCGCATTTTCATCTAATTTACTGAACATGTATCTCTTTTTACTTGTGTTTGTTGCCCTTTGTACTTCGTTAATCACTGTTGCCACAACTGCGTCATGGTCACTGATACCAGTTTGTGTTGTCATCCAAGAGTCATCTCTATTTGTTGTCATTAGATCTAATATATGAGTGGGGTTTCGAACCATCTGTTCTAGATAGTTTACAGAGAAGACAGTTAGTAATGTTTCCCAGAGTTTCTTGTCACGCCCACCACTAAAAAATCTGTAATTTTCCCAGTTGATTGCTGGGTGGTTAAAGTCTGTACCGATGATTGCAGTCTGTTTGTTGAACCTAAGTGCAAGCGAACTGAGATTTTTTTCTAAGTTTTTGTTACATCAGGAGGTACGTCTGGTTGTCGACAGAAGGATCCAATTACAATTTTATGTGTACCTCTGGTACTGACTCTTCCTCCAACAGTCTCGCTTGCATTTTCAATTTGTGTCTCGATGGATTTAAATGTCTCGTCTACAGCAGCTCCATTTCCTGTTAGCTTATCCTTTTTATACACTACTGGCCATTAAAATTGCTACACCACGAAGTTGACGTGCTACAGACGCGAAATTTAACCGACAGGAAGAAGATGCTGTGATATGCAAATGATTAGCTTTTCAGAGCATTCACACAAGGTTGGCGCCGGTGGCGACACCTACAACGTGCTGATATGAGGAAAGTTTCCAACCGATTTCTCGTACACAAACAGCAGTTGACCGGCGTTGCCTGGTGAAACGTTGTTGTGATGCCTCGTGTAGGGAAGGGAAATGCGTACCATCACGTTTCCGACTTTGAGAAAGGTCGGATTGTAGCCTATCGCGATTGCGGTTTATCGTATCGCGACATTGCTGCTCGCGTTGGCCGAGATCCAATGACTGTTAGCAGAATATGGAATCGGTGGGTTCAGGAGGGTAATACGGAACGCCGTGCTGGATCCCAACGGCCTCGTATCACTAGCAGTCGAGATGACAGGCATCTTATCCACATGGCTGTAGCGGATCGTGCAGCCACGTCTCGGTCCCTGAGTCAACAGATTGGGACATTTACAACACAATAACTATCTGCACGAACAGTTAGACGACGTTTGCAGCAGCATGGACTATCAGCTCGAAGACCATGGCTGTGGTTACCCTTGACGCTGCATCAGAGACAGGAGCGCCTGCGATGGTGTACTCAACGACGAACCTGGGTGCACGAATGGCAAAACGTCATTTTTTCGGATGAATCCAGGTTCTATTTACAGCATCATGATGGTCGCATCCGTGTTTGGCGACATCGCGGTGAACGCACATTGGAAACGTGTATTCGTCATCGCCATACTGGCATATCACCCAGCATGATGGTATGGGGTGCCATTGGCTACACGTCTCGGTCACCTCTTGTTCGCACTGACGGCACTTTGAATAGTGGACGTTACATTTCAAATATGTTACGACCCGTGGCTCTACCCTTCATTCGAGCCGGCCACCCTTCATTCGAGCCGGCCGGTGTGGCCGTGCGGTTCTAGGCGCTTCAGTCTGGAACCGCGTGACCGCTACGGTCGCAGGTTCGAATCCTGCCTCGGGCATGGATGTGTGTGATGTCCTTAGGTTAGTTAGGTTTAAGTAGTTCTAAGTTCTTAGGGACTGATGACCACAGATGTGAAGTCCCATAGTGCTCAGAGCCATTTGAACCATTTGATGCTCGGCGTTATGAGAGAGAGGCTCAACTCCTGTGCCATGAGTGCTTTCCAAATCGCGTGACTCCATTTCATCCCATGTTTGCCGGAGCAGAACAATGGCTAAGCGAAAGTGGAAATTTCACAAGCGATAGAGCAAACTGTGGAGATGCAAGAAGGCGGCGCACTTTCGTATTGGAAGAGGAAGTGCTTCGTCAAGTTGAAGAGAACCCGTCGACGAGTATTCGAGACACAGCACGTGACTTGCATGCAACTTACTCATCTCTTTGACAATTTCGGCATGAACAGCAACTCCACCCATATCACCCTCACAAGGTGCACACCATGTTCCCGGTGGATCTGGTACCACGTGTAAATTTCTGTACTTGGGTTTTACACTGTTGTGTTGATTTTCCTCAGTTTCTAAGGCGCATTTGAACAGGGAAGGCGTTCTGAAAGCTTGAAATAGCCACATTTGGGGCCAAGATAACCCAAAGCAACGTCTATACGAAGATTTCAGCACACATTCGGCATCAACGTCTGGGAGGTATCTGGGATGATCATGTGATTGGGCTGTACATCCTACTTCCCCCTACTTGCCAGGCATTTGAAATAACTGCAACAAGTGCTGGCAGAGTTTTTGGAAAATGTGTCACTGGACATTCAGCACGAATTATGACTCCAGCATGATGGAACGGCAGTACATTTCACAGTTGGTGTCCAAAACCATCAGGGAAAGGTGGATTGGTCGAGATTAACTACATGGTGCACCATCACGATACCTGTATATAACCCATTTGGATTTATTCTTGTGGGGCCACATGAAGAATCTAAGTTGCCGGAAGATCTGATTGCATGGATCATGGCTGTGGCAGAAGTGCTTAACCCCTAGCGACCCCTTGTATCATATATGATACATCTGTTCAAATGATATTCCTACACAATGTGTGCCATTTTTTTGTAAAAGCGCCGATTGCATTGTATTTGATACACTTCACAGAACAAGCAGGCAGCCGACTTGTAGTTCTCAGAATGACCACTAGGTGTCAGGAGCAGTCAGTAACAAGTGAGTTTTGGACGAGTAAGCATGTCTTCAAGAAACAAAGGTTAGTGTTCTTAATTAATCGTTTATTTACTTCTAAATCAGTACTAAAATATTGTTAACAGTTCCCTGACTACCATTCTATTAAAGAAAATGACGTGAAAGACGATTTAACTTCTGAAAAGTCGTATTTTAGTAGATGTAACATATTTGATACATTGGGTCTCTGTGACTACATTTCATATGCCTGTGAGCAAATGACTTTCGGCTGCATTTTCTGTTGTTGTTCGTCGTTTCAGTGTTATTTTATGTTTAGTGCGCATTTCATAACTTTAATAATGGGGTAGGCATTTCTTGTTCTTTCTATACAAATAAAACTTTGCAAACGTGATTTAAAAATAAAAACTAAATATTATTGACAGGTGTATCTGATTCAGAAATAGCTTCTGGATGAGGTCTTTGACGCTAATTGTTCTGACATTGAAATTGATGATGACGATAATGATAATGATGGTGAAGTTCACATTCAGGGATCGCAACTGACAGCATCTGAAGAAGAAGATGAAGTTTCAAACAGTGAAAGTTCAGTAGTGCCAACACAAGCTCATGAACACCACCTAGAGACCCAACGCAAAGTTGGCACCACAGAACAGAGTAAATAATGTGTTTAGTAATTTTAATAGACATGAATGTTAATTATTGCAAAAAATCGTTTTTAAGCAATATTATTCTTTCTATTTTAGATTTTCGCCCAGTATCTCAACTGCCACAACGTCAACATCATCAAGTTCTGATGTAGAATCTGTCAGTACAGGAGTTAGGAAACCAGTTGAATATTTTAATAAGTATTTAAATGAAGATCTCTTCAGTAATATGGCAGAAAAAACAAACATGATGTATGTTTCATTACATGGAAAATCTCACAACACCACCCTAGATGAGATCAAGAAATACTGGGCTGCGGGTATTGTGATTTCTCTTCTTGGTTTTCCTAAGCTTAGAATGTGTTGGGAACGATGTACTAGATGTCGAATGGCTGCAGAAAAGACAGCAGAGATCGTTTCTACTGCCTTAGAGCATCTCTCAAGGTTGTTGATGACAATGCCGTCAGTGACAATGAAAAATAACTGACAAATAATGGAAAGTAAGATCAATGTTGTCAATGATTAGAAAAGCGTGTCTGCAACACCTCATCCAAAAATGGTTTCTATTGACGATCAAATGGTGCCATTCTATGGACAAGTCCGCATGAAACAATATGTTAGAGAAAAACCTCAACTTGTGAGCCTGAAAAACTTTTTAATGGCTTCATCAACGGGACTGCCTTTAGTTTTTTTATGTATGAGGGTGGAACAGGTTGTTCAAAGCTAACGAATGTGAGATATTCTGAATGTATGGTGTTTTTGAGCTTTATTTCAGAAAGAAACTGCTTCAAAAAGTTTCATACTTCATAAGAATATCCTGCAACATTTTTAAAAATTTGTAAAAAAAAATTTGTAATTTTTTATTTATTATATTTTTAACAATTTATATTTCAACAAGAACATGTAATGAGCCAATTGTAACAATTTTTTGCATTTTCTAGCATGAGGAGGAATGTATGTCTTGCAAATAAGCAAAAATAAAGTAACATTTATTTCTTCACTGAGTGGCAAATTGTCCTGTTAGCAGCCAGAAGTATCGTATATGATACGTGACCTGCAACAATGTATAACATTAAAAAAATATTATTCATGAATATTTTACAATTAGTGGTGCCAACCAACACATTACAGCTTGTTTTGTTCGATTTACTGTATAGCTCTGACTTCAGGTCTCCAGAGGTTATGCATACACTACACTTGTTGGACAGAGTTTATATGAACGTTTTGCGCAGATACACTGTGTGCACCGAACTTTATGGTCGTCATATCGAACAGCTATTGTAATATCACAGTAAATAGGAGTGAAATGTATACATCTTGTTTTCCCTGTAATGTGGAAACCAACTATTCACGGACAAGGGTTTCTATATAAACCTAGATCTACTAAGCCCCTGTACAATTTTTAGAAGTGTTTAAAATAACTTTGAAACACCCTGTATGTTTCGCCTATAGATCCAGTCATAGTGAGTAAATCCTCAAAGATTTAGAACATGTCATGAAAGTCAAGTAACCTCACACGTAAGTCTTCGCATTGAGTCCCACAGTTTTCAACAATAAAGCCATTATTTCATTTTCTCTCGAGGAAGAGATGGTTTAAGTTCTTCGTTGATACAACAGGGTAAATAGACAGATCTCGAGAACAAGTGACCATCATCTCTTCGTAACTGTGCATTGCTTTACTGTACAAATCATTATGAACCACAGAACAGATACGTCTGGACAGACATAAGCCTTAGATCTTGGTTGTACCGCACAGCAGCGCAGAAGGCAAAATCTAAGAATAATAATAAACGTTTGCTCTGCGAAAGGATCTATTTCCTTATGATGCTGCTACAGCAGTAGTTCAGCGCTACTGAAGTTCACTATATTTTTTCTTGATCTTCCTCTCTTCTGTAGTCCTCATTTTAATTGCGTTGTTCGTTCAGTGCTGGATTTCTTTCGAAATGCGCAGGGGCTACATTTTCAGCAATGGATTGTAAAGTAGTTAAAAGATATGCATAGACGAAATAGTTTGTGAGCTGCCCTGTTCAGTTATGCAGACTTCCAGGTGACAACTATTTTTATGTACAGTATACCGAAGGAATATCGTTAGTCGGTAGGAGAGGACAAAATATTTTCCTTGTGAGTGAATAAAATGTGTTCATGCTCTTCAGAGACAAATCTTTTCTTCCCGTTATATCAGTTCGAAGAAAAGTAAAACGTTTAATGGTTGCTGACTGTTAGTAAGTGTACCTGGGTCTGTTTGTCGTGAAATTTCAAACTTCTTCGTCATTCGTCGGAAAACTACCACGAGGTTCTCCTCATCCTCCGCCTTCTTCTCTGTCTAGCCGAGATCCTTGATGCGCTCTTGCCTTCCACTCTCTTCATGACGGGAAACATATTACTGGACGGAGGCAGTGCACATGGGCTTTTTAGTCTGATGAATCCTGGGCCTTGGTTCTTAAAATCTACAAGTTACAGGAACCATATAGTGTAATATAATTGAATATCAAATATCGCAACATAGGCAATTTTTATCGAAGAACAAAACTAACTGCTCACTTGTCTTTTGAGAAATCTTCCTGTACTTCCGATAAATCATATGACAAAGTGGCCATTGTTCAGTACTAGTCTTCCCTCAGCTGTGTCCCTGGAGGCTACGAGGTGACTCGCGTATGGTGAGGCAAGCAGAGCATTCAACGCAATGCAACCTCCGGCTGTCACATTTTTTGTAGCTGTATTTCAGAAAAGTGTATTAACAATAAAGCCTTCAAATACAAAGCAGACATACAAATCAGGCACGAGAACATATAGGCTATATATAGCTGCATCTGAAAAATGAAATATTTCCTCTCAATCCTCGAATGCTCCAAAATCAACGAGTCATCCAAACAAGTTCAAGTACATACAAAAATCATCATCCTTGCACACACAAACATAGCCATCTTCAAACGAAAAGAAAATTGCACCTAAAACTCGACCAACGCCATAGGTAATCTGTATAAAGCAACATAACTGCGAGAGTTTATAGGGAAATTCTCTGACACTGAAAAAGCGTGTGACACTGCGTGCAGATACAACGTGCTCAACCAGTTCTGCAGCTGGCATGGAAGGGTGAAAATTTTATTGGAATCCTTCCCTGTACAGCAGTCACGTCGCTACTGATTGGGAGACACAATCAAAACAATTAATATAAGAAAAAGATTTCCATTGCGGGAGTATTTTGTCAATTTCTTTGCAACTACTGTAAACAGCATAAGCATTGTGAAGATTGCAGTGAAGATCTCCCTGTTCCTACAAAATTTTATGATATACTGCACTTCCTCCTGCCTTGCGTTAGTCAGTCAACACTTCTGAGACTAGAAGATTGGGTGCAAAAGACAGATTTTAAATTCTCAACAAATAAAGTCGTATATTTTCATTTCATTCATATCAGTCACAATTTCGAATCAGTGACAGTCTTTTACTTTCCTAGGTCTCATATTTAATCACAGGTTCATATGGCTACAACTTTTGCGGAGCAAAGCCTTAGACACTTTAAAACAGTGGAAATGGTAGGGGTCCAAACGGGGTCCGTCTACAATACTGTGTAAAGCATTCACCTTGTCTCGTGTAGACTGTGTGCATACCACTTGCAGTTTAGCTCGAACTTTGTGCCTTAAGATGCTATATGCAACACACTATTTGGACATCATGCACACTACATGGGCTTATAGAACAAGTCCTAGCCTACCTCGAAGAAAACGATCTATTGACACACAGTCAACATGGGTTTAGAAAACATCATTATTGTGAAACACAACTTACTCTTTATTCGTATGAAGTGTTGAATGCTATTGACAAGGGATTTCAGATCGATTCCATATTTCTGGATTTCCGGAAGGCTTTTGACACTGCACCACACAAGCGGCTTGTTGTGAAAATGCGTCCTTATGGAATATCGTCTCAATTATGTGACTGGATTTGTGATTTTCTGTCAGAGAGGTCACAGTTCGTAGTAACTGATGGAAAGTCATCGAGTAAAACGGAAGTGATTTCTGGCGTTCCCCAAGGTAGTGCTATAGGCCCTTTGCTATTTCTTACCTATATAAACGATTTGGGAGACAATCTTAGTAGCTGTCTTCGGTTGTTTGCAGATGATGCTGTCGTTTATCGACTAATAAAGTCATCACAAGATCAAAACAAATTGCAAAACCATTTAGAAAATATATCTGAATGGTGCGAAAATTGGCAGCTGACCCTAAATAACGAAAAGTGTGAGGTCAACCACATGTGTGCTAAGAGGAATTCGTTAAACTTCGGTTACACGATAAATCAGTCAAATCTAAAGTGCGTAAATTCAACTAAATACCTAGGAATTACAATTACGAACAAATTAAATTGGAAGGAACACATAGAAAATGTTGTGGGGAACGTAAACCAAAGACTGCGTTTTATTGGCAGGGCACTTAGAAAATGTAACAGATCTACTAAGGAGACTCCCTACGCGACGCTTGTCCATCCTCTTTTAGAATACTGCTGCACGGTTTGGGATCCTTACCAGATAGGATTGATGGAGTACATCAAACAAGTTCAAAGAAGGGCAGCACGTTTCGTATTATTGCGAAATATGGGAGAGAGTGTCACTGAAATGAAACAGGATTTGGGCTGGACATCATTAAAAGAAAGGTGTTTTTCGTTGCGACGGAATCTGCCTACGAAATTCCAATCACCAACTTTCTCCTTCGAATGCGAAAATATTTTGTTGTCACCGACCTACATAGGGAGAAACGATCACCACGATAAAATAAGGGAAATCAGAGCTCGTATGGAAAGATATAGGTGTTCGTTCTTTCCGCGCGCTATACGAGGTTGGAATAATAGAGAATTGTGAAGGTGTTTCGAAGAACCCTCTGCCACGCACTTAAATGTGATTGGCAGAGTATCAATGTAGATATAGATGTGTCAAACCAGCTCTTACTATTCACGGGCAGTTCTTGACCATGTAGCACCGGTCTAGAGCCAAGTCGACCAAAATGTCTCCAGCACTCAGTCGTTGTTGAGCATCCAGTAGGGGACTATTCCCGACCGCTCATAAGCCACAATCCTGTTAGGGATCCGGGGAAACGGATCATAGAAGACAACAATGTATCAGATGCCAAGTTCATCCCACAGCATTGGAGCAAGCGGTCTCCAAAGCTAATTGAGAGACTCAAGATAAATTTTAAATTAATCGGATATAGCAAACTAAATTTAGCTGAAGTTATCTATTAGCATACATCCATTCCACTGAGTATCAAACAATTACTGTACCAACACAGTCATTTAAGCAGAGACGGTTCCGACCGAGAGGACTTATCTAGACAATATGCTAAGGATTTACCTGTTAGCAGAATTCAGCGCCTTCAGTGGCGAGTTATACGCGATATTTACAGCTTCAAAGTGGATGTGATGTGCCCACACAAAGACTTCGCTCATTTGCTCCGACTCACAGAATGCCCTGTAAAGCTTCCAGAGAATATACTCATCAGAGAGTCTTCTCCAGAGCATCCAGTTAGCCCTGATTTCTCTACGGTCGTAGAGTTAAGAGATGCCTTTCTGTAGGGTAGAAGGACACATTGAAAATTACAGCAACGAGGTCGTAGAAGTATCTAGTTAGTTAATGGCATCTTCCATAGATCAGCGGAACGTAGTGGTGGGTGCTCCGGACCAGCTATATGCTAACCCCAACTCGCCTCCGTTCCCCATTCCCAACTCAACAAAACGTCACCCACATGTCGTTTCTCACGGCCAGCTTCTCCTCTCCTTGGCCTTTCCCGCTCAAACACACACACACACACACACACATACACACACACACACACACACACACACACACACACTACATTGCACCATTTCCTCTATTGTCTTCTTTCACTTCCACTTGAGCCAAAAAGTGAAGTAAGCAAGAAAAGTTAAAAAAACAGTCTATTTCATTTATTTCTACATTATTTTTATTTACGTGAAGCGAAATATAATCTTAACAATTTTACCCTGCTTTACGCAGACGCCAAACGGCTACTCGTCCCTGTGTCATCTCGCATAACGAAAACTGCATACTTTCCAATTTACATTTTAATTAGATACAAAACCAAACATCTTCTTATGATATGATTTAATTAACTGGTATAATACAATGTTCTTCTGTTTGAACAAAAACGAAAAACTAATTAATGAAAAACTGAATAATTTCACAAAACTAAACAATATTTAATATAAAACAAGACAAAACAAGAATGAATTGATAATTTCAAAGAAGTACGTAAGTTTGAATATCCGTGTAAAAATGTAAACTGATTTTGAAATGTATGTCCTAGCGACGTAAATTTTTGTCTTACTTAAATGAGCCTTTCTTAGTTGTTCTACAGGGCTATTACAAATGATTGAAGCGATTTCATAAATTCACTGTAGCTCCATTCATTGACATATGGTCACGACACACTACAGATACGTAGAAAAACTCATAAAGTTTTGTTCGGCTGAAGCCGCACTTCAGGTTTCTGCCACCAGAGCGCTCGAGAGCGCAGTGAGACAAAATGGCGACAGGAGCCGAGAAAGCGTATTTCGTGCTTGAAATGCACTCACATCAGTCAGTCATAACAGTGCAACGACACTTCAGGACAAAGTTCAACAAAGATCCACCAACTGCTAACTCCATTCGGCGATGGTATGCGCAGTTTAAAGCTTCTGGATGCCTCTGTAAGGGGAAATCAACGGGTCGGCCTGCAGTGAGCGAAGAAACGGTTGAACGCGTGCGGGCAAGTTTCACGCGTAGCCCGCGGAAGTCGACGAATAAAGCAAGCAGGGAGCTAAACGTACCACAGCCGACGGTTTGGAAAATCATCCGGAAGAGGCTAAAGCAGAAGCCTTACCGTTTACAATTGCTACAAGCCCTGACACCCGATGACAAAGTCAAACGCTTTGAATTTTCGGCGCGGTTGCAACAGCTCATGGAAGAGGATGCGTTCAGTGCGAAACTTGTTTTCAGTGATGAAGCAAGATTTTTTCTTAATGGTGAAGTGAACAGACACAATGTGCGAATCCGGGCGGTAGAGAATCCTCACGCATTCGTGCAGCAAATTCGCAATTCACCAAAAGTTAACGTGTTTTTTGCAATCTCACGGTTTAAAGTTTACGGCCCCTTTTTCTTCTGCGAAAAAAACGTTACAGGACACGTGTATCTGGACATGCTGGAAAATTAGCTCATGCCACAACTGGAGACAGACAGCGCCGACTTCATCTTTCAACAGGATGGTGCTCCACCGCACTTCCATCATGATGTTTGGCATTTCTTAAACAGGAGATTGGAAAACCGATGGATCGGTCGTGGTGGAGATCATGATCAGCAATTAATTTCATGGCCTCCACGCTCTCCCGACTTAACCCCATGCGATTTCTTTCTGTGGGGTTATGTGAAAGATTCAGTGTTTAAACCTCCTCTACCAAGAAACGTGCCAGAACTGCGAGCTCGCATCAACGATGCTTTCGAATTCATTGATGGGGACATGCTGCGCCGAGTGTGGGAGGAACTTGATTATCGGCTTGATGTCTGCCGAATGACTAAAGGGGCACATATCGAACATTTGTGAATGCCTAAAAAAACTTTTTGAGTTTTTGTATGTGTGTGCAAAGCATTGTGAAAATATCTCAAATAATAAAGTTATTGTAGAGCTGTGAAATCGCTTCAATCATTTGTAATAACCCTGTATTTACACAGTGGTCCAGTGTTTTAGAAAAATCAGTTTTTCGTGCTCCTTCAATTTCTACGCAGTTTAGTACAATCACTGTAAATAGCGTGGCAGAGGGCACTTTTTATGAAACATATTTTAAAGTTTGTTCCTGATCCATCGAGACTGGAGCATGTGAAGAATGACAGTTACTGCGATTCGGTGCGAGCTTCACGATCTGTACGTCGTAGGTACGTTGGGGACTGAAGAACATTTGTGGATTCTATGCTGAAAGACGAGTCTTGGAGTTTTCGAAGCACGCTCTTGAGATACGTGCGGCATATTACTTCGAGTTCTGTCAGATAAGCCTGTGACCATTCGTGCCACCTTTCTCCTACTATAGGATTTTCAAACCGAGTAACCATTCCTGACGCACTGTAGAACGTAAGCATTCTTTGAAAAATAATTTTAGCTTGGAAAAAGAATGATCAGCTTTTGAAACAGCCGTAGTTTCTGTTTGATACATCAGGATGGCTTTAATACGGTTCATATCAACAATATCTGTGCTGGAAAAGGAAAAGTCATGATTTTCATCATAGGTGATTGATTCGAAAAAGTTTGTGTTGCTACGTAAGTATCAATAACACACTACATTCCTTGAAACCAGGTATTTAACTGTGAATAAATAATGTCAATCACTGGATAAAAAAGTGTTACTCTATGTCCAATTACGGGCTCTCGTTCTATCAAAGGTTGTCGATGTGCTTCTCTACCGCTTAAATTCGTTTGTTAGGCAATTTATACTCGATGACCCATCTTTCACAAATGTTGAAAGTCTCGTCAAGAAGTCTGTCGTACGATCCTTTGATGCTATCTATTTCTGGCGGCATCCGAGTGATATTTTTCACATTGATAAAACACTGCACTCTCTTTCGGGAGGACGGAGGTTCATATCACCGTCTGTCCATCCAGATTATAAGAGTTTCGGTAGTTTACCCGCAAAATCGCTTTGGGATGGTTCCTCTGAAACGGACAAGGCCAGTTTCTTCGCCAATTCTTCCTCGCATAACCGAATTTGCGCTCCAGCTCTAATGACCGTGTCGTCGACGGCATGTGAAACCGTAATCATGCTCTTGGAACGACCATACTGTCACATTATAGGTCCTTAGATGGTATATTGATTCTCTCTATTGGTTTACACTGAATCTTAAAAGGATAATGTCATATATGTTTGTTTGCATGGCCCAATTGCTACAATACGTTGGTTACATTTCTTGCTCTTATGAATTACGTTATCAGAGCCTATGAAATGAGAATGAGCCTTTCTTTAAAAATATAGATGATTTGTTATCTGGCAGACGAACGCGCTGGATCTAGTGTTTCTGGTATTACCTTGGGAATACTCACAGAACTAATTTTTAAATCCTATCGCCGGCCGTTGTGGCCGAGCGGTTCTAGGCGCTTCAACCCAGAACCGCGCTGCTGCTACGGTCGCAGGTTCGAATCCTGCTTCGGGCATGGATGTGTGTGATGCCCTTAGGTTAGTCAGTTTTAAGTAATTCTAAGTCTAGGGGACTGATGACCTCACATGTTAAGTCCCATAGTGCTCAGAGCCATTTGAATAATTTGAAATCCTATCACCATAAGCGGCCGAAAAATTCAACGATGGTATCGACTATTTCGAAGTACAGAGCTGTTTCTTGCTTAGCCATTTAGCCTCTACAGCGTCTATACCGACAAAAACTAACTTGTGACCTGACTCTTTCCTGCACACTATGTAGAGGGGTGGACAAAAATATGGAAACACAAAAAACACCACACGTTACCACGCCTAATACGATGTAAGAAAGTCGTTGCCATTCAAAACAGGTTCCAGTCGTCTAGGAGTGCATAAATACAGGTTCTGTAGGTTTTGAACGGAATCTTCTTCCTACCAAGCGGTGGCAAGTTTGGGTAACGATGATGAAGGTGTATAGCGATGACGCACCCTACTCTCCAAAGTAAGCCACTAAAGCTCAGTAATACTGAGATCTGCTGAATGTGGTGGCCAAGGGAACTGCCACTCTTCATGCTCGTGCTCACGAAACCAGTCCTGGAAGAAGCGAGCTGTGTGAATGTGGGCTCTGTCACCTCGGAACACAGCACCACCATTGGGGAACAAACATTGTACCGTGGGATGAATCTGATCAGCCAAAATGGTCGCATAATCCTTGGCAGAAATGCGACCTTGCAGAGTAACCATGGAGCTCATGGAATACCAAAGTATGGCTGCCAAAATCATCACAGAGCCTCGGCATCTTTCACTCTTGGGAAGCAGACTCGGCCAGAAATTCGAAACAGCGTGAAACAAGACTCATTTGACCAAATTAGAGAAGATCCAACGGAAAGCAGCGCGTTTCGTTACAGGATCATTTAGTAATCGCGAAAGCGTTACGTAGATGATAGATAAACTCCAGTGGAAGACTCTGCAAGAGAGACGCTCAGTAGCTCGGTACGGGCTTTTGTTGAAATTTCGAGACATACCTTCACCGAAGAGTCAAGCAGTATATTGCTCCCTCCTATGTATATCTCGAGAGGAGATCGTGAGGATAAAATCAGAGAGATTAGAGCCCACACAGAGGCATACCGACAATCTTTCTTTCAACGAACAGTACGAGACTGGAATAGAAGGGAGAACTGATAGAGGTACTCAAGGTACCCTCAGCCACACACCGTCATCAGGTGGCTTGCGGAGTGTGGATGTAGATGTAGAATCCTCTTAATTTTCGTAGCAATCCTTTTCAATGACGGTCAGTTATGATAATTCAACACACACTTTCGTCCGCTTTGTGACTTAGCAGATGGTATTTTTCCGATTTCACTGTATGTGGTATAAATTTTCGGTAATGTGCCTCTTGAAATACCAAACACTTCGGCTCCATTGGTTACCGAAACTCCACCATACAATCATCAATAATTTGCCCACGTTAGAATTTACTCCGCTCCGATACAATAAAACTCACTACTGTTGTTGTTGTTGTGGTCTTCAGTCCTGAGACTGGTTTGATGCAGCTCTCCATGCTACCCTATCCTGTGCAAGCTTCTTCATCTCCCAGTACTTACTGCAACCCACATCCTTCTGAATCTGCTTAGTGTAGTCATCTCTTGGTCTCCCTCTACGATTTTTACCCTCCACGCTGCCCTCCAATGCTAAATTTGTGATCCCTTGATGCCTCAAAACATGTCCTACTAACCGGTCCCTTCTTTTGTCAGGTTGTGCCTCATACTCCTCTTCTCCCCAATTCTATTCAATACTTCATCATTAGTTACGTGATCTACCCATCTAATCTTCAGCATTCTTCTGTAGCACCACATTTCGAAAGCTTCTATTCTCTTCTTGTCCAAACTACTTATCGTCCACGTTTCACTTCCATACATGGCTACACTCCATACAAATTCTTTCAGAAACGACTTCCTGACACTTAAATCTATACTCGATGTTAACAAATTTCTCTTCTTCAGAAACGCTTTCCTTTCCATTGCCAGTCTACATTTTATATCCCCTCTACTTCGACCATCATCAGTTATTTTGCTCCCCAAATAGCAAAACTCCTTTACTACTTTAAGTGTCTCATTTCCTAATCTAATTCCCTCAGCATCACCCGACTTAATTCGACTACATTCCATTATCCTCGATTTGCTTTTGTTGATGTTCATCTTATATCCACCTTTCACGACACTGTCCATTCCGTTCAACTGCTCTTCCAAGTCCTTTGCTGTCTCTGATAGAATTACAAAGTCATCGGCGAACCTCAAAGTTTTTATTTCTTCTCCATGGATTTTAATACCTACTCCGAATTTGTCTTTTGTTTCCTTTACCGCTTGCTCAATATACAGATTGAATAACATCGGGGAGAGACTACAACCCTGTCTCACTCCATTCCCAACCACTGCTTCCCTTTCATGCCCCTCGACTCTTATAACTGCCATCTGGTTTCTGTACTCACTACTACACGATACGTATTCTGACAACGATTAACACTTGCAACGAATTGAGGGTACTGCACAGGTGCCGTTAATAGTCAAATACAACAGCGCAACCTGCATCTGAATTTATGTTCAAGCATGCGTTTCTCACGGTGTTTTCGTATTTTTGTCCAACCCGTATGTATATGACTCACGACGAATGGTCTATCGTGGCCCTGTCATGAACATTTATTCACAGCTAGACCCTTTCGTTCTGTAAATTCAGTTAACTGGTATTTGGATCTTAATGTAGACTGATCTTAGGCCTGTGTAAAGGAGATAAATGATTCGCTTATCTTTAGGTCATAATGACTACCGAACAATATATGAGTATTTTAACATAGCGACTAACGTCTCTTGACCCATCGCTTTTTCCCACTCTTCTCTCTCATTTTAATTTTACCTTATTTTTTTGTTTCTTTCCTTCGGGCTCCAGAAGCACCTTATCCTTAGAGGCATTGCCCTGGTCGTCTCAGCCTAGTTACGCCACGGTTATTGCCGCTCGATAGTTTCCTAAGTCGTGTGGAAATTATTTTCCGCGTATTATCTTAGTAGAGTAAGAAACATATCGCGACGTGGCGCAGTTCTCAACAATACGGCAGTCCCTGCAGCGGCCCATGACGTTGCTTAGCAACAGTTTAACACGAGGAGACTGGCCAGCAACATAAATGTGTCCGTTCCCAGTCAGCGAAATCTTAGAAAAATCATGGAACGCAGTCAGAGCGCGGAGCAACGACAGCAGTCAGAAGGTAAGCCATCAGCAGACATCTGAGTTCCGCCAATCTAACAAACAGTCACTCGAACCTTCCCATAGACAACAACGTCATCAGCAAACAGCTGCAGGTTGCTACCCACCATGTACACCAGATCATTTATTTATATAGAAAATAACAGCAGTGCTATCAAATTTCCCTGGGTCACTCCTAACGACACCCTTGTGTCTAACGAACACTCGCCTCCAAGGACAACGTACAGGGTCCTGTTACTTAAGAAGTCTTCGAGCCATTCACATATCTGGGCACCTATTACGTATGCTCGTACTATCATTAAGAGTCTGCAGTGGGGCACCGTGTCAAATGAAATGCTTTTTGGAAAGACAGGTATACGGAGTCTGACTGTTATCCTACATCCATGGTTCGCAGGGTATCATGTGAGAAAAAGGCACACTGATTATCGCACGAGCGATGGTTTCTAAAACTGTGCTAATTCGTGGACAGAAGCTTTTCCACTTGAAGCAACTTTATTATATTCGAACTGAGAATGTGTTCAATAATTCTGCAGAAAACCGATGGTAAGGATATTGGTGTGTAATTTTGCGGGTCGGTTCTTTTATCTTTCTTATATACAGGCGACAACTGCGCTTTTCTCCAATCGCTTGGGATTTTGCACTGGCTGAGAGATTCGCGATAAATGCAAGCTAAGGAAGGGGACAATGCCGTAGATCGCTCTTTGTAACACCGACTTGGGATACCATCCAGACCTGGCGACTTATTTGTTTTTTAGCTCTTTCAGTTGTTTGTCTACGCCAGGGACGCCTATTACTCGCACTATGTCCTCCATTAACCCACAGATCCTGTTTCGGAATGCCAACGCGATCTTATCCAAAGGACCGAATTGGTTGCGTTCATGGAGCGAAAGGGCATCCGAATCGCTCTTGAGAACGAGACACTGCTTATACCTCACAAGTAGCTAAACATCCCAGGTAACTGCGTCTATCGCATCGACCAACCAATCGGACGGCAGGAATTGTGGGGGGGGGGGGGGGGGGGGGCGGCGGCACAGACGTCATCATACACAAAAGACGTAGAACACACGAACATCGAGCTCCCTGCACTTGAGAGGCCAGAGACTATGGCCATCAGGGTCACGTTCAACGGAGCTAACACCACACTAGTGTCGCTACCCACTTTAGAACAAATGAACACACGGTATCAGCACAGTTCTCAACATAGCACGTCGGTAATCGCCGCTGGAGATTTAAACGCAAACAGCTGAAATTCACGAATATGTTCCTCCAAGGGCAAGAAACTATACGAACATGCACTAGGCCGAAACTACATTGCACTAGGGCCGGACGGCCCCAGGTATGTGTCCGCACAGGTCCGACTCAGGCCAGGCGTGTTAGACATACCCCTCATCAACGGATCACATGCACACTCAACCTTACGGTTGAAAACGATCTGGAGTCAGACCACATACTGTAATATTTCATACGAAATAAACACCGTCGGGCACAGAAGCACGCGTGATACTGAACTACAAGCGCGCGAACTGGACTCTGTTCAAGAAAACGCTTGATAGTCTTATTCTGTCCAGAATACGAAATTAACAATACGCAGCAAATTGATGAGACGGTGAAGGTTCTTACTACTGCTGTCCAAGACGCATTGTCTGACGCCATTCCAACACTCGACTGCCCTACCACAGGAAATCCAGGGCTGTATCTCAAAGAGGAACCGCCTCAAGAGATAATGGCAGTGTACCAGGCGTCCGTTCTATAAACTGCTCGTTAACAGACTCCACGGGCTAATACTGGAGAAAATACAAACATTTATAAACGAACAATGGGGGCAGACACTCGGAAGGCTAGGTGCCACACGGCCTGGCGTGTGAAAGCAAGCCAGGTACTTCACCAGGAAGAAACACTACATTCCTACTCTACAAGGCCCAGACGGCCCTGCGTATTTCTCGAAGGAGAAGGCAGGGCTTATGACCACAACACTTGCAGCGTCCTTCATGCCGAATCTGGTTCTTTCAGATCCAGTATTCACACTTGAAACGGACCAGGAGGTTACACGACTTGTAACCCAGCCCACGAACAACGAGATCAGACGTACTAGCATAAACGAAGTCGCATGTTCTATCAAGCATTCCAATGCTAGAAAAGCTTCTGGTTCCGATGGCATTCAAAACTGTGTCCTCCAGGAGTTCACAGATAGAGTTGTAGAATACCTTACTCAAGTAACGAATACCATCTTACAACACCAACACTTCCCTGACTTTTGGAAGGACGCCAAGGTCCTGATGTTCAGGAAACCTGGGAAAGACCACTCCCTCCACAAAATTACCGACCCATCAGTCTGCTGTGCTTGCTCAGCACGATTGTCGAGAAGGTAATACTAAGACGTATCACTAGGCACTGCATCGTCAATGACGCCGTAAGGCCGGAGCAAATAGGCTTAACGAATCACCACTCAACAGCACAAAAATTCCTCCGCGTAGTTGAACATATAACACACGGCTACAACACGAACAAAGCCACAGGGGATGTGTTCCTGGACATCGAAAGAGCTTTCGCCGGTCTCTGGCACAACGGCCTCACACGCAGACTAAGCGATGCTGGTTTCCCCGACGGGCTCGTGCGTCTCATACGTCCCGCACGTCTCATATCTCATCAACAAACGTTTTAACACTGACGTGCAGGGCAAACAATTGACACAACACGGTATCCAAGTTGGAGTACCCCAGGGAAGCATACTGGGGTCATCTTGTTCAACATCAACATTAATGATCTCCCAGCAACACAAAACATGACGTTGGCCATCTACGCGGATGACAAGGTCTTCGTTGTGCAAGATTGGAAACATAAATTCATGATTACAGACAGCACTCAGAACTGCCGACCTTTGATTAGAACGATAGCGTATTAAAGTAAACGTTGACAAGTACGAAGCAGTTCTGCTGACACGCAGTCTGAAACTACTGTGCAAACATCAACATTGTAGACAGGTAACACTACAAGCATGCCACATACATTTCCGAGAGAAAGCTAGATAGCTTGGCGTCTGGCTGGACCGGAAACTTACATGGGGGGGACTACAAAGAATACATTCCCAACAGAGCGTGCGGGAGGCTCAAACAACTCTACCCAAGGCTCAGGAGGGAAAGTACACTAAATAGGAGGGTATCGAGGTCCATATACATGACACTGATCAGACCTCTGATGACGTACGCGGCTCCAGTCTGTGGTTATGCCACTCCTACACGCCTGCGCCGCCTGCAGGTCATACAGAACAAAGTACTATGCATCATTAGCAACGCTTCAAGCTACACACGCACGGCGGATCTTCACAATTAATACCACCTTGAAACCCTCAAGGAAGTATTAAAAAAACTCGCCACACGACTGTACAGGAACTCGAGACCCTCGAACAGTCCTTATATCCTTACTCTGAGGATCTGTGATCACAACCATAGGCATAAGCGACCAGAGAGACTGCTAGCTCTCGCATATTCGCCTATGGCGAGCTCACACACACTCACAAGCGACAACATCGGCGAGCCCCTTCACATCAACAATACCGACTCGATATGACAGGTGCTATCACAGCCGACCAACAGGCAACGGCAAGGAAGCCGATAAACTCGCACACTACCGCACAATCAAACCGCCAACACTAACCTACGCTGTGCATCCGAGCCGGCCGGGGGGCCGAGCGGTTCTAGGCGCTACAATCTGGAACCGCGCGACCGCTGCGGTCGCAGGTTCGAATCCTGCCTCGGGCATGTATGTGTGTGATGTCCTTAGGTTAGTTAGGTTTAAGTATTTCTAAGTTCTAGGGGACTGATGACCTCAGACGTTAAGTCCCATAGTGCTCAGAGCCATTTGAACCATTTTTTGTGCATCCGATATATGAGGTATCGGACAATAGCCGATGATGAACCCAACTGTTACAGGTATGCTGATGTTGGTCGAGAAGACAACGCCGGTATCCGGCTGCCGCCGCCGAGTAACAACGCTTCGAAACGTCAAAGGTATCCGCCTGAATGATGCCCACCACTAACTTACGTAACCCTTGCATGATGTGTCGCAGACAGCAAGCAATCCGACGGCTACGGAGAATTTTTTTCCCCTTGGCTCTTGCCTTGACACTTCTTTTCATCCGCCCCTCAAACCGCTACCCTTCGTTCAACTTTCGACCCAGTTATCTCCGGATGAGCGCGTATTAATGGTTAATCATAACCAGACGTACGCAGACATCGCAGTACCCACATCCTGCGAAGACCTCACTTAATGAAAACTAACCACTATGCAGAAATGGCAGTAAACCTTTTGTATTTGCCATCCATCATGCTGGTGCGGCGTGGAGGAGCTACACCCTATATAAAAAAAAAATGCACACGGAAGTCTACGCAACGGCCAAACAACGCTGTGTTTGTACGATTCTAGTGTGTGAACAATTTCTTAAACGCGAAATTTAAAGCTTAGGCTTTACTTTTGACATCTTCTGTTGCCGCACCAGAGTGGTCAATGAGTGATTGCATGGAAGCCTTAGACTCGCTTAGCAGTTTTACGTAGGACCAGAATTTTCTCAGATTCTCCGCCACATCTTTTGCTAAATTAGACAGTGGTAGTTGCTGTATGCTTTGCGCACAGATCTTTTCACAGACGCACGAACCTCTACTAACCTTTGCCTGTCGTCAGTTGCCCGTTCTCTTTTGAACCGAGAGTGCAATAGCCTTTGCTCCCTCAGATTTCCCTGATTTCGTTTCTAAACCACGGCGACTCTTTTCGTCCTTAATCCGCTTACTCGGCACATACTTCTCGAGACAACAATTTACAATGCGTTTCAACTTTGTTCATTATTCCTCTACGTCCATGAAACTGGAACTAAGTGATATCATTACATTGTCTTAGTGGGATGTTAACAACCGCTTATCTGCTCCTTCCAGCAGAAATACTCCCCAGCCTTCCTGATTGTTTTATAAACTTAAGTAATCGTAGTTACTATGATGACATCATGATCACTAATCCCTTTCTCTATACCGACGCCGTAGATAAGGTCACGTCAGTTTGTGGCTACAGGTCTAAAATATTTCCATTGCGTCTAGGCTGTCGAACTAGCTGCTCAAGACAGATTTCGGAAAACGTGTTCTAAAGAAATTGACAAGAGTGTTTTTCTGTACCCCCTGCATTGAATCCATAGACGTCCCAGCCCATACTCGGAAGGTTAAAGTGGCCCCAACTAACACATCGTGAGCTGGATATTTCCGCGCTACAGACCTTAGAGTTTCTATGAACAACTCTAAAACTGTCGCACTGTGATCGGGTGGCCGGTAAAAACATCTAACAACTTAATTTCACCTAGACCTGTTATACGCGACCAGATAACTTTACTGCCACACTCAAATTCGACCTCAGTAGAGGTAATATTTTTGTTGACTGCAATGAACACTCCCCTCCTATGGCCTCTAATCTGTCTTTCTGGTATACGTTCAATGACTCGCTAAATATCTCAGAGCTCCACAAGTACTCTGCTGCTCGAGTAGCTGCTCCCTTTGTGTGCACCCTTGACCTATCAAGGAGAATCCTATATATCCCCAACCGATAATGGAGGTCCAGGAAAGTTCAAGCAAGAGCCTCACAGAGTCGACGAAGCCACTGGCTAAGATCGGGACGAAAGGGGGAATGTTCGAGTGTTGCCCACTTGAGTTGGCCTAACTTCTGCGTTACGGCATTTGCGATATGGGGACGCGCGTTAGCTTGAATCAGCAGCACCTCTTGCCGCAGCTCGTCTTGTTTGGACGAATTTGGTAATGGTGTCACCATAGTTCACATTTCCACATTTACCATCCGCACTTCGGAAAGACACGAATGCCACACTAATCCCTTGCCAACATGATGGTGCTTATACACCCGCATCGGAGTCGCGCTGTGTTGCACATAGGAATGCAGCAACGGCATCACATATACATCTACATGAATACTCTGCAAATCACATTTATGTGCCTGGCAGAGGGTTCATCGAACCACGTTGACAGTTCTTCATTATTCCAATCTCGTATAGGACACGGAAAGAACGAACACCTATTTCTTTCCGTACGAGCTCTGATTTCCCTTATTTTATCGTGGTGATCCTTTCTTCCCATGTAGGTCGGCGTCAACAAAATATTTTCACATTCGGAGGAGATAGTTAGTGACTCGAATTTCGTGAGAAGATTCCTCCACGACAAAAAACGCCTTTGTTTTAATGATGTCCATCCCAAATCCTGTATCATTTCAATGACACTCTCCCCCCTATTTCGCGATAATACAAAAGGTGCTGCCCTTCTTTGAACTTTTTCGATGTCCTCCGTCAGTCCTATTTGGTAAGGATGCCACGCCGCGCAGCAGTATTCACACCAAAACTTTTGGAGTGTCTCTTGTAGCTGTTATCACCGGCGATCAAATGACATTGAGTGCAGTAAGTCTGGCACTGTAGCCGTCATTGTTTAATGTCGTGCTTCATTTCGCTGATAAGTAAATTGCAGTCGTGAGTATCATTTGTAAATGACCTCTTACGCCATTGTGTATCCCCTGGTGTGACACAATACGTACTAATTGTTCATTCTAGGATTATGTCAGTGATAAAATCCTCTACAGTTGTAAAAATTATTTATTTCTAGAACGGAAATCACTATCCGGTTTCAGGACATATGTCCTATCTTGAGGTACATAATAAATGTGAGTCCACTAAGTGGCATAACTAAGGTTAAAATATGTTAAAATATGCATCCCTGGTACATGGCATGCTAGAGAATATCCCCTTCAATCCTAGGTCTGCCACAAGAGCTTTCACAGAGGAGGGCAACGTGCCAGGCTTAGGGGCGGGCCACACATGGATCCGCATGAAGACATATGGGTAGTCACTCATCAGATCAGTACGAAGCAGAATCCGAAGTCGTGGCTGTCCTTTTCTAGAGAAACTCTAAGAAGGCTTTCGGAACAATGGAAGACAGGAGTAATTGTAATGCAGGTCGAAAGACTGCATGTCACTTCGAGAGAGATTCTTGTAAGGTCTTATGCCACCGAACAACTGAGGCCATCGCTCACTAAGCTTACACACAATTTAATTTAACTTAAAATAACTTACGCTGAGGACGACACACACACCCATTGCCGAGGGAGGTCTCGAACCTCCGACGGGGAGAGCCGCGCTGATCACTTCGATCTGGTATTCATTTGTTTCCGGTCGCTAGCAATCTAAACTTTCAATATTGATTGCAAAGAGTATTTTTATTGAACGTAACAATACTTTTAAACTATTTTCAGTTCAAATACATATAACATTTTCGTGATCTTTAACTTGGCGTGTAACGTCTGCTCTTATCTACTAGTTCATAGACGCACTGAACACAACGTCGTCTGCTAGCTCAAGTCGACTAAATGATTCCTGTTTTCTAACGTCAGAATGATTTACGAAGCTAACTTTGATTATTTTAATACAGGACAAGGTTTCACTTAACTAATTAATTTTACTTGTTTTCAATTTTATTTTTTTCTCTTTTCCTGTTTATTTTTTCGGATGCCAGTTTTCCCTCAACCTGAGGGTCCTGGGGCGATGTCATGGTTGTTCCAGCTTAGTTACACTCTTGACACATATCATTTGAACAATTCTCTTATCGAAATTATGTGGAATGAGTCAATTGTGTACATAATTGTGTACATAATTAGTTTCAGTGGACGGTTACATGCTAAAAATTTTGAAGTTTCTAAATGGTGAAGCGGCCTAAATTTAGTATCAATGAACATACTATTTTTCAGTCCTCGTCTTGCAACTACAGTTAAAACTAGACCGTGTTTTCTTCAGGCTACGGCCTTTTAAACAAATATTCGTCTATGAAATGGGGATTGTCGAGAACAAATGGTTTTAGATTAAATTTAAAACTTGCATTAGTAACTGTCAGACTTTCTGTGCTATTGAGCAAATGATCAAAACATTTTGTTGAAGCATAGTGAACTCCTTTCTGAGGCACTGACAGCCTTCGTAATGAGTGATAAAAATCGTATGTTCTTGTAATGCTGTAGGTATGGACATAGGTGTTCTCCTCAAATTGTGTTAGGTTTTTCGTAATGAATTTCACTAGCGAATATGTGTGCATGCAATATCTGACAAAAAAGGTGAAGCACCGAGAAGGGAAGGACGAAATGGGATGAAAATCCACGACTTTAGAAGGTATACCATGTTATTTCATAAATTGCAACATCGAGTCAAATTAACAAAGTATTTGGAAATAGGAGCCCAGTTACCAATGTGGCGTTGCACCCCCTCTGACCTGCATGCCTGCACTAACGGTGTCATAAAGCCGCTGTATCCTCCCCTGAGGGAAGGTGGTCCACAGCTGCTGTAAGTGGTCCCTGCTATCCTAGATAGTGGCACTGGTGTGGAGTTAACTTCCCAGCTGGTCCACACGTGTTCTATCGGAGACAGATCTGGCGATGTTACTGGCCAAGGGAGTACCTCAACAACGTAGACGTTTCATAGAGACATGTCTGAAAGAGCATTGTCCTGTTAAAGAATGGCACCGTGACACGTCCGCACGGGAGGTAACACATGGAGTCACACGACGTCAGCGGCGTACCGCGGTGTCGTCAGAGTTCCTTCAGTCACTATCAGCCGTGACCTGAAGCCACTCCGGATGGCTCCCCACACCATGATACCGGTAGTAACACCGCTGGACCGTTCCAAAACGTTGGAAGATTGATACCGCTCCCCAGGTCGCCTCCATATGCGCCGATGATTGCTATCCAGGTTAGTGAACAACCGCGATTCAAGGTATAGTAATTCACTAGCCCAGCTGCTGCTAGTCTCCGATCACGGTGTAGGACGGCACAGAATGTTGTGAGAAATCCATTACTTGTTCTCGGATGGCAGGAGCAGATGTGGTCTTATTGTGTGCATGGTGCACAACGCAGCGATCCACTCAAAAGGTGGCCAGGTGTAATCGAATGTAATCTTGACAACGAGGATGCCTGCTCTCCCGTTCCCATAGAGTTCGAATTGAGCCACCGTCACATCCAAATGCCTCACAAATATGGATATTGCGCGTTTCGATGAATTGGCCACACGGAGCACCATAACTCCTTTCTAAGGAGTCACAGGACTCCTTTCTAACTATGTCAGGTGCTGATAACGCAGTCTGATATATATCAATGACTTCCTGATGTACATCAGTGACTTTCCCAATAGTGTTATTCATGGTGAAAAAATCCTCTTCGCTGATGACAGCAATATTATGGTCACTGAGAAAACAAGAGATCTCCTTGCCAAGAAAGCAAATGAAACTCTCAAGGAAGTTTATGATTGGTCAATAAGTAATAAAGTGACATTGAATGTAAAGAAAACTAATGCCTGGATTTCAGTTTGAAGAGGAAAAATGACAATGTTAAATTAAATGTAGATGGAACCTCTATAGACTGTGTAACAAATGAAAAATTTCTAGGAATGAATATTGATTCTCAGTTAAACTGGTGCGAACACGCAAAGGTACTTGCAAACAGAATGTCATCAGCATGTTATGCCCTTAGAATCCTATCATCAGTGTGTAACATGCAGTGTCTTTTAGTTACATATTATTCATATGTACACTCAATTCTTAGTTATGGCAATCTTTATTGGGGAACAAATGCACAAAATACGAACACAATTTTCAAACTCCAGAAAAGAGCCATAAGAATAATAACCAAAAATACTAGTCGAGCTCATAGTCAAGATCTGTTCAGAACACAGAGGATTTTAATTGTTCCATGTGAATAAATTTACCAGTCAGTTGTACACATCAAAAATAACATTGGTAATTACTGCACAAACAGCTCTGTCCATGACCATGCAACAAGGGATAGACTCAATTTACATTTACCAAGAAAAAATAAACATAAAACTCAAAACAGCATTTTCTACTAAGGAATAAAACTGCACAATAAATTACCAAAAGAGATTAAAGAAATTGCAAAAATACACTTATTTAAAAAGGCAGCTAAAAAGTATCTGTTATGCAATACATTTTATACATTGAACTATTACTTAGCTAAAACAGAGTAGGGGTTTGATGAAAAAATGTTATACAAATAAATAATAATAATAATAATAATGATTATAAAATATCCAACATTCCACATAACACCTTCACTTTATGCTTTTTTCCTTCTTTTTTTCCTTTCTATAAATACTTACCCCTCTTCCTCTTTCTGAGTTCAACATCTCACTCATTATGGAGGGATGCTGACTCAGTTTTTCAGGATAGCAAATGGGAAGTCGCGGTGTGTGTGTGTGTGTGTGTGTGTGTGTGTGTGTGTGTGTGTGTGTGTGTGTGTGTGTGTGCAGTGAGTGAAGTGTTATGAAACAAGGTGTGTATAGTGTGTGCAGTGACTGACAGTGAGATATGAGTGAACAATGTGGCATTACATTATTTAATAAGTTATTTGTAAAGAAAGTATTGTATACCAGGGGTAAATCAAATGACTGTCTCTAACTAGAAGTCTGTAAATATATGTGTATACGAATTAGCTTATTTTAAATTGTTCTAAATTTGTAAATACTTTGACATGTCCTATATCCTTGTAAAAAGATATTTAAAGGCGAATAAAGCTACTGCTGCTACTACTAATGTCTCACACAAGTACTGAGCATCTCTGTGTCCTTGACAGTGATCACTCAGCATCTGACACAGTTCCTCCCCACCCCCAATATGCTCCACCAGGCCTGGCAGTTACAATAAGCGCTAACAACGCTAATGTGTTCTGGTGACCGTTCTGCCAATCACAGAGAACTGCAACTCTAATCATTCACATACCTGCCTATGGTGTGTACGTGAGCGAAATTACATTGACATCCGACTTTGTCTTCTTGCTGTTTCACCTTTATTTCAGGCAGTGCTTCTGTTAAGATGCAGTTAAAGCTCCCTTTTGTGCAATCAGTACTTCTTCTGTTTGACGAGTTATCTCAGAAAAGTTTTCCGTAACACAACCTTCAGTGGAAATATGTTCATACGCTGGAAGGCTGATCCGTTTGTTTCCGAGCCTAGTAACCACACGAAGAGCAAAAGCAACTAACTAACAGAACCATATTTAGTCCTGATTCCTTGTTACAACAATGCTTGTGGCCATAAATAGAGACATTTATGTGTCCGGTGTTGGTCACTTTTAAAAATTTATACAAAACATCTATAATACTGATCTGCACTGAATTCTAACTGGGCTAATTTTATTTAAGTTGGCTTGTTTAAAATATTTCTGGGATTTTTATTTCAAGATAGAGCTAATTAATAATCTTGCCTGAACGTCTCATATTAATTTAGCTATCCTTGTAAAATATGGAATATGAATTACGAAAATATAACACTTTTCAGTTCAAAATTTTTGAGCCAGAAGAAGAGTAAGATTTCAGTATTTTCCGTGCAATGTTGGAAATTTACTGGAGGCTATTGTTGACGGAACGAAGATTACTATTGCAAGAAAGTTGTACAATGGGCGAAGAACATTAAATATTTAAATTTCTGCCGTAACTCCATAGAATCTACTGGATAATGTGGTCCATTTTTGTCTTAGGAGGGGGAGAGGGCGGGGGGGGGGGGGGGGGGGGCGCTGGAGTTGACGGACTTGGTTCTGGACTGTTCCATCATGGGGTTTTTAATTACTAAGGAAAATCTTTATGTATTAACGCAGAAACTTACTGGAAAGGCAGATTTATGAAGTTCTGAGGCTGCACTGCAAAACATGAACCTGAAAAAAATGTGATATCATGGTTTTCTTAAGGAAGGCAAAGTTTTGTTGCAAAAGCATACTGAATGTTAACGGGGCTACAGGTTCTATTACAGGAAAGGGAAATAAGAAAATGGTTCCACGAAGTATCTGAAAATCTGAGTGATAGGAATATGTTAATGACACTAATAGCGGTTTTTTCTGGCTTCTTAAGGGGAATTCATCGTAGATTATTTCTAATCCTAACATTAAAATACTTTTTGTTAGTTGTTTTCTGTTCCACTCTATTGCTGTAACTTTTACCTACTTTATGCAGCTTTGTTTTCTTATGTGCTTGTATAATGAGCCAATTAATTTCTAGTAAATTGATTCTACAGTTACAATACTTAAAGCTCCAGTTCTATTACAATATGCAGTTGCCAAAAGAGGGGAATTAACTGGCCATAGCTTGAATTAATGTGGTCAAAACTGGGGAACTATGCCATTTCGTATTCAACCTTTTTTTTGCTTTCGTTATAAAAATTAGAACATTTGCTTCCAGATAGTTGTAGTGTGCAGTCTTTGAAACAAGAGTTGTTTTTGTCAAGCAAATTTACATAAAAACCTTCGTTACGGCTTTTAAATGTTGTTTACATCACATAACAACACAGCTGAGATGATAACGATGATTGCTGTTTTTCAAGAGCAAAGTATATGGCTGTCGGTCCCTTCAAAGATTAGTTGTTCGAAAGTGCTCGATGATGCGGGAGAAACGGATGTTTGCTTCCTGTTTCAGAAGAGGAGCTGCGGTGACGATGTTGGAGCAAGTCCGAAGTGCAGGGAGATAACAACGATGGCTGGCTTTCAGATGTGTTGTTTTTGTGAGGCGAACAAGGGGCGACAGGGTCTTGGGTGGTGGCCGCTCCGGGTCGAAACTGTGAGCCGAGGATTCATCCTCCATGCCTATCCTCTACGCCAGCACAATAACAGGGGGACTTAATGCTTACTGTAATAACAGCGTAATCTTATAAAATGCAGGATTCGCTTGTAAGGAAGCTTACAAGTCCAGGAGGCAAGAATGTTACGCTTAGAGTACGGTGTACCTAGTAACTCATGATGTTTTTTCGGAGGTACTTCAGTCTAGTGACTGACTTTGGAATCACACGAAGGAATGTGCGCTAGAGATCGGCACAAGAAGTTACCGCCATTTTCTACATTGTTTGTAGTTGTTAGACACCTGGTTGCGTTTAGCACAGCGTTTTTAAATATTTCGGGTTCTACACACGTAGGTGATTTAGAATATATTAAAGATATTTGGAATTAATTGTTAATTCCTTAGATACAGATTTTTGTCGGGACTAAAATGTGATATATTTTTAGAACTATTTATGTGACATGTGGATACTGGAGCCACGCTTCATCGATCGTGCACCATTTTGTACTTGCAAATGAGCTGACTTTCTTTAAGTTCTTAACAGTTTTACGTCTCGAAAACGGAAATCTGTGTTAGTTTTCAATATGTTCTATTTCAAAAGGTATTTAACTTATGACTGTTTATTGATAATAATTCTGCTTAATTTGATTTCACTTACTGTTTATTGGTATGTAGTAGAGTAATAATGTAACAGATACACGATTAAATACAGCGTTGACAAGATTTTATCGTTTGCAACGCTTGTAAACTTCAATGACCGTGTTGCGCATTGGAACATTTTTTCGCATATGGAAAAATCTTAATTTTTCCGAGTGATTTTTGTAATTTCACAAGAGAACTACAGCCATGGAAACTGGATCCCATCATTTAAAAGCAGAATAAGAAAATACATTAAACTTCCATTACAGGGCAGGCTAGAGGGGATTGACTGAAAAGTGTACCAAGGTACAAAACTTTCCCATAGTCTCCTCCTGTTTGCCAAAACGGTGCATTCCACAAGCTTATTGCCCACTGTCAGGGGGCACAACATTTATTTAGATAAGGGCCTGTTCCTTTGAGAACAAAATCTTGTGTATACGTAGCGTGGAGTGCCTGGCGTTGAGTATTCCAGGGAAGTGCGACAGGACTGCTTTTGTTGTCTTTACATAAGGGGCAGTCAAATGAAAAAGAGACAGAAGGAGAAGAGTAGTTAAACTGTTTGTTATTTCAAAAGTAATCGCGATAACTGTTACTACATTTGTCCAACTGTTATACATGACGGCCAGTGCCTTTGTGGTAAAATGTTTGCAGTTCCCTGAGAACTTTGATTGTACCTGGGTGTGCACCTCTTTGTCCGAAGCAAATCAACGGCCATGAATGTATTAAATTGGTGCATAAGTTCGTAGCGATTTTGTTTTGTATGTTGGAATTCCTGTTGCTATGGAATTATCTGTCGATTGCCATTTTTTATTTGTAGTTCACTGTTGCTGTTTGAGTTTACATATTGTCATTTTGTCATTTGGAGGTACCGAGTGGAGCTGTGGGCCTTAGAATACGGTGTGCCAAGTGCAGATATCGGAACATTTTCGACATATTCTTCTATTTGAGTTCAGCAGAGGAGTGACAGCAGCGGAGCCAGCCAGAAACATTTGCGCCGTGTTTGGGGATAGTGCCATTGGAGAGAGCACGCAAAGAAAATGATTTACTCGTTTTGAGGACGATCGTATTGACATTAGTAATTCTCCACATTCAAGACGACCTCAGGAGTTTCATGAAGATCGTTCATACCCATTAATCCACGATGATGCACGTCAGTGTACTCGAGAAATGAGAAAGGTTTTGAACTGTTTCATTCCACCATCGTGTGACATTTGCATACGGTAGGGAAGGTTCAAAAATCGGGCGTATGGGTACCGCATGCTCTATGCTTAAGTCACAAAAATCAGTTGGTGACCATACATGCATCTGTGCCTGCTCGTCATCAATTGGCTCGTGAGCAACAGCGACCACTCTTGTCCCGTATCATTACTGGTGACGAGGAATGCTGTCCTTATGGTAACGTAAGGAACGGAAAGGAATGGTTGAGCCCAAACAAAGCTGCATCTCCCCGTACAAAGATTTGCGCGGATGCATAAAAGATAATTTTATGCATCTAGTGGAACAGAGACGGTGTTGTACACTACGAATTGTTTCCCCTAGGTGTATCCGTCACTACTGACATTCATTGGCCAGCCGGGGTGGCCGAGCGGTTCTAGGCGCTACAGTCTGGGACCGCGCGACCGCTACGGTCACAGGTTCGAATCCTGCCTCGGACATGGATGTGTGTGATGTCCTTAGGTTAGTTAGGTTTAAGTAATTCTAGGGGACTGATGACCTCAGAAATTAAGTCCCGTAGTGCTCAGAGCCATTTGAACCATTTGAACATTCATTGTCAACAACTGAGACGTTTAGCAGACGTAGGCCATAAACAACGACCAGGAAGATAGCGTGAAGCGATGCTACTCCACAATAACGCCAACCCGCATTCTGTTAGACTGACAAAAAACACTATACAGGAAGTTGGGCTGAGAAGTCGTTCCTCACCTACCTTATTCATCTGATCTTGCACTCTCAGATTTTCACCTTTTTCCACTTTCTATCTAACGACCTTCAAGGAACTTCAGGATGGAAAATGAGCTCCGAACATGGCTGGAAGAGTTCTTCGCCTCAAAACCACGTGATTTCTGCAGTCGCGGAATCGTATAGTTACCCCAGCGTTGGCAGAGTGTGGTAAATAGTGAACGAGAATAAATTACTGACGCTTAAAGTGTCTGTTATGTGTACCTGTCGTGTTTATTAAACTCTGGGAAAACGCTGCGAATTTATGCACCAACCTAATATACGAGGGTTGGAACTTAAGTAGTGGCAACTATTTATTCACAACCGATACAAAAGAGTTACATGTTTGCACCTGTTACTGTGCTTCAAATAGTCACCAGCGTTGTGTAGAACCCGTTGCCAGCGATGTGGAAGGCGCAGTATACCAATAACAGAGTCTGTTCTGTTACTGGTGCGAATGGAGCGGTCTACTGCCGTCGAATCTCTGGAACAGTTCTGAAGCGAATACCACGAAGTTGTTCCTTCATCTTCGGAATCAAATCAAAGTCACAAGTCCGGGAAGTGTGGTGGATGGTACAGTACTTCCCAGTCTCATCGACCGAACAGAGCAGCCATAGCTTGCGCTGTATGCGCCCGCGCATTGTTGTGCAAAATGATGGGTGGGTTGCGCAGAAAGTGTTGCCGCTTCTTTCGCAAAGATGGTCTCAGGTGACGCTCCAAAAACGAACAGTAATACGACTTAAGTCCTTGTGACTTTGATTTGATTCCGAAGATTAAGAAACCACTTGGTGGCATTCGTTTCAGAACTGTTCCAGAGATTCGACGGCAGCACACCTCTACATTCGCACCATCAACAGAACAGGCCCTGCTAACAGTATACTACGCCTTCCACATCGGTGGCAGCGGGTTGTACACAATGCTGGTGACTACTTTGAAGGACAGTAACAGATGCAAACATGTAACTCTTTTATATCGGTTGTGAATAAATAGTTGCCACTATTTAAGTTCCAACCTACGTTATTTTCAGGGTTCAAAAAATATGGAAATCGCGTGGGAAGACATCGGGACTATACTGAGGATGTGTAACGGCTTCCAGAGAAACTTCTTCAGCGTAGTCGAAACAACAGGCACACCAGTTCTGGGAAAATCATCATGACCTTTTTCTTTGACTTTAAGGGCGCCTTCTCATCGACTTTCTGCAATACGGCTCCGCAATTAACGCACAGCGGTACGTGGACACTTAGTAGAAATTGAAGCGCGCCATCAAGTCCATACGCCCATGAATGTTGGAGAGGAAACCGCGCCATCAAGCCCTAAAGACCACGCAATAGGAGAGACAGACTCTTTCCGGGCATCTCTTTAAGAGGTCTTGCTTGCAGCTACTGTTCCTTTAATCGGTCTTAATTTGTTGGATATAGTTATGCTGCGGCATTCTTGCTCGCATCCTTTTAGAATTATACATCTACATCTACGTATATATTCCGCAAGCCACCATACTGCCTACGGCAGAGGGGACCATGTGCGACTAGTAGACATTTCCTTTCCTATTTCACTCGCAAATGCAGTGACTGTATGTATACCTCCGTACGCGCAGAGATTTCTCTTATCTACTCTTCGCGGTGAAATGTTCGTTGGCAGGAGTAGAATCATTCTGCTGTCAGCAGGAAATGCCGTTTCTCTAAATTTTTTCAGTAGTGTTTCTTGAAAAGAACGTCTTCTTTCCTCTATAGATTCCCATTTAAGTTCACGAAGCGTCTACGTAACACTCCCGCGTTGAACAGATCTACCGGTAACAAGTCTAGCAGCACGCTTCACAACTGCTTTGATGTCATCCTTTAATCCGATCAGGTTCGGGTCCCATACACTAGAGCAACACTGAAGAATGGGTCGTGCATATGTTCTATACATGATCTCCTTTGCAGATGAGCTATATGAGCTACGCTTTCCTAAAATTCTCCCAATAAACCGACGTCGACATTCGCCTTCCCTTCTACAGTCCCTAAGTGCTCGTTCCGTTTCATATCACTTTGCAGCTTCACACCCCGATATGTAGTCGACGAGACATTGTTAAGCTACACACCATTAATATTGTATTTGGTCATTATAGGATTGTTTTTGCTACGCATCTGTATTAACGTACTCTTTGTACATTTAGAATAGCTGCCATTTATCGCATCAAATAGAAATTGTTTAATCCTCTATCCTTTTACAGTTACTCAGCAACAATACTTTCCCGAATGCTCCGGCATCATCAGGAAACAGTTAGAGATCGCTGCTCGCTCTAACCGTTAGATTATTTATTGTTATATAGAAGAGGAGCGCTACTGTCACACATCCCTGGAGCATTACTGACGTTACCCTTATCCCTGATGAACAGTCGCCGACGTACTGGTTTCTATTATTGAAGAAGTCTTCGAGCCATTCATTTATCTGAGAACCTACAGGGAGTGGCCAAAAATTTGGAAACATCAAAAACGCAACAAATTACAGTGCCTAATACGGTGTAGGAAACCCGTTGGCATTCAAAACAGCTTCCAATCGTCTGGGAGTGGATAAATACAGGTCCTGTGTAGCTTCAAGGGATTCTCATACCATTATCCCTCCAAAGTGCAAAGTTCAGGTAACGACGAAGACGGATAGCGATCGCGCGTCCGTCTCTCCAAAGTAAACCCTAAAGTCTCAGTGATATTGAGATCTGGTGACTGTGGTGACCAGTTGAAATGCGAGAATTCGTCCTCACAGTCACAAAACGACTGATTGGCGGTGCGAGCTGATGTACAGGGTCCCGTCGCCTTTGAACACAGCATCACCACTGAGGAACAAACGTAGTTCGATGGGTTGGACCTGATCAGCCAAACTGGTCTGAAAATCCTTCGCAGTAATGCGATCTTGGCAAAGTAACCATGGAGCCCATGGAATACCACGTCATGGCTACCCAAATCATCACCGAAACCGCTCTGTGTTTCACTCTTGGGACGTAAACTGGGCCTGAGGTTTAAAACAGTGTGAAACAAGACTCATCCGATCAAATGACGTGCTTTTATCGCTCCACAGTCCAGATTTTATTGCTTCGGCACCACGTTTTCCTGTTATAGGCATTTGTATCACTGATGACTGATCTTTTAATTGCAGATCACTCTGCAGTTCCTTGCTTCCGGAGACAATTCTGTTGTTTTAGTGCTGACAGGGTTCGCGAGTGCAACAGTCAGCACGGCAATGTTTTGAGCAGCTGTAGTACTCTTATTTTTCGTCGCAATCCTCTTCAGTGACCGGCCGTCACGATCGCTTAACACACACAGTCACTCAGCAACAATACTTTCCCGAATGCTACGACATCACCAGGAAACAGTCAGAGATGACCCAGTGAATAATGTTTTCCGCTTTCCCTGTACGCAAAGTAAACCTTCGACGCGGTGCCTCTTGAAACACTAAACACTTCAGCTATCTTGATTAAGTAAGCACTCACTATGCGGACACTAACAATTTGCCCGCGTTCGACGTCATTTAGCTCCATCATAATGCACTCACATCTACACAGAACACCGCTGTGGCCGCGCCTGACACTTGCAACGTGTTGAGGACATTGGGCAACTGCCGTTCGTGACCAAATAGAACGGCGCAGCCTGCAGACTACGCTAGCATCTGCATTTATGTTCAAGCATGCATTCCTCGCGGTCTTTCCATACGTTTGTCCAATTCCTGTACTGCCTGTGCTCGGATCTTTGTTAAGAGACTGCAGTGCGGCACCGCTTAGGCGTCGTAGTTGGTGTCGTACGTCAGCTGCGCGGATTGCAATGTCGAATAGTTCTTTAGTTTGAGATAAAAATAGTCTTCGTCGCCGAGGGTTTTGTTTTCAAATTTCAGTGACGCATTTAACCTGTGGTAGGCATCTTCAGATTTTCTACAAAGCGAAAACGTACAAAAATAGGCGGAACAATACATCATGATCCCATCTTGTGCAAGAACGCACTCTACGGGAAAAGTTTTTTATGCAGACTTACAGAGACTGGTCACTGCGCACACCGCCCATAATAATGATTACATGATGCGAATTCATCGGTAAAATGCGATTATGACATCAAAAAGTTGAAAATCCGCTATGCTTGTCGAGTAGGTTCCTGTAAAGAACCGGCACGATGAAAGATTGCAGCAGTAATTTTGTAAGGTTTGATGAACCGGAATTAGAGTTGAAAGAAGCGCGTAAATAGACAGTAAAAATAAAAAGTGAAAAATCTTTTAATTAACTTACTCGATGCAATGCGTAAAGGACACTGCACAAATTAGTAACAGATCCACAGTAGAGCTTCGTGGAGCTGGAGCACAAGTGTGAGCGATCCCACCGACGAACGTACAATGTGGAAAAGTACGGCAGTCAGGCCTCGATTGCAAGTACTGCAGTACAAGATGGCGTTGGCTGGTCTATAAGTTATCCATTATGCAGGATCGTATTCATGCACAGAACATGACATAGCCTTACAAATCAAAATGTCCATAATTTCTAAAATGACAACACTAAAAATAAGAATAAAGTTAACTGATATCTACCTTTGCAAAAACAGACATAATGTCTTACCGGATAACAGCAATCAGTGATTTTATAATGTTACTTAAAATCCGTCTTGATTGCAAATTTTTTATTCGTATGACCGGTTTCGGTTCATTCAGAACCATCTTCAGATCTGATATTTCAGTTACAGGAGTAACCCGTCCAAATCCAGCAACTTTCACATGCTACGTCACATGTGAAAGTTGCTGGATTTGGACGGGTTACTCCTGTAACTGAAATATCAGATCTGAAGATGGTTCTGAATGAACCGAAACCGGTCATATGAATAAAAAATTTGCAATCAAGACGGATTTTAAGTAATATTATGATATCTACCTGATTAGATATTTATACCTCATGAAAAGGTCATCATAAATATAAAAGAAAAAGAATCAAATTATGCCTTGAATGTAAGAGAGTCAACAAATAACGAAAGTGATACTAGCATACTTCACAGCGAGGAGACTAAACTTCGTTAAAAAGGGGCATGATTATATCAAAAAATGATTGATTCTTGCTGATCAGTCGATCACTAAGGAAGCCATCAGCACCAAAAAACATTCGCTTAGCCATCTCATATTCGTCAAGTAAATTTGTAAGGTGGCGGAATAAATGAAGGTCAGTTTCGCGCCTTACATAAGAACTTTATACATCGCAATGGGAAGGTGAATATGACACCTAACCTAATTTGGCGGTAATGAGCAAATTTGCCTATCAGTATGCAATCCAAAAACGGATGACAATCTACAGTACCAACACACTGATCCTATATAATGCATGTCTGTGAGTAGAAGGTGGAACAAGCAGCGAGAGGAAATGTTTTGGTTTGGAAGCAAGGGCGGGCAGAGGCGAATGCCGCGCCACAGGGGGCTCGACGGAAACCACTTAAGCGGTGGCCCAGGTGAGAATCAATGACCGACCTACCAGGTGACTGAGACGGGAGAGAGAGTAATGGGCTAGGCCACCAGGAGGAGGACAGAAAAAGCTTTAGAAAACTGCATTTCAGAATTCCAGATGGATACAAACAAAACCAGTGACGCAATCGATCACGTGAACTGCGAGTGGTTCAAATGGTTCAAATGGCTCTGAGCACTATGGGACTCAACTGCTGAGGTCATTAGTCCCCTAGAACTTAGAACTTGTTAAACCTAACTAACCTAAGGACATCACAAACATCCATGCCCGAGGCAGGATTCGAACCTGCGACCGTAGCGGTCTTGCGGTTCCAGGCTGCAGCGCCCTTAACCGCACGGCCACTTCGGCCGGCAACTGCGAGTGGTACACACATGATAAACTCATGTAACTTCTTAGGGGTCTGAAGCGGGCACGAAACGTCCGATTGGCGGAAACGCACTGGGAACGAGTAAAGTGCCGAGATTTCGACGCAGTTTAATGGTACGACACTTGCGATTGGTAGAGAGAGTTTCCACAAAATAAGAGGAATGCTCCTATTGGTCGAGAAAAGCCATGATGTGGAGGACGAAAGAACGCAGGTGGGGAGAGATTTCGGCTATGAGAAAGACAAGGCGGAAATTTTCGAGGATTCTTCTCTGAACTGACGTCTAGTGCAGAACGAGGCACGTAACGCTCTGTACGATGCAGAGGAGAAATTTGTGTGAACACTGCGTTCACAGCGACTGACCTCCAGCTAGAAATCATCTGTAGCGTCATTGAGCTCCAACTGTGGAGAAACGAACCAGCCAGTTAGTTAATTGTTGTTGCAAGAACTGAGAGGTCATTATACTATACACGTTGCTCCAGCGAGTTCATGTTTTCTTGCATATCAAGAAACATAGGGAGAGTTTCTGCTGGAAATTTCAGCAAAGGTTTAATTAGTTTTATAGGAATTTCAGAGGGCGAGAGCAGCCAGGTAGATGAAAGCTCACTGCAGCTAAGGTAAATACCAAGTGCAGAGGTGTAAATTTATTGGTTCACCAGCTTGCGCCGGCCGGAGCGGCCGTGTGGTTCTAGGCGTTACAGTCCGGAACCGAGCGACCGCTACGGTCGCAGGTTCGAATCCTGCCTCGGGCTTGGATGTGTGTGATGTCCTTAGGTTAGTTAGGTTTAATTAGTTCAAAGTTCTAGGCGACTGATGACCTCAGAAGTTAAGTCGCATAATGCTCAGAGCCATTTGAACCTTTTTGAACCAGCTTGCGTCCACTGTAAACTCAAGCGACCTTGGGTAATCTTTTGCTCCACTTTTCACAAAACTAGCCATCCTCTGTATACTTGATTGTCATCCTAAAAAAAAGTAACGAACTTTGACCCAGAATCTGGCCAACATCATAATGCAATCGTAAGAATAATTTTGTAAAGAAAATTCTAGTTAAAATTTAATAATGTTTTGTTTAGGATTATTTAATTTTCTGTGAGTTAAAATTTAATACTGTTGTGTTTAGGATTAGTTCACTTTCAGAGGACGAGATGAATCATTTTGGCAACTGTCATAACATTGTCACCTGTGTAAAAGCGTGCATTTCCGTGACAAGATTGCAATATTAAACAATGTCATTACAGCTTACACAGTTGTCTTCAGTCATAGAATAAGAAACCACCTAACCATAACCTTACACATTGAGTTTCCGTCGCTAATGGACATGATGCAAAATTTTCATATTATTGATAGTCGGCGGGTAGTGCCGAGATGCTTGCGTTGTTTTATCTGCCCTCTGTTTGTGAGGAGGGGTTCCTGAGACCTAATATTAAACATCTATCCCGCATTGTTTGTTTGTTAGCGGGGCCGCTCATACATGGTGTGCTCCCGCTCCGCGAAGCTCTGCTGCGCGTGTTACTAACCCAAGCGGTAATTAAAGGATTTTTTGGTTTTTATTTTTACAGTCTACTTACCCCTCCCCTTTCGACTCTAATTCCGGTCTATTAAACACTAAAAAATTATTCGCTGCAATTTCTTCATCGTTGCGGTTCTTTTCAGGAACCTACTTGACAGGCATTGGGGATTTTCAGCTTTTCGCTATCCTAATCGCGTTTTACCGACGCATTGGCATCGTGTAATCATCTTTATGGACTGCGTGCGCCGTGAGCAGTTTCTGTAGGTTTGTATAAAAACTTTTCCCTAGAGTACGTTCTTGCACAAGATGTGGTGGGCTCATGACCATTCCGTACACCTATTTATGTAATTTTGTGCATTGTAGATAATCTGCAGATCGCTGCCACAGGCGAAACGCGTCATTGAAGTTTGAAAATAAATACCTCGGCAAACAAGACTGTATTTTTATTTCAAATCTTACATTGGTTGCTGTATCAATCCCAATGCCGCGCGGGATCAGCCGAGCGGTCTAAGGCGCTGGAGTCATGGACTGTGCGGCTGGTCTCGGCGGAGGTTCGAGTCCTCCCTCGGGCATGGGTGTGTGTGTTTGTCCTTAGGATAATTTAGGTTAAGTAGTGTGTAAACGTAGGGACTGATGACCTTAGCAGTTAAGTCCCATAAGATTTCACACACATTTGAACATTTTCAATCGCAACGATGGAATGGAAGAAGTTCTTTAGTTGTGTATGAAATGTATTCGGAGTTGCGAGTACGGACAACCATCAGCTGTACAATGGAATGATGACAATGAAAATGTGTGCCAAACCGGGACTCGAACGCGGATTTCCCGCTTATCTCGAGCGGTCGCCTTACCATTTGGCTATTTGAGGACGAGTCACGGCCCCATCCAAACTTCCCAATATTGTTAAACATGCGTCTACAACCTGTACTTGTACATCAATTATGCACATTCCCTTACAGTGGAGACATTTTTAATTGAAAGTCGCTTGCCCGGTGTCGACGGATAAATACGATATAGCAGTGCCTGTGTTGTTCATACCCTCCTGGAAATGGAAAAAAGAACACATTGACACCGGTGTGTCAGACCCACCATACTTGCTCCGGACACTGCGAGAGGGCTGTACAAGCAATGATCACACGCACGGCACAGCGGACACACCAGGAACCGCGGTGTTGGCCATCGAATGGCGCTAGCTGCGCAACATTTGTGCACCGCCGCCGTCAGTGTCAGTCAGTTTGCCGTGGCATACGGAGCTCCATCGCAGTCTTTAACACTGGTAGCATGCCGCGACAGCGTGGACGTGAACCGTATGTGCAGTTGACGGACTTTGAGCGAGGGCGTATAGGGGGCATGTGGGAGGCCGGGTGGACGTACCGCCGAATTGCTCAACACGTGGGGCGTGAGGTCTCCACAGTACATCGATGTTGTCGCCAGTGGTCGGCGGAAGGTGCACGTGCCCGTCGACCTGGGACCGGACCGCAGCGACGCACGGATGCACGCCAAGACCGTAGGAACCTACGCAGTGCCGTAGGGGACCGCACCACCACTTCCCAGCAAATTAGGGACACTGTTGCTCCTGGGGAATCGGCGAGGACCATTCGTAACCGTCTCCATGAAGCTGGGCTACGGTCCCGCACACCGTTAGGCCGTCTTCCGCTCACGCCCCAACATCGTGCAGCCCGCCTCCAGTGGTGTCGCGACAGGCGTGAATGGAGGGACGAATGGAGACGTGTCGTCTTCAGCGATGAGAGTCGCTTCTGCCTTGGTGCCAATGATGGTCGTATGCGTGTTTGGCGCCGTGCAGGTGAGCGCCACAATCAGGACTGCATACGACCGAGGCACACAGGGCCAACACCCGGCATCATGGTGTGGGGAGCGATCTCCTACACTGGCCGTACACCACTGGTGATCGGCGAGGGGACACTGAATAGTGCACGGTACATCCAAACCGTCATTGAACCCATCGTTCTACCATTCCTAGACCGGCAAGGGAACTTGCTGTTCCAACAGGACAATGCACGTCCGCATGTATCCCGTGCCACCCAACGTGCTCTAGAAGGTGTAAGTCAACTACCCTGGCCAGCAAGATCTCCGGATCTGTCCCCCATTGAGCATGTTGGGGACTGGATGCAGCGTCGTCTCACGCGGTCTGCACGTCCAGCACGAACGCTGGTCCAACTGAGGCGCCAGGTGGAAATGGCATGGCAAGCCGTTCCACAGGACTACATCCAGCATCTCTACGATCGTCTCCATGGGAGAATAGCAGCCTGCATTGCTGCGAAAGGTGGATATACACTGTACTAGTGCCGACATTGTGCATGCTCTGTTGCCTGTGTCTATGTGCCTGTGGTTCTGCCAGTGTGATCATGTGATGTATCTGACCCCAGGAATGTGTCAATAAAGTTTCCCCTTCCTGGGACAATAAATTCACGGTGTTCTTATTTCAATTTCCAGGAGTGTAATTACGACGCGGTGTTCCTTTGGACATGCATGCTATAGGCGGAAAATCCGGGTCCGAGTCCTGATCCGGCACAAATTTCCATTGACGTCATTCCATTATACAGTTGACAGTTGTCCAAATTCGCAGCTGAGAATACATTTCATGTGAAGCAGAGATCAGTGCCAGAATACAAGCAGGAAACCATCTAAACACGGCCTAGCACAACTGCTTCGGTCCAAATATCTCTCCAGACAGTTCAAGATTCGACTGTACAAAACCCTGATCCAACCTGTTGTTCTATATGGCTGTGAGACATGGAATACCCGCAAACAGGACTTCCATAAGCTCCTTGTTTTTGAGAGAAAAGTGCTTCGGAAGATCTTCGGGCCGGTTCTGGATGCAGATACAGGGGAAAGGAGCATCAGATACAACCAAGAGCTTGAGAAACTATACCAGCAGCCCAACATAGCAGGAACTGTCAAAGCCAAACGAATGCCGCGGGCCGGCCATGTGGCCCAAATGGAGGATCACAGATGGCCTCGGAAGCTCCTGGATTTCACACCCACAGGAAAGAGGCCGCCAGGGAGACCCAAGAAGCGTTGGAGGGATGGACTCCATGAAGATTTATACCAAGTGTCAATAGATGTGAACGGATGGCGGATAGCAGCAATGGACAGAATACATTGGAGGAGGAAACTTGTAGATGGGTGCGGTCCACTGGGCCTGATCACGTAGTAGTAGTAGTAGTAGTAGTAGTAGTAGTATTTCATAACGGCTGTAGTCGCCGCAGTACCTGTTCCTTCGGACATGCATGTGTGTCTGAAGGAATATTGCATCGTAATTAGGAATAACGCAGGCAGTGCAATATCGTATTCTTTAGTTGTTGCTTACTTGGCCATTTGATCGGTCAGGTCGCTTTCTGTGATGCCCACGTGACTTGGTGTCGAAGTGCCTTGTAAGTTTTTAAAACGAGATCTCGGTGGTTGAGGTCAATGGCCCGGCCACCGTCGTGAGCTACTGAAAGTGACCGGCACACGGGGTGTCCTTGGGAGAGGCGCGAGTCAATAAGTGGCGCTCGGGGGCGGAACGGTGGCTGGCAGGCTCCCAGGCCCGGCTGCGAGACGCGGCGGCCGAGGAGAGGCGGAGAGGCTGCGGGCGCGGGAGAGGGCGTAGCGCAGCCCACCGCCCGGCAGGCGGGCGCCGCAGCGGCAGCCGTGCCGGCCACGCCCCGCGGGACGAGTACGCTTCGCACTATTTTTTGCAGTCGTGACGTCACTAGTGGGCTTACGACTATCGACTTTCCAGAGCGCGTGCGAACGACCCTGTGTGAACAGTGTGAATTTCGATTTACTTTGTACTACGTATGTGCCCCAGCATTCAAAGCAATGGCGCAATGAAAATGTATCACAGACAGGTTTTTGTACGTCCATCCTTGCGATCGATGGTCCGTGGGACTATGGCTTATCACTTACGCGATAAAATGAAACACCTACAGCCGTTGTTTTGATGTTATTTTATTACACTACTGGCCATTAAAACTGCTACACCACGAATATGACGTGCTACAGACGCGAAATTTGACCGACAGGAAGAAGATGCTACGATTAGCTTTTCAGAGCTTTCACACAGGCTTGGCGACAGTGGCGACACCTACAACGTGCTGACATGAGGAAAGTTACCAACCGATTTCTCATACACAAACAGCAGTTGACCGGCGTTGCCTGGTGAAACGTTGTTGTGATGCCTCGTGTAAGGAGGACAAGTGCGTACCATCACGTTTCCGACTTTGAGAAAGGTCGGATTGTAGCCTGCCGCGATTGCGCTTTATCGTATCGCGACATTGGTGCTCGCGTTGGTCGAGATCCAACGACTGTTAGCAGAATATGGAATCGGTGGGTTCAACAGGGTAATACGGAACGCCGTGCTGGATCTCAACGGCCTCGTATCACTAGCAGTCGAGATGATAGGCATCTTATCCGCATGGCTGTGATGGATCGTGGAGCCACGTCTCGATCCCTGAGTCGACAGATGGGGACGTTTGCAAGACAACAACCATCTGCACGAACAGTTCGACGACGTTTGCAGCAGCATGGACTATCAGCTCGGAGACCATGGCTGCAGTTACCCTTGACGCTGCATCACGGACAGGAGCGCCTGCGATTGTGTACTCAACAACAAACCTGGGTGCACGAATGGCAAAACGTCATATTTTCGGATGAATCGAAGTTCTGTTTACAGCATCATGGTGGTCGCATCCGTGTTTGGCGACATCGCGGTGAACGCACATTGGAAGCGTGTATTCGTCATCGCCATACTGGCGTATCACCCGGCGTGATGGTATGGGATGCCATTGGTTACACATCTCGGTCACCTCTTGTTCACATTGACGGCACTTTGAACAGTGGACGTTACATTTCAAATGTGTTACGACTCTTGGCTCTACCCTTCATTCGATCCCTGCGAAACCCTACATATCAGCAGGATAATGCACGACCGCATGTTGCAGGTCCTGTACAGGCGTTCCTGGATACAGAAAATGTTCAACTGCCGCCCTGGCCAGCACATTCTCCAGATCTCTCACCAACTGAAAACGTCTGGTCAATAGTGGCCGAGCAACAGGCTCGTCACAATACGCCGGTCACTACTCTTGATGAACAGTGACATCGTGGTGAAGCTGCATGGGCAGCTGTGCCTGTACACGCCATCGAAGCTGTGTTTGACTCAATGCCCAGGCGTATCAAGGCCGTTATTGCGTGAAAATGTAATCACATGTCAGTTCTAGTATAATATATTTTTCCAATGAATTCCCGTTTATCATCTGCTTTTTTTCTTGGTGTAGCAATTTTAATGGCCAGTAGTGTATTTGAAGCCGTGCATGTTAATCATCGATCTCTACGATGAGGTCTACATCTCGTTCACGCTAACAACTTGCGTCCTAATCTCACAAAGACTCAAATGATGAAATTTTAAATAGCAAAAATAACATACTGATACTAAACGCAGGCATCAATGGTCATTCAATAAATTAGCAACATTCCTTCGAATACTACTGGAAAAGGAGCTAAAGTGGAGACAACACACAGAAGGTAACCAGTAGCTTACCTCATTTGAACGGTACTTGAGTATAAGTCCTCAGTCTGGGAACCATTCTACGTAGCATTAATAGAGTAAATAGAGAAGAGTCAAAGAAGGGCATCGCATGTGTCTCAGGTTGGTTCAGTGAGCTAGAAAGTATCACGGTGATGTTTATCGAGAGGCGACAGTAGAGTTATTGAGAAGCACGGTGTGTTTTTTTGTTAAAATTCCAGGGGAGTACATTCTTTGAAGAGGCAGCCAATGTATTACTTCTTGCTACATATATATCACGAAAAGACCATGAAGATACGAGGGTGTTTCAAATTACAAACTTAAAAGTGCTATAATATTTTTAATTCCAACAACGAACAAAAAAGTTAAACGTGATTTTTCCAAGTAATCTCCCTGATCTTGAATGCACGTACTCCACCGCTTCCGAAGTGCATAGACATCACGATGAAAGAATTCTGTTGGTCGCGTATGTAGCCAATCGTGCACCGCGGTTTTCACCTCTTCTTCACTTCTGAAATGCCTGCCTCTCATTGCTTCTTTGGGTGCACCGAACAGACGAGAGTCAATAGGAGCGAAGTCTGGTGAATGAGGGGGATGTACCAGACATTCAAATTTAAATTCATGAATAGTCTCAACTGTCTTACATGCTGCATGGTATTGGGAGTTGTTATGCTGTAACAATACTCCTGAAATCCTCGTCGTTTACTCCTCATTGCAGGGTGAAGCTGACTTTTCAGCATGTGTGAATGAGAAGTACTGGTTACTGTCTCTCCCCTTTTAATGTAAAGCTCCAGAATGACTCCATTTGCATCACAGAACAGAATGAGCATGGCTTTTCCAGAAGACGGTTGACTGCTGAAATTTTTTGATTTCGGTGATGAGATGTAGCACCATTCCTTGCTTGACCTTTTCTTTTCTGGTTGGTGATAGTGGACCAAAGTCTCATCACCTGTAACAGTTTTTCCTAGAAATGCATCGCTTTGGACATGAAAATGATGCAAAAGTTCTTCACAGGCATCGACACGACGGTCTTTCAATTCGGCTGTCAACTGACGTGCCACCAGTCCTGCAGACACGTCCGCAGCTCGTGCTCTAGTGGCTAGCGTTGCTGCCTCTGGATCACGGGGTCCAGGGTTCGATTTCCGGCCGGGTTGGGTATTTTCTCTGCCCGGGGACTGGATGTTTGAGTTGTCATCATTTCATCATCATCATCATCATCATTCGTGACAGTGGCTAGATTGGAATGTGAAAAAATTGGACTGCATAAAAATTGGGACTTTGATGACCGCGCAGTTGAGCGCCCCACAAACCAAACATCATTATCCTGCAGACATCTTATTGAAGGGTAGCAGATTGTCAACAGTATTCTGTGCTGAACCTATACTAATTTTCAAACTTGTGGCTATTTCGTTCAGAAATACGCATGTGTTCTCCTTTACAAGCTACTCCACTAACCAAATGTTCCTCTCCGTCCCTACGTGGTGAGCATGCCCTGGTCGTGGGCCATCCTCCACTGAAGTTAAACCTCTTTTAAACTTCCTACACCACTCATATAGGTCCTGAAACGACAAACACGAATCACCGTACTGCGATGAATTGCGACTGGTTTGACACCGTCGCTATACAAAAAACCCATCACAGATCGCTCGTCAACACTGGTGCATGTTGGCAGTGAGGTGGCCGTCTTGTTGTGGACGCTGCTGCCTACCCGTGTGGTGTAGCATCGCTCTGTCGCCTGTTGCTCACTTTCTGAACCTCAAGGAACACTACCGTCAGCTACCAACTCCATCACACAACTTTTAGAAATTTTATGGAACTATTAAGGTTTCCATGTGAATCACCCTCGTAAAATTAGAGAGATTCGCGCTCTCACAGAGACCCACCAACAATCTTTCTTCCTGTGCATATTTTGTGACTAGAACAGGAAAGGGGAATGGAAGTGACAGTGGTATACAAAGTACCATTCACCATTCTCCATAAGGTGACTTGCGTGCTATAGATGTAGATGTAAATGTAGATAAGTCAAGAAGCCAGCATGTTCTACTATCATCCTTCATAGAACTGAATTACGTACTAAGTCGCTAGCTAATTCTGAGTATTTCCGCTCATTTTTGTGTAGTCGAATTGTCTTTTGGGCATATTCAGTTAAATTTACATCGTATTTGTTCAATAAAAGCAAGCAGCAAGAATATTATGTAAAGTAGAATACACAATATGTCGTAGAGGCCTCGTGAAGACGCTATAATTCTTAGTCACTTCCTGTACATTTACTTGGCAATGGCATTTGTGGCCATTCAGAAAAATAAGTTTCAGATGAAATATCAATAACGTAATAATAGGAAAAGATACAAAAGCTATTTGCATGTAGACTTCGCCTCCTCGTCTAGGGTTCAAGAGCGGAGCTCTATGTTCTGTTGGAAAGATCCACTACAAGCAACCATCTGATATAAAACAAGAAACTAGGAAGCTCAACCTCATTAGCCAGTCATATACATTAAATGATTACAAAGAATTGGGGGCTGAGGATACCTTTAAGTACATGAGAAGTAACAATGTTAATTTAAACAGACGTTTGTCCTCACGTGTTGTAGATAACAGTTATCCATGGTGGATATATTAAGCATTTAGTGGTCGATTAACAGCACGAATTGAAGTAGAAATTTCCTGACAGTTTGCTATGTTAATTTTACTCGAAATAAGCAAAAATATTGCTGCCTCTCTCTCTTAATTAACACCTCGACTCTTTGTCCATCCTGGTACGTTTTCTTCGAAATGCGATCTGTTAAACACTGTGACTGGTGAATGTTTCTATGGAACTGAACATTATCCTGTTCAATGGAAGTTGTCCTCCAATTCTTCCCCTAGGGCCCCCAAAGGTGTGTTGTTGTATAATGGCAAAATATGTACATACTCCGCAAGCCACCGTACTGCGAGTGACAGATGGTACTGCACCAGTACTAGCCATTTCCTTTTCTGTTTCGCATGCAAATGGAGCGAGATGAGAATGGCTGTCTATATGCTCCCCTATGAACCCTAATTTCTCGCACCTTATCTTAGAGATTCTTAACGAAATGTGTGAGGGTGGCAGTAGAATCGTTTTGCATTCATCTTCAAATGCCGGTTCTCTAAATTTTTCTCAATAGTGTTCCTCGAAAAGAACGTCGCCTTCCCTCCTGAGATCCCCGATTGAGACGAGGAAGGAATTCGGTAATGCTTGCCTATGCTCGACTCTAGCAGTAGCAAATCTAGCAGCCCACCTATTAATTGCTTTAGTCTCTTTCTTTAAACCGATCTGATACGTATACCAAACACTCGAGCAGTATTCAAGAATTCTTGCACTAGTGTCCTATATATGGTCTTCTTTACAGATGAATCACAGTTTCCTAAAATTCTTTCAATAAACCGAAGTTGACCATTTGCCTTCTATACCACAGTCCTGACATGCTCCTTCCATTTCATATTTCTTTGCAACGTTACGCCGAGGTATTTCAACGACGTGACTGTCAAACTGGATACTGCTAATGTTACATCTGAACGTTGTGGGTTTGGTTTTCCTACTCATCAGTATTAAGTAACGTTTTTCTACATTTAGAGGTAGCTGGCATCCTTCCCACTAACTAGAAATTACGTCTAAGTCATCTTGTATCCTCCTACAATCACTCAATTTTGACTCCTTCCCGTGCGCCATAGCATCATCAGCAAACAACCGCTGATTGCTGCCCACCCTGTCTGCCAGACCATTTATATACTTAGAAAATATTAGCTGTCCTATCACACTTCCGCGGGCCACTCCGAACATGGCGTTGTCTCTGATGAACTCTCGACGTCGAGGACGACATACTGGCCTCTGTCATTGAGCCACTCACATATCTGAGAAACTTTTCCATATGCTAGTACCTTCTTTAGCAGTCTACAGATCGGCACCAAGTCAAATGCTTTTTAGAAATCTATAAGTATGGAATCTGCCTGTTGCCCTTCATCCATAGTTCGCAGTGCAGCATGTGAAAAAAAGGGAAGCTGAGTTTCGCATGAGGGATGCTTTCTAAAACCGTGCTGATTGGCGCACGTAAGCTTTTCGGTTTCCAGAAAATTTATTATATTCCAGCTTAAAGTATGGTCAAGAACTCTGTAGCAAACTGATGTTAAGGATATTCGTCTGTAATTATGCGGGTGCGTTCTTTTAATCTTGTTATACACAGGAATAACCCTGCACTTTTTTCCAGAGCTTGGGCTTTGCGCTGGGCGAGAGCTTCGCGATAAATGCGAGCTAAGTAAGGGGGCATTGCGGTAGAGTACCCTTTGTAAAACCGAATTGGGATTCCATCCGGACCTGGCGACTTATTTGTTTTCAACTCTTTCAATTGTTTCTCTGCTTCAGGAATGCTTGTTACTGTGTCGTCCATAAGAGAATCTGTGCGACGGTCAAACGACGGTATGTTTGTACGAGTCTTCTGCGTGAAATATTTATTAGATGCGAAATTTAAAACTTCGGCTTTCGTTTTGGTATCTTCAATTGCCATACAAAACTGGTCAAAGAGTAACAGAATGGAAACTACGGGTATTTTCATAGGAGCAGAATTTCCTCGGAAAGATCCTTTGCTAAGGTATGACGGTGGTAGTTGTATGATTCGAATGAATCTCTACTAACCTTTGCCTGTTTTCATTTGCGTTTTCACTTTCGATCCGAGAGTGCAACAGCCTTCGCTCCCTCAGCATTTTCCAATTTAGGCACGGCGGGTCTTTTCCGTCCGTAACCCACTTACTAGGCACATACTTGGGTGTAGTCCTGTAGTCGACTCAGATCATGTAGTACAAACGTACGAGAATATCAGGATATCGATAATATATATATATCTCCTTCTAAAGTACTGTATCGATTTCAACCAAACGTGCTACTATCCGCAAGGAAATACTGTTGGCGTAAAAGCCACCAAACTCCCTTTGGTGTTGGGATAGTGGTGATACCGGTGTGATAGACTGAGAAGGGGGAGAGAATTAGGTGGATAGAGAAAGGAGGATGAAACAAAGGAAAGATAGAGAGGGATGGAGGAGATGGACAGAGAGAGGAAGGAGCAGGAGATGGACAGATAGGAGTATGCGGCGGTACCTAACGGTTACTGCAGAGTATAGTTGCTCTTCCAAACAGCACCCCTTACGGGCAAACCTGTTGTGTCTTTACCTGTGGTTAATCCTGCTTTAGGTACGTCAACTATGAACGGCTCTGTTTAAAAAGAATAGATCAATATAATCATGTGGTCGAGCTGCACACGTGCGCTTTCATTCCCCATAGATAATACTCTGTAACTGTGATCCTGCAGTCAAACTGTCTATGCACTGGCTAGAATTGCGAGTTAATAAAATACACAGAAATACAAAATAAAAGTTAAATGAACAATTAAATAACTAGGCGACAGAGAATTATGTGACTAACGTTTATTCAAGTGATGACATCTCAGATAAATGGGAAGTGGTCGTCCTATATTCAGTTAAAAGACAGACAGAAAATTGAAACTTCCTGACAGATTAAAACTGTGTGCCCGACCGAGAACCGAACTCGAACTCGGGACCTTTGCCTTTCGCGGGCAAGTGCTCTACCATTTCTTTTTTTTTTTTTGATCTCATTTTGTTCGGTTTTGTTCGTTGCATCTGCTCGGGGCGGACGGCGTAAGACATCCATTTCAGTTCGTTGTTGATCGATTAACTCAGTTTTTTTTATTACAGAGGGCAGCTAACCCTCTGACCGAACACGCTGAGCTACCGTGCCGGCTACCATTTGAGCTACTGAAGCACGACCCAGGCCCGGTACTCACAGCTTTACTTCTGCCAGTATCTCGTCTCCTACCTTCCAAACTTTACAGAAGCTCTCCTGCTAACCTTGCAGAACTAGCACTCCTGGAAGAAAGGATACTGCGGATTTCGTAATTACAATATACGAAATATTCACCAGCTCGAAATAGTTCTGAGTTCAATATGATGATTCACAAATTAACACATGTAATACAAAAAATAGTAACTCGTCTATCCTTAGTTTCGAAATACGAACGGAAAAAATTAGAGTTATACTCAGGAACACATTCAGACCGCTCGAAATATAAAGTCTCTTCAGAAGATGAAGGGTTGTAGCGGCCATCCACTGCCCAGAGTCAGACCGCTCGAAATATAAAGTCTCTTCAGAAGATGAAGGGTTGTAGCGGCCATCCACTGCCCAGAGTCAAACATCTATACAACTGAATCGCACGTATTACCATAGGCAGGTCTGTCTCCTTCCAGAATTCGACATCAAGTGTCCAGGATCGCTCCCCTGAGCTCTTCACTCGAAACAGTCGCAGTCTCCACTTGACTCCCGTAGTCTCCCGTTCTTGTCGTCTTTTCCATTCGCTAAAGACCATCCCATCAAAACTACATCGTTCTAAAGACATCAGTTGACTCTACTCGATCACTTCCCACACTAAACTAATATGTTATAACAATATTTAAATAATGACATGTCAAGCATTCGGTTACACTCAGATAATTTACATCAAATATAAGTAATAGTTGTTCATAAAAAAATAAGCAGCATTCTTGCGTAAGTGTGCTCATATTAAATGATAACGAATTGTCTTTAAATTTGTTGTAAACAACTATTTATGACTTCTTGACAAAAGCGCCTTTTCGTTCTCTTTTCAATTGTGCTGTCAGTTAACACGTGTGATTGACCACCTTTAAATTAGCTTATTTTTTAATAGCACTTGCAATCAGCATTTAAATAAAGTTACTGGCAAAATAATATACTGTTCATTAAATAAAAACACAAGTATGACAAATTATAGGGGGTATTCATGGTGTATTCATTTGCTGTGTAATTGCGGAGTATATGATCTTCTGACACTAGCAGGGCTAAAAGATACAGAAGACGTAATAAATCAAGAAATAAAATAGATACAGGTACGTAGCTTTCATAAATGGTAGCTATACTGCAATGCTATCATCTGAGATACAGTATGTTGAAATCGCATGAAGCGTTTAGAAGTTGTTGATTCAGAGGTTCGTTGTGAAAATGTTTTTTCACTGTGAAATATTAACTGCTGTGGTTCTCCATTAAGACCTCTTGCTACTTTATACTTCTCCTATGCCCACCAGTAAGGTAGCAACGATTTAAAAATTTCCGCTTACCATTTCCAAACATTTATAAACTTGTTACTTTCTTTCTTGCTGTGCCATTCAGTACCAACATTATCCTCTTCCATGTTTTCCCGTTCTACTTCTACATAATGTGTAGGCTTCAAATCACCCTTTCCTCCATCCGAAGCAACGATATCAATAGCTCCCGTATTGTTACAATTAACCACACAACCCCGTCTCCCTTACACGTAACCTCACTTATTTCCGCCGAATCACTACAAACTTTGTCACCATAAACTCCATTAAATGGTTCAAATGGCTCTGAGCACTATGGGACTCAACTGCTGAGGTCATTAGTCCCCTAGAACTTAGAACTAGTTAAACCTAACTAACCTAAGGACATCACAAACATCCATGCCCGAGGCAGGATTCGAACCTGCGACCGTAGCGGTCTTGCGGTTCCAGACTGCAGCGCCTTTAACCGCACGGCCACTTCGGCCGGCCAAACTCCATTAACATCCGCCCATAATTCATAAGCTTCTTTACTTAAAACATCCAGTACATTCTTCAATACATTTAGGAAATCACCAGCAATTACTCTGTCAGCCTCCGCCGATACACTACGAAAATTACTGTTACTTAATCGTTCCACATTAGAATTCACAATTCGCTCAAATTGCGCTAAACTTGATTCTACCCCTGTCTCTGTTACATTTTCTCTACTCTCAGGCAGCGCTATCAGTTTATGTTTTAACACAGCTTCTAACACATTTTCACACTCATCCTTCACATCCACACACAATTCATGCATTCATCAAAAGCCATCGGTTCACGTTCTTCAATAGAAAAAGTGCATAAATTCCTTCCTCCAAGATATCTAAATCAGTACCTTCAACCTTCGTAACTTCAGCACCTAAAACATCACCTTTGCCTCTCCTTAACAAATCACCCACGTCCGCCGATACATAATAAAATTCATGAAGAGTTGACGAGACTAATTGCTACGCCGCCTTCACAAATACGTTAACATGCTTCCGTCGATACAGCAGAAAATTCATCTCCTGCCGAGAGACTACTGCTTCGCCACCTTCACAGACACACTGAGTGATCAAAAGAATCCGGACACCCCACAAAACATACGTTTTTGTTATTAGGTGCATTTTACTGCCACTTACGGCCAGGTACTGCATATCAGCGACCTCAGTAGTCCTTAGCGATCGTGAAAGAGCAGAATGGGGCGCTCCGTGGAACTCACGGACTTCGAACGTGGTCAGGTGATTAGGTGCCATTTATGTCATACGTCTGAAGGAGAGATTTCCACGCTGATAAACATCTCTAGGTCATCTGTTTCCGATGTGATAGTGAAGTGGAAACGTGAACGGACACGTACAGCACAAAAGTGTACAGGCCGACCTCGTCTGTTGACTGACAGAGGCCGCCGACAGTTCAAGAGGGTCATAATGCGTAATAGGCAGACATCTATCCAGACCATCACACAGGAATCCACTGCAAGTACTTTGACAGTTAGGTGGGAGGTGAGAAAACTTGGATTTCATGGGCGAGCGGCTGCTCATAAGCACACATCACGCTGATAAATGCCAAACGACGCCTCGCTTGGTATAAGGAGCGTAAACATTGGACGATTGAACAGTGGAAACACGTTATGTGGAGTGACGAATCATGGTACACAATGTGGCGATCCGATGACAGGTGTAGGTATGGCGAATGCCCGGTGAACGTCATCTGCCAGCGTGTGTAGTGCAAACAGTAAAATTCTGGGGCGGTGGTGTTATGGTGTGGTCGTGTTTTTCATGGAGGGGGCTTGCACCCCTTGTTGTTTTGGATGGCACTATCACAGCACAGTTCTACATTGATGTTATAAGCACCCTCTTGCTTCCCACTGTAGAAGAGCAATTGGGGGATGGTGATTGCATCTTTCAACACAATCGAGTACCTGTTCATAAGGCACGGCCTGTGGCGGAATGGTTACACGACAATAACATCCCTGTAATTGACTGACCTCCACAGAGTCTTGACCTGAATCCTGTGGAAGGCCTCTGGGATGTTTTGTAATGCCGACTTCGTACCAGGCCTCATCGACTGACGTCGATACCGCTCCTCACTGAAGCACTCCGTGAAGAATGGGCTGCCATTCCGCAAGAAACCTTCCAGCACCTGATTGAACATATACCTGCGAGAGTAGAAGCTATCATCAAGGCTAAGGGTGGACCGACACCGTATTGAATCCCAGCTTTACCGATGGAGGGTGCCACGAACTTGTAAGCCATTTTCAGCCAGGTGTCCAGACACATTTGATCACATAGTGTAGCTTCACCTAATTTCTTCGGTAAAAAAAATCGTCTTTATTACTTTCACCTACATTACTGTAATTATAGTTACTGACTAGGGCATAATTATAATTCGTCATACATTCCAAATCTAACAAATTCTGGTCCAGTTCTGCTTCTCTTTCGACAAACAAACATTCATTCCATCATACACTTCCCTTTCATCAAATAATTTCTCCAGCCCCATAATATCATTATCGAATCTCTCGACACATTTTACAACATTTCTTGTACTTTGTTTGTGGTTGCACTGTTTAAAGTTATTCCTCATTTTATTTTTATTTCTTGTAACCTCTATCTCCAACATTTGCGACTTTTTGCCGAATTTTTGACACATACAGTATTTTTAAAATAACGAGTACTTTGCAAAGCCAGTTTCTTTCGTTTCCTCGGTACCTGAGATGCGGCGATCTCTTGAGTCCCGATCTCTTATTCCGGTGTTGCATTTCATGAGGCACCTGCCTCTAAGATCTGTTTCCGGTTTTCATTTCTGTTAAAAGTTCCAGTTCGCATTTCCTCTTTGAAAATTATTATTACGTTGATAATTATTTCTGTTATGATTATTATAATTACTGAGGATATTACTGTTGTTCCCATACTGGTACCCATTTCCGTGTCTACTGTTCCTATTATGTGGCTTGAATTTTTTACGCCTAGTCACGTTTCTCAGTGAAATCTAAAAACTCGTCAGTAGAATGTGTCTGGTTGAGGACAAGATACCATTGTAAAAAGTCCAGTAGTAGTCTCTTGAACTTCATAATCTCCATTAACACTCCAAGTGGACGATTTATACGCCTCAACTTAGCCAGTTCACGCATACAGAAGTCCCGCATCGATTCGCTACCGTGTCTGAAATTTGTTCCGGTTTGTTTCGCTTCATTCCAGAATTTGTTCAAGAAACAACTTTCAGACACTTCATAGGTGATAAATGAAGTACTAATTAAATTTTTCCATGGTTGTGCATTGCCCTCAAGAAATCTTTTAGCGAATTTAATGTTTGCCTCTTCCGACATACCTCGCACAAAACTATTTCTACATGTAGCAAGAAAATCAGCTGTATGGTACTTTACATCATGTGCAAAACACTTTGTAGTTCTTGAATTAACCCATGAAACACCTATCACAGTAGTAGCAGCTGGCCGCTGTGGCCAAGAGGTTCTAGGCGCTTCAGTCCGGAACCGCGCTGCTGCTACTGTCGCAGGCTCGAATCCTGCCTCGGGCACGGATGTGTGTGATGTCCTTAGGTTAGTTAGGTTTAAGTAGTTCTAAGTCTAGGGGACTGATGACCTCAGATGTTAAGTCCCATAGTGCTTAGGGCCATTTGAATTTGAACAGTAGCAGCCTGAGTCGCTGCTAAGGAATTTATATCACCCCTCTTGTTTATAAAATGCTGCACGGCTTCTTTAATTAATACAGATTCATGATGTTCTGTATTCTTTAGCACCTCTTTCTCACACTCTACCAGTCTGCCAGACAAAATGTTAGCAGGCTTAGTGGTCAGTTTCTCAAGCACATTTTGCCTCAGCACGCAACTCTTAACACCCAACCTTCTCGCGGAATCTCTTTCTACTAAATCGACCCTGGAGTTAACCAGGCCAACCTCCTCAGAAATCTGGCCCACATCTGCCCTTCTGCATCTACATCTATATAGATACTCCACAAGCTACCGTAAAGTGCTTGCCGGAGGATACCCTTTACCATTACTAGCCATTTCCTTACGTGTTCCACTCACAAACAGAGCGAGGGAAAAACGACAGTTTATATGCCTCCGTATGATCTCTAAGTTCTCGTATCTTATGTTCATGGTCCTTACGCGCAAAGTATGTTGGCCGCAGTAGAATCGTTCCGCAGTCAAATTCAAATACCCATTCTCAAAATTTTCTCTATAGTGTTCCTCGGAAAGAACGTCGCATTCCCTCCAGGGATGCCCATTTGAGTTACCGAAGCATCTCCGTAACACCTACGTGTTGTTCGAGACTATCGGAACAAATCTAGCAGCCCGCCTCTGAAGTACTTCAATGTCTTCCTTCAATCGGACCTGGTACGGACCCCAAACACTCTCCAGAAGTACTCAAGAATAGGTCGCACCAGCGTCCTATATGCGGTCTCCTTTACAGGTGAACCACTCTTTCCTAAAATTCTCTCAATAAACAGAAGTCGACTATTTGCCTCCCCTATCATATTTCTCATATGCTCCTTTCATTTCATATCGTCTTGCAATGTTGCGTCCAGATATTTAAACCACGTGACTGTGTCAAGTAGGACACCACTAATACTGTATCCGAACTTTACAGGTTTGTTCTTCTTACTCATCCGCATTAACACACATTTTCCACATTTAGAGCTAGCTACCATTCGTCGCACAAATAGAAATTTGGTTTAAGTCGTCTTGTCTCTTCCTACAGTCACTCAAATTCGACACTTTACCATACATCACAGCATCATCAGCAAACAACCACATATTACCGCCCACCCTGTCCACCACATCATTTATGTATGCAGAGAGCAATGGCTGTCCTGTTACACTTCTCTGGGGCGCTCATGACGTCACCCTTGTCTCTCATGAACGCTTGCCGTCGAGGACAACATACTGAATTCTTTTACTTAAGAAGTCTTCGAGCCAATCACAAAAAAAATGGGTCTGAGCACTATGGGACTTAACTTCTGAGGTCATCTGTCCCCTAGAACTTAGAACTACTTAAACCTAACTAACCTAAGGACATCACACACATCCATGCCCGAGGCAGGATTCGAACCTGCGACCGTAGTAGCCGCGTGGTTTCGGACTGAATCGCCTAGAACCACTCGACTACCGCGGCCAATCACGTATCTGGGAACTTATTCCATACGTTCGTACCTTCGTTAACAGACTGGAAAGGGGCATCGTATCAAATTCTTTCTGGGAATCTAGAAATACGGAATCTGCCTGACGCCCTTCATCTATAGTTCGCAATGTATCACGTGAACAAAGGGCAAGCTGAGTGTCGCACGAGGGATGCTTTCTAAATCCAGGCTCATTTATTGACATAAGCTTATCTGTCTCAAGGAAGTTTATTATATTCGAACTTAGAATATATTCAAGGATTCTGCAGCAAACCAAAGCTAGGGACATTGGTCTCTTTTTTGCTGGCTCGTTCTTTTATCCTTCTTATATACCGGAGTCACCTGCACTTCTTTCCAGTCGCTTGGGATTATATACTGGCCTAGAGATTCACGATAAATGCAAGCTATGTAAGGGACCAATGCCTTTGTAAAACCTAATTGGGATTCCATCTGGTCGTGGTGATTTATTTGCTTTCAAATCTTCCAGTTGTTTCTCTACGCCAGGGATGCCTATTACTATGTTGCCCATACTGGAGTCTGTCCTATGGTCAAACGACGATGTGTTTGTACGCATCTCCTGTGTGAACGATTTCTTGAACGTGAACTTCAGAACTTCGGCTTTCGTTTTGGTATTTTCAACTGCCACACCAGTTTGGTCAACAAGGGACTGGATGGAAGCCTTAGACCCGCCTAGTGATTTTACATAGCACCAGATTTTTGCCGGCCGGAGTGGCCGTGCGGTTCTAGGCGCTGCAGTCTGGAGCCGAGCGACCGCTACGGTCGCAGGTTCGAATCCTGCCTCGGGCATGGATGTGTGTGATGTCCTTAGGTTAGTTAGGTTTAATTAGTTCTAAGTTCTAGGCGACTGATGACCTAAGAAGTTAAGTCGCATAGTGCTCAGAGCCATTTGAACCATTTGAACCAGATTTTTTTCGATTTCTCTGCCATATGTTTTGCTAAGGTATGACGCTGATAGCTGTTGTATGTTTTGCGCATAGATCTTTTCACAAACGCACGAATCTTACTAACCTTTGCTTGTCGTCATTTGTTCATTCTCTATTGAACCGAGAGTACAACAGAGTCTGCTTCCTCAGCATCTTACGAATTTCGTTATTAAACCACGGTGGGTCTTTTTCATCCTTTATGCATTTACTAGGCACATAACTCTCGAACACGGCTTATAGTCTGCTTCAACTTTGCCCATAATTCCTCCACGTCCACCTTATTGGAATTAAGTAATGTCAATTCACTGTCTAAGTGTGATGCTAAAAACTGCGTACCTGCTGCGTCTAGCAGAAACACTCTCCCAGCCTTCTACACTGATTTATTAACTTTCGTAACCGTAGTTGCTATAATGAATTCATGATCACTAATTCCCGTCTCTATACTAACATTGTCGATATGGTCCGACCTATTTGTAGCTACAAGGTCTAAGACATTTCCATTGCGCGTGGGCTGCCGAGCTAGCTGCTCAAGACAGTTTTCAGAAAACGAATTCAAAAGTATTTCGCAGGACTGTCCGTAACCCCTGCAACGAAGTCATAGACATCCCAGTCTATACTCGGTAGGTTAAAGTCGCTTACAACTTGTATTGTATGATATGGCTATTTGAGCGTTTCTGATCACAGACCTTCTTTGAATGACTCTAGAACTGCGACAACGGAGTAGGGTGGTCGGTAAAGACATCCAACAATTAACTTGGTTCACCTACACCTGTTATACGCGACCGGATAACTTCACTATCACACTCAACATCTACCTCAGCAGTAAATTCAGGAACTTTATTACGAATACGTTGACAGTTAACTGATAAAATTTTGACAGTCGAAATGTCTTTACTCTGAACGCGGTTTGACTTCCCTTACTGCATATCGATTGACGAGTGTTCATAAGAGCACCTCAAACTACCGTCTAGACTAAATAACCCTCATGTGCACTCCACAGATACTCTGCTACCCGAGTAGATGCGTCCTTTGCTCCGAACCAATGGACACCAATCAACTCTGGGAACAATGATGGAAATTGGGAGCTCAACTTGCACCCCGCGTGCGAGTAGAATCCGCCCCCCCCCCCCCCCCCCCCCCGCCGGGGTGCCTGCTCGGACCCTGCTGATGGATCGCTCACCTGTCCACTCATAGGATGAATGGGCGAGGCCAGGCGGCCATTCTCCGTTTTGACCCTCTGCCTCAAGTGGCACGAACGCGTTGCCATCTGCCCCTCACCCTGCTGTACACTAGGAGGTGCCTCGGAAGCAGAGCCCGTGGGCCAAACAAGCGACCCGTGAGGAATCCCATGCGACGCGCCAGATTCTCCGCCACCACTACACCCCGAGGCAGCAACATGAAGGTGACTGACCGTAGCCAAAAGCGCAGTCATCAGTTAGTGAACTGTGGCCAGCTAAAAAAAAAAAAAAAAAAAAAAAAAAAAAAAAAAAAAAAAAAAAAAAAAAAAAAAAAAGGTTCAAATGGTTCTGAGCACTATGGGACTTAACAGCTGAGGTCATCAGTCCCCTAGAACCTAGAACTACTTAAACCTAACTAACCTAAGGATATCACACACATCCATGCCCGAGGCAGGATTCGATCCTGCGACCGTAGCGGTCGCGCGGTTCCACCAGACTGTAGCGCCTAGAACCGCTCGGTCACACTTCGGCCGGCGTGGCCAGCTCCTCATGCATTTGCACACAACTTGCACACATCCTAACCGTCCTAGCAGGTCTCATTGAAGAAGTAAACCATAAAAGCGGACAGAATCCTAGATGTGCAAACTTGAGTCCCTCCTGATATGTCACCAACGGACATTGATGTGTTAATAAACAATGTAGCTGGCTACTCAGTGAGCAAGTACTGCGGTGCAGACTGAATGAATTTACCCTTACAAAAAGCTCGAGATGACCCTACCAGAAAATCGCAGAAAAAGATGAATTCTTAATTAGCCGATTTGTTCATGCATATCAGCCGACAGCTGCAGCCTGACTGGCTGACTTAGTAAAACGGACAGTTGTCATGAAGACAAAACAAATGAGCAACTACTCTGCTACAGACTGAATAATTTACACTTACAAAAACTCGATATTATGCCTCTTAAATAGAAAAATACACTCTTATACCCTATAGTTTTGAATCAGTCCTCTCTTGTGTTCCAGATCTAATTTTTCCCACCTCTGATTCTACACTTTTCCGCTATATTTTTCGAACCCAGCTCTCTTTTAGCGTAACTTAGTTCTGCACCCAAAGGCCCCATACGATACTGCATTCCTCCAATACTAGATTGTATTTCTAGCGAAATTTGCATTACGTATGACAATTCCCTGATTTAGGACTATCTGCTCCATCAGTAAGATCCATTTCGGAACTGCCACCCTCACACTCAGGAATAGCTGGTAGACTAATATTAGAGACTGGGTGGCTGCTCATTCGTTGTAGGCTTCATCACTGACGATGACCTTGCGGGTTCACGCATTTCAACGTTATCGGCGCAAGTACTTAACTTGTCGGTCATGCTGGCTGCTTCTGCTGTACTGTTGCTGCTGAAAGTGTAGACGCTGCCTGCAGTTCGCGTTGCCGGGGCTGCGCTGCCGCTGTGCCGGCGTCGAGGTCTCCGTTGCTGCTGGCCATAGCAGACTCGAACTTCGCACGCCTCTGCATAGCCTTCTTCTTTATCGAAGTTCTTTTGCTACCAGTTCACATGCATGTAACTGCTGCAAAATGTTATGCTCGGTGTCCCCGTGCAAACTGCCTATCATGTAATAGATTTTTTACCTGGATCGCAGAATATTGTAAAGTGTCCCAATTGCGATGGTACCTAAGGTTACTGCAGAGTGTAGTTGCTCTTCCATTTCAAACAGAATCCTACATGAACAAACCTGTTGCGCCTTTACCTGTGGTTCTCCTACTTTATTTACTTGAGCTATGCATCGTTCTATTTATCAAGAATAGCTCGATGTAGTCATAAGGTTGAGCAGTGCACGTCTGTTTTCACACCCCACAGCTAATTTATTGCAAATAATAATTTGTAGCTGTGATCTTGCAGTCAAAATGCCTGTACATTGGCTAGAATTTCGAGTTAATATAATGGGAAATGAGACACTTGAAGTAGTAAAGGAGTTTTGCTATTTGGGGAGCAAAATAGTTGATGTTGGTCGAAGTATAAAGGATATAAAATGTAGACTGACAATGGCAAGGAAATCGTTTCTGAAGAAGAGAAATTTCTTAACATCGACTATAGATTTAAGTGTCAGGAAGTCGTTTCTGAAAGTATTTGTATGGAGTGTAGCCATGTATGGAAGTGAAACATGGACGATAAATAGTTTAGACAAGAAGAGAATAGAAGCTTTCGAAATGTGGTGCTACAGAAGAATGCTGAAGATTAGATGGGTAGATCACATAACTAATGAGGAGGTATTGAATAGAATTGGGGAGAAGAGGAGTTTGTGGCACAACTTGACAAGAAGAAGGGACCGGTTGGTAGGACATGTTCTGAGGCATCAAGGGATCACCAATTTAGCATTGGAGGGCAGCGTGGAGGGTAAAAACCGTAGAGGGAGACCAAGAGATGAATACACTAAGCAGATTCAGAAGGATGTAGGTTGCAGTAAGTACTGGGAGATGAAGAGGCTTGCACAGGATAGAGTAGCATGGAGAGCTGCATCAAACCACTCTCATGACTGAAGACCACAACAACAACACATAATACACAGAAATACAAAATAAAAGTTAAATGAATAATTTACTAACAAGAGTTCTATTCTAACATCTGTAACTGATGTAGGCAACAGAGAATTATGTTGAATGATGTTTATTCGAGAGAAGACATCTCAAGTATATGTAAGTGGTCCTACGGTATTCGATTAAAATACAGACAGAAAATGCCCTAATTAAATACAGTAAAGTTACATTGAGAACGTTATGATAATGGTAGCAAAACCCCAAAACTAACTAGTCATCAAAAAAGAACGAAAAATAAGCCCATTTGTAATCACAGTACACGAAATATTCACCAGCTCAAAACAGTTCTGAGTTCAATATGATGATTCACAAATTAATACACGTGATACAAAGAACAGTAGCTCATAGTCTGTCTATCATCAGTTCCGAAATACGAACAGAAAAAAATTGGGTCCTACCCAGGAGCACATTCATATCTCTCTAAATATAAAGTCGCATCAAAGGATGGAGTATTGTAGCGGCCGTTCAGTGCCCAGAATCAGTCATCTAAACAACTGAATCACACATTACCATAAGCGGGTCTGTCTCTTTCCAGAACTCAACATAAAGTGTTCTTCACTCGAAACAGCACCAGTCTCCACTTGACTGCCGTGGTCTTCTGTTACTGTCTGCTTTTCCATTGGCTGAAGACCATCCCACAAAAACTACACAACTGGCCATTAAAATTGCTACACCAAGAAGAAATAGAGATGATAAACGGGTATTCATTGAACAAATATATTATACTAGAACTGACATGTGATTACATTTCCACGCAATTTGGGTGCACAGATCCTGAGAAATCAGTACCCAGAACAACCACCTCTGGCCGTAATAACGGCCTTGATACGCCTGGGCATTGAGTCAAACAGAACTTGGATGGCGTGTACAGGTACAGCTGCCCATGCAGCTTCAACACGATACCACAGTTCATCAAGAGTAGTGACTGGCGTATTGTGACGAGCCAATTGCTCGGCCACCATTGACCAGAGGTTTTCAGTTGGTGAGAGATCTGGAGAATGTGCTGGACAGGGCAGCAGTCGAACATGTTCTGTATCCAGAAAGGCCTGTACAGGACCTGCAACATGCGGTCGTGCATTATCCTGGTGAAATGTAGGGTTTCGCAGGGATCGAATGAAGGGTAGAGCCACGGGTCGTAACACATTTGAAATGTAACATCCAGTGTTCAAAGTGCCGTCAGTGCGGATAAGAGGTGACCGAGATGTGTAACCAATAGCACCCCGTTCCATCACGCCGGATGATACGCCAGTATGGCGATGACGAATACACGCCTCCAATGTGCGTTCACCGCGATGTCGCCAAACACGGATGCGACCATCATGCTGTTGCAAACAGAACCTTGATTCATTCAAAAAATTGACGTTATGCCATTCGTGCAGCCTGGTTCGTCGTTGAGTACACCATTGCAGGCGCTCCTGTCTATGATGCAGCGTCAATGGTAACCGCAGCCATGGTCTCCGAGCTGATAGTCCATGCTGCTGCAAACGTCGTCGAACTGTTCGTGCAGATGGTTGTTGTCTTGCAAGCGTCCCCATCTGTTGACTCAGGGATCGAGACGTGGCTGTACGATCCGTTACAGCCATGCGGATAAGATGCCGTTCATCTCGATTGCTAGTGATACGAGGCCGTTGGGATCGAGCACGGCGTTCCGTATTACCCTGCTGAACCCACCGATTCCATATTCTGCTAACAGTCATTGGATCTCGACCATTGTGAGCAGCGATGTCGCGATACGATAAACCGCAATCGCGATAGGCTACAATCCGACCTTTTTCAAAGTCGAAATCTTGATGGTACGCATTTCTCCTCCTTAAAGAGGCATCACAACAACGTTTCACCAGGCAACACCGGTCAACTGCTGTTTGTGTATGAGAAATCGGTTGGAAACTTTCCTCATGTGAGCACGTTGTAGGTGTCACCACCGGCGCCAACCTTGTGTGAATGCTCTGAAAAGCTAATCATTTGAATATCACAGCATCTTCTTCCTGTCAGTTAAATGTCGCGTCTGTAGTACGTCATCTTCGTGGTGTATCAATTTTAATGGCCAGTAAAGTAGATCGTTGTAAAGACATCAGTTGACTAGTTGATTATGCTTGATCACTTCCCACACTAAACTATTATGTTACAACAATATTTAATGTCAAACGATGGGCTACACAAGCGACAACATTAGTAAGGCCAATCACTTTGCCTCCTACCTCTCCGATGTCTTTACCTTCCCCGACGATCCCCAGTTCGACTACTCCCTCTTCCCAGATGTCCACGATCGAAGTTACACCTCTGTCCCTCCCCTCGCTCCCGGTTTCCAGTACTTGGACAACATTGCACACACCAAACTCAATGCCCCCATCACTACTCAGGATATCATCACTACACTCCGCACGAAACACAACACTGCTCCCGGTCACGATCGTGTCACCCACCGTCACCTTCGTGAAGCTTCTGTCTCTTTCCTCTCCACTCTGGCCAGGCTCTACAATGTAGTCCTGTCCACCGGTTACTACCCCGACCTGTGGAAAACCTCCCGCATCCTGATGTTCCTTAAACCCGACAAGCCGCCGTCCGCCGTCTCCTCCTACTGTCCCATCAGCCTTACCACGGTCCTGAAATCCATCCTTATCCGAAGCATCCACCAGCATCTCCGCCAGCACCGCCTCCTTCTCGTTACCCAGTGTGGCTTTCGGCCGTCCTTCTCTACCGATGACCTTCTCCTTCACCTCACTCATCTCCTCTCCAAACAGCTCAATTCCCATCGCTTTGCTGTCTTCCTCTCCCTCGACCTCGAACGCGCCTACGATCGTGTGTGGCATTCCGGTCTCCTCTTCAAGCTCCAAACCTTCGGCCTTCCTATTAACTACGTCCGTCTGATTGGGTCCTTTCTTTCCGAACGTCCTTCCTACGTCACCATCCATAACACGGATTCCTACACCTTTTTCCCCTCCGCCAGTGTACCCCAAGGTTCCGCCCTCTCCCCTCTTCTGTACCTTTTGTATATGGCGGACATGCCGCCGCCTTCAGCCCCCATCCACCTTCTCCAGTACGCCGATGACACCGCCTTCCTTGCCCTTGCCCCCACCCTGCAGCGCTCCCAACACCTTCTCCAATCCCATCTTGACCGTTTCACCACTTGGTGCAACCAGTGGTTGCTTAAGGTCAATCCTTCCAAAACCCAGGCGATCATTGTAGGGAAAACCACCCCTTCCTTCCGCTTCCTCGACTTCTATGTCACCATCTATGGCCGTCCTATCGCCCTCACCCCCACCCTGAAGTACCTTGGCGTCACCCTTGACTGTCACCGTCCTGGACCCCCCATCTCTGGACAATCCAAGCCAAGGCACACTCCCAACTTCGTCTCCTCAAGCTTCTTTCTGGCTGTACATGGGGTCTGGACCCCTCCACCATCCTCCACAGTTACAAATCCCACATCTGCCCTATCCTCTGCTACGCCCACCCTGCCTGGAGCTCCGCCCCTCCTACCTTTTACAAATCCCTTCAAATCCTCAAACGCCATGCTCTTCGCCTCGCCTATTGTATCCATCTCCCCTCCCCCATGCAGATCCCGTTCCCCCACCTCCTCCTTTTCCTCGAACGGATATGGATCCTCTACACCTCCCGTAAACTAGATCCCCCTCACCCGCTCGCCTCTCACATCCTCTCCCACCCCTGTCCACTGCTGTGCCTGTATTTCCATATACCACCTGCTCTTCATCTCTCCACTCTCCTTACGCTCTCCCAAGGAGGCTTCCGCCAGCTCCCCCTCCCTGATGATGCCCTCCTCCCCTCAATGTACCCCTCCTACCAACTTTGATACTCCCCTCCCACTTCCTGTGTTTGTTCCTATGGGCTCCCTCTCTCCCTTCTCTCCCCCTTCCCTCCCTCCTCCCTTTCTCCCCACTCCTCACCCAGACTTCCCCTACCCCCATACCTTCATTCCTCCATCTCCTCTGCCATTGGCATCTATGCTCTCCCCTCTCCCTCCCCCACCACCTTCTTCCCCTCCTGGCAGGTCCCCAGACTCGCACACGTTAAGTGGACATTCGCGCGCCAGAGATCATCGCCATCAGTTATTTGTGTGTGTGCCGTCATGTTTGTGATTTAATGTTTTTCGCCGCCATGCTCCTTCATTCATGTGTACCGTCTAAATCATCAGTGTTTGTGCACAGTGCCGACAGTTTTTTCTTGTTTTTTCGTCGAGTGTGAACTGCTTCATGTTTTTAATTATTGAATCTACTGTTTTTTAACCACCAGTCTGTTACTTTTCTGTCTTCATTTTCTCTTTAATTGTACTGCTTGTGGCTGAAGAGCAGAGTAAGATTTTCCACTGCCAGCCCACCTTGTATGAGGTGCAAAATAACACACGCGCCCCTCTATTGCTGTCTCTCTCTCTTTCTCCACCTCCACACCCTCCATCTCCTTCATCAGGGCAATTTCCAGCACCTCCCCCTCCTGGATTACGAGCTTCGCCATGACATATACCCTTCCCTCCAACTATAACCTGGCCTTGTTATTCCACTCCCCAGGGCCACCTTTTATCCTCTCCACTCCATCTCCCTAGAGCGGATTTTCCTCCTTCCCCCCCCCCCCCCCCCCGAGCCCCTGCCCACATCCTTGCCTTTTTCCCTCCCACATCCCTCGCTACCTGGCCATCTCTGGCGCGCCCCCCCACCCATCACCCCCTCTCTTCCCCTCCCTCCCTTCTTCCCTTCTCCCGCATCTCCTTGTGCCTGGCAGATCCTCCGTTTTGATCATCGTCAGTGTGCCACATCAGTGTTGTGTTTAGTGCTGTTTCTCTTGTGTGTCGAGAGGTGTCATTTTAACTGTGTACTGGCCTTGTACTTAGTGTTACTTTCAGTGTTTGTATGTGCTATGCCATCCATCGATACTCTTATGCTCCGGTCATACTGCGCCTTGTGTCTTTTAATTGTCCCAGTGTGTGGTTTTTTCTTGTGTGTACTACTTTTTTACGGTTTTTATTTCCATTTTACAGTCGCCCCTTTTTTGGCCTATTGTCTTCCATGATGTTCCCTCTTTTCTGTATCTATGTTCACCATGTTTTCTCCCTTGTTATTTTTAAATGTCTTCTATTGTTTGTTCTATGTCTTTCAGCTGAAGAGCAGTGCATATGCTGCTGCCAGCCCACCCCAATGGGGGATTGAAGTACAATAAAGGAAAAAAAAGCTACACACAGGTCATTTACATTAAATACAGGTAATAGTTGGTTCATAAATAAATAAGCCAGCGTTCTTGCAGAAGTATGCCCACATTAAATGACAACGAATTGTCATTAAATTTGGTTTACACAATTATTTATTGCTTTTGGTTCTCCTTTCAAATTTGGTGTCATTAAACACAGGTGACTAACCACCTTTTAATTAGCACATTTTTAATAGCACTTGCAGTCAACATTTAAATAAATTTGCTGGCAAAACAGTAAACTGTTTAGTACAACGAAAATGCAGCCGAGGTTGCAAATTTTACTTTTTATATTTACACGACGACTAGTTTTCAAATTATCATAACAGACAGTCAAAAAGGTATTTTTTGAAAATATGAGGACTCTGTCAAAAATATATACATTTTAGGAAGCACAAATGAAGAGTTACAGCACATACAGAAAGCTCTCTTTAAACGCTATTACTGTTCATTTGCACTTCACAATATGTTTACATATTTTTGATCTGGTTTATGTATTTTTAGAAATACTATTTTAATTACGTGTTACAGTGATATGAAAATGGTCCTTGCACAAAACTAGTCATCGAATACACAAAAAACTGCAATTTGCAACTTTGGCTCATTTTTCGTTCTACTGATAACGGAATTGTTGACTTGCAATTATTCCAGCAGGGTGGAAGCTAGTAAGCTGTTCATTAAATAAAAACACAAGTATGACAAAATATGAGGTATTCAAGCTGTTTTAGTTTGCTGTATAACTGTGGAATATACGATGTTCTGACAAACATCTGCACATTGAGAAGATATAAAAAACGTAATAAGTCAAGAAATAAAATAAATACAGGTACATAGCTTACATAGATGATAGCTATAGTGCAGTGCTATCATGGTACGTTGAAATCGCCTGAATTGTTTAAAAGCTGTTAATTCAGGGGCTCACTGTGAAAATGTTTTTTCACTGTTGAATATTAACTTCTGTAGTTCGAAAGCTATTGAAGTCACTGTTATGTCACTGGATGCGCCTCACTTTTCTGGGATCGTCAGTGCATTCAGATTTCCATTAATATTTGATTCTAAATTATTATAGACTCACAAAGAGCCATAACAAGCCGTCTTTCAGCTTGTCTGACACTATGCCATTTCACGGAACATTGTCGCCAGCATAAAGGCCATGCGAGCGACAGCCGTGCAACAAATTCACCTCTCCTCAAATACCAGGCCTAGACGGACGAATAAAATGCATAGTGAGAGGGACAGGAGGGAGATGGACAAAGAGACGCAGGGTAAGAGAAGATAGACATAGACGGGGTGGTGGGGGGGGGGGGGGATACAGAGAGGGGCAAGGTGGGGGTGGACAGGGAGTTGAATGAGGATGTGATGTGTGTGGAGAGGGTGGCGAAGAGGAGATGGACAGAGAGAGTGGGAGGAAGAGGTGGAGAGAGACACAGAGGAGGGAGTGGGGGATGGATTAATAGAAGAAGGGAATAACTAAATATCCGGGAAACACCAGGTTTCTCATCTATTAGAGTGTATAAAGACATTATGCTACACTGAAGCACCAAAGAACTGATATAGGCATGCGTATTAAAATACAGAGATTTCTAAATGGGGAGAATACGGCGCTGCAGTCGTCAACGCCTACATAAGACAATGTGCCTGGCGCAGTTGTTAGATCGATTACTGCTGCTACAATGGCAGGTTTTCAAAATTTAAGTGAGTTTGAAAGTGGTGTTACAGTCGGCGCACGAGCGATGGGACACAGCATCTCCGAGGTAGCGATGAAGTGGGGATTTTCCCATACGCCCGTGAATATCAGGAATCCGATAAAACATCAAATCTCCGACATCGCTGCTGTCGGAAAAAGATCCTGCAAGAACAGGACCAACGGCGACTGAAGAGAATAGTTCAACGTGACAGAACTACAACCCTTCCGTAAATTGATGCGGATTTCAATGCTGGGCCATCAACAAGTGTCGGCGTGCCAGCCATTCAAGGAAACATCATCGACATGGGCTTTCAGAGCCGAAGGCCCACTCGTGTACCCTTGATGACTGCACATCACAAAACTTTATGCCTCGCCTGGGCCCGTCAACACCGACATTGGACTGTTGATGACTGGAAACATGTTGCTTGATCGGACGAGTTTCGTTTCAAATTGTGTCGAGCGGATGGACATATACGGGTATGGAGACAATCTCATGAATCCATGGACCCTGCGTATTAGCAGGGGACTGTTTCAGATGGTGGAGTCTGTGTTATAGTGTGGGCCGTGACAGTTGGAGTGATATGGGACCCCTGATACGTCTAGATACGACTCTGACAGGTGACACGTACGTAAGCATCCTGTCTGATCTCCTGCATCCATTCATGTCCATTGTGCATTCCAAAGGACTTTTGCAATTCCAGCAGGGCAATGTGACACCCACGCGTCTTGAATTGCTACAGACATTCTCCTGAGTTTAAACACTTCTGCTGGCCACCAGACTCACCAGACACAAACATTATTGATCATATCTGGGATGCCTAGCAACGTGCTGTTGAGAAGAGATCTCCACCCCCTCGTACTCTTACGGATTCGTGGACAGCCCTGTAGGATCCATGATGTCATTGCCCTCCGGACTACCGGACTACTTCAAACATTAGTCGAGTCCATGCCACGACGTGTTGCTGCATTTCTGCGTACTCGCGGTGACCCTACACGATATTATTAGGCAGGTGCGCATGCCGCGACAGCGTGGACGTGAACCGTATGTGCAGTTGACGGACTTTGAGCGAGGGCGTATAGTGGGCATGCGGGAGGCCGGGTGGACGTACCGCCGAATTGCTCAACACGTGGGGCGTGAGGTCTCCACAGTACATCGATGTTGTCGCCAGTGGTCGGCGGAAGGTGCACGTGCCCGTCGACCTGGGACCGGACCGCAGCGACGCACGGATGCACGCCAAGACTGTAGGATCCTACGCAGTGCCGTAGGGGACCGCACCGCCACTTCCCAGCAAATTAGAGACACTGTTGCTCCTGGGGTATCGGCGAGGACCATTCGCAACCGTCTCCATGAAGCTGGGCTACGGTCCCGCACACCGTTAGGCCGTCTTCCGCTCACGCCCCAACATCGTGCAGCCCGCCTCCAGTGGTGTCGCGACAGGCGCGAATGGAGGGACGAATGGAGACGTGTCGTCTTCAGCGATGAGAGTCGCTTCTGCCTTGGTGCCAATGATGGTCGTATGCGTGTTTGGCGCCGTGCAGGTGAGCGCCACAATCAGGACTGCATACGACCGAGGCACACAGGGCCAACACCCGGCATCATAGTGTGGGGAGCGATCTCCTACACTGGCCGTACACCACTGGTGATCGTCGAGGGGACACTGAATAGTGCACGGTACATCCAAACCGTCATCGAACCCATCGTTCTACCATTCCTAGACCGGCAAGAGAACTTGCTGTTCCAACAGGACAATGCACGTCCGCATGTATCCCGTGCCACCCAACGTCCTCTAGAAGGTGTAAGTCAACTACCCTGGCCAGCAAGATCTCCGGATCTGTCCCCCATTGAGCATGTTTGGGACTGGATGAAGCGTCGTCTCACGCGGTCTGCACGTCCAGCACGAACGCTGGTCCAACTGAGGCGCCAGGTGGAAATGGCATGGCAAGCCGTTCCACAGGACTACATCCAGCATCTCTACGATCGTCTCCATGGGAGAATAGTAGCCTGCATTGCTGCGAAAGGTGGATATACACTGTACTAGTGCCGACATTGTGCATGCTCTGTTGCCTGTGTCTATGTGCCTGTGGTTCTGTCAGTGTGATCATGTGATGTATCTGACCCCAGGAATGTGTCAATAAAGTTTCCCCTTCCTGGGACGATGAATTCACGGTGTTCTTATTTCAATTTCCAGGAGTGTATATATATGCGCCCTATGAAAAGGAATTCGGCTTATTTCTCCTGTCACATGCGTTTGATGTTATTTTCGAAGGTGGCCTAAATTTGAAACATTGTAATTGGCAATGTTTTACACACACGAATTACGTTTATGATCTGGGGCATCAACAAACGTACTTTACGACATCATTAGTGCCATCGCAACACTTGCTTTGAAAGAAATGAAGCTGTACTAATCTGCAACTGTAATTGTTCGTATGTATCCAGTTAGTGGCAAAAAATACGTTTTATTGATAACTCTTTTGTTGCATACGTCGAGTAACATTTGTTTCTTCTCCTATTTATAAAAGCTTCCCTAAAAAAAATAAAAAAAAACACGTTATTGACTACGAAAACTGTTGTCATTGTAGCGAGCTCCTTTCAAACATCGCGTGTTTGTACTAGGCGTAAGCCACATGTTGAGTCACAGACAGTCGGTCGCAAGGCTCATTCTGTAACGAGATTTTCGGAATGGATGTTAAATGTTCTGAGTCGATGTTTGTTCATAGACGCAACCGTTACCTTGTACATCTCATCTGTTTATATCATACTCTTGGGTTTCTCATACATATGGACTTCACGAGTTCATTATCTTACACCTTTCTTGATCTACTACTTCTGTCACGTGTACAAATTGTCTCAGAAGGTAAGATACAACTTCAATTCGTTATAGCATCCAACCTGTCCGGAGCTCGTGGTCGTGCGGTAGCGTTCTCACTTCCCGCGCCCGGGTTCCCGGGTTCGATTCCCGGCGGAGTCAGGGATTTTCTCTGCCTCGTGATGACTGGGTGCTGTGTGCTGTCCTTAGGTTAGTTAGGTTTAAGTAGTTCTAAGTTCTAGGGGACTGATGACCATAGATGTTAAGTCCCATAGTGCTCAGAGCCATAGCATCCAAACTAATTATGATATTTACACCATGTTCTGCTTATGTGACAGACTTTCAAAGTTTTGTTTGTAGGTGTTCCAGGTTGTCGTGAGTGAAGCATAACGACGACAACGGTTCTAGTAAAACTCAATGTGTGGAATAGTTTATTCAGACCAAATGGGACATGGAGGTTTAAAGGAACTGCCAAATGCGGCATAGGAAACAACCACCCTCACGGACGTCGAGACACCGTTGCTTCAGGAATTTCATGCATACAGGAAGCGTTGATGTGAATCATCATACTGGACGAACAGGAACAAGTGAAAGCGACGTAGAACGGATGTGGTTGGCCTTTCAACGTTTACCACACAAGTCTGTTCGGAGGCTGTCGCAAGAGCTACATACCCGTAGAGCGACCGCAATCTTCGAAAACGTTGACAGACGCATTCATATCGACTGCAACTGTTGCAGACATTTAAACCAGACACAACCACAACGTATAACATTCGCTGTGGACGTTCTTCAGCGTTTAGTGGAATATGGAAATATTTAAAATACCCTGACGTTTTCTGACAAAGTAACATACCACGTGTGTGTTAAGGTATGAATAAATAAAAATTTCGCATCTGCATCACACATACCGCGTTTGGAAAATCCTTTGAACCTGCGTGTCCCGTTTGGTCTGAATAAGCTGTTCCACACACTGAGACTTTTCTTGAACTTTGTTATTATGCGTCATTCATGACAACCTGGCACACACACAAACCAAACTTCGTGTGAATATCTTAATTGGTTTAGATGCTATAACGCATTGAAGTTGTACATTTTCAGATACCGTTTAAGAACGGGTACTTAATACTAGTTTCATACGTAACGTGTTCCATACACTTGCGTTACATTTTGCTCAGGGGCTACAGTATACATCCATGGCGTGCTTACATTTATTTTCTACAAGAAATTTTAGCTGTCCTGGTAAGATGACGCTGATGCAGTTCTTCAAGAGACCCAGCAGCGGAGACGACGTCATTGTTAGTCATTACATTCACCACACAAGCTTTTTTTCAGTTTATGGGGTAGTGTAGGTAACAGACGACCAAAACATTTGTTGTTGCACAAACAGAGCTGATGAGAAGCGATTTATTGTACTTTGAGCTGTGCAGGACGAGATTTGGAGTTCAGTTTCAATATTCGATTGCGTAACTTCAGAGTAACTCCGCTCTCTCTCCTCTCGTTGCGCTTTGTCACCTTCTGTTGCTATAACTTAAGTCATATCACTATATTAATGGGCCTTATCCACTGCCTGGAGATATATCTCAGGACATAAACCGGTTCATAACTTTATATGAACAACCAGATACAATATTGAAAGGTGTGACAGCTCACAACTGTATCAAAACTATCGCTATATTTCGCTTGATTATTTGGAGCCCAAAGCTAAAAATGTTATTTTTTATCTGTAAATAAGCACACTATTGTAATATTCCCGTCAACTTTATTGTCTTTAAGATATTAAGTTCTTTACGAATCTTTCTAACGCATTCTAATATTTTGAAACGCAGAATTTCTACTTCTGGTGTTCCTACTTTATACAACATATTTAATTTTTAACTTTAACTTTCAATTGAATTAGATAAATATATTTTTACTCAGATTTCAGCACAATCGAAAAATATGAAAAATCTAGGTAAATTTAACGGCGCATTTTACGTCATGCTTGAATCTCTGTTTCCTTCTTAGAAGCGATTACCTTTAGCTATTATACCACAATCATTCTTATCAGATACGCTACTGAAAAGTGATCAACTCTGGGTGACAATAAATTTAAATAACAAGGGACCTTACGAAAAGAAGTATCTAATTTGCTTCAGTTACGACACCATATACACGAAGAAAATCTGTTGTGCTACTGGATAAACTTTACTTCGAACACACTGAAAACTGCACAGAATTTTTCGATGAACATTTCCGAAGTTAAAGGAAGAGAGCAAATGATAGACCATGCGTGAACTGTTTAAAGACGATTTTATTGTGAAGACTTAGGAAAATAAACTTACGTTTAGTTTTTAAGCTTGTTCTGATATTCAACATTCGTCTTCAGCCACCACTGGTTACTTTAATGAGCAGTTGGAAAATTACGATCTGTCGCCACAGTAGCGTTAGTATTATGCACTAACGTGAGATATGGAAAAGGCTGATCAGCCATTCCGCGGATCCTTTGTGGATCAATGTTTAATGTGGTAAATAAAACGAAGTATCGCATATACAAGCTTCAGAAGAACCTAAAAATTACAGTCGTATGCATCACCGATCAGCGTGCTTAGTGCTTTTCCACTCGCAGACTGCTATGAAGTCAAGCGTTTCTCATGGTCACGCGCAGCTGCTGAGTACTGTTTTTAAGCCGGTTGATTGCCTCAGTAAGCAGGAAACATAATAACCTGCGGTTGCATCTCGCACTCCAGGTCTTTATCGAAAGGCGCCAGCGCTTGATGCAGTTAACCATAGTGTTGCCCTGCATTACGTACGGTTAATGCAATTATGTCCCTGGAAAACAGATTATGGTTGGTATCAGTAGGCTCACTTGTGTATATTTTTCAACAGAATTGGTTTTATGGACGAAGTAAGAACCAATAAGGGTTGTGAAGGCATTTAAAAAAAGTTACGGAATATACAATATGTTCTACCCAAAAATTACATAACAAATCTGGAAATCGATCTGTTTTTAGTACTAAAAATACACGAGACACAGTAATAAGAGAATATCGCAAGTCTTAGACCAAAATGAATGGGAAATTCACGATAATTTTATGAAAGAAACTATCCAGATACGATGTCTTTTGTACAAAAGGAAATTTTAAGCAAATGTACACTGTTGTAAGATTTGCGTCTACTCAAGAGTATATTTGAAATAGGTATTTTTTTTATTTTGGTACTCTAGAACAAAAGCCCCACGGGTACTCCGCTTACACTTTGTCACGTATGACGAGGGCGTTAAGAAACGGAGAGGACTGTTCTGCGGAGTCAGATCCCTTGTGTCATCGCGATCTGTTGTCGAGAAAATGTTCAGAACGCTCCTAGGGACGCGACTAGATAAAAGAGAGCTAGCAGGTTGGCTATAGGAGTTTTAATACAGTTTATTGTGCGGTACAATGGAACACACTTTAAATACTCGAGAACGAACACCGAGTCAGGCCTGCTAAGCAGTCATTCGAGTGTATCGGCTGGTGGCCACGAAACTCTCACATGCAAATATAAGCGTCCTTCACCCTGTGACCGTATCATTCCGTGTTGTAATCGCAGAAGAGATGGCGTAGTGTTGAAGCACTGAACTCAGAATCGACAGCAGCGAGTTTCAAATTCGTGCCTGACAGCGCTGATTTATTTTATCATAATTTTTCCTAAATCATATAAGACGAATGCTGGGATGGTCCCTTTGAACAGATGCCCCAGAATCTCACGCCAAATCCGAGATTGTTCTACACATCTGATGACCGACTGGACGTAGTATCCCAATCCTTTTCTTTACATGCATTGCCTTAACTGTTGTCTAGTGATCTTCATCATTTTTTAAAGCTAGATATAGACGAATGGCGTCATAGCTAAATAAGAAAACCACCATCAAGTGCTTGACGGATTTTCCCTTCTAGATATTTAGACAGAGAGAAAAATAGTTCACTTCAATGTTAGTTCATCCGTTACAAAGTAGTGGGTTGCAGTTAAAAGCTTAGTTTCGTTTTTAACATTAGTTTTCGCAACTTTGAGTGTCCTGTGAACTAGGAACTCAAGTATTGCTAATCAACACTAACACACGGTTCATTTGTGTAGTCCAACATAGAAACGTAATATACTAGACTCTAAGACGTTATGTTACAGGTCAACAGATTTTTTGCCTTACGTTTATATCACCGATATTCCATTCGCTTATTCCCGGAGTGGATAAGCGATATGTGTAAGACATTATTAGCATGAGTACACTAATCACGCTTATGTAGGTAAAATTCCCATCACGTTTCCTAGTATTTATGGACAAGGGAAGACAGTAACGACAATTTTCGCATTTTTATATTAAACGGAAGTTATCAAAACGGTAGAGCAGCTCGTAATTGCAACCATCACACTTTATACTCCAAGAAAACTTACATAATATACGGAATCATTTCACTAAATACATACGTATTGTGCAAGATTTAAGAAATCGTGAAAGACAACAGCACATGTTTTGATGTTAAGGCAGAATCTCTAATAACTGGACGTGTTCTATCTTCTATCAGAAGAGGGAGTGGGGAGAGAGATAGAGAGAGTACTTCGCTTACATCACAGCCAGTTACCGATGAATGTGCATTCTTAATAAAAATGTGCCAAATAAATAAAATAATACATGTGGTATCGCTACCGATTTCTAGTTATCACTAAATCATCATCGGATGATTTGATAATAAGTCTAAATCGGTAAAGATACCTCTTCTATGGCCAGTGCGTTTATATACACTGAATGCCCTAAAAGAATCTAGTATAGGTATGCGTTTTCAAATACAGGGATATGTAAAAAGGCAGAACACGGCGCTGCTGTCGGCAACACCTATATAAGACAACAAGTGTTTGGCGCAGTTGTTAGATCGATTACTGCTACCACAATGCCAGATTATCAAAATTTAAGTGAGTTTGAACGTGATGTTATAGTCGGCGCACGAGCGATGGGATACAGGATCTTGTTCAAATGGCTCTGAGCACTATGGGACTTAACTTCTGAGGTCATCAGTCCCCTAGAACTTAGAACCACTTAAACCTAACTAACCTAAGGACATCACACACATCCATGCCCGAGGCAGGACTCGAACCTGCGACCGTAGCGGTCGCGCGGTTCCAGATTAGCTCCTGGAGCCGCTCGGCCACACCGGCCGGGATACAGCATCTCCGAGGTAGCAATGAAGTGGGGATCTTCACGTACGACAATTTCACGAGTGTACCGTTGATATCAGGTATCCGGTAAAACATCAAATCTCCGACATCGCTGCGGCCGGGAAACGATCCTGCAAGAACGGGACCAACGACGACTAATGAGAATCGTTCAACGTGACAGACGTGCAACTCTTGCGCAAATTGCTGCAGATTTCAGTGCTGGGCGATCAAAAAATGTCAGCGTACGAACAATTCAACGAAACATTATGGATATGGGCTTTCGGAGTCAAAGGCCCACTCGTGTACCCTTGATGATTGCACGACAGAAAGCTTTACGCCTCGCCTGGGCCCATAAACACCGACGTTGGACCGTTGATGAGTGGAAACATGTTGCCTGATCGGACGAGTCTCGTTACAGTTTTTATCGGGCGGACAGACGTGTACGGGTATGGAGACAGCCTCATGACTCCATGGACCCTGCATGTCAGCAGGGGACGGTTGAAGCTGGTGGAGACTGTAATCGTGTGGGGCGAGTGCAGTTGGAGTGATATGGGACCCCTGATACGTCTAGATACGACTCTACCAGGTGACACGTATATAAGCATCCTGTCTGATCACCTGCACCCATTCATGTCCGTTGTGCATTCCGATGGTCTTGGGGAATTCCAGGGGGACAATGCGACACCCCACACGTCCAGAATTGTATTGTTACATAGTGGCTCCAAGAACGCTGTTCTGAGTTTAAACACTCCCCAGACACGAAGATTATTGAGCATATCTGCGATGCCTTGCAACGTGCAGTTCAGAAGAGATATCCCACCTCCTCGTACTGTTAGGGATTTATGGTATCAGTTCCCTGCAGCACTTCTTCAGACAATAGTCAAGTCCGTGCCACATCGTGTTGTTGCTCGCGGGTGCTCTATACGATATTAGGCAGGTGTACCAGTTTCTTTCTATATATATAAAATTTCATTCGGCTTAAGGACGTCTGAATATGGTAGCTATAAGCAAGCAGTGAAGACAACGTGGCTCTTCAGCGTATCAGACGGAACGTGTGTATCAGTAGACATACAACAGAAATTTCTGCGATGTTTGGAAATCAGCAAACACCTCCTTCAGACAGCATTGCGGGTTTGCGCTGAGCGGCGGTTAAGTTGCTGCATGCTGCACTCATCCTGATGAAGCTTTCGCCTTGACGGGCTCTCACTTTGCCCGTTATGCAGACACACACACGTCAGCTGATAAAAGCTGCTCGTGACACACGGCTCTTTGTGTCATCTCTCTCTCCTGCCGCCTCCTGTCTTTCTAATTATTAGCTCTCGGAACAGCACACGTATTAATTTTTGGGCAGGGAGAAAATTCATCAGCTTTACAGTGAAAGACTGTGTTTCCTGAGACGAAGCATTCGGCCATCGTCATACAGCCGTCCATCATATTTAGATAGTATCTTTCTTTATGGTTATTCTGTTATACAGTGCCTGAAATAGAGTATGAATAAATGATTGATACATATCACCACTGTAAACTATCCATGAAGTTATTATACCACATTAAACATAACATACAAAATTCCACACATAATGTACACAGTGTATTTAAATAGGTCACACATATTTAAGTGGTTGAACACTACATTTATAACTACTACTCTCTTTTGGGTTGACAACAACACTGCAGCTGACGTTGGAAGAGGTATCTTTGCGTTAACCAATAGGCTGATATAGAATTTTTGTTGTGTCTTGCACCTGATATACGAGAACGGTAGATGATTCACGTCTCCTTCTTCCATTGCATAAATCACATAATCGAGATTCCATCGATCGTATTCGGAACAGGTGGGTTACGCACGTAATCGTTGATACGAATCGTCTGTTCCTACTCCAATCAGTAAACCAAGGGGATAATGCTATTTTAGGCTGCAGCTGTCCATATTGTACTCCTTTTGATATTTTGGTCGAATTCCATTGCGTCTGCTACTCGTTTCTCGCTTTTTCATTGATTTCTTGATAAGGAAGACTATCATTTAGGACTTCACCTAAGTTCATTGCTCACTTAGCTAAACTGTCTGCCATTTCATTATGAAAGATGTCACTGTGCCCTGGAATCCACAAGAAATTTGTTATTATTCCTGCTTACTTTTTTGTAACGACTTCTGTAGTAACGTCTATAATTGCAGGATACACAGTTTTTTTCTACTTTGGTTTTTAAGGCTCTTTAGTACACTTAGGGTATCTGTTAATATCGTCACACTGCTTCGTCTATAAGATCTACCGTTTACTGCTGCTTCAGCTGCGATGGCTTCCGCGTAATAGATTGTTGCCTCTTAGGCAGAGAATATAAAATCTGATAATTTTCTGCAGGGTTGTACATTGCACATACTACTTTATCGCTGTCGATGGTCTTTGATCTATCAGTGTAAATATTCTCCGCACTCAGGAAAGTAGTTTTGAGCAAAATGTTGATTTCAGTCTTCAAATTTGAAGAATCTCTGTATTGTAAGATGTTACCAAAGATGAGTACATTTTCTTATCTGTAGGTAAATGAGGCTAGAAATTCTGGTAAGATATCGTACTTCTCTATTTTATTTTCAAGCAAGATCCACCATTCAAGAGATCTCATATATCAGTGTGTTTCTTCTGGTCCCAGAGAAATAGTTAAATTTTTCGGTATCTATCAATATTTCATTATGCCATTCACTAGAAAATGTCCTGTCTGTTAAATTCGCTTCAAAATGAATTTATTCGCAAGTTTTTCTCTTCTGGTTCCCCTGTCTCAACTAGGAGAGCGTTGGTAGGTGTGGATACGCTATGCTCCAGTGCCTTTGTCGACTATCTGATTCCCGATGGCTTTTCCATTGCACTTAAGATACACTCTTCTTCCTGAGAGCAAAGATTTAATTCCACAGATTAGTTTCAGTGGCAAACTGGTTGAAACAATTTTTCTTCCCAACATTAAAATGCACTTGTTTTTCGATGTACTTACCTCCGAGTCCAGTGCTCTATTGTCCAAAGGTTCAGCCGTGGGTACATTTCGCCATTAACGATCGATTTATTTAAAGACCACGTAAGGAACCTCAATATGTCGATTTTTATCAAAAACTGATTTGCAAAATTTTTAGTCAGTTAGTATATTAATACTGAATTAGATTCACTGGTCCCGTTCTTTTACAAAACTAACAAAGTCACAGTACCGTTGGCTGCAATGATGTACTTTTTTCCAATGCCGGAAGTGTATTTGGAGCATATGCAAATCGCTCACCCACAGAAACAGTTGGCCATATCAACGATATTTCATGGTACCAACAACCTTGGGCATCTCTTAAGCTTACATATTGAACCATTCTACCTTAAGCTTACATATTGAACCATTCTACCAGTATCATCATAAAAACTTTCGAGGTTTTGGGAGCAACATGCATTTTTGTCTGTTCAAAGTGCCGGCGTCCGACTTCTCCATACCCGCCCACTTGCTGTGCCATGTCAGCTACCACTGAGGTTCCGTGCTTCCCATCTGTCTCCTCTGACTCTCAGAGATTTATTATGTAACGCAGCTTTGATGTATCTAGCCAAAACAAGGTACCAGTGGCAACGATATATTCACAAATTGATTTTACAAAGTAAACCGTTTTACCGTAAGAAATACTTTCAATGAATATTTAAAATTAATGATTTTCATTTTATAACAAACAAAGAATGCGAAACAACTGTTTTATTGATAGAAAGTGTATAGGGTTGTTTGTATTTGTGTTAAAACTTGTATTCATGTCAGTCGATACTGAGGATAGTTACGGGAAAAAAATAATACATGCTGAATACTGCGAAGCAAAAAAGTTTATTCTTGTATTCAATATTTGCTAATTTAGTCTACAAGTTCTCTGTTGCCATTTATGGTATTAAAAGTGCTTCAGAAGGTTATTCATTTTCATATTTTTTCTCGTGTAAGACATAATGTATCATTATCATATTTAATAACAACAAACGTGTGTAAAACCCCGAGATATTGAATTTCCCTTAACCCTCTAAAACTAACAGTGGCAGGCCATCTTTTTAAGAACTAAGTTATCAATGCTTGACTACAAAGTTAAAAGGATAACATGGAAATTCCGGCCCTACGCATAGCTCTTAAAGTGGGGAGTTTGGAAAACAAATATCTCACTCTCTCTACCGCTATCTGACTGGAGCAATATGTTGGTGATGATTTTGAGCTGATTACTAATAACTTTCAGACTATAGATTAGAAAACCACAACTTACTATATATGAAAGAGTCGAATGTCAACAATGATTAAACTCAATATTTACATTTACGAATAATCAAAACCTGTAATAATTAGCTCTAGTTTGTACTAAGATTAAATGGAAAGCAATGTCGCTCCCCTATCATTTCTTACTCCTTGTCTTCCTAAGAATTTACTCCCTCCCGATGGTCAATTTTAACTAGCAACTATTAAATCTTGTATCGCTTGATCGGAACAGTGACTAGAAGTTGTTGACTAAAATCAGAAAGCCACTCACTCATTACCAGTGAAAAGGAGATAAAACGGGCGATCGTCCTGCAATCCACAAGTGTGAAATCAGTTTAACTACTCTGTCGGTGCTGCCAATTATGCTCACCTTAAGTAAGACTGTGATGTGCAGAGCTGAGTGGTGCAGATGTGCAGTTCCCCTTCATGAAGCCAGAATCGTCAGCACCTGAGTCGGCCTCCAAGATGTGACACCCTCTACTGCGCTGCTATGCCAAGTCGATCCGACAAGTACTTCTCATGTGGCGCTCACTTACGCCCAGCATATTCCTTCCCATCAAAATGGTGCCAGACGTCACTCGCAAAATTACGAACCACAGCGGTCCAACCACGAGGATTCCCTGCAACAGGGAATCCCGCCAAAAATACCATGTCTTATCCAGTCTCCAATGACGACATGAAAACTCTTCCGTACAACCAAAAACATTCCTTTCACCGCTGCGATTTGGCGCCACACTTCCTTACGTCAACTGCACTTTCTTCCACCAATGTCATACCCTTGCAACAGGAATCTAGAAATTCAGAGAGGGCTTCTACGAGGCTAGAGTTTGTTTCCAGTAGCCTGCGCTTTCTACCGGCGGCATCTACTAATCCTCAAAAGAAGTCAGGAAACGTGGGAAAGCGCCGCTGACTCCTGCAAGTGGCGCCCTGACGCCCGTGGCCAGACCTTAGACACCAGCATTCGTGGATGGACAATGCTTGCCAGCCCCTGAGTGTTTTGGCCCATCCTCACTTCCTGGAATCTCGCGGCCCCACCCACCCGTCACCGACCTGCTCGCCAAAGCGTTTCGTGTCGCTGTGTCACGAGTCCAATGCTCTGCACATTGCACGTAACCCAGATATTCATAATCCATTAAAAACTGTTACTGCGAGAGAGAGAGAGAGAGAGAGAGAGAGAGAACGAGTCCAATGCTCTGCACATTGCACGTAACCCAGATATTCATAATCCATTAAAAACTGTTACTGCGAGAGAGAGAGAGAGAGAGAGAGAGAGAAGCAAATTACACAAGCCACCCTACTGCCAGTCACTGTGTTTTATGATATCTACATCTACAGCTACATCCATACTCCGCAAGCCACCTGGCGGTGTGTGGCGGAGGGTACCTTGAGTACCTCTATCGGTTCTCCCTTCTATTCCAGTCTCGTATTGTTCGTGGAAAGAAAGATTGTCGGTATGCCACTGTGTGGGCTCTAATCTCTCTGATTTTATCCTCATGGTCTCTTCGCGAGATACACCTAGGAGGGTGCAATATACTGCTTGACTCCTCGGTGAAGGTATGTTCTCGAAACTTCAACAAAAGTCCGTACCGAGCTACTGAGCGTCTCTCTTGCAGAGTTTTCCACTGGAGTTTATCATCTCCGTATCACTTTCGCGATTACTAAATGATCCTGTGACGAAGCGGGCTGCTCTTCGTTGGATCTTGTCTACCTCTTCTATCAACCCAATCTGGTACAGATCCCACACTGGTGAGCAGTATTCAAGCAGTGGGCGAACAAGTGTACTGTAACCTACTTCCTTTGTTTTCGGACTGTAATTCCTTAGGATTCTTCCAATGCATCTCAGTTTGGCATCTGCTTTACCGACGATTAATTTTATATGGTCATTTCATTTTAAATCACTCCTAATACCTACTCCCAGATAATTTATGGAATTAGCTGCTTCCAGTTGCTGACCTGCTATATTGTACCTAACTGATAAAGGATCTATCTTTCTGTGTATTCGCAGCACATTACACTTGTCTACATTGAGATTCAATTGCCATTCCCTGCACCATGCGTCAATTCGTTGCAGATCCTCCTGCATTTCAGTACAATTTTCTATTGTTACAACCTCTCGATATACTACAGCATCATCCGCAAAAAGCCTCAGTGAGATTCCAATGTTACCCACAAGGTAATATATATTGTGGATAGCAACGGTCCATGACACTCCCCTGCGGCACACCTGAAATCACTCTTACTTTGGAAGACTTCTCTCCATTGAGAATGACATGCTGCGTCCTGTTATGTAGGAAGTCTTCAATCGGATCGCACAATTGGTCTGATAGTCCATATGCTCTTACTTTGTTGATTAAACGACTGTGGGGAACTGTATCAAACGCCTAGAAATACGGCATCTACCTGGGAACCTATGTCTATGGCCCTCTGAGTCTCGTGGACGAATAACGCGAGCTGGATTTCACACGAACGTCTTTTTCGAAACCCATGCTGATTCCTACAGAGCAGATTTATAGTCTCCAGAAAAGTCATTATATTCGAACATAATACGTGTTCCTAAATTCTACAACTGATCGACGATAGAGGTACAGGTCTGTAGTTCTGCACATCTGTTCGACGTCCCCTCTTGAAAACGGGGATGACCTGTGCCCTTTTCCAATCTTTTGAAACGCTACGTTCTACTAGAGACCTACGGTACGCCGCTGCAAGAAGGGTGGCAAGTTCCTTCGCGTACTCTGTGAAAATCGAACTGGTTTCCCATCAGGTCCAGTGGTCTTTCCTCTTTTGAGCGATTTTTTTTTATCCATCTCTCATCTATTTAGATATCTAGCATTTTGTCATCTGTGCGACAATCTAGAGAAGGAACTACAGTGCAGTCTTCATTTGTGAAACAGCTTTGGAAAAAGACATTTAGTATTTCGGCCTTTAGTCTGTCATCCTCTGTTTCAGTACCATTTTGGTCACAGAGTGTCTGGACATTTTGTTTTGATCCACCTACCACTTTGACGTAAGACCAAAATTTCTTAGGATTTTCTGCCAAGTCAGTACATAGAACTTTACTTTCGAATTCATTGAACGCCTCTCGCATAGCCCTCCTCACACTAAATTTCGCTTCGCGTAATTTGTTTGTCTGCAAGGCTTTGGCTATGTTTATATTTGCTGTGAAGTTCCGTTTGCTTCCGCAGCAGTTTTCTAACTCGGTTGTTGTACCACGGTGGCTCTTTTCCATTTCTTACGATCTTGCTTGGCACATACTCCTCTAATGCATATTGTACGATGGTTTTGAACCAGCTTCCATACCGAATTTCCCTGTTGTCAGTCTCAGAACGATAAATATGTTCAAATTATTAATGGAGCCGGAACACAAATGGCTTGAAGTATTTCATAACCCTCTAAAGCTAGGTAATGAGGTATCCACAAGCAAAACTTTGTCCTCAAAACCACAAATAGATCGCTCAATCTCTGGGCCGTCTGAAGGACAGCCAGAACATTTTGTTGCAGGAAACACTGCTATCCATAGCGTGACTTTTGATTATTAATACTACGTTCACTCGAATTGTTTTCAGAAGGCACATCCTTTAAGACTGTCCCAACTTAATAATAAGGACTAATTATCCAGCAAATAAGTTAGTAGCAAATCTCACCTCATAGGTCAGAGTTATTGCGTTAAAGAGCATATCATCAAAAACCTACTGTGTCTGACATTTACATTGGTTCCTTCCCCATTCATGTCAATGGCCATGCTGCAGTGGTAACACTGTCTCCCGTCAGATTACCGAAGTTAAGCAAGCGCTGTCGAGCTTGGCTCGCGCTTGGATAGGTGACCATTCGTGGTTGCCGAGCACTGTTGGCAAACGGGTGCACTCCGCCTTTGAGAGGCCAATTGAGGAGCTACTTGACTGAAAAGTAGTGGCTGCGGTGACGAACACTGCAAAGCCCAGGAGAATAGTGCGCTTACCACATGCCCCTTACTCCGACATATCTGGATCCAGTGATGCCTATCGGCTGAGGATGACACGGTGGTCAGTTGGTACCCTTGGGGCTCCTGAGGCATGTCTGGACCGAGTTTTTTTTCTTCCCTCTTCACGCCACGAGATCATCTGAGTAATCGCCTTTAATACTTGTGTCTAAGAAGTGTGGTGCATTTATAATGAGAATCTGTACATTGACACCCATGAGTGTGATTGAATTTAACTTTAAAGTGGCCAAAACAATTCCAGAGAGGTGAACCCTGTTCAGATCGTTAGACATTGAACATAACAATGATGAATCATCAGCATGTTTCTGTAACAATCACGTACAGCTGTGTGTAGAATTCAGTACTTCCTAGCTGCTGTTTGTACTTGAAATCTGTATGATCTGTGGAAACGTGGTGAGTGTGACAGACATAACAACAATCTAACCACAAATCAGTGGGGTGAGTAGGCGGTGTTCTTATGATCTAACCTATGAAATTTGATACACTCAAAACAATCAGTGACAAAATATGCTTGAAACTAATAATTCGTGGGACAACAAGCTCTGTAAGAAATAAACGTATTATGAAATTGCAATTAAATGTGCCTGATCAAATATTTGTAGGAATTTCACGTGGGCACTGGTTCAGTGAGACACAAGTATTTTGGGGGATCACTGTAATGTACACAGAACTCAGGAAGGCTATGTAGAATAGTCCAACGAAGTGGTGTTGCTGACTCTTGCAGCAAGGGCTCCTCCTTTGAGCCTCCTTTGAGACTCTGACAGTTCAAGAAGTGGGTGACTATCGCAGCGACACCCCTATTCTTGACTGGTTGGTGTTAATCTGCAGCAGCATGGTTGTTCCTGAACCAGAGGCATGTGATTTGGAACAGCGGTCATCAGAGGCCCCAAATTGTGTGCAGATGCAACCGGTACTATTAGCTGATTTTGCCTCAGCTGTGCTATCACAGCGATCATGGTGCTTAACCCTTAACTGCCCGAATTTTTCAGAATTGGATATTTAAATTTATTTTCAATTTTTTGACTTCTAGTGCATCTAAGTAGTGCATATAAGCTATTTTTTGACTCTTCTCTGTCTTAGTTTGTCTGTAACATAACGTGTCAATATGGACACGCTGGGCACTCAGATGCATATTTGAAATATTTTATGTGATACTGAAATACATTTGAAGATATGTTTTATTAATCAGATTTTTAATACAAGTACGGCAAAATTTGAACAAAATAATTCTTACAAACCCATTTATAACACCATACACAAAATAATTCACAATCATTTGTTTTACTGACTTTCATGGTACACTTCAAAGCATTCTAGACACAGTCCTACATCACATTTCCCACATTTTGAGAGAACAGCTGATGATTTCTGTTTGCAGTACAAACCTACACATCTTCTCTTCTTCTCAGTTTTCTTGATATAGTGCTTTATACCATCATACCTGATATCACTTGGAACACGCAATTTGTATCCACACATAGAACTGATAGACGGCCTGCCTGCTCCTTTTACGGGATTCATATATCTTTTTAGGTAAACTTGTACAATTTCTCTTCTGAATTCAGGTTGAGTAGTCCTCGCTCCCGTTCCTTCCTTCAGCTGCCACGCATTATGTACACATATGTCAATCAGCCAAGAAAGTAAAGCCCAGTACCTCTTCTTGTTTCGAATGTTTATTCTGCACATGGCAATGTTTTGATCCATCCTATCCACTCCTCCCATGTGTTTATTATAGGGTGTGATAATTTGAGGATGTTGTACTTGAACTGTCTTCTTCTCCTTTGCAGAATATCTTTTCACAAATGATACAGGTTCAACTCCTTCACAGCTAGAAGCTACAGTAGCCACTGAATTGTCCACCCATTTTGTGACTATAACACCATCATCCTTGCAAAGTGAGGATTCAAAATACCCCTTTCCTTTTTAACTAGCGCTTTCTTTGAGGAAATTGGGCACGATTTCTCTGATAGTGCCTGTTGCTCCATAGCCCTTTTCTCTCAGATATGACAGAAAGAACAGAAAAACCTGTAAATAGGTTGTCAAAGAAACAGTAAAATGGCAGTAGCTTTACATCCAGTGTCAAATCATTTATCATCTGAACGAGTGGGGCAGTAGCCTTACCAAACTGTGCTTCATATACTGTATTTGGATTGGGTGATTTTCCTTGATAAAAGGAAAAGTTTACCAGATATCCAGAAGTAGTGCATAAACACCATGCTTTATATCCAAATCGTATTGGTTTTCCCCTGATAAATTGCTTGCAAGAGTGTCTCCCAAAATATTTTATCATTGATTCATCGTAAGACAGATGTTTCTTAGGAACAAACAGCTTATTACATTTGTCTCTTACTATTTCAATAAAGGGTCTAATTTTCCCCATCTTGACTTTTTCATCAAATTTGTTATTGTCGTTACAGTGCAGAAATCTAAGAATTTGTTCAAAACGATTTCTCCTCATGGCATTGCATACAAAATCATTTCGTGTGTCTAAATTGGAATCCCAGTATAACCTATTATTAAGGAGAGAGTTATAACTACTTAGAATGAGGATCCCCAGAAAACACCTCATTTCTTCACAAGTTATTAGGATTTGGAAAGTTCTTGAAAAGTGCGTAGTTGTTTGACTCATCAACTAGGAGTTGTATCAGATCGTCATCAAAGAATAATTCGAAAATTTCCACTGCAGACTTATCAACATACGTGTCAAAGCATGGATCAGGAAAAGACTTCAAATTTGAAATTAGTGCACCATGAACCCAGGTTTTTAGCATATTTCTGTTCCTGTAATCTATATTTCTGAAATCTGATTCTGTGTGTGTGTCTGCTAATCTTATTTCAGCTTCAGCCTGGAGTTGTCTAGAATTGAGATTATCTGCTATTCCTCCTTCATCCTCATCACCCGAATCCTCTTCCATCAGGACTGCTGGATCAGGGGGCGTGATGTAAATTCCATCAGCCTGAGGAGTGTTTGAATCCTCAAACAGGATGTATAAAACATCCTGCACGGGCAAACCAGACTCTAAAGATTCTGCGAGACCTCCGTTATGGTATGAAAACAGAAAAAGAAACGAAATCATTTTTGACCCTGCAACTGCCCAGCGTGTCCATACGGACACGGCTGAAATAATCGCTTCATAAACAGAAAGTGAATTGATGGATAACAACTTTTCTCAAATGAAAATCTCTATAAACATATTGAGATATACAGCAAACATTTTCACTTGCCAGAATGAAGAAGTTCTTTACGAAACATTACTTACTTTACATCAACATGGTCCATTGCGGACGTCAAACCACTCCCTGAAATACAGGCTGTCACAACCACAGTGTAAATGGTAACAATGAAGTGTTAACACAATGTACGTAAAATTCAAACTCTCCCTGAAAACAATATGTGACCGTCAACACTAAAAATAATTGTAAGCCAACAATGAAGTAAAAACAAAACTAGTCAACAATTGTGTCCATATGGACATGCTGGGAAGTTATGGGTTAAATGAGAAAAACACTTATTTTATGAACTAATTGGCCAGCATCCCAATAGCCAGAGATGTGATGAGAAAATTTTTAGCTGGTCTGCGCTCTTAGCTGTCTCAGTTAGCAATAGGAAGTTCTCTGCATGATGATAGGTTACTGATTATGGTTGACTAGCACCGAAGTGTTTGGTGGTGTTCTGTGACCATAATACTAGTTCCATTAGATGAAGCGATTAATAAAGTTATCAGGTTGTAGCGCAGTCATTCATTTCTGTATTGCCGACTGTGGTATGATTAGGTGTGGCAATGCATTAGCTGACCAACTGCAGCAGCTCTCCCAGGTTCGGGAATACTTCAGCTGACATGCGCCACAGTGGCATATCGGTACTTACTGTAACCAGCACGGTTGTCACCCGCTGCTTGCTACTGCGCCCTAAGCGATGCCTCCACTGTGTGTCACGCCGTACGACTTTGTATCCCATGTAAGATAATCGTCCACTGGGACTGGTAGCCGTTGACTGTGACAGGCGACACCACGGCATGCCCCCAACTCGCTGGCTGCGCCCTGTAAACACAGCACCTGCCGCTGCAACGTCCTCCACTTGTGCTCAGGTGCCAGCACTCGTCGCCTTGCCGGTGGCCCCACTCCTCATCGTCGTGTGTTCCTGTACAATCCTTTTCTGCCAGGCTAAGTACATCCAATCGCTTAGTTTCTAATATAAATTAGTTTACAATATTTTGAATCAATCTTAATGATTGGCTTTGCCAAGGACAGAAGACACTTAAGGTGCCATCAGTCAGGCTAAGATTATCTAGCAGAAGTGACCACATTTGGTTTAAATGACCTCCTAAATGAAACATCTGAAACTATTGGCCTGTTTTAAAGCTTTACATGAGTTTTGTAACTCAGTGTAGAAAATCATTGAAGCCTGCACGCTATGCTGCTGATGGCGGCTAAATTTATCCTCAAGTCTGTTGTGTGGCAACGACCTTTTCCCAAGTATTATGCTTAATTATTTTACCAACTGCGACATAATCGCGTGTACAAACAGTGATCCAATAGTGTAAAATGCTTTATTGTTCCAGTCTCTGATCACAAATGAATTCTTTAGATGGTGACCGGTTTCTTACGATCGGTGCGCACCTACATAAGATCCTAGCGGCCGACCCAACAGAGGGCGCTGTTCATTGATCTGTCTCTTTTTCAGCTGTCATATAGACATTTTATCTTTCATAAGGCAATGTATTACGCTATATTAATTGTTGACCGTAAATTCACCATAAAAAAGGGTCGGATCTATACTCGTCATATAATTTCTTTTAATAATTTTACATAGGTAACTGCATAAATCTTTTAATGTATCACAATTGGTTTCTATGATAGTCATCAAGTTTAATAAGTCTGCTACATGAATTTTATCTAATGTGCTTTTATCAGATTATGTTTTTGCGTAAATGATGACTACATATAAGCAAGCCCACAGTAGCGACATCTAGGGAAGGTGTAGGCAAACAGGTTTCTGGATGCTACTGTACCTCAGTAGCTAGTTGGCAATAATCACTATGTGGACTATGTGGTCTATTCTACACCATATTTTAAATCTATGTGACGATGATATGCTGATTATATTTATATGTTTTGACGATGCCATTATGGCCGTATCACTTTAGGACATGGTGTAAAAAAGGTACGTTATACCATATTTTATCTGTACATTTCCCTGATGTATGACAGTATATTGTGATATATATTGCTATTTTATGTTAAAAGACCCACTGCTCACTAGATATATATATTTATATATTTTAGATCTGAAGATGATCATTACAGACTGAAACCGGTCATCGTCTAAACAATTCATTTGTGATCAGAGACTGGAATAATAAAGCATTTTAATTATTTTAGCCACAAACTTGTCTTAGCTCTAGCTTAATTAGGGTGATCACCATGCATGACCCCAAATCAGGCCAAGATCAAGCACGTAAACATAATTAATCCTAACATGAAAATTATCCTAGCTAACCCTAACATGCAAATACATCCAAATATACATCTACAGTATTAAACTGACATCATAAAACCTTTTTACGCAAGATGATACTACTGGTGTATGTTGTCGCCCTACCAAATGAGCCGTTCTGCTTCACAAAGTTTCCATATTTCTTGTGAGAACTTACAACTATCATACTGAAAATGTACAACTAGATATTCATTGAATAAACTGCAAAGCTGCGTGCATATATCACATTATACTCTACCCATACTGTCATCCCCATAATTTTAGTTTTCTTTTCTTCCTGTATGGCCTGGAGTCTCTCGTTATATTTATTTGTAACGTATCACTTCTTCTTTTATAGTCAGAGGTGCATGAAATATCTGTTCCCCTGAAAACTATTAACACATAATTTGAACAAGAACAGAATAGCATTAAATGTTATTAAGTCCTGGTCCAGGCCATAGGATAGCTGGTAGATTCAGTTCCGCAAAATGTGTTCCTGTAATCATTTAGGTTGGTCCTTGTTATCTGTCAATCAGAAAATGAGCTCATTTGCTCCTCCAATATAGCGCGATATGCTTCTATAAAAATACATAACATTGTTCATTACGAACATACATCAATCTCTGATGTTCCCTGACATCAACATCTATAACATTCAATTGCAAATATGTCCAATCGCAACACTGGTGGGGACAAAATCAACAAATCATCATCTACGATATGGATCTGCGTCGACCGACTAAGCACTAGCACCAATCTCAATTCAGATTCCCCAAAACCAGTTGATAACTCGACAGCTTTAACCACCACTGAAAAATGAGTGCATCACAAGAGGAACAGTTCCAGTATTTCCTCTCCACAACAGGCAAACGTCGGTCAACTCCAGACGTATAACGTGTTTCTTGATTGGACACTCTTCTGCAACGTTTATTATACATAAGTGTGATCATCACTGCCACTTCTACCACGCACCATGTCTTCTGGACTTCCTTTTCTACACTGATTGCTGATGTCTTCTAAATAGTTATTCTTCTCGCAATATGAGCATTGATCATACGATGCTGTGTTCTGTTTCCATATCACATTATCTTCTCAAATCTTCATTTGCTCTGGCGTTACCACCTAAATTACTTATTCAATAAAGGGTTCGATGTGGCAGATTGATGCACGCTGACTGAGTTTTTGGACTTTTGGTTTCTAATTCATATGCATCAATATGTGTATATGTAATAGTCTGTTGTACATGAAAAACAACATGTGACAGAGTTTCTTCTATTTATTTGGCAGACGGAAAGACTTGGCCACGACTTTCTGCCCCACACGATACTCTCTCACGCATGCTGATTTTGCCAGATACCGCATTCAGAACGACATCGTGCTGAATTATGTATGTGAGGCTGGGTCCAGTTGATGATGCGGGTATTACATTTACCTCCACGTCACTATTCAGACGTCAGTTTCTAGGAGGGTGTAATCACATTGATGGGGTTGTGAGTTTGGACCTCGTATTTCGATGGTCTCAGCTCTGCTCTGATCTGCCACAAGACCTCCGTTGTTAACTTCCAAACGTACTCCACTTTCCTTATTCCTCGGATTGCGCCATTCACTGTTTTGTGGTTTGCTCTTATAGTTTCTCTGTTTGTTCCAATCTATGTTGCAGCGTCTGTTATTTCTGTTATTGTTCCTTCTTCCACTATTCCAGTCTCCATTATTTAACCTGTGATTGTTCCCATAAGCTGTTCCTTCTGTTGGATTCAACTGATGGTTTACATTTCCTGTACATCCGTTCCTATTATTATAATTATCTTGCTCTCTTGATGTGACAGTTTGCCCCTACTCATTCCACATCTTTTGCGTCTGTGTGACTTCAGAGCTTCCCTTTATCAATACCAAAGCTAAATTCACCAACATTCTGATCCCGGCACCTGACAGTGGTACACAACTGTGCGAATTATCCTTCCATACTGACTGTCCGCTTATATTTTCCTTATTGTCTTCTCTTCCATCCTATTCTTCAGTTTCGAATTAATTAGCTATTGCGATCCTTAAATGTTGACAGCATACATATTTCTTGTGTTTCAGCTACTGGTGTCAGGTTTGTGATGTCTGATCTTGCACTTCCCGCAGTTCTTCAACAGAGCTTCCGATTTTGACTTTTATTTCATTAGCAAGAATGTTCAGAGGTTCTTCCAACCTTTGACCAATATGCTGGTATAGGCTCTCACCTATGTGGTGTATTTTTGACATTTATTCACGACTATTGTTATTGGTTTGTTTGGTAACTGTAAACGCTTCGTTCACTGCCCCTTTTTGCTTTCACAGCCTTGTTTGTAGTCTGATCCGCCTTATTCTGAGATTCTTCTGTCAACTAGCTAATTTTTTTTGTTTCTTTTATGTTTTCCCCTTTTCTTCCGAATTTCATTCCATAGACTTTCTCCCACGTCATTATTTTCTCGTCTGATCTTTTCCCCCATGTCTTTAATTTCTTTCCTTCTGTCTTTATTTTCTCTCTTTATTTTTTAATCTTCGTCCCTCATTTCTGTATTTCCCTGACTCAGTTGTTGGGTTTATTCCCTAACTTCTTTTAAGAAGTCTATTAGCTTGAACTGGGTAGCTCTGCATTACTACTTCTTCCAGGCAAAGCTGCTCTGGAATGTGGTGAATTGATACCAGTTGCACCTAGATTCGATCCTTGTTTCTCTTCTGGATTACACGTAATTACCACTGCCTAGACATGTTTGGGGTAAAGCGCTTTCCATATCCTTTCGTGTATTCCCATCCACCGAATTGACATCGTTTTCTGATAGATGGTTATTGGCGACGTCATTTTGACGGTTGTCATATTCTCTCGGTCGCTGGATGTAGGCTATTAGTCCTACAGAAAAAAACGAACAATATCTTTTTGTAGAAAATTTAATGCAGCTAAGTTTTGTACTAGTATATGTTTTCGCTAGAGACCTTCGTTTTCGAGTTATTCAATGAAAACGTAAAAAGGGGACTTTAAACGCACCCCCACTTCCAGACTTAGCCCTCACCGGTAAGGATTTCTAGTATGTTGTTCATGGCGTTCCCTCCTACCTATGTACAAATATTAGCGACTGCACAAATTATTTCCCACTTTCGATCTTTTTTCAGCGTCACTGACCGGCCTTATAACGCCACCGGCGTAGTCGAGCACTTACAAACTGTAAAACTGCAGTTCTTGTAAATTTTACCCAACAATTTTGTGAGTTTTAATAGCATAAAACAAACATTTACATGTGAATATTTTTCTGACTACGAAACTACTACTCCTGTAAAAGTTAAGTTTGAATCGAATGTCAGCGTAATTAGATTTAGGGTAACTTTCATAAAAGTCGTTTTTCTTTCATTACCCTCACGGGCACGTTTAAATTAATAACGTTAAGGAAATGGCCGACTATGCTGGTGGCGTAATAGCCACGTCGCGAGCTAACATTCCAAAGACGTTCGGGCTCACATGCGGTTTCTGTTCGTCGAAAGCCGGCCGCGGTGGCCGAGTGGTTCTAGGCGCTTCTATCCGGAACCGCGCGACTGCTACGTTCGCAGGTTCGAATCCTGCTTCGGGCATGGATGTGTGTGATGTCCTTAGGTTAGTTAGGTTTAAGTAGTTCTAAGTTCTAGGGGACTGATGACCACAGATGTTTAAGTGCCATAGTGCTTAGAGCCATTTGAACCAGTTTCTTCGTCGAAATGTCTTGGCTCAAACTCGTCTAGGGGTTGAACCGCACATGTCGCATTACACGCCCTAAATTAGACACTTGTGACCCTTTGGTTAAATTGTCTGGCTGATGGTAAGTTTGCGAAATTGTATGAAACATACAATGTTAATATAACATATAACAACAGTAATAATAATATCGGGAGCTAAATTAACGACCCATAAATGATGTAGGCCACACAGTTGCGATTTGTTTAGAATAACGTTTATTCAGAAAGCAAACTAATAGCGAAAGTGGTCGTATTTAGAATTACTATTACACTCGAGCGCATAGTTATCTGACACAGTTCGATCACTCACAATCTCACCGTGAATTACAAGTCCAATACTCCACCCTGTTAATTACGCGAAAAGTTAGAGTTTACACCAGGCGCGCGGCTGTTCACCGCTCAGAGACTAAGTCCCGCAATACCACACAACGCGAAATTTTCTAAGTCGCTTCACTTCCTAGCTACCTAAAGACCGACCGTCCGCTTCCGCGTCTCCACCGGCACTGTCCCTGTGCCCGTTCCCGGCCGCCTTTCCCGCGCACCTAACGTCCTCGTTCAACTGACTAGTGCATTTCCCTTTCCTGAAGACGTCCATCTGATGGGGTACAGCTTATTCTACATTATTTTACATTTTAACATATTTAAATAATCAAAGCTTGACCACTTCCACGCTCTAAATAAAGTAACAATAATATCCATTACATAATAAACGTTAAATTCTTTCTCATCAAACCAATACAGTTTTCTTCTTAGCTTTGAATGTCACGGCAGTAACCTTGCATCAATGAGCTTTCTGATAAATAAATAAAGAACAAAAGTAATATTATGCACAACAAATATTCGATTACCTAGTGATTCAATAAGGTGTCATGCTGTCATCGTTCAAAGTGTTTTGTATGGAGTAAATGATGATCTGATGCTTATCTGAAAATACTGATAATTTAAATTTACTATATCTTTTAAACACATAAAGTTACAGAGTTTATATTTACAACATTTGTCATTTTAATGATGCGCTTCTCTACGAAATGTCGATCGTTAAGATCGACCAAAGCGTTCAGATTTTAGTATTCAGGTCTTTGTTACAAAACTTGTTAATTTCACTTTAACAGTAAATCCTAAACTATTACAGATATGATCAATATTCAAGTTTTTTTGAGATCACCACGAAAATTTATGAAGGATGGGAGATTAAAATTACTGTGGCTTCTTTCCTTGAATTACTAAAGAATTAAACAGTTTTCGTAAATGTTTTCCTTTATGGCCAATCTTAGGTGCGCCACATTTAACACTGCTACGTCTCTCTGGCCACAAACAGCTTCTACGGGGTTTCTCTATGATGTCTGTCTCACTCGCACACTACAGCGCTTAGGCCTCATTCAGCACAATAGACGCCTGTAAATTTCCCCACTCCGTGGCGAATCTGCACTGTTTGTGGCACACTGTCCTGGACGACAGGGTTTGTTTCACAATTCCTGAAGGCTGGCTCTTTCGGCTATATACTTAAATGAGAGCGAAATGCTCGTTAACTAACAACGTCAATAGAGACGAAAAAGGTCGAACATTGGGAATAGTTCGTGAAGTCGGAAATTTTTGTACCGTGGTAGGCGGCAGTATCACAAACAAAGTACTAGAAATCTTGGCTGGTGAAAGATAAATGTAGGTTGGAAGTGTCTCTGAAGGTCACTTTTGTACGCTTTCCTTGAATAACTCGAAAACTGAGGCCACCAGCAAAAACGTATGCTAGCACAAAATTTAACTACATTAAATTTTCTATAAAAAGGTAGCGTTTATTTTTTGCTGTTGAACTAATAGTTTGCGCAAGTGAGCGAGAGAATATGAAAATCTCGCCCGTATTAAATGAAGGCCAAGTAAAAACTGCGGGTTGCATAAAACGAGAGCAGTAGGATGTTAAAACTGGTTATTTATTTCAGTCACAGATATTAAACGGCAAAAACGATCATGAGGGTGTTTCGGCTTTTAGGGGTCACCCTTAGGTCTTCGAAAATTAAATATAAAAGAATATACAGCCAAGATATTCTGCTGTACAATTATCTGAGGGCAATACCGAAATTCTTTAGCAGCAGTGCAAAGCCCCCTGCAACAAAACATCACTTTCGTCATTCTCGTATTACACCTTTTCGAAAAACCTGCAGATATCTCTGTAAAAAGAGTGATTTCCAAGCTAAAATGTCTGTGTTTCAAATGTTCCTGGTCATCCATATTGTGAGTGGTACCCTGTAAGAGATGCGGTTGATAACCAACTATTTCCCCTATAGACATTAATAGTCATAGGCACAGAGCAGAATCTATTGTCACCCGTGATTTGCTGAAGTGTAGCTACTCCTTGCACATATTTTTTAGCATCTTTCGAAGCTTCGCAGCCTGGGTGACAGCTGCTCAGACTCCGGGGCCCACAGCGAGACTGCTCAGCCAGTCGTTACGACAGTGACGCAAGCCGGAGCTCAAGGACTTCTTTCAGGTCTTTGAGCGTTATGTCTGCTTCATCTCTTCACCAAGCACTTAAGATGTTTCAATTTCTGCTATTTGAAAATCAGAAGCATATCTAATGCCCGGAGTCCGGAAGTTTTCCGAGAGTGAAAAATTTGCTGTCGGATGTCATGGGGAAAAAAAAATAAATAAACAAAGAGTGAGTTCCTTCCTCCGCAACTGTTCGGTAGCTCTGACTAGGACGCACAGGCAGTTTAACGACCCAGCGTGTACGGTATTGTCTCATCTACTGACAGAAGACGTGAAAAGAAGGCAGTCTTCTTTCGTTACTTTATATTCTAACAGGCCTTGTGTAGCATTTTACGAACCTCTTTAGCTTCGCTCAAGTTCTACGTTTACCTCTTTAATGTGCGACTCTCAGTGTATCACACAAACGTTTGAATGTTCTTTTGGTCCTTCGCCGCTACTATGTGTGTCACATTTTTCGCACTGTTTACTGTCTGTGGGTGATGGTTTCTGAGGGGGGAAGTCCCGCAGCTAGTTGGCTGGCACCGTTCCATCCTCGCAATAGCAGGTTTGCGCGCGGAAACGTAGAAGCTTGGCATGGGCTCCAGTGATTCCCCACAACTGGTTACGCTACGCTTCGACGTCAGGCCAACTACGATTACTTCCTACCGCTTTAGTAATACCACGATTGCATGATTGTTATATTCCATGGAATTGGTTGTCACAGTGACATGTCCGCATATGAGGTGTGACTGCTGGTCTTTGCAGACGTCAAATTCCGACTAAGTTAAGAGAGGAGCTAGTAAACTTAGGACCAACACGTGCATTCTTATATTTTGGCGGTGTACTGACTGATCCATTAGATTTTGGATGTTAGCCGCAGAGACTCCATTTACTCACTGATTTTCGGCCGCATATCATCCAGCAATGCTCCAAAAGCAGAAGAAGGATATTAATGAACACATTAAGATACGAAATGTAAGCAAAATGCAGTGGGGAAATTATTTTAAATTACAGTATACGGACGTGGCAAAGGTGGACATCGAAACTAGACATCAAAGCATAGGAAATCACTGCCAGATGGGCGTCTCAGTGAAGGAAATATTCACTGCAATAAAAAGACTTAAAAATAGAAATTCTCCAGGGTCTATGGCGTATACAATGGACTAATAAAACATGGGGGGGGGCTGCGGATGACCGTTATATCAGCGGCTTCATACCCCGTTCAACAGTATCATGAAAGAAGGTAGGATACGAAGAGAATGGAAAGAAAGTGCTACAACTCTAGAGTATAAAACAATATATAAACAAGTATTAGATAATTACTTGTGAATTACCTTGCTTCATACCACTTTAAACTGCTGACATCAGTAATTAGAGCCAGAATGCAGAATTTTACAGAAATAACACAAGAACAGCAAGGAGCACAGTAGATACTATTTTCGGTTTATGTCACATTTAATAACCCAGCCTACCTGTGCTTCGTTGATTTGTCAAAATCCTTTGATAGGATTACAAGAAAGGATATAATTAATACCTTAATCGACAAGAGACTACCGATAGGTTTAGTGAAAATTATAGAAGATACACTTACAGGTAATAAAACGAGAATTAAATTACATGAAGATTTCACAGGCGAAATTATACTAGGTAAAGGAATTAGACAAGGACATTCATTAAGCCCATCCCATTCAGCAGTGGACCACTCTTTGATGCTCTAAGGAAGAAACTGGGCTATTAAATGGGAAATTAAGTCGTAAATATCATACGTTATACTGGTGATGCAATACCAGTAGTACAGGGTACACGGGAGACAGACGGTTCTGAACTGCGTAGTTTTGAGGGCGGTGTGGTGGGAGGTGGTCGAGGTGGGGATAGTTCTGATTCACACAAGACACCGTTTCATTTACTCAGTCACTACGGAGCAATGGGAATTGCAACGTCGAGTGTTTGTCTATGACAGTTTCGTGAAAAGTGGTGAGTCTATTATCGCTACGCAGCGATTTTTTCGTGTGCGGTTTAATGTCGATCGACATGGAGCTGTTCCAAGCCGTAACACAATCCTCAGATGGGTGGAAAACTTCAGATCAACTAGAAACATACTGGATAAGAAGCATCCTGACCCGAGACACAGAGCAATGTCACCAGAAAATGTTGAAAGGGTAAGGCAAGCGGCAGTCAGAAGCCCAGGACGGTCAGCTAGACGTCATGCTAGTGAGTTACGAATCAATCTTGAATCGGTTGGACGAATTTTGCATAAGAATTAAAATTACATCCCTACAAAATGCTCACTGTCCAACGACTTATGGAAACTGATTTTTCTGTATGAGAAGACTTCGCTTACGGAATGCAAGTGATTTTGGGATCGAATGAAAATGAAATTTTATTGATGAGCGATGAAGCTCATTGTCATTTAAACGGGACCGTGAATAAGCATCCACACCTTATCCACCAGCGTCCTCTACACTCAGAAAAAGTAACAGTCTGGTGTGTTCTTGGCTCTGTTGGCATTATTGGACCTTATTTTTTGAAGAGAACAGGGCCACAGCTACTGTTAATTCGGTTCATTACATTCGTATTCTTGAAACCAGAACTAAGAAGACGACGAATCCCTTTAAAACGCGTTTGGTTCCAGCAGGATGGTGCAACGCCGCATACCGCAAACACTTCAATGACTGTTCTTAGACGCATGTTTCCTGGCCGGATTATCTCACGTTTTGGCAATGTTCCTTGTCCCAGGCCTCCCGACTTGTCAGTATGTGACTTTTTTCTGTAGGGATACCTTAAGAAAAAATGGTTCAATGGCTCTGAGCACTATGGGATTTAACTGCTGAGGTCATCAGTCACCTAGAACTTAGAACTACTTAAACCTAACTAACCTAAGGACATCACACACATCCATGCCCAAGGCAGGATTCGACCCTGCGACCATATCGGTCGCGCGGTTCCAGACTGTAGCGCCTAGAACCGCTCGGCCACCCCGGCCGGCGTACCTTAAGAACTGTGTCCATAACCACAAACCACGAAATTCGGACGAGTTGAAGAATGCAATTATTGGAGAAATTCTGCCATCCCTGCAGATATTTTAGTCTGTGTGATTGAGGATTTTGAGAAGAGTCTTGAGTCATGCATTCGTAATGATGGACATCACCTTGACGACATTATTTTTCACAAATAACTTTGTTAACTAAAATCGCAAATAATGAGCTTTGATTTTGTGTAAATAAACATGCATTAATTTTAAAGTTGGCTGAGAATTATTTCATTAAAAACCGTCCATCTCCTGTGTGTCACGCTGTAAATAATGAGTATAATTTACAAAGGTTACTTCAGTAATTCAATGAAACAGCTAAGCAGTATAGTATAGAAATCTCATGTAAAAAGTTTAGAATATGGTAATGTCAAAAACACCTGTACGACGTGAATTAGAAGTAGACGGTGTGTCAGTTTAACAAGTGATGAGCTCTAATTATCTAGGGACTGTTATCAGCAACAATAATTACCGAACCATGGAAGTGAAATGTCAAGTGATAAAGATAGTAAGGGCCTCTGGTGAAATAAATTTACGACAACTGAGGGGAAAATAAAAATATATAAAACAGTGCTACGCCTTTTTTTGTGACATTTGCAGCGGAAACTAGACCAGTAACAATAGAGATAAAACAAAAGTTAACTGTTGTAGAAATGATAGTTAAGACAGATCCAACGAGTAACCATGTGGGACAAAAGAACAAATACAGGGTGTTACAAAAAGGTACGGCCAAACTTTCAGGAAACATTCCTCACACACAAATAAAGAAAAGATGTTATGTGGACATGTGTCCGGAAACGCTTAATTTCCATGTTAGAGCTCATTTTAGTTTCGTCAGTATTTACTGTACTTCCTCGACTCTGATGATAAAATTATAAATTTTCACAATCAACATGTGTGGGCCGACGAGAATCCGCATGCAATTGTGCAATCACGTCATCAACACAGATTTTCTGTGAACATTTGGGCCCCACGTTCTTCCAACTCCGCTCAATGGAGCACGTTATCATGATTTCATACGGGATACTCTACCTGTGCTGCTAGAACATGTGCCTTTACAAGTACGACACAACATGTGGTTCATGCACGATGGAGCTCCTGCACATATCAGTCGAAGTGTTCGTACGCTTCTCAACAACGGATTCGGTGACCGATGGATTGGTAGAGGCGGACCAATTCCATGGCCTCCACGCTCTCCTGACCTCAACTCTCTTGACTTTCATTTATGGGGGCATTTGAAAGCTCTTGTCTACGCAACCCCGGTAACAAATGTAGAGACTCTTCGTGCTCGTATTGTGGACGGCTGTGATACAATACGCCATTCTCCAGGGCTGCATCAGCGCATCAGGGATTCCATGCGACGGAGGGTGGATGCATGTATCCTCGCTAACGGAGGACATTTTGAATATTTCCTGTAACAAAGTGTTTGGAGTCACGCTGGTACGTTCTGTTGCTGTGTGTTTCCATTCAGTGATTAATGTGATTTGAAGAGAAGTAATAAAATGAGCTCTACCATGGAAAGTAAGCGTTTCCGGACACATGTCCACATGACATATTTTCTTTCTTTGTGTGTGAGGAATGTTTCCTGAAAGTTTGGCCGTACCTTTTTGTAACACCCTGTATATCTACAAGGAAACAGTGTGGAATATAAGATATAAATAAATGGATGGAAACGAGAAAAGGAAACGACTACTCAGACAAGCACCCAAGAGATGTGACACCAGCTGGTCCAGTATATACACGGAATTAAGCAGACAAACAGGAGCAACATTATTCAACAACAGAAGAAGAAGACCATCCAACCATCTTTCAAGTGTGCTGACAGACTGAAGCTGTAGCACTCGTACCCGCTATTTTAAACACAAGCCCAGCCTTTAACTCTTGTATTTGTACTGCTGCACTGAACTGTAGGGCGACGAGATAAGGACGTGTATATCTGGCACAGAGCTGTCAGTCTCTAGCAACACCGTCTCCCTCGCAGCGCTCCACGTCATTTACCATTTTGGCCCAAGCTACACTCCTGGAAATTGAAATAAGAACACCGTGAATTCATTGTCCCAGGAAGGGGAAACTTTATTGACACATTCCTGGGGTCAGATACATCACATGATCACACTGACAGAACCACAGGCACATAGACACAGGCAACAGAGCATGCACAATGTCGGCACTAGTACAGTGTATATCCACCTTTCGCAGCAATGCAGGCTGCTATTCTCCCATGGAGACGATCGTAGAGATGCTGGATGTAGTCCTGTGGAAGGGCTTGCCATGCCATTTCCACCTGGCGCCTCAGTTGGACCAGCGTTCGTGCTGGACGTGCAGACGACGCTTCATCCAGTCCCAAACATGCTCAATGGGGGACAGATCCGGAGATCTTCCTGGCCAGGGTAGTTGACTTACACCTTCTAGAGCACGTTGGGTGGCACGGGATACATGCGGACGTGCATTGTCCTGTTGGAACAGCAAGTTCCCTTGCCGGTCTAGGAATGGTAGAACGATGGGTTCGATGACGGTTTGGATGTACCGTGCACTATTCAGTGTCCCCTCGACGATCACCAGTGGTGTACGGCCAGTGTAGGAGATCGCTCCCCACACCATGATGCCGGGTGTTGGCCCTGTGTGCCTCGGTCGTATGCAGTCCTGACTGTGGCGCTCACCTGCACGGTGCCAAACACGCATACGACCATCATTGGCACCAAGGCAGAAGCGACTCTCATCGCTGAAGACGACACGTCTCCATTCGTCCCTCCATTCACGCCTGTCGCGACACCACTGGAGGCGGGCTGCACGATGTTGGGGCGTGAGCGGAAGACGGCCTAACGGTGTGCGGGACCGTAGCCCAGCTTCATGGAGACGGTTGCGAATGGTCCTCGCCGATACCCCAGGAGCAACAGTGTCCCTAATTTGCTGGGAAGTGGCGGTGCGGTCCCCTACGGCACTGCGTAGGATCCTACGGTCTTGGCGTGCATCCGTGCGTCGCTGCGGTCCGGTCCCAGGTCGACGGGCACGTGCACCTTCCGCCGACCACTGGCGACAACATCGATGTACTGTGGAGACCTCACGCCCCACGTGTTGAGCAATTCGGCGGTACGTCCACCCGGCCTCCCGCATGCCCACTATACGCCCTCGCTCAAAGTCCGTCAACTGCACATACGGTTCACGTCCACGCTGTCGCGGCATGCTACCAGTGTTAAAGACTGCGATGGAGCTCCGTATGCCACGGCAAACTGGCTGACACTGACGGCGGCGGTGCACAAATGCTGCGCAGCTAGCGCCATTTGACGGCCAACACCGCGGTTCCTGGTGTGTCCATTGTGCCGTGCGTGTGATCATTGCTTGTACAGCCCTCTCGCAGTGTCCGGAGCAAGTATGGTGGGTCTGACACACCGGTGTCAATGTGTTCTTTTTTCCATTTCCAGGAGTGTATCTCCCCGTGCGGTCTTCTGATGCCTCTGGTTGCTATTGTGGATAGATGGACCACTGTAAAGCGGATCACGACACATCATCAACAGCAACACACGATCAACCATACAGGATCAACTCAACATAGGTTTGCGGTCTAAGGCGCTGCAGTCATGGACTGTGTGGCTGGTCCGGAGGTTCGAGTCCTCCCTCGGGCATGGGTGTGTGTGTTTGTCCTTAGGATAATTTAGGTTAAGTAGTGTGTAAGCTTAGGGACTGACGACCTTAGCAGTTAAATCCCATACGATTTCACACACATTTGAACATTCAACATAGGCCTCAATAGCTACCGTCTTACCTTCGCTAACAACATTTGACAGGCAACAAACGATAACGTAGAGACACACGCAGGCGATTCACTTCGTACAGTGAGTCGCAATACATTTTGGTGCACTGTGGTAGTGTGGTACAGATGTATCGAAAAATAGGGTACAGTTCAAAAAGGCGATTGTATCCTTGTAAAGGGACAATTTATGTGGGAAGAAATGTGTTTCCCAGGACTCTTCCATCATTTCTGAAACGTCAACGACATACACAAACAGTGGAAGATCATGTACTCCCTTTCTTTTGGCCTCAGATATCATGTAAGAGCAATGGCATATCCCACCGCCTTTGATGGATATTCCACGGTCGCGAGACCACTGGCCTGACCCCTACTTAGTTCGTGTGGATCGTTGTAGGACAAGATGTGCACAACTTGGACACAGGTTCGACCAACTCTCTACATTACAGGCGGCCATTTGTAGAGGTGGGTCGACATAGTTTCAAAACACTTTCTATCTCTTTTGAATTCTGTAACTCTGGCTGACTTTTAATAACCGTTACACTTCGATCACAGTCGTACAATAGACAATTAGAAGGCTTTTTTGTCACGTAAGAAGTTTTTCTGTTAAACAGCAGATGCAGAACACTCCTTCAACGTATTCAACTAACATACACAATGCCAATCCATTTCGTGGTATCAGCTTCATCCATGTCTTATGAGATAGTTCTTTGACCAGACTTACTTGCCTGTGGCAAGCTGAAGCATCTACAGAGTGTAACGATAACTGTTACTCTATAGTGCTGTACAGTATGTCGACACGAACAACTTGATATAAGAAATTTGTGGTCCATCAAGTCGGCAAATTATCTAAGATTGGCCTACAAAAAACACCGAAGCTACTGCGCATGCGGTCGCGCAAGATTTCCGATGTTCCCTCACTCTCCTTGAGCGAATCATTAGCCCTAGAGAAAAAAATTAGCTTTGTAGGAAATTTGATCTAATTTCATTTTATACGGAGATACATTTTCTCTAGAGGCAGCAGGGTTTGATTTATACAAGATAAACGTACAGAAGTTACCTTCAAACGCTACCCCATCACTGGCCAGGATTTTTAGTTCGCATTTCATGACACTACCCCCTCCCACAGTACAAAAATTTTCGGCTGCATAAGTTATTTCCCATATGCGATCTTAGCTGCTCTTATTTACTGGACTGTTAGGAAACCAGCTTAATCGACCATTTAGTTAGTATTATTAATGTTAACTTCCTCGTCAAGATAATAAAGAAAAAGAACTTTTGTAAACTTTACGCAAAAACTTATCTTTACAGTGCGCTCCAAACTTAATCCTTACAAGCAAAGTAGTTCCGTAGTAAGAAATCCAAACAAACAAAACGATTTAATTATTTTTGTTTTCGCTTTTTCTGTCGTTTCACCCTCTTGGAGGTACGTTTGATCAATCAGTTTTTTGTGTGCTGTTCTTTTCTCAGTGCCCAGTTTTTCTTCATTCTTCCTGATCTTTTTTTCCTCTGTTCTTTCAAGATAATGTGTTCGGGTTTTTGTGTAGATTTTCCTGGGAACCTTATATTTCCATCTTCGATCGATTAGTGATTTTTCTGAATTCCTTAGTTCTGGTTCTCACTTTCCTTAAAACATGTGGGTTTTATTTTACGGTTACGCAATAAATTAAAGATGTATCTGAAAGTTTTTCGATTTTCATGTAGATTTTTCATTTTTGATGTACACTGCCTTATTATCATGAAATTTTGCTTCTATGATTTTCCTTAAAATTTTTCTTTCCTTTATCTCAAGTTTCTCCATTTGGCCTTTGAATTTCATGTTTGGTGTTTCTGTTGCATACAGTGCTTCTGGCTCAATCACTGTCTTGTAATGTATAATTCTGGATCCCCATGAAAAGGATATTTTGTTGTATTTATCTTTTGTTAGTTGAAAGGCCAGTTCAAGTTTATTTTTTCTGGATTCCATTGCTTTGCTTTCCCCATCACTCCAAGTAATCTTTTCTCCGAGATATTTTAACACTTTTACTATTTCAATCTATTGTTCTTAGAATTCGAGTTATTTATGTGAATTCTTGATATTAGTTACGATCTTAATTTTTTCGAGGAGACACATTTTGTCTGTTTGTTTCTTCAGTTTAAGGATTTTCTCCTGTGCTTCTCCCATTATTTCCGCAAACAGGGCCACATCATTTGCAAAGGCAATGCAATTTACTTTAAGGTTCTTCTTTTTGGAACCCAATCTCATACCACTCTTTATATTTGTGTTCCGTTCTCTGACTACTTTTTCAAGTGCACGATTGAACAGCAGTGGTGGGAGACCAACCCCCGTTATATATCGAAGGGTTCTGATAGTTCACCCATTAATTTAACTTTCGAAGATGTATTTGTAAGGATTGCTATTATGATGTTGGTTGTTTCTTTTGCCCAAACCCATTTCTTCCAGAACTGCTAAAAGATATTCTCTGTCAATCGAATCATATGCTTTTTTGAAATCAATGAAGGAGATTACATATGGCTTTGCCCTTGATTTTTGGTATGTTATAATGTTTTTGAGGTTTAGTACTTGTTCCGAGCGTCACCTGTCCTTTCCAAAACCTCCCTGATCTTCCCCGATTTGCGGGTCCAACTGCGGCTCTGCCCTGTTCATAAGAACCTTAGAAATAATCTTGTATGTTATATGAGGCAGGGATATTCCTCTATAATTGTTGGGGCCTGTCTTTCTTGTGAACAGGGTGGATGAGAGCTCTTCTCCATTCTGCGGAGATCATTTCTTTTTTCCAGATTTTATCGAAACCACATTGAAGGGATGTAATCTTATTCTTGTCAGAATTTGTTCATAGTTCGGCCACTAATTGGTTTTCTTCGGACGCTTTGTTGTTTATCAGTTCTCAAATTACCTTTTGTAGCCCATTTGTGGTTCTTAACCGGGCTTCTCATTGTTATTTTGGAGGGATTAAATTTTTTGCAAGGATGAGTTCACGATTCAGGAGTTTCTCAAAGTAGCCTGCTTGTATACTGCAATTTCCATGTTATTGTGAGCGATAGCCCGATTTACATATCGAAACTGGAAGATGGAGCTTTGTATCTTGATAACCTTTGTTTGAAGGGTCTTTAAAAGCTTCTTGTGTTGATTTTCGTAAATTTTTCATCAAACTGGAGAAGAGTTTTGTTTTATGAGCCTTCTTAATGTTTTTCATACTTTTATCTGCCAGTTTTCTAACTCTAATGAAATTTAATCTGATTTCTTCGGTTTTCTGTGATTGCCAATTTTTCCGTACCTGTTTTCTTGTTTCAATGAGGGCATCACATTCTAGCGACTACCAGGTGCGTTTTTTTGCTTTTTGTGTTGGGTGCTATCCGTTCGGCCGTAGTAACGAGGTTTTCCTTGATATCCACCCAACTTTGGGTCTGAATTGTTTCAGTTGCTTTTGTGAATTCGGTGCTGTACTTTCGACCCTTGATTTGTTTCATGCTGTGTTTCCTGTTTGGGATGAATTTGAACTTAATTTTATTAGAGAGGTAGTGGTCCGAATACACATTTGCTCCCCTGAGTAATCTAACATTCATTGTTTATTTGCGAAAAATTTTCTTGATTGCCTCATGATCAAGATGAAATTCCACTAGGTTGGGAGTTGGGAATATCTATGTCTTTTGTTTCCGTGATAGTTTTTTGAAAGCTGTAGATTTAAGAATTAGATGGTATCCTGCCAAAGTTCTATTAGCCAGGTGCCATTTCTTTTTGTCCTTTTGTGGGCAGGATAATTTCCAACAATTTTCTTATATTTTTTCTTTATAAACCTATTCATTAAAGTCTGCAAGAAGAATGATGATGTTTTTATCTGGCATTTTCTGAATAATATCATCTAGTTGATTCCAAGAGGCTTCCACCTTTTCTTTGATTTTCTTGTTATCTTCACTCATAGGGGCATCGGCACAGATGATCATATAGATTTTTTGTGCTTGTGAATGTAGGACTTGACAGTCTTTCCCATGGCGAACTAAAGTCATCTATTGAGTTCCAGATTTTTTTGTCGATTATGAAAGCTGCTCCAAGATTTGGTACATTTTTCATCATTCTCGGTCCCACTTTGCCTTTGTATATCCAAAATCATACGGAGTTGAAGGTATCTTTGTCCATGTATGCGTTTCTTGAACGGCTGCTGTGCATATGTTGTGGTTCTTTGGCATATCTGTAGGATGTTTTAGTTTTCCAGCCTCCAACAATGAGTTTACATTAAAAGTTGCTAAGTACGTTGGTTGTTTATGTTGAAATTTGGATGAGGTTCCCAGACCCTCTGACTTGTCTTTGTGCAGTGTTGCAGACTCCCCAGAATTCGAATATCTGCAGTCACAAATTTTTGTACGGTGGTGGGAACGGGTGCCACATACTAAATGTTCCTGTCATGTGGAAGGTGAGTGTGGGCGTGGGGATGTGTTCGAAGGTTACTTTTGTATGCTTTTTTTGAACAATTCAAAAAAAGTGGTTCCTAGCGAGAAAGTATTCCAGTAGCTACAAAAATAAACTGCATTAAATTTGCTACAAAAACCGCCCTGTTCATTCTTTTCTGTAGAACTAATAGTTTCCGCGAAGTGAGAGAGAGTATACTGAAAATCTCGCGCGACGCTGATTCGCTATAGCTTAAATGGTTTTTGTAGGCCAATAGGAGCAGACACAGTTAGCTATGGCACCGTCTAACTGACTACACAAAGCTAGGAGAAGTCACATTCCAGAAACGATAATTTTTTTTTCCTCGAAGGAGGCATTACAGAAAGGGCGTCACTCTTCCCACAAATCCCGTAAGCGTAGTTTTATATCGGTATTAGAGCTACTTGTCGTCTGCACGCCAATCATGTTATCTTAATGTAATCCTCGTAGTTGCATTACTTTTATATTTTTCTGTTGCTCGTTATCGTCAAACGCTTAACTACACTCCTGGAAATGGAAAAAAGAACACATTGACACCGGTGTGTCAGACCCACCATACTTGCTCCGGACACTGCGAGAGGGCTGTACAAGCAATGATCACACGCACGGCACAGTGGACACACCAGGAACCGCGGTGTTGGCCGTCAAATGGCGCTAGCTGCGCAGCATTTGTGCACCGCCGCCGTCAGTGTCAGTCAGTTTGCCGTGGCATACGGAGCTCCATCGCAGTCTTTAACACTGGTAGCATGCCGCGACAGCGTGGACGTGAACCGTATGTGCAGTTGACGGACTTTGAGCGAGGGCGTATAGTGGGCATGCGGGAGGCCGGGTGGACGTACCGCCGAATTGCTCAACACGTGGGGCGTGAGGTCTCCACAGTACATCGATGTTGTCGCCAGTGGTCGGCGGAAGGTGCACGTGCCCGTCGACCTGGGACCGGACCGCAGCGACGCACGGATGCACGCTAAGACCGTAGGATCCTACGCAGTGCCGTAGGGGACCGCACCGCCACTTCCCAGCAAATTAGGGACACTGTTGCTCCTGGGGTATCGGCGAGGACCATTCGCAACCGTCTCCATGAAGCTGGGCTACGGTCCCGCACACCGTTAGGCCGTCTTCCGCTCACGCCCCAACATCGTGCAGCCCGCCTCCAGTGGTGTCGCGACAGGCGTGAATGGAGGGACGAATGGAGACGTGTCGTCTTCAGCGATGAGAGTCGCTTCTGCCTTGGTGCCAATGATGGTCGTATGCGTGTTTGGCACCGTGCAGGTGAGCGCCACAATCAGGACTGCATACGACCGAGGCACACAGGGCCAACACCCGGCATCATGGTGTGGGGAGCGATCTCCTACACTGGCCGTACACCACTGGTGATCGTCGAGGGGACACTGAATAGTGCACGGTACATCCAAACCGTCATCGAACCCATCGTTCTACCATTCCTAGACCGGCAAGGGAACTTGCTGTTCCAACAGGACAATGCACGTCCACATGTATCCCGTGCCACCCAACGTGCTCTAGAAGGTGTAAGTCAACTACCCTGGCCAGGAAGATCTCCGGATCTGTCCCCCATTGAGCATGTTTGGGACTGGATGAAGCGTCGTCTCACGCGGTCTGCACGTCCAGCACGAACGCTGGTCCAACTGAGGCGCTAGGTGGAAATGGCATGGCAAGCCGTTCCACAGGACTACATCCAGCATCTCTACGATCGTCTCCATGGGAGAATAGCAGCCTGCATTGCTGCGAAAGGTGGATATACACTGTACTAGTGCCGACATTGTGCATGCTCTGTTGCCTGTGTCTATGTGCCTGTGGTTCTGTCAGTGTGATCATGTGATGTATCTGACCCCAGGAATGTGTCAATAAAGTTTCCCCTTCCTGGGACAATGAATTCACGGTGTTCTTATTTCAATTTCCAGGAGTGTATTTGTCGTCCATGTCTCACTTCCATACATGGCTACACTCCATACAAATACTTTCAGAAACGACTTCCTGACACTTAAATCTATACTCGATGTTAAGAAATTTCTCTTCTTCAGAAACACTTTCCTTGCCATTGCTAGTCTACGTTTTATATCCTCTCTACTTCGATCATCATCAGTTATTTTGCTCCCCAAATAGCAAAACTCCTTTACTACTTTAAGTGTCTCATTTCCTAATCTAATTCCCTCAGCATCATCCGACTTCATTCGACTATATTCCATTATCCTCGTTTTGAATTTGTTGATGTTCATCTTATACCCTCCTTTCAAGACACTGTTCATTCCGTTCAACTGCTCTTGCAAGTACTTTGCTGTCTCTGACAGAATTACAATGTCATCGGCGAACCTCAAAGTTAATACCCGCTCCGAACTTTTCTTTTGTTTCCTATACTGCTTGCTCGATATACAGATTGAGTAGCATCGGGGATAGGCTACAACCCTGTCTCACTCCCTTCCCAACCACTGCTTCCATTTCATGCCCCTCGAGTCTTATAACTGCCATCTGGTTTCTGTACAAATTGTAAATAGCGCTTCGCTCCCTGTGTTTTACCCCTGCCACCTTTAGAATTGGAAAGAGGGTATTCCAGTCAACATTGTCAAAAGCTTTCTCTAAGTCTACAAATGCTAGAAACGTAGGTTTGCCTTTCCTTAATCTTTCTTCTAAGATATGTCGTAGGGTCAGTATTGGCTCACGTGTTCCAACATTTCTACGGAATCCAAACAGATCTTCCCCGAGGTCGGCTTCTACTAGTTTTTCCATTCGTCTGTAAAGAATTCGCTTTAGTATTTTGCAGCTGTGACTTATTAAACTGAATGTTCGGTAATTTTCACATCTGTCAACACCTGCTTTCTTTGGGATTGGAATTATTATATTCTTCTTGAAGTCTGAGGGAATTTCGCCTGTCTCATACATCTTGCTCACCAGATGGTAGAGTTTTGTCAGGACTGGCTCTCCCAAGGCTGTCAGTAGTTCTAATGGAATATTGTCTACTCCCGGAGCCTTGTTTCGACTTAAGTCTTTCAGTGCTCTGTCAAACTCTTCACGCAGTATCATATCTCCCATTTCATCTTCATCTACATCCTCTTCCATTTGCATATTATTCTCCTCAAGAACATCGCCCCTGTATAGACCCTCTATATACTCCTTCCACCTTTCTGATTTCCCTTCTTTTCTTAGAACTGGGTTTCCATCTGAGATCTTGATATTCATGCAAGTGGTTCTCTTTTCTCCAAAGGTCTCTTTAATTTTCCTGTAGGCAGTATCTATCTTACCCCTCGTGAGATAAGCCTCTACATCCTTACATTTGTCCTCTAGCCATCCCTGCTTAGCTATTTTGCACTTCCTGTCGATCTCATTTTTGAGACGTTTGTATTCGTTTTTGCCTGCTTCATTTACTGCATTTTTGTATATTCTCCTTTCATCAATTAAATTCAGTATCTCTTGTGTTACCCAAGGATTTCTACTAGCCCTCGTCTTTTTACCTACTTGATCCTCTGCTGCCTTCACTATTTCATTCCTCGAAGTTACCCATTCTTCTTCTACTGTATTTTTCCCCCATTCCTGTCAATTGTTCCCTTATGGTCTCCCTGAAACTCTGTACAACCTCTGGTTCTTTCAGTTTATCCAGGTCCCATCTCCTTAAATTCCCACCTTTTTGCAGTTTCTTCAGTTTTAATCTACAGTGCATAACCAATAGATTGTGGTCAGAGTCCACATCTGCCCCTGGAAATTTCACAATTTAAAACCTGGTTCCTAAATCTCTGTCTTATCATTATATAATCTATATGAAACCTTCTAGTATCTCCAGGGTTCTTCCATGTATACAACCTTCTTTCATGATTCCTGAACCAAGTGTTAGCTATGATTAAGTTATGATCTGTGCAAAATTCTACCAGGTGGCTTCCTCTTTCCTTTCTTAGCCCCAGTCCATATTCACCCCCTACGTTTCCTTTTCTTCCTTTTCCTATTGTCGAATTCCAGTCACCCTTGACTATTAAATTTTCGTCTCCCTTCACTATCTGAATAATTTCTTTTATCTCATCATACATTTCATCAATTTCTTCATCATCTGAAGAGCTAGTTGGCATATAAACTTGTACTACTGTAGTAGGCGTGGGCTTCGTGTCTATCTTGGCCACAATAATGCGTTCACTATGCTGTTTGTAGTAGCTTACCCGCACTCCTATTTTTTATTCATTATTAAACCTACTACTGCATTACCCCTATTTGATTTTGTATTTATAACCCTGTATTCACCTGACCAGTAGTCTTGTTCCTCCTGCCACCGAACTTCACTAATTCCCACTATATCTAACTTTAACCTGTCCATTTCCCTTTTTAAATTTTCTAACCTACCTGCCCGACTAAGGGATCTACAAATAATAGTACTAGTACTATAATTAAATAATTGTTATTTCAACTGTTCCAGATTTCGACCGCAGTAGTCTTGCAAGCGTTGTACGACGGGCATTGTGGGAGATGATGCCTGGCACCACGTTTTGTGCAGCTCGCATATTTCCATATTTTCAACAACCACAGTAAAGAGACTGTATTTAATTAATATTTATCTGTAACGTAGACCAAGGGTCCAAATAAAGTCTCTCAACACGTCATCACCAAATTACTGGAGCATAAAATGCTAGAGACTACAGATCTCTGACACCATAACGTTAAGCCTGTATATTTGAACAGCTCCTACACTTTTGTCAATAAAGGATATTATTTCTTATGTACTGACACAACATTCGTTCTTTTTTCATTTTTATTCACAGAATGCAGCAGTTGGCATCATTGCTTCACCCATATGATGAGTAGTCTTTCCGGTCATCAAAAAATCGCTCCACGAATATTTGTTTGTTGGTGATACTATGTTTCACTCATTTAATTTTCTTTGCTGTCGTTGACAACCAGATTGGCGAAAAGCACATGTTACCTCGAAATCTGCAACTGATCGTTCTACCTTTAATGTAAACAGATGGAAAGTTTCGTAAGCCCAGAAAGTTTGCCGCAAAGAGACGCCCCGAGACTTGGTTCAATACAGCAGGAGAAACAGTATAGCACTCAGAATAAGTAGTTGCGAGTGTCCCTATAGACCCTTCCACGTTCTGCGGGAGAAACCTCTTTGGGTGATGAATGTATGATTTTATTACTTTTCTATTTGAAATACGCAGTCTTTCTCAGACGTAATAAGTGGTGCTGAGGCACACTGGTGTTGCGGAGGATGGTGCTGAATTCTTAATTCTCTCCTTTCTAATATTCAGCTTAGCAAGGAGCCAAGAATAATGTTGTTTCCCTTTCTGGATGTACTAGTATGTAGAAAGGAATGCGAATCATTACATTGTGAAGTTTAACGGAGGTCCACGCTTACAGACCAGTAGCGTCATGCAAGAAGCTGTCATCATCCACATCAATGCAGCGTTCTACAGAAGACCCTCGTACAATAGAGTTCGAGCCATTTCAAATCCGTAGCATTTAAAAGGAGAATCGAACCACGTGCGGACAATTTTTCACCATGGAAAGTACAAATTCGCTGTTCATTTTGACGTGCATCTATGACAAAGAAAAAACTGCCGTAATAAACAAAAGGAGGAAGTGACAGAAGATTAGGATTTAAAGCCCCACCAACGATGGAGCACCCATTCGAATTGGGGAAGGAAATCGGCCGTTTTCTTACAAAAGAAATGACCCCAACGTTTTGGGGAAATGTCGGCAAAACTTTACTCTGGATCCAGCGTCTTATCACTGTATCACTTCACTCGTGCATAAGAAACAGATGTTTCTTCGTCTGATCAGCTTATCCTACGTTGAGAGGGTACCTTCAGTATTGAGAGAACCGTTGAAAAGAACTAATCTAAGTGGACTTTTCCCTTTTCACTCATGGACATGATCTCTTAGATTCTGTAAAAGACCCATTAGTTTCTATAAGGGGTTGCAGTGATCTGAAAGCAGACTTCAGTATACAGTTTCGTAAGGAATGCAAATGCCACTTGCCTGACACAAAATTAATAGCAATTTTTACGCAAATCCGCACTCTAGAAGCTCCGTGTGAGAGCTGTTCACATCTTGCTTTTGAAAGCCTCCCGTCCTTTTCTCATTATGCATAGTCTTTTTGTAGGCTCCGCAGAGTAATAGATGAAATGGTCTCCAATCCACTATTGCCACGGGTAGCACACGCATCGGATTCTGGAGCACTTGCACCAATCTACTGAAAGGAGTCGCAGATTTCTGGAAACAGGTAGAACAAAATCAAGCACAACCAGAAGAATTTCTTTGCAACAACTAAAATAAATTCTCTTCTGAAAGCTGGAATACCTAAACAAATCACGACTTTCTTACTGAACACAAAATACTCGTTACTGCTGTACAAAAGAACAAGATTCAGGGATCAGCATGCCCTTTGATCAGAGAATTTTCAAAGCAAAAGTAGCGGAAAGGGTTATGAAAACTGTCCCACATTTAGGAACAGCCTTCATTGTCTGCTGGAGGATTTTAGTTTCCATGACAGATTTCCTTTCGCCGGTGTGCAGAATTTCCATGCTCTACTTCACAGGCACAAATAAGGTATATGCAATAGTAAACGTTCATACGCCAATAACACAGAGAAGAAACAGATAAATAAAAAGTACTTGAAGAAATTATCAGCAAAATTCCTAATAAATGTATTATAATATTGCTAGGAGATTTTAATGCGCAACTGGACAGAAATAAAAAATACTGGATCATCTCCCCAGGACAGAGAAAACACGGTGCTCTCCAAGTTCAAATTTCGGTGAATATCAAATTGATCATGTTTCAATATCACCTTTGTTGACTTCAGGAAAGACTATGCGTCAGTCGATAGCAAGTAACTGTTACAAATTCTCCATGAATTGAGCTTAGGCAGTAAAACCACAGCTCTAATTAAGCAAACACTAACCAAACACTCATTCTGAATCGAAATTTAGAAATGAAATTTCTGGAAGTTATAAAATCAGACAGAGAGATGGTTTCTATCTGCTGCTCTGTAATTGTGTCGTAGGAAAGTCATAAGAGAATGGAGATACAGACAGATAGATTGTCTAACGTTTGCAGGCGATCTAGCTATTTTTTCAGACTCAGTAGAAACAAATACATTCTAGACAGACAGAATTTCTGAAAGAACGAGATGGAAAAGCAGGTTTACCTGTCTCCTTTGAGAAACCCAAACTTATCACTGGGATACTGAAAATTAAACGTGAAAAACTTGAGAGAGCTAACGAGTTCATGTACCTAGGAGAAATAACTGAACAAGATATTTCAGAAAAATAAGTCATTAAAGAAAGAGTTAAGATGAAAACAGGTGTACTACGTCACTAAGGATGTATGTAATAAGAAATTAAATCCTTCAATTCTAAACTTAGACATAACTCTATAGTAATTCGCCCAAAAGCACTTTAGGCAGTTGAATGTTTAACTATAAACATAAAGGAGATAATGGATTCACTGGAAATCGTAGAAAGAAAAAAACACTAAGGAAAATTCTGGGACCACTTAATGAGCAATCACAACACAGAAGACGTCGTAATAGTGAATGTTATGCATAGAATGAAAAAAATAAAGACGTAATTAGGAAAAGAAGAATAGCTTTTTACCGTCACATTCAAAGGATGAATTCCTTCAGAATGACAAAAAGATTGTTCATCTATTTAGGTAAATTAAAAATGGATGACACACTGCGCAAAGTAGTTGGAAGGGACATGAGCGAACTCCGAATTATTCCACAACGTACTGAAGAACGACTGTTATTCAGAGAGAAATTGCAATATTCCAAAAGTTTGCACGAAAAACCCAAGAATAAGACTGAAGTCAATTGGACACAAGAGAGAAGAAAGGAACATCGAGAAAGACCAAGAGAAATGTGCAAGAAAAGAAAGGAGATACAGTTAAAATAACCGTAGTCCCCAGTGGCTCGCGCTTAAGAAGAAGAAGATTTGTCCGATACGATCGTATGTGATTATCTCCTTGTATATCAATTTCATTTTCTATTTACGCGTCTGTCTCAGTGCTCGGATATAGGTTACAGTATTTTTTCCTTGTGTACCTTCTTTATACATCAATACTTTTTAAGGCTAATGGTTCTCTTTAATGTATCCTTCTCACATTCGAAACTCTCGTCTTAATGTTGTGAGCGTCAAGTTCCATGTATTTCACCTACGGTTTCAGGCATTTACGGGTATAGTCTTTGATGATCGATGATACCAGTTGGTCAAAGATTTTCTTGTCTAGATTAATTTTCGTTTCCTCAAGCTCTGTATTATATTTCATTCTGATAGGTTCTGATTCACTCTCTTTCCCGGCGCTGTAGGAACGACAACAAAACAGGCCAGTTCCATCTTTCGCTATGTTGTGTGGTAGTGCAACAGGAGAGTGGAAACTAGCCGTGTGTTTTGTTTTCGTAGGACCCTTAACTGATATGCAAGTCTGCGAACAGAATCACGATGTTATGGAAATTACGCCCAAGTGGGTTCATATTGATTCTGCACAACGTGCGTAACGCAATCCATAATGGTCCTGATATAAACCGTACGTAGGATGGCTAACCTCTTATACAATTTATTCCTTAAATTACTTGACCAAAGTTCCCCTCCAAAAACGACGTTGGGAAAGTATTCTGGTGGGATAAATGCCATCCTAAAAAATTACAATTACACTATTTTTTTCAAGTGGACCACAAAATTTCTCATGAATGTGCACAAGGAGCAATCATGTATATTAATGTAAACCAAACATGTAAACAGTCCTCGCTTGGAAGAGGTGTTGACAAGAACCTAGACACTGCATGGAGTCTAGTGTGCTTCTCTGCTACGAGAAGGGGAAGCCAAACGAACAAGTGATATTGCTAAACTAGTGGGTCATCGGACGCAGTACCATGATATCACCTAAGGAGGCAAAGCGGTTCTACGGATGGCAGCACTGAGAAACCTCAGTTCGAATCCAGGGTGGCTGAAAAATCAACTGAAACCCTACTTGTCAAAGCTGCGTATGTTACCGACAGTACTGAGCAAGCAGTATGCTGATGACGGCTGCTACTAGTCGTCAGCTCCGTTGCTTGGAGATGGGTTCCGTCTTGGAGACCGATCGACGCGCAAGCGATGGAAAAAAAAGGAAAAAAAACTGAGCGTTAAGCGTTGTCAGGGAGGCCGACCGGACAAGAGAAGCTGCGAATGAAATTATTCTGCAGCAAGGCCGGCAAAGTACACGACCGACTCATGCTGCGGCCAGGAGCCAACTCCCCTCCAAATTCTCTTTCACCCGCGCCCAGAGAGCGGCCGCGCCGCTGAGCCACAACTTGGTCAGTCGTCACCGACAGGCAAAGCTTTTGCCAATTATGGCCTTACAGCAAATCCGTCCAGACTCCCACTACCGTACTCCGTCAACCAAATCGCCAATATATTCCTCCCTGCCAATTCCCGATGGTGACTGCAAACATGCGCTGACGGTACAGTCGAGCAGTCTATCACAGCGTCCTTCAGAACTTCGTGCGGGAAACTTTTTGGCGACGGGCTCCAGTAGAATATGATAATTGGGGTGCGATGTCTGGTGCCGTTCTATCGGCTGTCCCGTTGAGCTCGGCGCCCATTTCGCCAAAACGTCCCAAACAATAGCACGCAGCAGCGCCGAGCTGGCGCGTTCCTGCCCAGATCTGAGGTTTTCACGAGAAAACTGCCCCCAGCCATTGCAAAAATACCGAGCCTCCTCCTCTCTGACTCCTGACATCATAAGAGAAAGCCACAAGCCATGAATCGGGACTCCGCCCACATTTCCCAGCGAGCGGACGTTCCCCCACCTCCTGCTCCTCACAGCCCAAAAGCTCCCGCTCATCTCCTACGCGAGAAGAACAGAATTACAATAAGTATGCATCCTGTTCCCGATGATGCACATGTCGGTACATAGCATCTGATTACTTATTTTGCATGACAGTGTGATATGGTAGCGAAAATATTGATTTGTACGCATGCAAATTAAGATTTTAGAAATGCAAGATAGGCTACTTTGATGACCATTAATAAGTGTATGAAGGGGCCAGAGGGCCTGGCGTCTTGCAACAGAAAACGTGCTGGGCTACACACTTCGTCACAGTCCACTTTCAAGCAAATCGTTAATGATATTGGCACAGTGTGGTTCAACATATTTTCTGCTTTGTGTTCTGGTCGCCTTGCGATAAGCGATAGCCTTGTGATGCGACAATCCAACAGTGAATCTGAATACTAAGGGGGTCTGAAACCACGATGACGAGTATGTGGTGCTATTCTGCACAATTTAATGCTGGCTTCCTATTGTGAATTGACTTTATTGACTTTAAAATCTTTGAAGTATGAAAGTGAAATGTTTATAACGGAAGTCAGCTTTAAATGATGGCAAAAATAGGACGCTGAATGCAGAGATAGATTAGTAATTTAGATATGATGTACTAAATTCTTAAACGAAATCGTTCCTCTATTGCTTGCCAGATTTCATTCCATGGAACCCTTTTTTCATCATGCCGATATGTAGTTAAATGCCGGAAGTCGTCGTTGTTAAGTGAGGAGCTTAGTGACACTAAACCATGTCATTGTTGAGTTATAATGCAATGAAATGATTTATATGATGATAATAATGAGACTTCATTAAAGACATAGCTTGCAGGTTCGACTTATAATTATTGAAATGCGTAAACGATAGCATGCTGATCGTGCTGGCGGGCAATCATTGCGACACCAAACCGAACATTCCAACGTATTTCACAGGCTCAAAAATACACAAAAGGTTTAAAAATTATTAGTTAATGGCGTTAAACTAAGAACAATTTAAGCTGAAATAAATTATCATTTCACTTTAAATTACTTGATTATTTTTATGCATGACCATTTCGTATAGCGGTCCAAGCAAGAAGAAGCAGGAAGACAACTCTGCATACTTCACTTTCATAAAACAATGGACAATTAAAAATTGAAACGATTAATTAATTAAGGCATAGAAGTGAATCTTGCATTCGGAAAAATGATGACATTGCTGGCCTCAGTGAAATGTAACAGTTCGTTTCAACCACTGACAGCAAAGTGACACACGGTCTCCCACATGCACACTTTAAGACGTCGTTGAAATTCGGTTAACTGATAGAAGTTATTATGCTCGATGACGCCCTCACGTCACGTCTGGCGTCTTTAAATATCACTACGATACTCTGAAAAACAGACCACTCTTTCAACAAGAAAAAGATTTGCTATAGTATCAGTGTTTTTATGTTCTGTACATGGTTTTTATTCTGGCTAGAGTATAGTGCTATAAAAGGCTATCATTACCGGCTTCTGACGATTTTCTGTATAAATATGATGTTCGACACTAAGTCTTTAGAGGTGCACATTTTTCATAATCTATTCGTTTATGATCTGTAAGAGTGCATGTCCACTTGTTGATAGCAGCATCACGGCTTACCAAATGTGCCTATTTCAGGTATCTCTCCTAATTATCGTCAGGCGTTTTCTATCTAAATTTTTAGCAGGTATTCATAATTTCGTTTTTGCAATGTGCAGACGAAGTCAGCTCTAACATATATTAGCTATCGCTCAGTGCGAGTTTTTTATGTGACGGCCAGTGTCAGTGGAAAACATTGTAATGTTTCTCGTTACAAATAAACGTGTTTCATTTTGTTATATTGGAATGTCATTTTATACAATGTTTTTAGGGGTACGGGATTTCATTCTTTCGGTAATTAGTCTCTCCTTACCTTACAGCAACGTGGTATCGATCTATTCATTTGGTGATTTTCATACGCGGAGGTCAGTTATATCATTGTAGATTATGATGTGATAGTTGTCTACACAACGTTTCTGCGAATGTTTATGTCACGTTCAAATGGATTATTAATACTTTCTTATTTTTCTGGTCACAGTGTCAATTTATAATGTATCAAAAAGTTATTTCAGTTTTATTTATGAACATCTGAGCATACAGTGTTAACATATAAAACCCTAGCTTCTGAATCGATTGTTCGAAAAACAATGATTTGTCTAAACATTCGATGTCAAATCCTTGATCTGTAGAATTATCTGTGATAAGCCCACTTTATTTCCCGAGCAGTTGTGTTAATTTTTAGTTTCTATTCAGTTGCGGTGTTACAAGCTGAAGTTTGCCTAAGTGAATCCTTATGTTTAGCATTGTAGCCAAGAGTAACAAATTGTAACCAAAAGTAGGTACATTAATGTGTCTGATGGAAGACGAGGACTTTAATCTATAAAATGACCAGAAACATCACTTCCACTTACAGTATAGAGAAATAGAAATGACTCCAGGACTGTAATAGAATGCATACAAAGAACTTTTGTAAGGATCAACAATAGAAAACATAAGCAGAAATATGTTGCATTTCCTGTTATCAGACATATGTTAAAGAACTGCAACACATCTGTCATTTTGATGTAAGACGCAATTATAAACGAACATTCAATGATATTTAGTAATCGAGAGCACTAGAAGAAACATTACAGTGGCCACCCGATAGAGCGGTCCCAAGTTAGTACGATGTCGGTTTAATGATTTCTGCCAAGAGGGACAGCAGAACTCAAGGAACAACAGACTCCAGCAGCTACTAAGTAGAACTGCTGCGCAGCGCTAGCAGACATACTAAGTACAGAGTTGGCACACCTGATGGACCGAGCCGGGCACGGAAGTCGTGGCCAACAAGTGTTCACCGATATGACAGATTCTAGAAGCCGTTCATTAAGTGCAGTAACTAAGTTCCAGTAAGGATATTTTATCCTACTTTATGCTCCTTTTTTTAAAAAAAGCCCTGGATCATAGTAAAAAACAGTAGAAATTATCGTGGTAAGGATGTGGAAACATCGCGTTTCGAAAATGGTTCAAATGGCTCTGAGCACTATGGCACTTAACTTCTGAGGTCATCAGTCCCCTAGAACTTAGAACTACTTAAACCTAACTAACCTAAGGACATCACACACATCCATGCCCGAGGCAGGATTCGAACCTGCGACGGTAGTAGCAGCGCGGCTCCGGACTGAAGCGCCTAGAACCGCTCGGCCACAGAAACATCGCGGAAAAATATGCCCAATGTGATGTTGTACCGAACTGTGTTAGTACTGTGGCTACGCGGCTTGTTGTTGACCAGTCACTAATGAGGTCGATAACAGCAACAGAGAGAGAGAGAAGGATCAATAAACATACGCCCGCCACGCCTTCCGTAGCCGATTTGCCTCGAGGCGTGTGCTGTCTCGCTCAGCGCTGTCTGTCCGCCAAGGTGGTTACATTATATGTGCTTTTCGTTCCAGGGATCCGTAGTGAGGACATCCTCAATTCTATAGAACATGTCACAAAACTAGAATACACAACACACATTTACAAAGAAAGAGATACTGATGTACCTTCCACAGATCCCAAGTGAAATGGTTCTCACGGTTATGAAATAAGTCAAAAGAAATCTTAAATATATCTTCATTTACATTTGAGCAAGCAAGAAAGGAAACAAAACAAAAATGTAGAGTAGGAAATGAAATCCATGGAGAAGAAATAAAAACTTTGAGGTTTACCTATGACATTCTAATTCTGTCAGAGACTGCAAAGGACCTGGAAGAGCAGTTGAACAGAAAGGACATTGTCTTGAAAGGAGGATATAAGACGAACGTCAACAAAAGCAAAACGAGGATAATGGAATGTAGTTGAATTAAATCAGGTGATGCTGAGATAATTAGATTAGGAAATGAGACACTTAAAGTAGTAAAGGAGTTTTGCTATTTGGAGAGCAAAGTAACTGATGATCGTGGAAGTAGAGAGGATATAAAATGTAGATCGGCAATGGCGAGGAAAGCGTTTCTGAAGAAGAGAAATTTGTCAACATCGAGTATTGATTTAAGTGTCACGAAGTGTTTCCTGAAAGTATTTGTATGGAGTGTAGCCATGTATGGAATTGAAACATGGACGATAAAAAGTTTAGACAAGAAGAGAACAGAGGCTTTCGAAATGTGGTTCTACAGAAGAATGCTGATGATTAGATGGATAGATCACGCAACTAATGAGGAGGTACTGAATAGAATTGGGGAGAAGAGGAATTTGTGCCACGACTTGACTAGAAGAAGGGATCGGTTAGTAGGACATGTTCTGCGGCATCAAGGGATCACCAATTTAATATTAGAGGGAAGCGTGGTGGGTAAAAATCGTAGGGGGAGACCAAGAGATGAATACACTAAGCAGATTCAGAAGGATGTAGGTTGAAGTAGGTACTGGGAGATGAAGAAGGTTGCACAGGATAGGAGAGCATGGAGAGCTGCATCAAACCAGTCTCTGGACTGAAGATCACAACAACAACAGAACCAGGGACGAAACAGTGGGTGAAAGTTTTTTTGAAAATGAATAATTATTAAAGAACTAGTACAGAATATTTTGAAGCTACATCTATGAAAACTGGCATCTGACCTCTTGGTTAGAAATTAAAAAGAGGAACTTCAGTGTTGTTTTTGGAAATCCGGCACACTAAAGGAGTGAAATAGGAGACGAAAAGTTTTGTAAAAGCATTTTCAAATTTAAATCTATGAAAAATTGTATTTATCTTCTCTGTTAGAAATTAAAAAATGCCTGTTGTACTGTTTTTAGAAATTCAAACCCTAAGGGGCTATATGGGAGATGAAAATTTTTAAGAAAATACTATGTTATCTTAAAAAAATTTAAAGTTGAATGTACGATAACTGTTATTTCACTTCTCTGTTGGACATAAAGAAAAAGGTGTTAGGGGATGAAAATTTCTTTGGAAATGTCACGACAGGACGCAAAAGGTACGGTTAAGAAAAAGGTTGGACTTCAACTACCAGAACCGCTTTTTGATCAGAAGTACAATCGGAAAACGCCATTCATCTATGGCCCTAATTTGTGCGAAAAGTTTAGAAGGTGTTGCAGTTTATGAGCAACATAAGAAATCGATTAAGGAAACCCAAAAACATTTGTGCAGACCATACGGTCTACTCGAGCGAAGCAGTGGGCGCTAAGCTAGTGATGTATGTACAACAGTCGATTGTACTAAGGAATTCGTCAACGGAGTAGGAGTTGGCCACCGTTTGATCCTTTAGGCTTATCTCAAACTCAACTCTATTAATAGTTAAGTTTTTATGGCTACTGACAAGTCATTAAAAGTGTGTAGCCTATTCCTGAATAACGACACCTCTCTCGATCAAAGTAGTCTTTGTGGAGTTTATTCCTATTTCTGGCACGGATTCCGTCAACTGAGATATTGATTTTAAAAAGAGCTGTATTATTTATGACAAATTTAAGATAAAAAAACGAAATATAAAAAGTTATTGGTTCCGAAAGCCCATATCCATGATGTTTCATTGAATGGTTCGCACACTAACACTTGTTAATGGCCCAGCATTGAAATTTGCAGCAATTTGCGAAATTGTTGCACTTTTGTCACGTTGAACGATTCTCTTCAGCCGTCGTTGGTCTCGTTCCTGCAGGACCATTCTCCGGCCGTAGCGACGTCGGAGACTTGATGTTTTATCGGACACCTAATATTCACGGTACACTCGTGAAATGGCCGTGCGGGAAAATCCCCACTTCATTGCTACCTCGGAAGTGCTGCGTCCCATCGCTCCTACGCCGACTATTACACCATCTTCAAACTCACTTAAATCTTGATAACCAGCCATTGTAGCAGCAGTGACCGATCAAACAACTGCGCCAGACACTTGTTGTCTTGTACAGGTGTTGCCGGCCATAGCACCGTATTCTAAAAAAAATGGTCAAATGGCTCTGAACACTATGGGACTCAACTGCTGAGGTCATTAGTCCCCTAGAACTTAGAACTAGTTAAACCTAACTAACCTAAGGACATCACAAACCTCCATGCCCGCGGCAGGATTCGAACCTGCGACCGTAGCGGTCTTGCGGTTCCAGATTGCAGCGCCTTTAACCGCACGGCCACTTCGGCCGGCGCACCGTATTCTCTTGGGTCGGGTTGTTTTGGGGAAGAGACCAAACAGTGAGGTCATCGGTCTCATCGGATTAGGGAAGGATGGGGAAGGAAGTTGGCCGTGCCCTTTCAATGGAACCATCCCAGCATTTGCCTGGAGCGATTTAGGGAAATCACGGAAAACCTAAATCAGAATGGCCGGACGCGGGATTGAACCGTCGTCCTCCCGAATGCGAGTCCTGTGTGACCGTATTCTGCCTGTTTATACATCTCTATAATTGAACACGCATGTCTGTACCAGTTTCTCTGGCGCTTCGGTGTAATTACGTCATGACTAGTTATATCCTACACTTATTTATTACTCTCACAGTAACTTCAAAACATGTGTGGTTCCGATAATGTACCGTTATCTTCGTGGAACCCTGCCTTTATAACGATTTCCGCTACTGTATTTGTTTCCGCGCCTGCTCTGTTGCGGTGCGTTAACGTCTGGCACTGATCAATGATGCAACGTCACAGCGCTGCCTTTGCTAAACCCATACTCTGGCAGCAGTGTCTATTGGAAACACAGCAATGTTCCCGGCGGTCCGCCTAAAGCGTCGCGGGACAGGAGGGCTGTACAGAGTACGGTGTAAAGCGGCAATAGCCAAAGCGGGGCCCGTGGCTGTGGCGGCGCGCGCCGCTTCAGGAATGCCCGAGGCCTTCGCTGGGTGAGTGAGTCACGCGGCTCACGGCCGACCAACCGACGGCTCGCAGCAACGCCGTCTCCCATTCTACGTGCTGGCGGAAATACAGCACCGGCGCCGGCTTCGCAGAATTCTCAAAATAAAATCTGGCTGTCAGAGCGATCGTGACCTGCACAGCACAACACGGAGACGCCAATAGCTAGACGTCAAATCCTCCGTTGGACCAAGTCGAACAGCGGGCGTAAAATGGCTTCGCGCTGTATGCATTTACAGCAGTGGTTCCCCCAAACTTGCTGAATCAGTTACCCCTGACTGCAAACAGATGTCAACTAATAACCACCACACTCTCTCTCCTTCACTATTAACATTAACTTAAAAATGAAAGAAATGTTTCTTTGAACATTTTCATTTTTAAAATGACGAAAAATAAATGCTACGCAGTCTTTGTAAATTTTCATTAAACGACGAAATAAAGAACAGGATGATAATTGGTACTACTTATCTGTTACATCCTATTTTTATATAGAACAAGGAAACAATTCTAATTGGATGGTGAGCGCTACACTGTGTGATCAAAATTATCCGGACACCCCCAGAAACACACGTTTTTCGTATTAGGTGCATTATGCGGCCACCTACTGCCAGATACTCCATATCCGCGACCTTAGTAGTCATTAGAAATCGTAAGAGAGCAGAATGGGCGCTCCGCGGAACTCACAAACTTCGAACGTGGTCAGGTGATTGGGTGTTACACTGTACGCGAGATATCCACACTCCTTAACATCCCTATGTCCACTGTTCCCTATGTGATAGTGAAGTGAAAACGTGAAGGGACACGTACAGCGCAAAATGGTACAGGTCGACCTCTCCAGCTGACCGACAGAGACTACCGACAGTTGAAGAGGGTCGTAACGTGTAATAGGCAGACATGCATCCAGACCATCACACAGGATTTCCAAACTGCATCAGGATCCACTGCAAGTACTATGACAGTTAGGCGGGAGGTGAGAAAACTTGGATTTCATGGTCGAGCGCCTGCTCATAAGCTAAACATCACGCCGTAAAATGCCAAGCGACGCCTAGCTTGGTGTAAGGAGTATAAACATTGGACGATCGAACAGTGGAAAAACTTTATATGGAATGACGAATCACACCACACAGTGGCAATCCAATGGCAGGCTGTGGGTATGGCGAATGCCCGGTGAACGTCATCTGCCAGCGTGTGTAGTGCCAACAGTAAAATTCGGAGGCGGTGGTGTTACGGTGTGGTCGTGGTTTTCATGGAGGGAGCTTCCACCTCCTGTTGTTTTGCTTGGCACTATCACAGCACAGGCTTACATTGATGTTTTAAGCTCCTTCTTGCTTCCCACTGTTGAAGAGAAATCCGGGGATGGCGATTGCATCTTTCAACACGATCGAGCACCTGTTCATAATGCGCGACCTGTGGCGGAGTAGTTACACGATAATAAGATCCCTGTAATGGACTGGCCTGTTCATTCCTGACTTGAATCTTACAGAACACCTTTGGGATGTTTTGTGAAGCCGACTTCGTGCCAGGCCTCACCGACCGACATCGATACCTCTCCTCAGTGTACGAGGTTTGTCCGGAAAATACGTATAAAAGTTGAATAATAACTTTATTTTACAATTATTCAGGTATATGGTCTCCTTCAAAGTACTCGCCCTGAGACGCGATACACTTCTGCCAACGCCGTTTCCACTGTTGATAACATTGCTGAAAGTCTTCAGTTGTGATGTTATTCAGATGCCTTGTCGTTTGCGCCTTGATGGCTTCCACATCTCCCAAGTGCCGCCCCCGAAGCACCATTTTGCATTTCGGGAGCATGAAGAAGTCACACGGGGCTAAATCGGGTGAATAAGGCGGGTGGTCTGTCACGATGATTAAGCTTCGGGCAAAAAACTCGCGCACAACGAGCGACGTGTGAGCGGGCGCATTGTCGTGATGAAGGATCCACCTGCCCCCTTTTGCCAACTACGGTCGAACTCGGGCCACACGAGCTCTGAGACATGTCAGAACTTCAACGTAAAAATTTCCGTTCACTCTCTGGCCGGGAGGGACACATTCCTTGTGAACAATGCCCCTAGAATCAAAGAAAACAATCAACATTGTCTTCACATTGGACCTAGATTTTCGCGACTTTTTTGTTCTCGGTTCTCCTGCTAGTTTCCATTCCTTGCTTCGAGATTTGAGCTCCACATCGAATTCGTAAAACCAGGACTCGTCTCCAGTGATGACTGGGTTGAGAAAGTCCCCTCGTTCCTCTGCTTCCAAGCAATCCTCACAGCACTCAACCCTCTTTGCTTTCTGTTCTGGCGTCAAGTGCTTCGGTACGATTTTCGCACACAATTTCTTCATGTCAAGTTTTTGAGGCAGGATTTATTGAACGATTGTTTTGGGGATTGACAGCTCGTCAGCAATCATTCCGACTGTCAATCTATGGTCTTTAAGAACACAAGCCCGAATTCGTTCAACATTTGCATCGGAACTCGATGTCGACGGGCGTGCTGGGCGAGGGTCATCGTTCACTTCTTCTCGGCAGTCCCGGAACCTTTTTAACCACTTGTTCACGGTTGGTTCCTTCAGAGAAGTGTCTCCGTGAACCTGTTTCAAACATTCAAAAATCTCACGGCCATTCTTGCCTAGCTTTGTAAACTTGATGTTGACTCGCTGTTCCTCAATCAGAGAGAGCTCCATGCCGACGGCAGGTGAAAAAGGGTAACTGTCAACAAGCTGCCGCACACTCCCACCTTCACGCAGAGTGCTCTGACTCGAACTGAGCGTTGATGGGATTGATTACAGCAGTAGTCCCACCTGGCGGTGATTGCAACTTGTAGCATAAAGACATTACTCAACTTTTATACGTATTTTCCGGACAAACCTCGTAGTACTCAGTGAAGAAGGGGCTGCCATTCCCCAAGAAACTTTCCTGCATCTGATTGAAAGTATGCCTGCAAGAGGGTAAGCTGTGATCAAGGCTAAGGGTGACCCAACATCATATTGAAATCCAGGATTACCGAATGAGGGTGCCACGAACTTGTAAGTAATTTTCAGCCAGATGTGCGGATACCTTTGATCACATAGCGTACGTATAGCTCGTTCTCAGAAAAGAAAGCTAATTGTACACATTGCGCGCAGACACATGTTACAAAATATGCAGCCGGCCGGTGTGGCCGAGCGGTTCTAGGCGCTTCAGTCTGGAACCGCGCGACGGCTGCGGTCGCAGGTTCGAATCCTGCCTCGGGCATGGATGTGTGTGATGTCCTTAGGTTAGTCAGGTTTAAGTAGTTCCAGGGGACATATGACCTAAGATGTTGAGTCCCATAGTGCTCAGAGCCAGTTTTTAAAGAACATGTTGACTCTGAAACTTGACATGGGCGTCCTACACGAGTGAAGGACTTGTTCTAATAAGCAGAAGTGATGTAGCTATGATGGTCGTCAACCTTTGAAACGAATAGGCACTAGAAGAAGAAGTATGACTTGCCCCCCTCCCATTCCCCACCCGCCCCCTTCCCCATGCACCCAACGCCTCCAGAACAGAGGTATTGTTCCGTGGCGCCTGGGAAGTGATGCCTGCCTAATAAAACACTGATCACTGTCGTGCAAACCATCCACTAACTTTGGAAATTTTCTCTCCTTCCTTCCAACAGTGTCTAATTTCCGTATGTTTGCCCTCTATTACTTGAACAAATTTACTATTGTGATACATACTAACTGTAATTCTAAATTGTACTTCGTCATACGGGAGGACTAACGAAAAGCGTAAATCTAGTTGGAAGAAATATCCCAGCTCTCGGACGGAGACTCACATACATGGAAAACTGACACTGTGTTGTGGAATTTGTGCTTGTCTTTATTCTAAATTTGTTTGCGAAAAATCTCTCATCTTGAAAAAAAAAAGAAGCTCCATAGCTGTTTGCGATTAGCACAGTCTTGTATGTGTGGAGCATAGTGGACTACTTTTCAGGTGTATGAGATTCGTAGCAGAGTGGAGTAACAGTGAATGTTGAGGGCGTGCCTTTGTGGACGATTGCCGAATAGTCTCTCTCGCTTGCGAATGCATCAGATGTGGCCAAAATCTCTGACTCGTGAAAGACAGCTACTATATCGTTAAAACTGTTGTGGAAAATTTCGAGGACAGAATTCCAGACTTCAGTCTACGAATATACCGCTTCTGAAGAATTAGGCTAATAATAACTCACGCAACGGAACGTAAACAGCCAATTTCCCAACAGTTCATTCGTGAGTGGAAGAGACATGAAATTTAATACATAGTACAAGGAAAACTGCTCTGCTAAGAACTTTGGCATTATGTGATGAGTACAGACATACACACATATTTTCCAAAAAAAAAAACAAAAATAATGGTTCAAATGGTTCTGAGCACTAAGGGACTTAACATCTGAGGTCATGAGTCCCCTAGAACTTAGAACTACTTAAACCTAACTAACCTAATGACATCACACACATCCATGCCCAAGGCAGGATTCGAACCTGCGACCGTAGCAGTCGCGCGGTTCCGGACTGAAGTGCCTAGAACCGCTAGGCCACTGCGGCCGGCGTATTTTACCAGCGCTTCTTATTAATTCAAGCCAACTCTGTCATTTTACAAAACTGTTATAGATTATAAACTTATTCTTCTATAGCAGTCTTCTCCATAGGGAAAAAAATCTCTTTACCTTCTGTTCATGTCATGTCATGTGTTCAGAAACAAAGGAACCAATCCACTTAAACACATTGGAGGGAAAGTGGTCTGAGATAATGTTTTGTCTTGAAAATCTGATTCTTTGTGGAAACGTTGATTTCTTATGCAGACAGGTGAACTGGAACACGGACTACGTTTTCCCGTTATTGAAACTCCAGATTGCCAAAAAGATCGAGTAGTCGAGCCTAGCAGTTCGCTGATTGGTGTATGACGCATCCCGTCGCACACTAGCAGTCCTTCTATGGCAATGCTAGCTAGCGTTTCCCACTTCGCCGACTGGCTGCGGTGTTACCGCAAGCGGCAAGGCTACGAGATGACGAGGAAAGCACACGATGACGTCACTCGCCACTCCCCGAAAAGACGGCGCGGAACTGTAGGCGGAAGAGCGCGGCGCATCAGTTAGGCGCTGGGCGAGGCCACGTGCTGACCGACACGTCACACAGGCTCACGACGCCGAGCTTGCTCTGTGGTTGCGTGACAAATACAACCAACTTTTCCATTACATTCGCGTTTCTCGATTTCATGTTCTTCCATCTGAACCGCACTGTCTACAGTTTTGTGTTCACATATGAAACAGAAATTTACGTAGCGTGTAATCTCCCAGTACACACCTGATATGTTTCACTTGTATTGCATCACAGTACAGTAAACGCTGCAGAAGCGATGGTCACTGCTAAATTCGACAACACTTACAAGGGATGGAGAAATTTCTCACCTGCAACAGATATGGCACTGCACCTAACAAAATTTTGATTTGTGTTATGTTGGTACAAATTGCACAATAACGTAACTCAGGTGTCAACTGCAGATTAATTTTGTTTATATGGAGTGTTCAAATAGTTTCATTACGTTTGTGTCGCTCCAGTGAAGAAGCTGCGATACTACCGGGTGACCAAAAAGTCAGTATAAATTTGAAAACTGAATAAATCACTGAATAATGTAGATAGAGAGGTACAAATTGATACTCATGCTTGGAATGACATGGAGTTTTATTAGAACCAAAAAAATACAAACGTTCAAAAAATGTCCGACAGATGGCGCCTCATTTGATCAGAATAGCAATAATTAGCATAACAAAGTAAGACAAAGCAAAGATGATGTTCTGTACAGGAAATGCTCAATATGTCCACCATCATTCCTCAAAAATAGCTGTAGTCGAGGAATAATGTTGTGAACAGCACTGTAAAGCATGTCCGGAGTTATGGTGAGGCATTGGCGTCGGATGTTGTCTTTCAGCAGCCCAAGAGATGTCGGTCGATCACGATACACTTGCGACTTCAGGTAACCCAAAGCCAATAATCGCACGGACTGAGATCTGGGGACCTGGGAGACCAAGCATGACGAAAGTGGCGGCTGAGCACACGATCATCACCAAACGACGCGCGCAAGAGAAATTTAACGCGTCTAGCAATATGGGATGTTCTTTTGGTTGTAATGAAACCCCATGTCATTCCAAGCATGTGTGTCATTTTTTACCTCTCTATCTACATTATTCCGTGGTTTATTAAGTTTTCAAATTTATACTGACTTTTTGATCACCCGGTATGTCGACACATCTCTTTTTGGTTGATTTATGTACGATGAGTATTCGACGCAAGTGGTAAAGCGGTATAAGCAGCCGGCTACTTCATTCAAACAGTAAATAGCGAGAAATTGTATTTATCGTGGTGGCACTTCTTTTGAAGGTCATCCACGTGAATGACGTACCAAAACTACAACACCAGATAGAAACAATACGGTACTGGGCGATCGACGACCAAAGGCGGGCGAGATAGTTGACGCTATGTCAGTATTTGAAAAGACACTGTGGTGCTTTGATCGATAAGAACTGAATGTGAAGTGGTATTATGCTGGATGTGCGATGCATATTTTGATTGGTGGCCGAAAGCAAATAGGAAAGGAATTACTCGGTACATTTTAGATTGTTTTAGAAGGAACTGAACGGTGTTTCTGCGCCAAATTATTACTCCCGAGGAGACACAGATCAACCTCTTCACGCATGAAACAGGATAGTAATCAAAGGAGAAGTAGGGATGGGGGCAGTGGAATTAGAAGAGAGAGGGTCTGTAGCCCTACACCAAAAAAGTGAAGAGATTTCATTGGATGGAGAGGTTATGGGTCATGTTCCATGTTTCCTGGCATATAGAACTGAATCACCTTGTAGCTGCTACGTAGGTGGTGGCGTAAGAATTGATGAACAGGATATAAAAATAAACGAGTGTGGGTCAGAATTAAAACGAAATCGTCTTTCGTTAGGATAACTTATTTGCCTGCAAACAGCATTTGGCAACGGAAAAACTGAGGGATGTTGCAGTGCGAATTGTTGTTATATTCCTCCTGATAACTTGATTTAGCACCATTCGAGATCCCCCTGTTCCCACACCTAAGGAAATTTATGGCTGGGGAACTAGAGAGAGTCCAGTAAAAAAGTCATGAAAGTCCCAGGTGGATATTCTTCTGAGATTGCGGTTCTAAGACGGAATCTACACGCTTGGTAAAAGAAGCTTAGGCATAGAATATTGACCTAAAGGGAACTACGCCGAAAAATAAGAGCATATTGGAACTGACGTACCGTTCCAACTGTGTTTAACTCTCCTCAAAGAAAAGTTTGAAGTATTACAGTATTCATCAATTTCAAACTCACAAAAGAACCTAAAAAGTACGGCCTTACGCGAGAATAAAATGTTGATATTGTTCAGTATTTTAGCTGTAAAGTTTGCCCTGTAAAGTTTGCCCATTATATTAAAGATAGTCCAGTCTGGAGATCTGAGCACACCTAACAAAGATAAATAGAAGATGTTCACTCTCTGTTTCCTAACAGAAAGAAATCCTTTAAAATTGTTTACTGAATCGACCCTACCGAGTTTCCGTCTCTTTATCAAACACCAAATTTCATCCGATACAGGGAGAATGAAGGAAACAGGGAGCACTATTTTAATGGTATAATGACATAATAGGCAAAAGCTGTACCGTACGTGAGTGATCGACCAAAGTAGAGAAAAAAAAACTATTATTCTTTTTTTTACTCAACCATCGCAACATGTAACTAAGTAAAAAGTGAAGTTAACATTATATATTATTTCTTTTTTCGAGAGTATCAACAATATCCCCTAAAGGGGTGAGTTATTAATGCTAGCAGAAGTGAAGCAAATTTTTAGTATACATTGTGAAATGTTGAACTTAAATGCGTCGAGAAAGTATCTGTTGCCGCTCTACTATAAAGCTTAATTTATTATTAGTGTGACTAAATTGTTTTTTCGCAGATTCTTGCAACCACATTATGTTTACTTCTTCTTTCTTATTTTAAAGAATATTTCAAGTTTTAAATTAACTCACGCACACTGTTTAATTTATGCTATAAAAATCTAGAAAGAAAGGAGTGAAATAACATAAAAAAACCATGCAATTTTAAACCTTATAATGGAACTGTAATTATCAAGTGTTGTGAAGCGTAACATAGTGTGAAACTGCCTGTTAAGACGTTTAATGTCGTGAGTTGGTGAAATGGAGTTACGGTCGTTTACTGGTATTGTGTGGGGGCGTCGCTGCGACCTATGACAGTGCAACTAAGCACCGTATCAATGCACCTATCGCGTAACCCAGTGTCCCTTAGTAGGACACTACATCATGTTGTAATCTGATTTCCTCTCTCATTATGTGTCGACACTACCGCGCAGTCGAACATCACTTGATAGATCTGCAAAAGACATTTTTACACTATTGATAGAGAAAATATCCCGTCGAAAAAGGTGTGATACAGTCGTGAAAACATTTCTTTCATAACTGGCGGGATTTAATGGTTTTCACGTTGTAATCCAGATTTTCAGCGTTTAGCCCAAACCGAAGTGAGCGAATAGTAGATTTATTTGTCGAATAAAAATACTGTAACAGTACTGGAAAGTCCAGCAAGCACATCGCATTTTGAGTTTCGAAGAAGAGAAACACTGATACTTACTTCCTAACATTCGACGAGCGAAAATACACTACATCTACATCTACATGATTGCTCTGCAATTCACATTTAAGTGCTTGGCAGAGGGTTCATCGAAGCACAATTATACTATCTCCCTACCATTCCACTCCCGAACAGCGCGCTGGAAAAACGAACATCTAAACCTTTCTGTTCGAGCTCTGATTTCTCTTATTTTATTTTGATGATCATTTCTACCTATGTAGGTTGGGCTCAACAAAATATTTTCGCATTCGGAAGAGAAAGTTGGTGACTGAAATTTCGTAAATAGATTTCGCCGCGACGGAAAACGTCTTTGCTTTAATGACTTCCATCCCAACTCGCGTATCATATCTGCCACACTCTCTCCCCTATTACGTGATAATACAAAACGAGCTGCCCTTTTTTTACACCCTTTCGATGTCCTACGTCAATCCCACCTGGTAAGGATCCTACACCGCGCAGCAATATTCTAACAGAGGACGAACGAGTGTAGTGTAAGCTGTCTCTTTAGTGGACTTGTTGCATCTTCTAAGTGTCCTGCCAATGAAACGCAACCTTTGGCTCACCTTCCCCCCAATATTATCTATGTGGTCTTTCCAACTGAAGTTGTTCGTAATTTTAACACCCAGGTACTTAGTTGAATTGACAACCTTGAGAATTGTACTATTTATCGAGTAATCGAATTACAACTGATTTCTTTTGGAACTCATATGGATCACCTCACACTTTTCGTTATTTAGCGTCAACTGCCACCTGCCACACCATACAGCAATCTTTTCTAAATCGCTTTGCAACTGATACTGGTCTTCGGATGACCTTACTAGACGGTAAATTACAGCATCATCTGCGAACAACCTAAGAGAACTGCTCAGATTGTCACCCAGGTCATTTATATAGGTCAGGAACAGCAGAGGTCCCAGGACGCTTCCCTGGGGAACACCTGATATCACTTCAGTTTTACTCGATGGTTTGCCGTCTATTACTACGAACTGCGACCTTCCTGACTGGCCATTAAAATTGCTACACCAAGAAGAAATGCAGATGATAAACGGATATTCATTGGACAAATATATTATACTAGAACTGACATGTGATTACATTTTCACGCAATTTGGGTGCATAAATCCTGGGAAATCAGTACCCAGAACAACCACCTCTGGCCGTAATAAAGGCCTTGATACGCCTGGACATTGAGTCAAACAGAGCTTGGGTGGCGCGTTCAGGTACAGCTGCACATGAAGCTTCAACACGAAACCACAGTTCATCAAGAGTAGTGACTGGCGAATTGTGACGAGCCAGTTCCTCGGCCACCATTCACCAGACGTTTACAAATGGTGAGAGATCTGGAGAATGTGCTGGCCAGGGCAGTAGTCGAACATTTTCTGTTTCCAGAAAGGCCCGTACAGGACCTGCAACATGCGGTCGTGCATTATCCTGCTGAAATGTAGGGTTTCGCAGGGATAGAATGAAGGGTGGAGCCACGGGTCGTAACACATCTGAAATGTAACGTCCGCTGTTCAAAGTGCCGTCACTGCGAACAAGAGGTGACCGAGACGTGTAACCAATGGCACCCCATACCACCACGCCGGGTGATACGCCAGTATGGCGATGACGAATACACGCTTCCAAGGTGCGTTCACCACGATGTCGCCAAACACGGATGCGACCCATCGTGATCCAGTAACAGAATCTGGATTCATCCGAAAAAATTACGTTTTGCCATTCGTGCACCCAGATTCGTCGTTGAGTACACCATCGGAGGCGCTCCTGTGTGTGATGCAGCGTCAAGTGGAGCCGCAGCCATGGTCTCCGAGCTGATAGTCCATGCTGCTGCAAACGTCGTCGAACTGTTCGTGCAGATGGTTGTTGTCTTGCAAACGTCCCCATCTGTTGACTCAGGGATCGAGACGTGGCTGCACGAACCGTTACAGCCATGCGTATAAGATGCCGTTCATCTCGACTGCTAGTGATACGAGGCCGTTGGGATCCAGCACGGCGTTCCGTATTACCCTGCTGAACCCACCGATTCCATATTCTGCTAACAGTCATTGGATCTCGACCAACGCGAGCAACAATGTCGCGATACGATAAACCGCAATCTCGATAGGCTACAATCCGACCTTTATCAAAGTCAGAAAGGTGATGGTACGCATTTCTCCTCCTTACAAGAGGCATCACAACAACGTTTCACCAGGCAACGCCGGTCAACTGCTGTTTGTGTATGAGAAATCGGTTGGAAACTTTCCTCATGTCAGCACGTTGTAGGTGTCGCCACCAGCGCCAACCTTGTGGTGTAGCAATTTTAATGGTCAGTAGTGTACTAGTTTAACAAGCGGCTAATGATTAGTGTTAACAGGGACCACATATCTCTCGGGTGAAGAAGATATCCTTTTACCAAGTGTCAACGAGAATTTTGAGAGTGGATGAGTAGCTGCGAGTGTGAGTATTTACCATTAATAGTTCTTGAAAATCTGAAGCCTTTTGCTGAAGATATTGTTGAGGAGTACCAAACAGATTTTCGGGTGGGGAACGTCAACCGAGAATCAAAGTATCACCGTGAGACAAATCTGGGAGGAGTGCTGGGAATTCCGCCATCGGTAACTGGTAACATTTGTAGATTTTTCCAAACCGTATGATAGTATACGCAGATTACGTATGCACATTATCCTGAGGGAGCTTGGCATCCCAATGAAGTTAATTAACTTGGTGAAGATGTGTGCAGCAGAGGTAACATCGAAGTTGAAATTTCAGGGGGAGGGATCCAAGAAATTCAACATCTGAACACGTGTGAGGCAAGGTGATGCCATTTCACCATTACTTTTTAATTTGTCCCGGAAGAAAGTAATTATGGAAATGACAAGTGAGAGCAAAGGGGTGTGGCTAAATGGAAGAACACTGCTATTGGGATATGCAGACGACATTGCAACCATAGCGGAGTCAGAGAAAGAGATGGCAGAAACCGTAGATGACTTAGTAAAGAATGCCAGTAAGACTGGACTGAGAATTAATACGGAGAAGACCGAAATGGTAGAAGTACCTAGAGAAGTCCCTAATAATGCCCTATTATTGTTTAGAAAATAGCCAGTGTGGAAATTTTTTTAAATAGCTTGGCACCTAGTTCAATAGACATAACAAACAAGAAATAAATCAACGTATTGTCAATTGGTCTAAAACTTATCAACCTGGAGCAGATATCATCAGAAAACTGCCAGTTAAGGCTAAACTTAAAGTTTACAATGCAGTGGGGGGGGGGGGGGGGGGGTTGCTGTTTGGGACAGAAATGTTACGCGCCACAAAAAAGATGAAGAGAACCTGCCGATCTTTGAATGGAAAATCATCAGAAAGATCTCTGGACCAATTCACGAGGAGAACACATGGCGCCGTAGAAAGAGCCGGGAATGGTACGACCTGATTAAACAACTGAACAGTGTCAGGGAATGAAAGCGCAGAGAATACGCTTGGCAGGACCCATTGCCAGATGACCAGAAAGATGCCAGGCCAAAGCTGTGCTTACGGGAAAACCCGATGGAGCCCGTCCAATTGGAAGACCTGGTGATAACTGGCTGTTGTGTGATGTCCTTAGGTTAGTTGGGTTTAAGTAGTTCTAAGTTCTAGGGGACTGATGACCATAGATGTTAAGTCCCATAGTGCTCAGAGCCGTTTGAACCATTTTTGGAAGACCTGGTAAGGGATGTGAAGGTGATCTGCAGAGCAGCAGATAGGTGTCCATGAGAACTGGTGCACAGGATCACCTTCTATGGAGGTACATTGTAAGGTCGGCGCACGATCTTCAGTGTCTGCGATCGCCGAAGTATATGTAAGTATATGTGTCTGAGTAGGTAGCATGTAGGATATCCTTTTATCCTTTGGGTGGGCTATTTCGTAACTTTAGAAAAGACGTCTGATTTTCTAAGGCATAGTATGAAGAAGGCCATGTGACAACAGAGAAGACAGGATAAATGTATGTAAAGTATTAAATTTTCGTCATATGAAATAGTTCGGTACTTGGTTCTTTGTGTGGAGACAACGAAAGAGAGATAAAAAAGCGCATCACTTTTCATATGAAGCATGTAGCATTCTACATATTACTACTTTTATATTATGGAGAGAACGTCCTCTTCCGTTTCTACACCTGTCTGATTAAGGGATATGACATCCCATGCTCTGATTTGTAGGATGCTAGTTTTATTTTTCCTTATATACTATTTTATCCCGAACAGTGCTCGCCCATAGGTACGCATAGAAGCTATTTTACGTCCAGAATATTTTGCCCAAGAAAATGTGATAATCCTGGAGTCGTACAGTAGAGCTGCATGTATGCGAGAAGAATAATCGCTGTGGATTCCCCTTGCTTTCAGCAATTCACTGTACCAAAATACAGTGAAACGTCTCGAGAAGACAATGCGTTTAAGCCGACTCCCTCTCTAAAAACGACCGCATTTTTAAGGAACGAAATAAACTTCAATAAGACTAATGTATTTTTATCCCTTTTAAGATGACAGCGCCCTTTCCCGACCAACGACCACTCTTTAACTAACAATGTCTTCCCTTTAAGACGACCACAAACAATCATAGAAGATTACAATACTGTATTACTCTAACATTTCTCGTCGACAGTGTGACATAACAGTCCCTAGACTTTCATCTTTATCTGGTCTTTTAATAGTTCTGATTTTTCCTTTTTCAGAAAGAACATGTTCATTCACTAGAACAGCTATCCGGTGTTTTAAATTTATTCACCGAAAGAAGCTTCTGCGTACCCTAGTTGCGAAAACGGACAACGCCACATTCGTGTATGACCTAGCTAAGTCTGTGACCGATGCTGTCAGCTGGATTAAAAGTGCGTGGAATGAAGTGAAAAACGAAACAATTATAAAACGCTTCATTAATCCCGGTTTTCATTCATCAAAAAATGTTGACGCTGGAGAAGAAGAAGGTGGCGATGAATGAAGGAACATCGTCAGTCACCTGTTCGATGCTGTCATTATTGATCCGGACAGTTCTACGATGAAAGAAGAAATTGAATGCTTCAACAGCGGTGATAATTAGTAGATGTCATTACGAAAATGAAACCAGATCCGCAGAGTAGTGACAACCAAAACAGTGATAGTGAAGATGACGCAGTTCCTGTAGAGACAATCCCATTAGGCGATGCCTCACATAGTATTTTTAGACACAGGTCCCTCGCTTCTCAGCTTTCCAACCAGAAACTGATGTACTTACTATCTGAGGTGAAAAAGTGTGTGCAGATGCCAATTTCAGCGTACTTTACTACGTATACCATTAGGCACGTACTGCATTATTATTATGGTTATTAATACATTACAAGAGCTTGTTTTTCAGTATAGCAGTTGTTGTCATTAATCGTATTTAAATGATTATGTTCAGCATCAAATTTTGCCTTGATCACCATTTTAGAAGACCCTCCCTCCAGACGACGTCTTTCTCACAAAAATTCATGTGGTCGGCTTAAAGAGGTTGCGCTGTAGTAAGGCCATGTTGGCTAGTATTACAGGGTCAAGTCAGTAAATAATACAGACTGTTGCCTCTGCAACCCCTACAAAGGCTGCTGTCTCTCTTCAGGAACCACATATTAGTCTGACCTCTCCGCTGATACCCGTCCATTGTGGGTGCACCTACGGTACGGCTACATGTGTCGTTGAGGCAAACAAGCCACCCCAACTTAGCAAGGTGTGGGGTTCAAGGAGGCAACATAAAGATAAATAAGGGCGATCTGTTGCTAACACACTGCTACCGACCCGATAGTTGTCAACCAGTTTTCGGAGTGGAATACATAGAAATCTGGATTTCACGCAATTCCAGGATCCTTGATAGAGGGAAAACTTTGTAATCGCAAAGAAAGTATGTCGCAGAAATTTATCACAAATCATTTTTGAGGATTTAGACTTCAATTAAAACTGTTCAGACTTGAACTAGAGGAAAAAATGTTTTTCTGAGATCAGTGTAAAGTAAGATCTGTTAATTCATTCAAGGTACCAACCTGTATGAACTTCGTAAGTTTAGCTTCTTAACAAGGATCTCTGACGTAGCGTTCTGCCACAAGGATCTTGGGTGGGTAAGGGGCTATTATTTGTGCGGTGCCTATCGCAGACGACGTGGCTCACGGTACCACAGTTCATTCCGCTACCTTATTGACTAATGTTACTCTACATTCCCTCAGAAACGTGTTTTATTACGTTTGTATTTATCTTTGAAATCAAACACAAAATTGTTAAAGGACTAATTTTTTAGCTAGATACACGTTTATGATAAATAATTGCCCATATAGGTCGCAAACCTGCTTACTCGTATTCAATTGGAATTAACTGTGTTTCATGGCTATTTGACAGATTTTCGCAACGTTCTTTACATTATTCTAAGACAGTTTTACTCCATACTTTTAAAAAAATTTACGATAATTTTTCTTAAATCGCAGGTTGTCAGAGAATGAGAAAAAATTAGCGAGGGAAAATACAGTTTCAGCTATTACAGTGAATTTATCCACATTAGGTGCTATTTAATTCAGACATTGTATTTAACAAAACAGTAATAGGTCGCCAAAGTGTCATTTTAGATGTTTGTTGGTCGCCATTGGCATTTACGGGCGAGAATTGATATACAACGCCCGATGCCATAATTCGGCAGCTATAAAAAATAAAAATTACTTGCATACATCAGAAAGGTCACCACATTGTTCGCTTTAAGTTAGTTAAAACTGTATCTACATATCCGAGGTAAGTCTAAAATTATCCGCAACGTTTCTATATCTCTTGATACAATACAAACAGGACACGTGCGTTAACATTATTTTTCAATATAGTCCCCTTGCTTTTTACCGAACTTGCTTCATCGTTGCACAAGCTTCCTGATGGCCTCAGAAAAGAAGGTTTTCGAGTGAACACCGAACTACAAAAGCACCGCGTCCTACACCCCTTGGTCCCAGGTGAATCGAAGACCGCTTACTGCCTCTTTGAGTGGGCCAGACAAGTAGCAGTGGGAGGAGACAAGACCAGGGCTGTACGGAGGATGAGCCATTACTTCAAATGTGAGTTTCCGGAGCGTCTCAGCAGTGTGGGAAATTTCTGGGTGGGCTTTGTCGTGCAACTACACAACACCTTTTGACAATAATAATCTCGGCATCTCAGTGTAACGCGCACTGCTTATCGTTATGCCACTCTCCAGATAACATTCCAGTACTGGGTCTTGTGCGTTCCAGAAAACAGCCGCCACGCTCGTTACCATTGCGAGCCAAATACTTTTGGCAGATGTTCAAGAGCATTTGTTACGCAACACTGTGAGTTGCTTATGCAGCCATCTTGCACGGACATGAAACCCAAGACCGTCGCGTATGACGTCGTAGACAGAACCATGACTTACACGCAAGCAAAGTGCCACTTCACCAATAGTCACTCGTCTGTTTACTAGAACCATGTCACCTGCTCGCTCAATGTTGTCATCGTTTGTGGCCGTGTTTGATCGTGCGTAACTCGTGTGCGACCAGTTTTGAATTCTGCAATCCACTGGTAGACACTCCGTTGAAGCAAGACAGTATTCACGTATTGTGTCGAAAGTCTTCAGTGGATTGCGGCCCCCAATACACTTTCCGACCACAAGAAATCGTATCATCGCTCGTTGCTCCTCTTTGGTGGAAATTTCTAATGGCGTGGCCAATGATCTATATGTAGCAAAATGAAGAGAAATGGAGGAATCGGGATCAAAGTATCGTAGCAGGACGACGACAGCATAACAATAAAATAAATAAGAAGAGAGATCAGTATGGACAATGTGAGAAGAGTTATGTTAACACTGCTGATAATTTTTGACCTGAAACTTCCTGGCAGATTAAAACTGTGTGCCGGACCGAGACTCGAACTCGTAACCTTTGCCTTTCGCGGGCAAGTGCTCTACCAACTTTTTTTTTAGTTTTTTTTTAAATCTTATTTTGTTCACTTTGGTTCGTTGCATCTACTCGCGGCGGACGTCGTAAGACATCTGTTTAAGTTCGTTGTTGATCGATTAACTCAGTTTTTTTTTTTATTACAGAGGGCAGCTAACACTCTGACCGAACACGCTGGAACACGCTGAGCTACCGTGCCGGCATCCTTCCAAACTTCACAGAAGCTCTCCTGCGAACCATGCAGGACTAGCACTCCTGAAAGAAAGGATATTGCGGAAGGTAGGAGACGAGGTACTGGAGGAAGTATTGCTGTGAGGACGGGGCGTGAGTCGTGCTTGGGTAGCTCAGTTGGTAGAGTACTTGCCCGCGAAAGGCAAAGGTCCCGAGTTCGAGTCTCGGTCCGGCACAGTTTTAATCTTCCAGGAAGTTTCATATCAGCGCACACTGCGCTGCAGAGTGAAAATTTCATTCTGGAATTTTTGACTTATCCCCGTATTTATTCGTGACGAATAGATTTTCGGTTGGGGGCCTCGCTCTGTATGTTTCTTGACAATGGTACAAATTTACTGCGGTATCTGACTCTAGGACGGATGGTGGTAAGCTAAATGGTGGGCGAGTTAACTAGTTATGCTCTTCAGTGAGTTTGAAATTGAAGGAAAATGGTAAAATTTGATTTTGTAACTTGTGCACACTGTGAGGTAAAGCGCTAACACTCAGTTAACGGTCGCAGGTTCGAATCCTGCCTCGGGCATGGATGTGTGTGATGTCCTTAGGTTAGTTAGGTTTAATTAGTTCTAAGTTCTAGGGGACTGATGACCACAGCAGTTGAGTCCCACAGTGCTCAGAGCCATTTGAACTCAGTTAACGAAAAGAACAATATTAACAATTATTGGTTCTAGACCAAAACGTGAAAATAAAAACGGGTATAAACGATGGATTTTAATTATAAATGTACAGATTTTCAATAGTCGATGATGTGGATTATAACCCTTTCAGGATCAGCAGAACCTGCCTGTCACCGGACCATCCGGATGACGAGAGATGCTGCGTGGGAAGTCCACGTTTGAAGGAATAGCAACTTTTCAATGCATGCAATTAGAGAGGAAAGTACTCATGTCTTCTGGGTTCTCAATACTAGCCTTGTAACGAGTATACTCGGCTATACTTCCCCAAATCGAATTACTCAGAGTAAGATATAAATCTGAGAGGGGGCAAGTCACTGTGTGCATTGCAAAGGCATGCCACCTCTCAAGACCAGCTCTCAGAAACTATATTGAAACTCTGATTCATTCCTTAATAATCAAAACCATTTTTACAAAACTTACTTCTTATTATAAATGCGATTCTTCCGTGAAATTAATTACTGAAATGGTAAAAGAGTGGTAAATCTGTAACTTATGAGTGCAACCCATATGAATAGATACTTTACTTATTCACATGATCAGTGAAACTAACTAACCCGAGCCAAAAAAGAAAAATCCCATTAAAAATTTCCATTTTGCAAATACGTTTTACATTACTCACAGGCAAGCAATGCAGCAACATCATTACCTGTATAAATCTTCAAACTTCTCAAACTAATCTTTACCAAATCACATTTCCAAAATTCAGCGTCCTCTTTAACTCTCTTTAAGTACTGCAAGCTATTTCCAGACTTCTCAGTAGTCTGACCAACTCCTTACTCACTCATTTACATTTCACAGAATGTCTATTGCAACGACAATGCTACCGGCAACCAAAGATCACAAGGCTTGTACTGGAACGTCTGCGGCGCAACACATCGACTATTCAAGACTACTGTTTACACATAGAATGAAAATACAGAGTCACTTGACATTCATTGACTGCCAGAAGGAAACTATAAACCGTACAAAACACACAGATATTTGCCTTTAATGATTTAGTTAAAATATGCCACCTAGGTGTTAGTGATCGGACGCATTTTAGAAATGCTGTCTCCCGGATGCGAGGCCCGTTTTTTAATTACATATTCATTTCTCTGGATTATTATATATAGATTCACGCAATTCAAATGATGGACGCTTTATTAATTTAAGCACATGGGACAAAAAATTAGCCAGCCCTAGGTGAGAATACGCTAATACCGTGTAACACCGCCTCTGTCCTCAATTCGGCAAGGAAGTGAGACCACAGCTTTCCTCAAGTATGCCATACCCAGCTGGACTCACTCCCTGACGAGCAGATCCCAAAGACGTACCAAATTGTAGGGGCGTTAATTGCTACTTTTCAACAGTTAACGAAAAGAACAATATTAACAATTATTGGTTCTAGACCAAAACGTGAAAATAGTCCTAAACATTTCCTATGAGATTAAGATCGGGTAACTTAGATAGCCAGCCGAGGTGTGTGTGAGTGTTCGTCAAACCAGGAACACAGGCGCAGAGTTCTCTAACGCGGCGTTGTCATCCTGGGAGACGACAGATTCCACAGCACAATCATGAAAATGTGGGAGAAAAGGTAGTACTTGATCGCGTAGAATGTCGAAATAAACGTCATGGTTCATGTTCAAGGTAATATGAATGAGTGAAACTTTGTTATCGTATGAGAAACACCTTCAATTAAACACAGAAGTACCTCCAAACTGAACTATAAGACGCAGCCAAATGAAAATGGAACACTTGTCACAAACTGACCATGGAATGATTCTATTCAAAAGTGATAACCACACGCGCTAAGAGATATATCCTACTGGGAGACACGATGATGAGTTCCTGTTTCATAGAATGCTATCGGTCACTGACGGACTTACAACTGCACCCACTCTTGCACTTCCTCGTCCGACTGAAACCGACGTCCACGCAAGTCTTTCTTCAGGTCGCCAAAGACGTGAAATTCACACGGTGAAAGATCCAGGCTGTATGGATGATGTTTCCCAATTATATCGCTGAAGCGATTGGCAGTGTGGGGGCGAGCATTATCGTACAACAGGATGATGTCGTTCCAAAGCATTCCTGGGAGTTTTGACTTTATGGTGTGTCACAGTTTCTGCAAAATGTCTTCATGGCACTGTGTATTGATTGTGGTTCCACACTCGAGGAACTCGACTAGCAGAGGGCGCCGGAAGTCGAAGAAGAATGTCATCATGACTGTACTGGAATTTGTGTGAACAGCTCTGGATTTATTTGCCGGGGCAGATGTGGAATATTTCCACTGTTAGCTTTGTTGACTTTGCCCTCGGACTGTCGGAATGCCGTCCGATGGAATCATCCTGTTGCACACTAACGTCCGCCCCACACTGCCAATCGTACGAAGGTTACGCTCCAGCGGTTCAGTTGGGAAACACTGCAACATCCTCCTTACAGCTAGGATCTGTCACCGTGTAACTTTCACATCTTTAACCAACTGAAGAAAGACAAGCATGGACGTGGGTTCTAGTCGGACGAGGAAGCGAAAGAGTGGGTGCGGTTGTGGAGCCGTCAGCAGCCGACTGCGGTTTGTGAAACAGGAATTAATCATCTCGTCCCCCAGTCACATGAACGCGATTACATTTTTTTCTCGTTCTGGTGGATTTTCAGTTTTTACTTGACTGTCTCTCACACATTCTCCACACACTACAGGTTAAGCACCTCACTGTGCTGTAGGTGCGCTCGATGACTTGCATCCCTCGAAAAAGTGAAAAACCACGACTCATCGGGCCATACTGCACGCCTCCAGTCAACTACTGTCCAGTTTTTGCATTCTCTGGCCCGCTGAAGAAGCACAGCTTTGTGTACCGCTGTGCGGAAAAGTCTTCTCCGAGGAACCCAACTCCATCTGTCCACTGCAAGAAGTCCTCTATGCAATATTGGCCTAGAAACTGGTTGAGATGAGCCTGCATTCACTGACAGCAGCCATTTCTGTCATATTTGAAAGCGATTGTCACTATAAGGTGTGAGACTTGTCTGCGGTCGCTACCTGTTAGGGTCTTTTTGCGAACGCCATTCTTACGCCGTGTTACACGGCTACGAGTAGTTGGCGATCCCTCGCAGACAGGGGCGTCAACGTTCATATACCACCATGTCGGGTAACTTGTTTCACAGTTATGTATTCGGTATGTCCAATAACGATAGCTCTTTTCTGTAATTCTGTCATGTCTTCGTCTCGACCCATCTTACCGCAGTGATTCTACACAACGGATTCGGAAATACAGGGGCTGGGCAAAAATATGAAAACACTGCGAAAAACGCTTGCTTGAACGTGGATGCGGATGCTGGCCAAGCCAGCAGGTTGGACTGTTGTATGTGGCCACTAATAGCATCTGAGCAGTGTCCTCAAGACGTTGTACGTGTCAGTGTAGTTGTGAGTGTTTTATGTCGGAGCTAAGTGAGTTCGAACGTGGGCAAATTGTTGGTGCTCGTATTGCCAGTGCTTTCCTAAGCAAGGTAGCCGAAGTGGGTGGTGTTCCAAGAGGGACTATATCGTAGATATATACGGCACCCAATAAAAGCCAAAAAATATCGTTCGCTAAGTCGAATCGCGGATGAAAGTGTGTGTTGTGTGATCTTCACGAACGGTCATTCAAGACGTATGTGACGAAAAATAAAAGGACGACAGCTGGAAAAGTCACTACAGAAATGAATGTCGCAGTCGCGAACCCTGTCAGCAAAAAAACATCACGAAGGGAGCACTATAAGCAGGAAATTGCAGGGCGAGGTGGAATTCCAGAACCTCGCATCAGAGACTGAAATGCCCGTAACACGAAAACGTGGTGCCGAAGCCGTAAAACCTGGACTGTTGAGCAATGGAAGAATGTCATTTGGTCGGTTGCGTCTTGTTTACGCTGTTTCCAACTTCAGGCCGAATTTACGTCCAAAGAGTGAAACATGCCTGGGTCCGGTGATGATTTGGGTATATATAAAGTTGTGTTACATGGGCCTCATGGTTAATCTGCAAGGTCACGTTATTGCCTAGGATTTTGTGACCATTTTGGCTGATCGGGTCCAACCATTAGTAGAATGTTTGTTCACCAATGGTAATGCTGTGTTCCTAGACGACACGGTCCGTGTTCACACAGTTCACATCTCCCAGAACTGGTTCTGTGAGCACGAGGATGAATTGCCGTATTATTACTGGCCACTACAATCACCTGATCTTAATATTATTGAGCCTTTGTGTTCTACTTTGGAGATAAGAGCGCTTGATTACTACGCACCTCCATCATCGTTACCTGAGTCGCCAGCATTATCAGGAAGTATGGTATAAGATTCCCTTGAAAACAATACAGTACCTGTACTTACGCGTTCCGAGACGACTGAAAGCTATTTTGAATGCCAGCGGTTTTCAAGCTCCGTATTAGTCATGATAAAATGTTTTGTATTTTTGGTGTTTCCATATTTTTATCCACCCCCTGTACACAACACGTGACTGCCATGATTTAGGGCAGCAGTGGGTGATCGCACAATCACCTGACACTACTTGTATCCCATATACAGCGCTGCAAAGATTCCACTGTTTACTTTTAATGGAGTGACTAATAAGTTATGCAGTGAGCTCATATAATCACATTTTGATCGTAAATAATTAATATTAAAGGTTTTTTCTTCGTAAGTTAGATAGTAATTTAACGCAAACTATGTAGCGTGTTCTTAATTTAACGATTGCCTTCGAAAAGAATCGCGTATCCACACTAATAAGTAATTTGCTCAGAAGATGTAGATATACCTAGCTCAAAAATAACTTCAGTTTTGTGTATACGTTTCACAGGTATCTTAACAATTTTAATTAGATATCTCGAACGAATCTTTGAAGAGATACGTGCAAGGATATTTCCCTCTCTTGCGATAGGTATCATTGACTGTATTTCGTGATTTCTTGTAATAATACAAAATAGCAGCCATTGCCATTTTGAGGTTTTGTACTGAATTTGGTCCTATTGTCAAGTCTCTTTTAACAAATTAAGCTACGAAGACATTCCGAAATGGTTTCCTAATATGCCAGAGTGAAAGTATTCCGAAAACTCAAATTTGGAACTGTAATATGCAGAAAATTAGCAGTTTATTGCGTTTTGAAATGCATTTAAGGATAAATTCTTCCAGTTGTACTTCGTGGTACCAAATTTTTAACCTTCGTTTATCCTTAGAGAAACTGAAACGTTGATCGCACAAAATCATGTTCCACGTCATGGGTACTAGTAATATAGCTTCCTATTGTGATTCTTAAAATAAACTCGATGGTTTGGAAATTTGTATATTACGGAGGGAATGACTCACGCTGCCATGTATAAATCTTATCCCCAGACGAAAATTGAGAAATACGGTATGTATTTACAATCAGTGGATTAACTGGCAGGACAAATCCACAGTACCGAATTCACCTAGCACATGTCTCTTAAATGTATGTTTCTACAATACATAAATATGATCTGCTAACTTATGCCCTCATTGCACTCCCTCGATATTAGTCTACACATAAAGCGCCTCTTACTAGTATGATAACTAAGATCCTTATGATACTTGCAGATCAAAACAGCTTTTCGTCTTTTGACGAAGCTCTACTTGCACTCATAAAAATGGTTCAAATGGCTCTGAGCACTATGGGACTTAAACCTAACGAACCTAAGGACATCACATACATCCATGCCCGAGGCAGGATTCGATCCTGCGACCATAGCGGTCCCGCGGTTCCAGACTGTAGCGCCTAGAACCGCTCGGCCACCACGGCCGGAACTTGCACTCATAGCTGCAAAAGTTCATCAACATTACTGTTACTAATAAATAAACATGCGAAACAGGATAAATACGTGTATAGTTGAAGTTTGATATTTAGTGTAAAATATAAATAACGGCGTCATAACTATGACGTTCTGCACATACTATTAGTAATTATAAAATTGATGTGAATGATCTTTGTAAATCCTACCAACATAAAAATGAACTGAAAGAAGAGTTTAGCTGCTACTGGCCTAGGCTGTCTTATTTTATAACATTGTACTACATTGTCTGTGTAGGCCAATGCTTCTATTAATGTTCAGAATGCTGTAAGTTAAGGTATCATTAATTTCTGTTGAAAAGGAAACAAAAATATTAGCTGGTAAGAGAGAAACTCTTGCAAAAGCAAGAGCATAAGCAAAGTTTACGCTGAAAGCAAGTCCGAAAATTGTAATAGTACGAACAATATATACTGTATTAATCTTGGAAAATTTGTTTAACTGCCTGTTCTCCGCGCCGTAGTTGCATGATATTTCGACTGCATAACTCGAGATCTTTCAGGTACTCCTCAGCCTTAGGGGGTCTTATGAAGTATCTGATGAAGATTGCGAGCTATGCGGTCGAAATATCGTGCAAGTAGAACGCGGAATACCGGCAATTAAACCAATTTTCCAAGACTAGGAAGCCTCGCTTGGAAAGCCATAAGACCTACAGTATATATTGTTCTTATTTTTGTCTTAACTCCGGAAACTGATTTGATGCCACTCTCTACGCTAGCCTTTCACGTTCAAGTCTCTTCATCACTGCGTAACTATTGCAACCTACATCCGTTTCTATGTGCCTATTGCAATCTAGCCGCCCGGTATGAGGCGCCTTGCCACGGTCCCTACCCCCCCCCCCCCCCTCCCCCTTCACAGGTTCGAGTCCCCCCTCTGGCATTTGTGTGTGTGTTGTCCCTAGCATACGTTAGTTTAAGTTAGATTAAGTAGTGGTTAAGCCCTGGGATCGATGACCTCAGCAGTTATATAGAACCAAAACTCCGTCAAACATTTTATGAAGGGGAAATTTTATGAGAAGTAACGATCCTTTTCAGACAAATCTAGGGAGCGAATTTAAGGGTGGATGTGTTATATGAAAGCCTTCCTTCAAAAAACCTATTAAGAGAGCAAGCATATCGTTCCTCTATCTAAACGCTCAAAAAAAAAAAAAAAAAAAAAAAATTACATCGACACAGATAACCGATTCCATTTGTGCAAAATTAGTTTCAAGTTAGTATGAAGTTGCATATACAAGGCCAGATTATTTTTATTACATTGTGACTGCTTGACATAAAATTATACAAGACAGTGGATATTAGGTCAAAAGTAATCAGCGCTGAAGCTGAAACCTGATGTGGTTGTTATCATGCTACATGAGAAAACACGAACATCGGTACTGCGGTAGCTTTAAAAGGACCAACCATAACGAGATAAAAAGACTAGATGCTTCACAGGTAATCACAAGTAGTGCCATATATTCGTTTCGGTACCCATTAAAATTTTTTTATTTATTTTATTTATTTATTTATTGTTCCGTGGGACCAAATTAAGGAGAAGTCTCCATGGTCATGGAACGAGTCAATACATGAAATCATAACACGATAGTAGAAACAGACAAAATGAAATATAAATAACATATTCAGGCGACAATTCGTAAGTTTTAATAAAGAAAATCAACAATGTAACACTGGAATTTGCTTAATTTTTCAGCTCTTCCAGGAGCTCCTCGTCTGAATAGGAGGAGTGAGCCATGAGGAAACTCTTCAGTTTGGACTTAAAAGTGTTTGGGCTACTGCTAAGATTTTTGAGCTCTTGTGGTAGCTTATTGAGAATGGATGCAGCAGAATACTGCACTCCTTTCTGCACAAGAGTCAAGGAAGTGCATTCCACATGCAGATTTGATTTCTGCCTGGTATTAACCGAGTGCAAGCTGCTAACTCTTGGGAATAAGCTAACATTGCTAACAACAAACGACATTAAAGAAAATATATACTGTGAGGGCAATGTCAGAATTCCCAGACTATTGAATAGGGGTCGACAAGAGGTTCTCGAACTTACACCATACATAGCTCGAACAGCCCGTTTTTGAGCCAAAAATACCCTCTTTGAATCAGAAGAATTACCCCTAAAAATAATACCATATGGCATAAGCGTATGAAAATATGCGAAGTAGACTGCTTTTCGTGTTGAACTGTCACTTATTTCAGATACTGTTCTAATGGTAAATAAAGCAGCATTTAGTTTCTGAACAAGATCCTGAACACGGGCTTTCCACAACAGCTTACTATCTATCCGAACACCTAGGAACTTGAACTGTTCCGTCTCGCTTATAATATGCCCATTCTGTCTGATCAAAATATCGGTTCTTGTTGAATTGTGAGTTAGAAACTGTAAAAACTGAGTCTTGCTGTGGTTTAGCATAAAATTATTTTCCATAAGCCACGAACTTATTTTATGAACTACATTATTTGATACTGTTTCAATATTACAAACAAGATCCTTCACTACCAAGCTGGTGTCATCAGCAAACAGAAATATTTTTGAATCACCTGTCCTACTAGAAGGCATATCATTTATATAAATAAGAAACAGCAGTGGCCCGAGCACCGATCCTTGGGGAACGCCCCACGTAACAGTGCCCCATTGGGACTGAACATCACTACCACCCTCAATATTGCGGAGAACTACCTTCTGATTACTATTCTTAAAGTAAGAGGCGAACCAATTGTAAGCTACTCCCCTTACTCCATAATGGTCCAACTTCTGCAGTAATATTTTGTGGTCAACACAGTGAAAAGCCTTCGTTAAATCAAAGAAAACACCTAGCGTTCGCAACCTTTTATTTAATCCGTCCAAAACCTCACAGAGAAAAGAGAATATAGCATTTTCAGTTGTTAAACAATTTCTAAAACCAAACTGTACATTTGACAGTAAATTATGTGAATTTAAATGCTCCAGTAACCTTGTATATACAACCCTCTCGATAACTTTAGCAAACACCGATGGCATAGAAATAGGTCTATAATTGTCAACACTATCCTTGTCTCCCTGTTTATAAAGTGGCTTCACTACTGAGCACTTTAATAGGTCAGGAAACCGACCACTCCCAAAGGAAGAGTTACAGATATGGCTAAGTACTGGGCTAACATACATAGAACAATACTTCAGTATTCTGCTAGATACCCCGTCATATCCATTTCCGTAGAGGTTACTGACATAGTAATACTTTTCAGAGAAACAGAGCCGTTTGTAATATCTTTTACATTGTGCAGTCCTTATGGAAGTTTCCAATGAACCCATAACATGCACCTAAAACAGACACGTGCTGTAAGAATAAGTTGACCAAGTGTGAGTACGACTGGTGCACTGGAGGTTCCGTACAAACTTAATTATGTATATATACCGTTCATTCCTCCTGGCAATCGAGAATCTCAACGATTTTTGCCCGTCATCGATATCGATACTGGCAAGATATTGGTCCCAGAAATTTCAATACAGTATCAAAATCTCTCCAGTAGTTCCCCAGACTAGCCCGGACATGCAAAAAGAAGCGAGCAGGGAACTTCACTTTAAGTGAGCAGGGGACTTCACTTTATATATGTAGAGAGATAAAATTTAATAAAAGTTTCTTTTATTTACTTACTAAAACATGACTACAACCTACATTTCAGTTTGCATTTACTGATGATGTCCGTCTATTATGCTTTTGACGGATGATGAAAGCGATGGACGTTCAAATGCCAAAACCTATTTTTTATTTGATATAATTAAAATTTAACAATTATCGAATATGTTACTTGTACTGTGAAACCTTGTTTCTTGCCGAATTTCGTGATTGTAGGTTAACGGGAGACACTACGTAGTGAGTTTTCGAGTATCAAAATATGTGACATCAAGAGCACAATCTCTTGACTACACTGACTTAGAAGCTTAAAATATTTTACACCGCCAAGGGACTTTGGTATGTGACATAAATTTGAACTTTAGACGCCACAGACTGATGGATAAAAAACGGCAGAACTTTTTTTCCTGTGGTATAATAACAAGTTAGCAATTTCGCATTTTTTCCTTTACTTTTAATGCGAAACCTTGCTTCTTGCCAAATTTCATGATTCTAAGTCAACGGAAACCACCCTACAGGTTTTGATGAGTGGGTTTTCGAGTGTCAAAATATGTGACTTAAATGGCCATATCTTTTGACTGAAGTGAGTTAGAAGCTTAAAATTTTTGAAACTCCAAGGGACCATAGACCTTAACGCGTGACATAAATTTGAACTTGATACGCCAACCCGTTCCTGAGAAAAATGGTTCTGAACAGTCGGAGAGACAGACAGACGGACGGACAACAAAGGGACCCTGTAAATGTTCCGTTTTTACACATCGAGACACGGAACACTCAAAATTTTTAATGAGTAAGTGACAATGTTACAACTTTCATCGCCGTCGTCAAACAGTGAAGGCAACATGTTACTGTCGAATCTGAAGCTAGTGCTAACATTAGGGGAAATTGAAACGGGCCAACAGCCTTACCTTACGTGCGGGTCGCACAAATTAGATTCAGAAAGTCGGCCTACGGCTCACAAAACAGTCTGTCGTGTCCTTTACTGGTTTACGTAACAGAGGGTGCAGACGGACTACTTCACCAGTTGTAATTCTCAGAACGGCCTTTCTAAAATCGATGTTCGTCGTTACGAAACATTCGTGATCAATAGCGCCACTTGTGCTAAAGCTGTGTCACACGAAGCAAAGTCACTTACTCGTGATTCCTACTGTTAAGGACACACAGTGAAAGAAGTTTATCAGAGGCGCTGGATTAAATGAGATTTAACGGACCAAGTCGAGTGTGATAGTCAAATGTCTTATTCCTAACGGAACATTCATGCAAAATATGAATGTTATTGTGTACAGTTTCGCTACCTAAACACAAGTTTCGTTAAATATTGTACCTGCAAATTGTTTTCTAACTACTAAATAAGTATGCTGAAAAAGCTACATTGCAGTGACATGCATAGTTTATAAGTATCGTGCAACATATCAGTAGAAGAAGAATAAAAGTGTAGAATAATTATTCTTTTGCGTTCGTACGCATGAAGCTAAACTCGTGTGGGGATTCTTTGCAGTCTATAGAATCAATGGTTTAACAACTATTGTGTGCTGGTGTAAGTAATTACGGGAACATATTGTATTGAACAATATCAAGTTTCAAAAACAACTGGCCTACAATTTATAAATAATGTTTCCGTCGCTGTTGCATATAATATTTTTATTGGTGACTAGTTCGGAACATTTGCGATTGTTTTCAGACCATTACCAGCAATATTAATGAAAACATGAAATACGAAATGTTTAAATACATAAATAATTTTTCAAATTTTTGTATGCACAAGTTACAGTGGTGTTGTTGTTCCTATATTAAAATTTTACAGGCGTCTTCAGTTGTTTATTATGACATTCATTTGCTCTGTCTCTCCAGAGATTATAATGTTAAAAATAAATACAAAGATATTGTATCGATAAAGATCTCAGACATTACTGCATTATTTTATAGACTACTGATACCCCCGATCGTCAGCTGACTACTTTACTGAATCAAACATCATTACCAAAAAGAGCAAAGAAAAAAAAAACACTTTGCAAATGCAGGTATGTCGTAACTTGTATTACAATGCTGTAATCTGTGCGTACTAAATGTTTGATAACTATGTTTTTAAAAATTTTGTATTTCTTTTTTTCTTATTAATTCGGTAGCTAATGATCTGAAAGCGAACGAACAATAAAACCGTCATACACAAATGTGGTGGAAGCATTAATTAATAAATTATAAATAAATTAAGTTGTTAATTCCGATACCAACGCAATTTTGGAATTGCATTAAAACTGGTCTGTTTGTCGGAGCACATTTAGTTGATACACGTCTTTTATCAATAGTGTCCCTTTACTTACTGTATGGGGAACGCCGCTCTTTTGGTGAATTATTTCTTCGAATTACAATAACTCTGAATAATAAAGACGATAGGTAATCTATTAAGCTACTTTATTTAATGCTCACTAGCAAACACACAAAACAACAAAACCGAGGAATGAACAATAATGTTCATAAAATACACAAGTTCCTTGACACTAAAAGCGCACTACTCTCGCTTTCTTGTCTGCCACTTTGCTGTGAAATACTAATGTCGCCACACCAGCTCTCCCGACGCCCCTCTCCTTAACGTCTTTTGCCCTGGGAATGTAGGGATACTGTTGTTTGGCTTGACGTCGGTCCTCGTAACGACGACGGCCAGCGGAGGTTTTGGTGTGGTAGCAGTGAGTGGCACAGCATTGTCTTCTGGAGTCACTGTGAAGCCCTCCGTGTCACTCAGTGCTGTCGACTCGGCGTGTGCTGGTACATAATTGACAAAGCGATGTTGTGCCAGTTACTCCATGTTCAGATATGGCGGTTTTAACTCTTTCGAGAACTTTGTACGACCCAGTACATGGTTGGTGTAACCGGCGAGGGGGAGAGACACTGTATCGTCTCGGAACTAGGCGTGTGATGGAGTACGTAGGCCCTTGTGAACAAGAATTCGTCTTTCTCCGTGCCTGACTTCTGGGCTTACCCGTAATCGTGTCATATATATGCAGAACTGCTGTGCTAACTCCATTACTTCTGGGGTTGGAGTCTAAACTCTTATCAGGCTTGTAAGCTCCTTGGTAGGGAATCTAGAAACTAGAAAATCTGAAAAGGGAAATGCAAAGGCTTGAGTTAGATATAGTAGCGGTCAGTGAAGTGAAGTGGATAGAAGACGAGTATTTCTGGTTAGATGAGTATAGGGTAATATCAACAGCAGCAGAAAATTGTGAAACGGGAGTAGGACTCGTTATGAATAGGGAGGCAGGTCAGAGAGTGTGTTACTGTGATCAGTTCAGTGATAGGGTTGAACTTATCAGAATCGACAGCTGACCAACTCCGACAGCGATAGTTCTGGTATACATGCCGACGTCGCAAGCTGAAGATAAAAAGACAGAGAAAGTATATGAGGCTATTGAAAGGATAACACAGTACGAAAAGGGAGATGAATATCTAATAGTCATGGGAACTGGAATTCAGATGTAGGGGAAGGAGTAGAAGAAATGGTTACATGAGAATATGAGCTTGGGTCAAGGAATGAGAGAGGATAAAGACTAATTGAGTTCTGTAATAAATTTCAACGAGTAATATCGAATACTCTGTTCAAGAATCACAAGAGGAGGAGGTATACTTGGAAAAGGCCGGGTAATAAGGGAAGATTTCAGTTAGATTATATCACGGTTAGACAGATTCCGAAATCAGATATTGGATTGTAAGGTGTGCCCAGGAGCAGATATAGACTCAGATCACCATATAGTAGTGATGAAGATTAGGCTGAAGTTCAAGAGATTATTTAGGAAGAATCAATACGCAAAGAAGTAGGATACGGAAGTACTAAGGAATGTCGAAATACGCTTGGAGTTCTCTGAGGCTATAGATACATATATAATGAATAGCTCAGTAGGCAGTACGACTAAAAAGGGCCATCACAGAAATAGGAACGAAAAACATAGGACAAAGAAGGTAACTGCGAAGAAACCATGGGTAACAGAAGAAATGCTACAGTTAATCGATGAAAGGAGGAAGTACAAAAGTGTTCCTGGTAACTCAGGAATAGAGAAATACAAGTCGCTGAGAAATGAAATAAATAGGAAGTACAGGCAAGCTAAGACGAAATGACTGCATGAAAAACGTGAAGAAATCGAAAAAGATATGATTGTTGGAAGGACAGACTCAGCGTACAGGAAAGTCAAAACAATCTCCAGTGACATTAAAAGGAAGTATGGTAACATTAAGAGCGCAAACTGAGTTCCACTGTTAAATGCTGAGGAGAGAGTGGCTAGGTGGAAAGAATACAGTGTAAGCCTCTATGGGGGGAGAAGATTTGTCGCATGTGATAGAAGAAGAAACAGGAGTCGATTTAGAAGAGATATGGGATCCAGATTAGAATCACAATTTAAAAGAGCTTTGGGGGGCTTTAGATAAAATAAGGTAGAAGGAATAGAAAACATTCCATCAGAATGTCTAAAATCATTGGGGGAAGTGGCAACAAAACGACTATTTACGTTGGTGTGTAGAATGTATGAGTCTGGCGACATACCATCTGACTTTCGGAAAAGCATCTTCAACACAATTCCGAAGACGGCAAGAACTGACAAGTACGAGAATTACCGCACAATCAGCTTAGCAGCGCATGAATCCAAGTTGCCTACAAGAATAATATACAGAAGAATGGAAAAGAAAACTGAGGATGCACTAGATGACGATCAGTTTGGCTTTAGTAAAGGTAAAGGCACGAGAGAGGCAATTCTGACGTTGCGGTTAATAATGGAAGCAAAACTAAAGAAAAATCGAGACACGTTCACAGGATATGTTGACCTGGAAAAAGCATTCGACAAGATGTTCGAAATTCAGAGAAAAATGGGGGTAAGCTATAGGGAGAGACGGGTAATATATAATATGTACAAGGGCCAAGAGGGAACAATAAGAGTGGGCGACCAAGAACGATGTTGTTGTTGTTGTTGTTGTGGTCTTCAGTCCTGATACTGGTTTGATGCAGGGTCGTACTAAAAAGGGTGTAAGACAAGGATGTAGTCTTTCGCCCCTAATGTTCAATCTGTACATCGAAGAATCAATGATGGAAATAAAAGAAAGATTTAGGAGTGGAACTAAAATTCAAGGTGAAAGGTTATCAATGATACGATTCGCTGATGTCATTGCTATCCTGAGAGAAAGTGAAGAAGAATTACCTAATCTGCTGAATGGAATGAACAATCTAATGCGTTCAGATATGGACTGACAGTAAATCGAAGGAAGACAAAAGTAATGAGAAGTAGCAGAAATGAGAAAAGCGAGAAACTTAACATTAGGATTGATGGTCACGAAGTAGGTGAAGTTAAGGAATTCTGCTACCCAGACAGTAAAATAACCAATGATCGGCGGAGTAAAGAGGATATCAAAAGCAGACTAGCAATGGCAAAAAGGGCTTTCGTGGTAAAGAGAAGTCTACTAGTATCGAACATAGGCATTAATTTGAGGAATAAATTTCTGAGAATGTACGTCTGGAATACAGCATTGTATGGCAGTGAAACATGGACTGTGTGAAAACCGGAACAGAAGAGAATTGATGGATTTGAGATGTGGTGCTACAGACGAATGTTGAAAATTGGGTGGACTGATAAGGTAAGGAATGAGGAGGTTCTGTGAGGAATCGGAGAGGAAAGGAATATGTGGAAAACACTGATGAAGAGAAGGGACACGACGACAGGACATGTGGGAATGACCTTCATGGTACTAGAGGGAGCTGTGGAGGACAAAAACTGTAGAGGAAGACAGAGATTGGAATACATCCAGCAAATAATTGAGGACGTACGTTGCAAGTGCTACTCTGAAGTTGGTGGCGGGCAGCATCAAACCAGTCAGGATACTGACGACCCCCCCCCCCCCCCCGCCCCCCAAAAAAAAGCTCCTTAGGCACCCTCAACCATTTGAGCTGGCGATCACTGTAGATCCTCCTTGATCGCCATGTGTAGGCCTAGCAATAAAACCAGTAATGTCTCCGTCCACGTAGATGAAGAGCACATCAGTGGAGCCTTTAGTGTACGATGCAGACTTTCCATCACCCCGTTACTCTCAGGGCGTTTGCTGGTAGCGCGCAGATGATTGCAGTGGCATAACTTAAGATTTACGCAGAAAGCTGTGAGTCGAACTATCGTCCGCAGTGTGTTGTAAGTGAGTTAGGAATACAAAATTTCGAAAACCATGCAGTCACTAATACCTTCGCCCTCGCCTCTGTTGAGATGTCTGATACAGGAATAGCTTCTAGCCATCTCGTGAATCGATCTATGACTGCAAACAGATAATAATGGCCGCCGAAATGTGCTAATGGTCCGACGACGTCCACGTGTATGTGGAAAAATCTTACCGTGGGCGTTGGAAACTGCACAACAGGTGCAAAAGCGTGCCGGCTAACTTTGTTGTGTTAGCACTCGAGGCATGAGGGTGCCCAAGTTTTGCAATACCAATTTGATTTCCAATAATTTTACCATAGTACATATGCCTGGGTGAGCCAAATTACACAGTGCTTGGAAGACCACGTGTCCTAATTCTGCGGGAATGTAAGACCGCTGTACTCCTTGCGATGTGTCACATCGAATGCTTGTATCACTGCACGGGGCAGCCATAAGGTTGTATGTTCACTTTTGAGCAAGACATTTAGTACTGCATCACCTCGCTGCTTGGTCACTATCTCCGCCCGCGGTAACGCTCGTAGGCTAGCCCAGTTCCGTGCCAGACAGTCCGCGACGATGTTGTCCTTGCCAGAAATGTGCAGCACATCGATCGTGTATTTGCTATATAGCCCGCCTGTTTGCACCGTCACGGTGAGCCTTGATCTGAGGGGCTTTGGAAGAAAGACGTTAGCGGTTTGTGATCTGTAAAGATCATGGAATGGCTGCCGTCTACCAATGATCGAAAGTGTTAAACGACGGCGTAGACTGTCAACAATTTCCGATCGATAGCACTCCAGTTCCTTTGTTGCAGCGTGAGGCCATGTGAATAAAAGGCGAGCGGTAGCCGACTGCGGTCAACCCGTTGTTGCAACGCTGCTCCTACGGCATTTTGCCTTGGGTCCTCAGTGGTGACCAACGGAGCGTTAATTCGTGGATGAGTTCATTGTGCCACATGCGGCAAACATCACTCGACTACGAGAAATGCGCATTTACTTGCCGGAGCCCAAGGTACCTTCTGATTACCTGCCATGTGTTTGCCCGCGAGAAACGCGTTGAACGGTTTTTGTTGCCTTACCAGCTCCAGAATGTGTCAGAGATAGACATTTACCATCCCTGAAAACCTATATAATCCTTTGTACTGTAAATTGTAGGCGTGGACATATTCTGTACTGCCTCGAGCTGTCCTGATAGAGGTGCCAGCCCCGCCGAAGAGACGACAGAACCTGACAAGTGCGATTCTCATTTGCTGAATACACTCTTACCTGGATTAACAACTATGCCGAATTCTCGAAAGCGTCGAAGAAGTTTCTCTAAATGGGATGCCTGCTCCTGTTGGCGAAAACACGAGAATATTGTCCATGTAACAGTAGGAAAATGGCAGACCTTGTAATACCTTGTGCATAAAAAGCTGCCACGTCTGTGCAGCGTTCCTCAACATGTAATGCAGAAATTTGTAGTGAGGCAGCTCAAAAGGTGTTGTTACCACGGCTTTTGGAATATCACCCACAGCTACCAGAATTTGCAAATAGGCTTTTGCACAGTCAACTGAGCTAAACAATTGAGTTTCACTGTGTTTGGCACTGGATAACGGTTGGTTATTGTCTGAGCATTGACTTCTCAATAGTCTCCACGTAATCGACATGATCCATCATCTTTCTTTAGCACTATGTGTGAGGGAGAGGCTCACGAACTATCCAATCTGTCTCGCAATACCTGCTTACAGGAACTCTTCAAACTCAGCCTGCACTGCCAAGAGCTTGTCTGGTGGAAGTCTCCTCAGACGAACAACATCGCTTTGGTTCACTCCAAGACGCCTGGACACTTCCCGTGTTGAGAGCCCTTCCTGGCGCAAAGTAACAATGCGGACGCCATCGATCCGCGGTATTGACCGTCTAGGCATGGTTGAACTACAGACAACATGAGCCGTGTACCTCCTTCCTGATGGTATGACTGGAACTGATCGGCTGTCGGACCCCCTCCGTCTAATAGGCGCTGCTCATGCATGGTTGTTTACACTTTGAGCGGGTTTAGTGACATCTCTGAACAGTCAAAGGGACTGTGTGTGTAATACAATATCGACAGTCAACGTCTATCTTCAGGAGTTCTGGGAACTGGGGTGATGCAAAACAACCTTTTTTTGATGTGAGTACATGTTAAAAGGTATATCAGGTATATTTGTCCAAACGTTTGTTAGAGAAATGCGTAAAAGTCTGAAGTAAATTGGTCGAGTACATTGAGAGTTTTGATAATAAATTTCCCCCTTTGTATATTATGAATATTTTAAAAAACAGGTTTATAAAAACACACACGTGTTCGAGTACAACGTTGTGCCAGAAGCAATCGGTGAAGTACTTTCCGGACACTTACGACTTTCGACAAACGAACATTTACATTTTTAATTATATAGTAATTTCATATATTTCATTGCTTTTATTATGAAAGTCGTATACATTTGGTGGCACGTAAAAAGTAGCGAATGACTGCAAGTTATATTTGTGGAGAGGCATAAGGGGGTTGTGATGCATAAGCCGAACGCTGTTCCGCGTGTGGACTTTCCTGTACACTTTTTCGCAAAGGGTACTGCTCACAGAGATTTGCCCAGACGCCTCTGTAAAATATGGAAGGCATGGAGTAAAACCTGTTGAGTCCGTCTGCGAAGCGTTTTCAGATCGCTAAGTTGGAAGACTTCCGCGAGAAACAGCTGTTCAGTTATAGCCTTGCTCAATTACACGGCTTTTAGCTAGTTACATGTAATATGGTGCATACCCGTCTGTGCCGGACAGGAAAGAAAAGAGCTAACAGAATGAACTATTCGTTAGTGGTCAGGTTCCAGTTCTCGTCTGGCTAATCTTGATTTGTTTTCTCCGCTTTTTGTAAATCATGCCATGTGAATGCAGGGATGATACCTGCATGAAGGCGATCGACAGTTCTCTGTTTTATTCTTGTCCATATGCACTAGTATCTCGTCTCCATTGACGGTGATACTGGCGGGACCTTCGGCCCTCATCTCACTGCTTTTTACTTGTTTATGCTCATTAAAAGTGTAATACATCAGTACTGAATTTTAGGATATGCTCCAGAGGAACTGTATTTTACTCCATATAGCCTAACGAACTTTGCGTTGCTTACGACTGATACAGTAATTGTTTCCTAGAATGGAGAACTCTACAGAGCTGTATAGTGACTGGAACGCTTGCTTCGCGCGCTGAAAAGTTCCCAGTTTTGCCTGGACACAATAAAGCCACACTTTTTAAATGACCCATTTATTGAATACATGCTTCCCACAGACACCGTTGTTGTAGATTTTATAGTCCGTGCAAATAAGTCATACGGTCGGTCGCGAAAGCAGCTCTCCGCAGCCTCTTTGACATCTTCAATGTTCTGAAAACGGTTACCCTCCAGGCGTTCCTTCAAGTTCGGAAACAAATAATCGTCGGAGAGAGATAGTTGTGGCGAGTGGGGAGGACGGTTGACTAGCTGGAAGACGAAGGTCGTCAATTTGGCAACTACAACGTTTGGGGATGTTCGAAGGCGCGTTGTCATGCAACAACAAAATCTCTCTGGTCAACTTTGCTCGGCATTTATTCTTAATTGCTTTCTTCAGGTGGTCCAGTAACTTAGCAGAATATTGTTCGGTTACAGTACATCTCTGGCGTAAATGGTCCACCAACAGAACGGCGTCTAGGTAGTAGAAAAAGAACACCATCACTTTTTTGGCCGAAATCTGGGTGTGGAACTTCTTAGGCCTTGGGGACCCGCTGTGGTACCATTATTTTGACCGTTCCTTGGTTTCTGGGCCATAAACATGAATCCAAGTTTAAATCTGTCACTAATCTCACAAAAAGCCTCAAAATGGCGAAAAAAAGCCTTCGATGTCTCACCACGATCGTTTCGCTGATCACTGTTCAAACATTTCAGCACCCATTTCGCCAGCATGCTCCCGGGAGATGTCCAGTATCTCGGCTATCTTTTAGGCGGATGTTCGTCGGTCTTGAAGAATCAACTCAAGGACATCACCTGATGTTGCAGTGTCTGTTGCGGTTTGTGGGCGGCCACTGCGGGGCTCATCTTCAACAGCGAAATGCAACGTCTTGAGACGAGATATCCAAGTTTTCACATTGCTGTAGGAAGGACACTTCTTTCCCAGTATTCGTAACATCTCACTGGGAATGTCATTTGCGGAGTTTCCCTGGAGAAACAAAAACTATAAGGCAACAACGCTAGGAATTTTTCAGAGCTTAAGATGAATCGTACAATGTTTCTTTGAACAAGCTCTCGGCCGATTTGATTTGTTTCTAATGACCTCGATATGCGGAGGACATTAATAATCTCATTGCACAGCGTTGAGACGGCTTTAATTTACAGTGTCAGAATGACAGTTCACATGGATGTGCTTTACAATATCTGATTTCAATGCTAAAACGCTGCACCATTTACGTTTTTTCATGCATAGCGCAACACGTTTCGATAATTTATCGATATATTTACAATATTATTTTATGTGATGTTTGCATGCTTGTTGTTCTACCTCTTTTGCCCCGTAGTCGTCTTTTTGTGATATTATTGCAATCGGATAATATAATCTTGAGATTTTGTTATGTGCTAATGCTAGAAAATAGTGTTAAAACTGCAAGAAGACGATATCAAAATAAGAGAGGCAGGGCAACAAACGCGTAAGCATCACAAAAAGTACCAAAAAAAATGGTTCAAATGGCTCTAAGCGCAATGGGACCTACCATCTGAGGTCATCAGTCCCCTATACTTAGAACTACGTAAACCTAACTAACCTAAGGACATCACATACATCCATGCCCGAGGCAGGATTCGAACCTGCGACCGTAGCATCACAGAAAGTACCAATGAAAATAATTGTACTTGGTAATGAAAACAAACTCTCGAAACGCGTTGTACTATGCATGAAAAAAAACGTGAATGGTGCAGTGTTTTAGCATTTAAATCATGAATGAGACAGCTGCCGACTGTTGAAAGACTTAAATTACTATGAATGAAATTAAATTAGGTTGTAATATCTCGCACAGATGAAGAGACTTGTACCGTATAGACTAGCGTACGGAACCACACCAGTCCAGTCACTGGACAGAAGACTTCAGTAACAGTTCAGTTATGCGTGCGAGTGGTACAGCAATCTTGGGGCTACGGAGGAGAAGCTGCGGAGGACCGCGGCACAGCGAACACCTGCAGCAGGCACCAAGCGCCTTTTTTTGCGCCTTGGCAGGTCTGTGGTGTGTGGCGGGAGGATCCCTGCCAGCGGACGTCCCTCGACCTTCAACGGCCTTCCACAGAAAAACTAAAGTGGGGAAAGCAGAGGTGCGTACAACACGTCCTCGTTCTAGCGCTTTCTGTTGCTAATGTAGACCAAGGAAGACTGTTGCAACGATTGGTAGGTACCCTATAACTGGCTCCGTAATGCACTTCAAACGTTGCAGCAGTGTCTTCTGTGCTCCTGTAACACCATGCACTGGAGTGTTCAAACCAACGTCCGGGTTCATGACTGCTTTGCTTAATGGTTACAAATACGTGTCTTCAAATATTTTCCTCTGTTTTATAGAACTTATCTCAATACATTTGCAATTGGTAGATACCATTCTTTCAGCAACTTGCTTTTTAATATTCGACATGTTTCGGAATGGTGAAGAAAGCTTGAAGATGACGAGCAAGAATCTCGTTCAAACGTTGCCACAAGTCGCTGAAAACACTCACACTCAGTGAAATGTGCCAAGAGGACCTGCAAGTCTCAAGTTCCAGAGTCTTGCTCTATCTTCAATGGACGTTGTTTTCTGCTCCGGGAATCATTCATTGTTGAATTTTTGTAACTGTTGTTTGTGGTTATTGGCAGTATTTTGAGTCATTGGCAGTCTTGGTTGCCTTTTTTCGCGAGATGTGCTGTTCAGAGTAGGCGATTATTGCATGTAAATTAATGTGTTTTTGGGGGAGGAAGCGGAAGATGAAAGCACAATGCCGGCAACTAGCTTGTTGATGTCAGAAATCGTCGAGAGATCCAGAAACTTTAACACCTGCATATAATTTTCGCACTGCCACCAACAGTCCCACAAAACCCCTTCCAGCAGTACGCTGCACAATTCTAGAAAATCTAACCCAGGGCAATTTACACTACTGGCCATTAAAATTCCTACACCAGGAAGATGACGTGCTACAGACGCGAAATTTAACCGACAGGAAGAAGATGCTGTGATATACAAATGATTAGCTTTTCAGAGCATTCACACAAGGTTGGCACCGGTGACGGCAAATACAACGTGCTGACACGAGGAAAGTTTCCAACCGATTTCTCGTACACAAACAGCAGTTGACCGGCGTTACCTGGTGAAACGTTGTTGTGATGCCTCGTGTAAGGAGGAGGAATGCGTACCACCACGTTTCCCACTTTGATAAGGTCGAATTGTAGCCTGTCGCGATTGTGGTTTGTCATATCGCGACGTTGCTGCTAGCGTTGGTCGAGATCCAATGACTGTTAGCAGAATATGGAATCGGTGGGTTCATAAGGGTAATACGGAACGCCGTGCTGGATCCCAACGGCCTCGTATCACTAGCAGTCGAGATGAACGGCATCTTATACGCATGGCTGTAACGGATCGTGCAGCCACGTCTCGATCCATGAGTCAACAGGTGGGGACGTTTGCAAGACAACAACCATCTGCACGAACAGTTCGACGACGTTTGCAGCAGCATGGACTATCAGCTCGGAGACCATGGCTGCGGTTACCCTTGTCGCTGCATCACAGACAGGAGCGCCTGCAATGGTGTACTCAACGACGAACCTGGCTGCACGAATGGCGAAATGTCATTTTTTCGGATGAATCCAGGTTCTGTTTACAGCATCTTGATGGTCGCATCCGTGTTTGGCGACATCGCGGTGAACGCACATTGGAAGCGTGTATTCGTCATCGCCATACTGGCGTATCACCCGGCGTGATGGTATGCTGTGCCATTGGTTACACGTCTCCGTCACCTCTTGTTCGCATTGACGGCACTTTGAACACTGGATGTTACATTTCAGATGTGTTACGACCCGTGGCTCCACCCTTCATTCGATCCCTGCGAAGCCCTTCATTTCAGCAGGATAATGCACGACCGCATGTTGCAGGCCCTGTACGGGCCTTTCTCGATACAGAAAATGTTGGATTGCTGCCCTGGCCAGCACATTTTCCAGATCTCTCACCAATGGAAAACGTCTGGTCAATGGTGGCCGAGCAACTGGCTGTCACAATATGCCAGTCACTACTCTTGATGAACTGTGGTATCGTGTTGAAGCTGCATGGGCAGCTGTACCTGTACATGCCATCCAAGCTCTGTTTGACTCAATCCCCAGGCGTATCAAGGCCGGTATTACGGTCAGAGGTGATTTCTCAGGATCTATGCACCCAAAATGCCGTGTAAATGCAATCACATGTCAGTTTTAGTATAATATATTTGTCCAATGAATAGACGTTTATCGTCTGTATTTCTTCTTGGTGTAGCAATTTTAATGGCCAGTAGTGTAGTTTGTTGATTTCAGAAATCGCCGAGAGATCCAGAAAGTTTCACACCTGCATATAATTCTCGCACTACCACCAACAGTCGTACATACCCTCATCCAGCAGTATGCTGCACACTCCTAGAAAATGTAAACCAGGGCAATCTAGAAGCCGAGTCCTACATACTGCCACCGTTGCTCCCTTTGCCGGGCACTTCCTGAGAGCTAAAACTTATTCCATCAGTGGGAAACGGAGGCTAGAATTTTGCGTTCTGTCGACAGAAGAAACCGTCCGACAGGTCAGTTCGAGGGTCATCGGTGACTGAGCTCTCTCAGTCACTGGAGTGGCTCATAAAGGATGTGGTGCCAGTTTTCTTAAAATTACGATATTCGAGAGAGGAAACCTTAATTGCAGACGCGCTGTACCACAATGCTTCTTGTCACAGTAAAGCGGGGTGCGCAGGGAAAACCAGGAAACACAGCTTGTTCTGAAGAATTTCCTACAGCAACAGTGTCAACGAAATATTCACTCATTCATGCAGCTAACTATATTGTACAGTTCAGTAGAACACGCAAGTACTTCAGTGTGAATTTTGTTCACAGGGGCCGCAAAGGAACACATTATGGGCGGTAAGGGTAATGGAAACAAGACGCAACGCATCAAAATTGGGGCATAGGCAATAAAAGATGTTGAGGCATTGTGTTAATTAATAATCAAAGGCGTGCAAGACCGACGAAACAATGGAGACATACAGCAAACTAACGCAGAGAGCGTCCTGATTTCACTCAAAGTAATTTATTTGTATCAAGCATTTCACATAAATGAGAAGCAAATCAAGTTACTGAAAACTGGCTGTGCTACATGTATATAAACTGGCTGTGCTACATGTGTATACATCGGCGAACGACAGGCCACCTTAACGTGTAGATTTTCGACGCGCCTTCGAGTTGTTGGTATTAATTATGCATGCAGTGTGTTCATGGTGTAAAAGTCACGGGAATCTGTGAAGACTAGCAAAACAAGAAACAAAACACAACAAGAGGAAACACGGCAAACCAGTTAAAGACTGTTCCCTAAAAACCAAATATGTAATTTTTCTTTATAAAAAGAGGTAAGTTGGAAGCATATTTCCTAATGTTTTCAGAGTGATCTATTTTATCGATGAAGGGAGCAGAAGAAGGGAAAAATTGAGAGAAAGGCTAAGGCTCCATTCCCTCTATTTCTTTTGATCAATATCTCACCTTCTCTGATGACGTACTCCAACTCTGTAAACATTACCTTCCCAGTGTCAGTCTCCAGATGCTGTAGCTTCCGTGTGTGACAATAAGCTGTTCCTTCTTCAGTTTTTAGTTTTACAAAATCTTCATCTTCTTTCTAATGCTTCAGTTTCAGACTTTTTTCGGTTTACCTGCACTACACATTTCACTTTTATGCCGTGCTGTACTCCAAACGGACTGTTTAAATACACTCCTGGAAATTGAAATAAGAACACCGTGAATTCATTCTCCCAGGAAGGGGAAACTTTATTGACACATTCCCGGGGTCAGATACATCACATGATCACACTGACAGAACCACAGGCACATAGACACAGGCAACAGAGCATGCACAATGTCGGCACTAGTACAGTGTATATCCACCTTTCGCAGCAATGCAGGCTGCTATTCTCCCATGGAGACGATCGTAGAGATGCTGGATGTAGTCCTGTGGAACGGCTTGCCATGCCATTTCCACCTGGCACCTCAGTTGGACCAGCGTTCGTGCTGGACGTGCAGACCGCGTGAGACGACACTTCATCCAGTCCCAAACATGCTCAATGGGGGACAGATCCGGAGATCTTGCTGGCCAGGGTAGTTGACTTACACCTTCTAGAGCACGTTGGGTGGCACGGGATACATGCGGACGTGCATTGTCCTGTTGGAACAGCAAGTTCCCTTGCCGGTCTAGGAATGGTAGAACGATGGGTTCGATGACGGTTTGGATGTACTGTGCACTATTCAGTGTCCCCTCGACGATCACCAGTGGTGTACGGCCAGTGTAGGAGATCGCTCCCCACACCATGATGCCGGGTGTTGGCCCTGTGTGCCTCGGTCGTATGCAGTCCTGATTGTGGCGCTCACCTGCACGGCGCCAAACACGCATACGACCATCATTGGCTCCAACGCAGAAGCGACTCTCATCGCTGAAGACGACACGTCTCCATTCGTCCCTCCATTCACGCCTGTCGCGACACCACTGGAGGCGGGCTGCACGATGTTGGGGCGTGAGCGGAAGACGGCCTAACGGTGTGCGGGACCGTAGCCCAGCTTCATGGAGACGGTTGCGAATGGTCCTCGCCGATACCCCAGGAGCAACAGTGTCCCTAATTTGCTGGGAAGTGGCGGTGCGGTCCCCTACGGCACTGCGTAGGATCCTACGGTCTTGGCGTGCAACCGTGCGTCGCTGCGGTCCGGTCCCAGGTCGACGGGCACGTGCACCTTCCGCCGACCACTGGCGACAACATCGATGTACTGGGGAGACCTCACGCCCCACGTGTTGAGCAATTCGGCGATGCGTCCATCCGGCCTCCCGCATGCCCACTATACGCCCTCGCTCAAAGTCCGTCAACTGCACATACGGTTCACGTCCACGCTGTCGCGGCATGCTACCAGTGTTAAAGACTGCGATGGAGCTCCGTATGCCACGGCAAACTGGCTGACACTGACGGCGGCGGTGCACAAATGCTGCGCAGCTAGCGCCATTCGACGGCCAACACCGCGGTTCCTGGTGTGTCCGCTGTGTCGTGCGTGTGATCATTGCTTGTACAGCCCTCTCGCAGTGTCCGGAGCAAGTATGGTGGGTCTGACACACCGGTGTCAATGTGTTCTTTTTTCCATTTCCAGGAGTGTATTTTTTCTCAGTTCTGTTCTAAATTTGTTATCAACAGGTTCTAAAAACCGTTATTTTCTAGTGTCAGTTTCCATCTGTTTTCTCCGCGATTTTTATTTTCTAATTGCATCCTTTGAAGTCTTGAATTTTATTATTTCATCGACAGGACTGCGTAGTTCTACAAATAACCTTCTTTTTTCCTTTCTTTTGTTTCTCTGGACTAAACTATTTCCTTACTCTGTTCCACTGATTTTATACGAATTACTTTTGATATTTTTCTTCTCCTATTTTTCATTGACTCAGTTTTTTTTCGTCTTTTGGTTATTCTTTCTTAATTTCCTGTCACATCATTTTCTCTTGTTTGTATATGTTTTTGGATTATTATTCGAACCAATATGCCAATATCTGCATTTAAGTATGCATCTCTATTCTGTGTCTGGGGTCGTAGGATTTCTTTCTGTCTCCTACACTTCACCAAGTGTACCTCTCTTCCTTTAAATTTCTGAAGAATGAGTCAACTATAGCCAGTTGAAGCCTTTCACAGAACTTTACAATTTCCTCTCCCGTTTTGATTGTTTGCTTCTGCCATATTATCCAGGAACGCTGCCTTTCTGACTTTCAACATCTATAGAAGTAGAGAGACATTTTATAAAATTCTTTGTATGGAAGGAAGCAAATTACTGCTCAGAGACATGGCCCACGAGGAAAAATTAAATAAGTAAATTAGAAGCTTTTGAAATGTGGTTCTGGAGGCAAGCACTACGAATACCGTGGACTGTCTGGATGGCAAAAAAAAGAGGTTCTTGAAAATAAATGTCAGTAACTACATGTTTTTAAAATAATTTATTTTCTGGTGCAGTCACAACATATTCAGTACGATATTACAGATTTCGGCCATTACCGGCTGTTTTCAAATAGTAAGACCCATGCCAAGCTTCAGTAACAGTGTGGTTTCCTGAATGGTGAGAGTGAACCACGGACATTTCTCTTACAACCTGAAGATTCCCGGTTACGGGCGAAGCCGGTAATTTCGCATTGAAATTATTGAGAGAGCGCAGAGCAATGATCTAGGAATAGGATTTAGAAAGAACGAAGGTAAACAAAAGCTTTTCTGAAAGAAGAAATGAAGCACAACATAGGTTCACAGATCATCTTCTGCACTACTCTAACTGGTGCACCAATATCATTGTGGGGGAATTTGAAGGAAAATGAGCAAGTGGAAGATCCCGTAACCAGTTTATAAATGCCACAAAGGAAGGACTACTGCACCACCAAATCAAGAAGACAGAATTGCAGAGGAAGCATCGTCCCCGTACACTAACCTTAAAAATGAGGAAAAGAAGAAGAGAACTATTGCGATACATTCGCCTAAAACTATAAATTTCCACATCCCTTCACACATTGTATTAGTTTACAACTTTCCTCACTTACGTTGTTTTTATTGTCATTAGTAGCTTGTGATATAGTTGTGAAATATTGAGCACTGGAGCTTGACAATGAATTTCAGTTCTGAGAAGAATAATTCTGTCATTGCATTTGTCATAGTCAGTCACTCTGTTAAACGCTTTCCTGATTATCAAATCAAATGGCTCTGAGCAAAAAATGGTTCAAATGACCCTGAGCACTATGCGACTTAACTTCTGAAGTCATCGGTCGCCTAGAACTTAGAACTAATTAAACCTAACTAACCTAAGGACATCACACACATCCATGCCCGAGGCAGGATTCGAACCTGCGACCGTAGCGGTCACTCGGTTCCAGACTGTAGCGCCTAGAACCGCACGGCCGGCTCTGTGCACTATGGGACTTAACAGCTGAGTTCATCAGTCCCCTAGAACTTAGAACTACTTAAACCTAACTAACCTAAGGACATCACACACATTCATGCCCGAAGGAGGATTCGAACTTGCGACGGTAGCGGTCGCGCGGTTCCAGACTGGAGCGCCTAGAACCGCCCGGACACACCGGCCGGCTTTCCTGCTTATTAACACTGAACCACTTGCTACACAAGTGTCTGATGTTTAGTTAAAACACAGAGCCAGTCCGGTCAGAACTACTGGTCCTGTCCCCTTTTAATTTTATAAATTAGTAACTTGAACGTATTTCACAAGATTTTTCAATTTTCCCACGAACCCGGGACCTCTACCACTGCACCATCCATTAATTCTGGCGTTCTTTAATCTCTTCACAATTCTTTCCAACACTCGCCACGACGAGTGTCGTCTGCGTGAGAAACAGGAAGAAATGAAGTGCATCAAAGAGGTTGGAAGACAAAGGACTCAGCCTGTCTCCCGAGAAGCGAATCACTGAGCATTCTGAAGTGCGTGTCTCACCTTTCACTGCGGGAATTTCTGATGACTGGACAGAGGCACTCGCCGTTCGCTGTAGGGATGCGGGCAGCTACACGGCAGGAACGGCTGCGCGTCACTTCCTGATGCGGCTACTGCCGGCCATCTGATAGGATTTTCCGCCATCTTTCCCCAACCCCGCAAACAACGGAGGAAGTAGTAGTTTACTCCTATGGTAAACAGTAGGCAGGGACCCTCACGTAGTAGTTCAGTACACAATTTGTAATACATGAAATCAGGTAGAAGCATGCGGTTATTGTACACAGGAGTTGGAGGAAAAAACCACAAATGCGTGACGTTTTGAAAGCTGAGGGGTACAGTTAAGGGATGGAAACGGTGCAGTTGACAGTAAATTTTTTACAATTAATGTTTAAAATAACGCTAATATAGGGATCAACACATTTTACAGTTAGTGAAAACAGATGCTGTATTGCCAGTTCTGTTATGATTCTGTGCCCAAATGTATCAGACTTGAGAGCATTGTTCCTTCTTTATTTGCACGGTTTGACTATAAATCTGGCCTTTATAAAATTAACGAACGATAAATAACCTAGTGATGAAACGTCTGGGAATCTTGGTGGGTAAACAACCACACTGTTGCTATCGAGCCACAGTTCACTTCTTCTGGGGAGGGGGTGAGGGGAGAGATTGGGGGGGGGGGGGGGCAGCTACAGTATGTTATAGTGTGACACCCTCCCACCCCACCACTCCCATATTTAACTTGCCATCACCTCTCGCCCCCCGTTTTAATGTGCCACAGATAGCTATGATTAGAATAATAACAATAAAATAATAATTATGTGTTATAATAGTAATGATACATGGCTAAGCGGAGTGCTTTATACATCTCTTTCAAGAAATTCTAATGTAGAAAATACAGTATTTAAAAAGCATATGACGAAAAATTTTGGAAATATATGTTTCACGCAACTGATTTAAAATCTATAATAGCAAAACAGATTATCAAATCATTGACAACATCAAATTTTACACGCTATAAAATCGAAATGCACATTCACCATGATCAGTATTTAACTTGGCAGCTGTGAACTATGGCTAAGCGAATATATAAATGGGAGAATGCTGTTTCTTTTAGTCATTTCCGCCTGCGTTCAGCGGGAAGTCAATCTTTATTTCTTAGTGAAATCGGTGGGAGTCGAATTCCTACTATTTTGCTTTATTAAACTTCCTGGGGTTTGCCTGTTTTGTGTAACCACGAACCTTGCTCAACATGCTGTCGACAGTTGGAGTGTTTTCCATACGCAGTCTAGCGGTTGTCATGTCGGCTAGTAAACGAAAATTATCCTGTGTTAAACATGATCTGTAACTTTTCAAGCTACTTTGTTCTCTGAAGGGATCATGATCTCAATGACACCAATTCTCTTCCCCCTCTTCCCCCCCCCCCCCACCTTCATTTTACATCCACATTATCAAAGAAATATCCTTCAGTTTCTCTGAAAGGCGGATTCTGAAGGAATCGTGGATATTTGATTGAATGCAGCAGTTGCACCACTGGGTTGTTTATTAGTGATTCTTCAACACACTTAACCTGAGAAACAACGCTAAAACAGACCATCCACAGAAGTGTTAGGGTTTTCATTTCCTCATTCTTGGTGAAATACTGATAACTGTGAATGGAAACTTCGATTTTATATTTTGTGAATTATGACATCATCAAGGTTCTGATAGTTTCATGGCATTATAGTTGTCTTCGAATGCTAGATTTTGTTCTGTATCGCAACGTCTGGACTTTCTGTTAAAGCAGAATAGTATTCACTGATATAAGGAGAGAGAAGAAACTCCCCACTCCCCACCCACCCCTTCGGCCCTCACAGAACCCCAGCTGGACACTGGATTCACGCCCCCTCATCAGTTTTATTGAGCAGCTGTATTTTATCCGCTACCGCTTACCTAATAATTACATGACAACTCTGACTTTCGAAGAATAAGTTCTTGCTCTGAGACTAACGGTCTCTTTGGTGATGAACATTATTATATGCCATTATTCTCATATAGCTTAGACGGTATTCTGTGTGTTAACGATTCTGATGCCGCGGGGACGATGAATCTGTTATTCCTTTCCCAAAAACCATTGTTACACGGTATGTTTCGACAGTAAAGTGTCTATTAGTCTGGCCCGGCAAACCTGAGGCACCTCATCTCTACGATTTGTGATATGTCTACAGTAAGTAACAGAAACATTCACTTTTAGAGAGGCTTGATGGACAACTATATAACAATTAATGATAGATATGACAAGTTGACACCGTAATTTCGTTCTCGTTTAGTGACAGTATGAATTTGTTGCCAACCGTTACTTTTCCATTAAAATGCGAAGTATCGCTGGAACTGTGCGTAGTTAAACGAGAATTATCGAGTTCTCTACTGAAGCCCACAACTGGCAGAATATGAAGAAATGCTAACACACCGACAATGACACAGTAACTCGAAAGTTCGAACATTGTCAGTATTTGTTAAGCGTCTGACAAAATTCTTAGAACTAAGGCAGTACTGTACAGCACAAATCTTGGGAGGGAAAGGTGCATGGCTCGTGAAGAGAAAGTTCAAAAGATTTGTTACGGAGTCTTCCTTCGGTTCTTGGTAGAACAACATAATAATAAATTAAAAGCACCAGTTTGATTTTGTTCTACAATATTACTTTTAATGTCTGAAGATGGCCTTGTAAGCCGAAAAACGATTAACACGAGAAAAGTGATGTAGAACAAAAGCAAACTGGTGCGTTTCATTTATTATTCAAGAGATTTATTTTACTTTTGCTGTCAGCATTTCCCCCTCTCCCATAGCATTCAATACAACTTTTGTTAGTTAATTCCAATAAGTATCTACGGATGTACAAGGTACAGAACATGACACAAAATATCCAAGACGTTTTCAAATGGTTCAAATGGCTCCAAGCACTGTGGGACTTAACATCTGAGGTCATCAGTCCCATAGACTTAGAACTACTTAAACCTAACTAACCTAAGAACATCACACACACCATGCCCGAGGCAGGATTCGAACCTGCGACCGTAGGAGCAGCGCGGTTCCGGACTGAAGCGCCTAGAACCGCTCGGTCACAACGGCCGGCCCCAAGACGTTCTTCTCTGCTACAAAAGCATTGGAAATCTGTCATGTTCGGCTCAGCAGTGCAACAAACTCATAAAGCAGCAACAACGCTCTTGGGGAAACAGTCTGACACAATGTACCATTCTTCAACAGGCAACAAAATTTAACACACTATGTACTGTTCGAAATTTGTACGTCAATCTAAGTTTACAATCACATAGTCAGTCAGTTATTCTAAACTTGATGCAGTTTCTAACGATTCCGCCGTGTCATTAATAGACACGTTCTCGAGTGTGAAGCCATGTTGATGGTTCTGTTTCCTGCACACACAAGGAATGGGCAGTCTGACAGGACACTAGAAAAAATTATTACCATTATGAATGTGGTCACGAATTTTTCGCAAACGTATATCTTACACTGAATCACATGTATTACACCTGCAGTGCAACTGGCAGAAAATGAAGACAGTCTGTACTGTTGCCAGAATTCCCCCTCCTCCTATGACATGGTGCACTCCAGCATGAGATTTTCACTCTGCAGCGGAGTGTGCGCTGATATGAAACTTCCTGGCAGATTAAAACTGTGTGCACCGACCGAGACTCGAACTCGGGACCTTTGCCTTTCGCGGGCAAGTGCTCTACCATCTGAGCTACCGAAGCACGACTCACACCCCGTCCTCACAGCTTTACTTCTGCCAGTATCTCGTCTCCTACCTTTCAAACTTTACAGAAGCTCTCCTGCGAAACTTGCAGAACTAGCACTCCTGAAAGAAAGAATACTGCGGAGACTTGGCTTAGCCACAGCCTGGGGGATGTTTCCAGAATGAGATTTTCACTCTGCAGCGGAGTGTGCGCTGATATGAAACTTCCTGGCACTTGCCCGCGAAAGGCAAAGGTCACGAGTTCGAGTCTCGGTCGGTGCACACAGTTTTAATCTGCCAGGAAGGTTTCACATGATGCACTGTTCCCAGATTTTCCCCCTCCACCAACCTTCCGAAATACGGCAATTTCCTTATATGTAAAATGCCCAGAAATTCAAAATAGTCTAGCTGTACGACAGGAATTTCCCCAACCCTTCTTACATCTGGCTTACACTTGCAAGCACCACCGTTATGTACCATATAATACAGCACATTACAGGATGGTATACTATTGCACTGTACCTGGATGCAATACCTGTGTATGATAGTACAGTGCACTAGCCATATGGTACATTATGACACTGTACTTGGACAGGTGCGAACACCACATTAGCTAGACAATGTGGTACGTCACTGTACCCAGACGCGACACCTGAGAGTGATAGCATACCGCATTAGTTGGATGATATAATACAGTGCTGTACTTGAATTGTATAGTAGGACAACGTAGCGCCAGATGGGTGGTAATCATGAGGTTCCATCTCCTCCTCCCCCCCTCCCTTCCCCATGCCTGTTCTGCACTGAAGTGCTTAATAACACTCACCTTCCTGGTAGGAAGAGGAAACCAACTAACAAAGACTTCCAAATGTATGTGGTGCATTTAACAGGTATCTTTTTGGTAAATCGTTCAAGGTCACCTCCATGAGAGACAAAGTCAAGTCAAGAACACATCAACAATTGTTGTACATGTACTTGGGGAATGACAGGAAAAGACCTTTCGTGGTTATCCCATACACTCTGACTGCATATTTTTATGTCAGTCTGGTAATTTGACCTGTTGTGCTGCCGTTTATGAACAGCATTCCACGCGCTGTTTTCCAACTGGATAACGCTCGCCCACATACTACTGCTGTAACTCAACATGTTCTACAGAGTGTCGATATCTTGCCTTGGTTCGCTCGATCACCAGATCTGTCTCCAGTCGAGCACATATGGATCATCATCGGACGACAACTTCAGCGTCATCCACAGACAGCATTAACCGTCCCTGTATTCACTGAGCCAAGAACAACAGGATGGAACTTCATCCCACAGATATCCTGCACTTGTACAACTCAATGCATGCATGTTTTAATGATTGTATTCAACATGCAGGCAGTTACACTGGTTATTAATGTACCAGCATTCCACATTCGCAATGGCTTATCTTGTGCTTACATTAACCTGTGATCTTGCAATGTTAACCACTTAAACGTGCTACCTATACAAGTGTAATCCCGAAAGTTCATTATTCTTCATTAATTATTTTGTGATGTTGCGATTTTTTTTCCATCCATGTCTATTGCACCATGTTACAGCAAAAATTTGTAACAAACGAAGCCATGTGACAACAAAAATGGTTACTAACTACCCCTCGTTACACCAACGTTATAACAAAATGTTAAATGTTACAGCTAAAATTGTAGCGAACTGCCCCATTTTACAGCTGAATTGTAACAAAATGCTCCTGTTACAGTGGAATTGTGACAAAATACCCCATGTTGCAGCAAAAATTGTAGCAAATTGACTAATACAGCTGTGGAGAATCTAGTATGATGAATGAGCATATTGGATTTTTTACTTAGTATATGTAAATTACTTTCACTGTGAAGTCAGGGAACACACAGTGGGAGAAGGGAAATCTGTCAGCTCTGTGGGATGCATCAGCTATGGAATGTTTATGAACTGTAAATCAAGTAACACTGTCAGCATTTGAGAACTGAACATTGGAATTGTTTCTGTTGAATTGTACTGAAATGTAGGAGGATCTGCAGCGAATTGACGCATGGTGCAGGGAATGGCAATTGAATCTCAATGTAGAAAAGTATAATGTGCTGCGAATACACATCATTTAGCTACAAAATAGCAGGTCAGCAACTGGAAGCAGTTAATTCCATAAATTATCTGGGAGTACGAGTTAGGAGTGATTTAAAATGGAATGATCATATAAAGTCGATCGTCGGTAAAGCAGATGCCAGACTGAGATTCATTGGAAGGAAATGCAATCCGAAAACAAAGGAAGTAGGTTACAGTATGCTTGTTCGCCCACTGCTTGAATACTGCTCAGCAGTGTGGGATCCGTACCAGATAGGATTGCTAGAAGAGACAGAGAAGAGCCAACGGAGAGCAGCGCACTTCGTTACAGGATCATTTACTAATCGCGAAAGCGTTACGGAGATGATAGATAAACTCCAGTGGAAGACTCTGCAGGAGAGACTAGCTCGGCACGGGCTTTTGTTAAAGTTTCGAGAACATACCTTCACCGAAGAGTCAAGCAGTATATTGCTCCCTCCTACGTATATCTCGCGAAGAGACCATGAAGATAAAATCAGAGAGATTAGAGCCCACACAGAAGCATACCGACAATCCTTCTTTCCACGAACAATACGAGACTGGAATAGAAGGGAGAACCGATAGAGGTACTCAGGGTACCCTCCGCCACACACCGTCAGGTGGCTTGCGGAGTATGGATGTAGATGTAGATGTAGATGTAGAATTCTAACATAACTGATATCAATCCGACAGCACTACTTTCATGTCAGTAAATAGCTGATTAAAAAAAAATAAACACTACATTAAAATCTTGATATGGTGACCGTCTTCTGACAACATGAGTGACACTGCAGAGAATAATTTTGCACTCATTTGTGCACTACGCTGCGCTAGTGGGGCAAAGGTTAGAGACAGTGGAAGCTCAAAGTCTGGAAACATTTCGGTGTGCCCTGCTTCAGAGTATCAGGGTGCTTGTCAAGAAACAGTTCTGCATACTGCTCCAGTATATCACACTCTGGATCAGGGAGTTTGTATGTGTGCCGCGTTGATTTCTGATTTCCATTTACTCTTCCTATAGTTAATTGCCGTAACATTAAGTAGATTTATGATGATTGTCTCCTATTTCAGCCTCCAATACGTTTGATATTGTAGATTACTAACGGTGGCAGATGCACTTATAGCTGCAGGATCAAGTGTGTGCCTGTCTGGTAATCATAAATTACACTACACAGAAGAGGTCGAGTATAGTCGAATGTTATAACACACTGTATTCTACTAGTTAGGGAAACGGCCTTGTCGCAGTGGCTACCTCGGTTCCCGTGCGATCACCGAATTTAAGCGCTGTCGAGCGTGGTCGGCTCTTGGATGGGTGACCATCCAGGCCGCCATGCGCTGTTGCTATTTTTCGGGGTGCACTCAGCCACAAGAGGACAACAGCATCTGGGAGTTTCAGACCACACCCTAAGATCTTTTTCAGTCTTATGTAAGGTTTATTCACTCAAGATTTAATCTTACTGGCATGTAAGACAATCGTTCTCACATCTATAATGTGGCTGTGTCCTTCCACATACAGAGGATGTTTCCGTCAACCATTTTCACCGACGTGGGATGAGATTTTGCCTTCTGACATCAAACAGCATCCCTGGCTGCTCTGGTGTTTCCATGAGCTGCAAACAGCTGATGGATATGTCCCATGAATCTGCACGCCTTCTTACATCGCAAACCTGTGATATTGGTCACCATTCATCCGCTGTGTAACAAGGCAGGAGTTTCATTAATCAAAAGCGATACTCTGCCATTTAGGCGAAACAAGCGTTGTGGTGGTGGTGGTTGTTAGTGTTTAACGTCCCGTCGACAACGAGGTCATTAGAGACGGAGCGCAGGCTCGGGTTAGGGAAGGATTGGGAAGGAAATCGGCTGTGCCCTTTCAAAGGAACCATCCCGGCATTTGCATGAAACGATTTAGGGAAATCATGGAAAACCTAAATCAGAATGGCCGGAGACGGGATTGAACCGTCGTCCTCCCGAATGCGAGTCCAGTGTGCTAACCACTGCACAAGCGTTGTGTCATTGTAAGAGGTACAGAGGCGAGTGAGTGTGCCGGAACTTGCCCCAGTTCACTACTAACAACGCCACGTCATCATAAAGTGCCTGTGCTTAACATACAAAGGATAGCACCATAAACTAAACATGAAACTAAAAATTAAAGTAACTTTTCCAAACTTCGTCAGTGTATGCTTCAGAATATTAATGTTAACAATGTATCGTCTCAGAAGGTAAATTGTACGATCTTATGAAAAAGATAAGTAGCGCTGAATAATAAGACTACAAAGCCGCGCGGGATTAGCCGAGCGGTCAGAGGCGCTGCAGTCGTTGACTGTGCGGTTGATCCCGGCGGAGGTTCGAGTTCAAATGGTTCAAATGGCTCTGAGCACTATGGGACTTAACTTCTAAGGTCATCAGTCGCGTAGAACTTAGAACTACTTAAATCTAACTAACCTAAGGACATCACACACATCCATGCCCGAGGCAGGATTCGAACCTACGACCGAAGCGGTCTCTCGGCTGCAGACTGTAGCGCCTAGAACCGCACGGCCACTCCGGCCGGCCATTAAAATGTTCACAAAAAGCTTGTAGGACTTGTTTTGCCCGTTCTACATAATTTCGGTTTATGTACCGCAAGGCAAATAACTCAGTAGCAACACACATCCACATTGTCGAGTGCCGCTATGAAGCCAGAGTTGCAACTGATGCGTCCTGGGCATGAATGTTGGGCAAAAATTTAACCGTTCTTGGCTCGAACGTTTGCGCAATATATGGCCACAGGTTTTTGAGGCGATAACATGGCGCGTGCGAGGGCCGCTTCAGACCCGCCTGCCGGGGCGCCGGCGGACACAAGTTCATGGCTGGCGGAAGTGTCGCAGCCACAAACACGCCGCCTGCACTCCGACCACGCCCTCGGCGGATGCTTTGATGCGCCGCAGCGGGCTTTACGCGAGCTGCGCACTTCATCAAAAAAAATGGCTCTGAGCACTATGGGACTTAACATCTGTGGTCATCAGTCCCCTAGAACTTAGAACTACTTAAACCTAACGAACCTAAGGACATCACACACATCCATGCCCGAGGCAGGATTCGAACCTGCGACCGTAGCAGTCGCACGGTTCCGGACTGCACGCCTAGAACCGCGAGACCACCGCGGCCGGCTGCGCACTTCATCAACAACTCTCTCCGTGTCCTGCACACCTGCCTTTGTATTGATGTACTTGTTGAGTACCATGTATGATATTGCAGATATTGCGTGGACAGTAGCAAACGCCGAAGTTACTATGGAACTATAGAAATGAGCTTCTGTCATGAGCGGAGTGTGCACTTGCTTGTACCTCTGCAGTCAGTAACTTTGTCAGTTTAAAAATAAAACCGGCTTATTACTTCGTCTCGAAAGTCTGTTATTCCCTATAAACATGCAATGCACTTAGCGGACAGACCGCACAGTAACTTAGAATGTTAAGTTTCCGATGAATGTGCTGATTTTATGTTGACGACGTACGGAGAAACAGCTCACTTAAATCCCAGAATGGTTACTGTACAGAGGGAGACGCCGCAGTGGGTAGCACATTCGGGAAGACGAGGGTTCAACCCCGTGTCTCACCATCACGATTTTAATTTTCCGTTCTTTCTCTAAATCGCTCCAGGCAAATTCCTGCTCATCTTTGAAGCAATCCGAGCTCGTGCTCCGTCTTCAATAAACTCGATGCTGACTTGACGTTAAACCCTAAACTTCGTTCAATACTTTCGAAACCAAGACACCCGCTTTAGATGGTAACGGTTCCACCCGGAGACTACAGAGAACTGAGCTGTCATTACAGCAGCCCAAAAGTGAAGTGTGCCACTTACTAACGCTGGACGCCAGGGCAAGAAATTGCACTATTCACTGTGTTGATGTTCATGTTGTGTTAATATTACCCAGTTCTTTTGATAATACATTCATAACTGAATGTTGTTATGGCTAACGTCCCCTGTCATTTCCGTCGAATATTGTAATTAATTCGGGAGGAGTGGGGACCGAGACTTCTCACGACCCAACACATTTACTGTGGTCGCCGTAATACTTCACTACACTACTTACTCGTATAGTGACATTTTATTTTCCCATACATATCTAAAAATAAATAAATAAGTAAATAAATAAAAATGGCCATGTGCGAGTAGGACTCCGCTCTCAGGGTTCCGTGCAAACATTTTTATGCATATGGATAGTTCATCCATGTCGGAAATCGACAATCTCCACGATTTTCGCCTTTTATCGTTATCGATAATGGCAATATATCGGCCTCGGGTATGACAAAACAAATATGTAAATACACATTAACAGTTTTTGATTTTTTTTCTTTACTTGTGCTGTGAAACCTTGCTTCTTGTCAAATTTCGTGTTTCCAGGTTTTGATGATTGAGTTAGCGAGTGGCAAAAGTGTGACGTAAATGGGCGTATCTTTTGATCGCACTGTCTTAGAAGCTTATATTCACTACACCGTCAAGTGACTATAGATCTTAGTATGTCACGTAAATTTCAACTTGATACGAGTTCCTGAGAAAAAAAGGGTCTTAACAGCCGGACGAACAGGCAGACAGACAATCAGATATTAAATGACAAAAAAATTTGTTTCCTGTAACATAATGACACATTAACAATTAGTGGATTATTTGCTTTACTTACGCTATGAAATCTGTCTTACTGCCAAATTTCACGATTCTTGGCCAAAGGGAAATACCCTATAGGTTTTGATGTGTGAGTTTGCAAGTGAAAATTCTAACATACATGGCAGCATCTTTTGATTGCATTGACGTAGAAACCTACATTTATTACGCTGCCAAGAAACCTTAGACCTTAGTACGTGACATAAATTTCAACTTGATACGTCAACCCGTTCCTGACAGACAGTGGTCTTAACAGACAGACAGAAAAACAGACAGTCGGACAGCAGATGACAAAAAAAATTGTTTCATGTGACACTGTTACAAATTAACAGTTTTAGGATTTTTTCCTTTACTTGTACTGTGAAAACTTGATTCTTTCCAAATTTCACAGTTCTAGACTAAAGGGTTCAAATGGCTCTGAGCACTATGCGACTTAACTTCTGAGGTCATCAGTCACCTAGAGCTTAGAACTAATTAAACCTAACTAACCTAAGGACATCACACACATCCATGCCCGAGGCAGGATTCGAACCTGCGACCGTAGCGGTCGCTCGGCTCCAGACTGTAGCGCCTAGTACCGCACGGCCACTCCGGCCGGCAGACTAAAGGGAAATACACTATACGTCTTGAAGAGCCTTTTTGCGAGTATGAAAATGTATGACATAAATGGCCGTACCTTTTAATTACATTAACTTGGAAGCTTGAATTTTTTACAACACCAAGGGACCGTAGGTCTTAGTATATGGCATGAATTTCAACTTGAAACATCCAGCCGTGCTTGAGAAAAATTATGTTCAACAGTCGGACAGACATAATGACAGATAGATAGAAAGACAGACGGAAGGACAACAAATGGATCCTGTAAGAATTCCGTTTTTGCCGACTGAGGTACGGAACCATAAAAATGAAGTCTGAATCAATTAAAATTCATTCTCTTAATCAATGTAAAATGTGGCATGTAATTTCTAACGTAACATAATAATAAAATATTTCCTTAAGTAATATTTTTCAGCATAACGCTATAGCGTCCTTAATATTTAGTCATACCATAATTGTTCTTCAATAGAAAAATATATTTGAATTCAATGCTTCATGGAATATTCCTTCTGCTCTGCAATTGCTTTCAACGCTCTTGCGTTTTGCCAACGATTACGCGTATTGTGGTATACTGAACCCCAGTTACTTCCTATTCTTCCTTCAACTATTTTTTTTTATCTTGTTTGGAGTTGATTGAATTTTTTCTGACCCTCCTATTGAAATTACCCGACAAATTTTCTATGGGGCTGAGATCTGTCGACTAAGTTGGTGTCTGAACTTCTTTGGGACCGTTATTAAAGAGTCGTTCTTTTACATTGTATTATGTTATGTGTTGAAAAAATTATAGTACGCATTCAATCCCAAACTTTTCAGTTTCCTGTACGACTTCTGCTTCAGGATGTTGAGGCGTCCCTACCTGTCAATGAAAGTAATCTCTTCCACACCAGACGACGAAATACAGCACCATACCAAAGGACTGCGCCCTTCCTGTTTTATAGGCTGCAAATCTTTAACCTGCAGCTTGTCATTTAGCTTTCGCCATACCATAGCTCCTCTGTACCTGAGAATACGTTGAGTTTGCTCTCATCAGCGAATATAACATCATTCCGCCAATCGTATTTTTGCTAACGTAGTCCATTTTCGAACTGGAGACTTTAACCTCGTTCCACTAATGTTCATGAATGTCTTTTTCTTGCCATTATACATTTGTAAATTTCTTCTCTGATAATCTCCTAGACAGATTAGTTCCTTGAAATATTCTTGCAATTTTAAGTACATTTAATCGAGGAATGTGCTTCACTTTTTATTTTTTTTAATTTGGCTTCCTTGGCTATTACTTTTGAAGGACAGATTCTGTGCGGTCCGTCTCCTTTAATCATCTCGTAATATCACCAACCGCACTTTTGAGTATTTCAGCAAACGTTGTGAGAAGTGAGAAGTTGCCGCTGACCAAATGTCTTGTGCAAACTTGTACACCACATGATAGCCTGGAACAATAGCAAGTACCTGGGAAGGGAGAACCAGACCGTATCATACCAAACAGAACTCGGATTTATACAATGGAACTCAAATCATGCTCTTACCAGACCAAATGTTAAGGACTCGTTCCTTTCCGACCTTCCCAAATCAGACAATTTAAAAAAAATGTTTATTAATGTGTTATTTCAATGCTACCTCTCTACTGACCTGGAGTATTTTTGTGCATGTTTGGTGCATAGAAAATTGTGAAAGGAGGTCACGACCTAATGTTAATGACAACCTCAGTAGTTCTTCTATGGGTTTCGTTAAATAGCTTCAGAAAGGTCATATAGCACTTCAGTTCCATTCACATCAGTGTTTCAGCACTGGAATGATACTTCAGAATGATACTTCAGAATGAGGTTTCCAAAAAATGGTTCAAATGGCTCTGAGCACTATGCGACTTAACTTCTGAGGTCATCAGTCGCCTATAACTTAGAACTAATTAAACCTAACTAACCTAAGGACATCACACACATCCATGCCCGAGGCAGGATTCGAACCTGCGACCGTAGCGGTCACGCGGTTCCAGACTGAAGCGCCTAGAACCGCACGGCCACACCGGCCGGCGAGGTTTCCAAAAGGCACACTGACGGAAAGCTAAGTGGTGGTAGTACGTATAGCTCACAGCTACAGAACGTCTCTGTAAGTGGAAACTAACAGATGTATGTATGTATGGGTTTATGTATTAAACCGGGGACGTAGAAATGAAGGAGAGGCTTCGTCCCGCCGTAGCCCTCAGTGGTTCACAACCCCACAACAGGCCATAGCAATCCGCACATTCCACTGCCGCCCCACACCAAACCCAGGATTATTGTGCGGTTTGGGCCCCCGTGGACCCGCCTGGGAACGTCTCATACCAGACAAGTGTCACCCCAAATGTTTGTGTGTTGGAATAATGATGGCGTACGCGTAGGTGGAAACGGTGTTTGCGCAGCAGTCGCCGACACAGTGTAACTGAGGCGGAATAAGGGGAACCAGCCCGCATTCGCTCAGGTAGATGGAAAACCGCCTTATAAACCATCCACAGGCTGGCCGGCACACCGAACCTTGACACTAATCCGCCGAGTGGCTTCGTGCTGGGAACCGGCACGCCTTCCCGCTCGGGAAGCAGCGCGTTAGACCGCGCGGCTAGCCGGGCGGAAAAAAGCAGATAGTCGACAGTGATGTGGGGAGCAGCTGAGCGCATTCCTCCAGTACCCTATTGAAGTCGATGGACAGAGAAAGCAGAGTGGTGACTATTCATCAAAATGGGTCAAATGGCTCTGAGCACTATGCGACTTAACTTCTGAGGTCATCAGTCGCCTAGAACTCAGAACTAATTAAACCTAACTAACCTAAGGACATCACACACATTCATGCCCGAGGCAGGATTCGAACCTGCGACCGCAGCGGTCACGCGGTTCCAGACTGAAGCGCCTTTAACCGCACGGCCACACCTGCCGGCGACTATTCATCAACCGACTGTTTGGAAGATCCAAGCGAAATCATTACCTCTTTCATTTCCTACAAGCTTTGAAGCCCAAAGACCAAATGAGTCACTCCGAATTTCCTAGACAAACGCAACAGCTTATGGACGCAGAAGGTTCTGTGAGAATATGACTCCGATGATTGGCAGACTGAACTGATGCAATATACGAACTTGGGGCAAAGAATTTCTCAGCACTATTCTGCAGCATTTTCATTGGTTTTAATGTATTCTGCACGATCTCGAAATTTTAAGCCTACAGCTAGGGTCAGACAGCGTGGATAAGATCTACCACTAGGATGATGTTCTACACTATCACCTGACGTTCAAGAATTCGTAAACACGACAGTGAGGAACAGAGGCATCGGTTAGGCTGCGGCAGTGTTCGGTAGTCCCAGTGACGGTTTCCACTGCCAACTGACCTAGCCCTATGCGACTGTTTTGTTGTTATGTTGAATCAGCAGTTGTTTCACTTTTACAAACAGACTTACCAGATGGCAAACTGAAAGCTTCACGAAATCATTCAAAAAATTCATCGCTGCTGCAGACCCTATCGTACTGAAAATTATAGACTTACCAGAACTGCATGCTCACGTCAACAGTGACTTCAAACAGAATGATACAATGTGAGATATCTGTCGAGTCTGCAAGTGGAATGTAATGTACACTTGTGAAAAGAACTTTACGCTGAGGTGACAACTCATGGAACAGCAATACGCACTTATATAGCTGGCAATAGTGTCGCGTATGCAAGGTATGAAAGGGCAATGCATTATCGGAGCTTTCATTTGTACTCAGGTGTTTCATGTGAAACGTTTTCCGCTGTGATTATATAGCCGCACGACGGGAATTAAGACTCTGAACGCGGAATGTTAGTTGGAGTTAGATGCATGGAACGTTCCATTTTGGAAATCGTTAGGGAATTCAATTTCCCGAGATCAGTACTGTCAAAAGTGTGCCAAGAATACCACATTTCAAGTATTACCTCTCACCACGGACAACGCAGTGGCCGACGGCCTTCACTTAACGACCGAGGGCAGCGGCGTTTGCGGAGGGTTGGCAGTGCTAACCGACATGCAACAGTGCGTGAAATAGCAGCTGATATCAAGGTGGAACGTATCCGTTAGGATAGTGCGGAGAAATTTGGCCTTAACAGGGTATGGCAGCAGACAATCGACGCGAGTGCATTTGTTAACAGTACATCGGGTCCATCGCTTCGTGGGGTCTACGCCACACTCGAACCCTACCATCAGCTCTTACCAATTGAAATAACTGAAATAAGTGTCAATAAGACACTGTGCAAGCTAGTAGTGGCTCCATAATGGTGTGGGCTGTGTTTACATGGAAATGAACTAAGTCTTCTAGCCCAACTGAACCTATCATTAACTGAAATTGGTTACGTTTGGCTAGTTGGAGAACATTTGTAGCCACCCATGGACTTCATGTCCCCCCCCCCCCCACCCCGCCCCCCCCCCCCCAAAAGAAAAAAGATGGACCACCCAGATCACCCAGCATGAATCCTACCGAACTTTTATGGGACATAATGGAGAGATCAGTTCATGCTCAAAATCCTGCACCGGCAACTCTTTCGCAGTTTTGGACAGCTGAAGAGTCAGCATGGCTCAATATTTTCACAGGGGTCTTCAAACGACGTGTTGAGTACACGCCACGTCGAGTTGCTGCACCATGCTGGAGAAAAGGAGGTCCGACAGGATATTAGGTAATATCCCATGACTTTAGTCGCCTCGTCTCGTTGTATGGCTTTCTTTCTACGACTGCAAAACTTGACATTGTGTTAAAAACCGAAGCTATGGTACATTAGTTAAATCGCTTCATTATTTCGTAATATCCCTACATCGTGACTGAATTTTCAGTGGGTGGCTGTTTTGGAGACTATAACTGCAAGATGCAGCATCCTTGTACTCGAGAATGTGCCACCAGCAACAGTGGCTGTTATCGACTTGATCTGCAGTTGTAGTGGGCAATTTGTCAGGACCTGTCAGGCTGTATTTCCTATGTTATTGTTGCATCTAAAGACTGAAATATTCCCACTGTTTAACCGACCTATCATTTGCCGACTCTTCTTCTGTGCAGAGATTTGACCTCCAGGTGAACTAGGAAGTGAAAAGTCGTTATAAAAACGAAATTACACAAAGTACATTAATATGTGTGTTCAGTGCCCTCAGAACGGAAAAGAAGGAACAGTCGCAACAAAACGTGAGTAATAATAAATGTATACGCAAAACATTTTCCCATGTAAAAATCACGTTTTTTTTAAAAATCAAGGGCTGTGTTAACTCGCCGATGAAGTTCACATTTACATCGTTGGGTTTGCAGATGACATGCTATCAGTGCAGGACACAATACAAATAGTCCTGCAAAACTACGTAATGTTAAATCACGGTAAGAAGAAACGAAGAAAACTTTTTTAGGCCTCATCTTGTTAGATCACTTACAACCTAAAATATGTTCACTTTTTACAGTTTTCAATAAACAAAACCCTCTGGTGATGGCACAGAGGTGCCGAAACATGTCTGGATAAAATGAAAAAGACAGTGTTTTTCATAAAAGGTGGAACCTATATCCTATAAATGAACTAGGAAATTGATAACATTATCAAATACATTTTCCGTGTGAGACTTATTTACAACTGCAAACACAGGCTGCGTAGGGAGTATGACCTTAATTTATTACTTCGAGTTGCAGTCCCATGAAGACCTAATGGACTAACGGTTTTCAGGCAGTCTGTATAACTTTCATAGACAAGGACGAACATTCTAGAATGTTAAGAGCATCGCCTTTTGTCTCTTCTTTAAACATAGTGTGGCAGTGATAACCGTGAAGGTTATCTTACCCTTGCGTAAGTTGACCTAACGCTCTAATCGGACCGGTAAGACATTGGTATAGGGTTGCACTTAAACACAGGTCTAGTGCCCGCGGTGTGTCTTGTTAGGACGGAAAGCTACTTGCGGCTAGATTCCCTGGAACGGCTCTGCATATCCTGTTCCGCAAAGCTGGCGTGGCGGCAACCGAGCCGCGACTGAAGGTCGTTCCTCTCAGCGCATGCGCAGCCTACCTGACGTTAGTCCCCGCGCCGAGTTACTTCAACTGTGAAGCAACGACATGCAATGAGATTCACTGTCAAAATATTCACACTACGGAGGTTATCCTCCTACGGTGTTCACACATACGAAAATTGAAGTGCGTATTTAATGGACCACACTGAGGTAGGTAACTTACAAGAGTGATGCTGGAAAGTTGGGCTATAAAACAACTTGACATTTGCACTGGTATGGCAAAAGTTATATATCACGTACACAAGATATAACAGTGCGGTGCATTGGGGGAGCTGTCACTTGTACTCGAGTGGTACACATGAAAATGTTTCCTACGTGATATGGCCGCACTACGGGATTTTGCAGACATTTGAACGCGGAATGATAGTTGGAGCTAGACCCATGAGACATTCGGTTCCAGAAATCGTTAGGGAATTCAGTTTCCGATTTCTACAGTATCAAGAGTGTACCGAAAACACCAAATTTCAGGCGTTACCCCTCAGCACGGACAACGCAGTGGCTGAAGGCATTCACTTAACGACCGAGAACAGCAGCGTCTGTGTAGAGTTGTCAGTGCGAAGGGACAAGCAACACTGCGTGAAATAACCGTGGAAATCAATGTGAGACGTACGACGAACGTATCCGTGTGGACAGTGTGACGAAATTCGCGTTACTGGGTGATGGCAGAAGACGGTCGACTCGAGTACCTTTGCTAACAGCATGAAACCGCTTGCAGCGTCTCTCCTGGGCTCGTGACCATATCGGTTGGACCCTAGACGACTGGAAAACCGTGGCCTGGTCAGATGAGTCCCGATTTCAGTTGGTAAGAACTGATGGTAGCATTCGAGTGTGGCGCAGACTCTACGGAGCCATGGACCCATGTTGTCAGCAAGGCATTGTGCAAGTTGGAGGTGGCTCCATGATGCTGGGGACTGTGTTTACATGGAATTGGACTGCGTCCTCTGGCCCAACTGAAACGATCGTTGACTGAAAATGGTTACATTCGGCTACTTGTAGGCCATCTACAGCCATTCAACGATGGCATTTTTAAGGGTGACAATGCGCCATGTCTGCGGACCACAAATGTTCGCCATTGGTATGATAATGAACAATTGGAGAGGATGCTTTGGCCACCCAGATCCAAGACATGCCTCCCATCGAACGTTTATGGAACGTCACCGAGAGGTCAGTTCGTGCACAAAATTCTGCACTGGCAACACTCTCTCGATTATGGACGGCTATAGAGACGTCACGGGTCAGCATTTCTGCAGGGGACTTCGCGCGTCTTCCGTGCCACATCAAACTGCTGCACTACACCTGGCAACAGGAGGTCCGACACAATATTAGGATGTATCCCATGAATTTTGTCACCTCAGAGAAAGCACGTCGCCCTGATGAAGGTTACTTAGAACTGTGACAGAAACTTTTGCCTATGTAACAACAAGACAACGTGGTCAGACAACGGTAAATTTTTTCTTGTAGGTAATGAAGTTTGGGCAACGGCCTTGCCGCAGTGGCTACACCGGTTCCCGTGAGATCACCGAAGTCGCTGTCGGGCGTGGTCTGCACTTGGATGGGTGACCATCCAGGCCGCCATGCGCTCTTACCATTTTTCGGGGTACATTTAGCCTCGTGATGCTAATTGAGGGGCTACTCGACCGAATAGTAGCAGCTTCGGTCAAGAATATCATCTTACGACCGGGAGAGCGGTGTGTTGACCCCATGCCACTCCTATCCGCATCCTCCACCGAGGATGACACGGCGGTCGGATGGTACCGGTAGGCCACTCGTGACCTGACGACGGAGGTAATGAACTTTATTTGACACCAACAATTAAATTATTACAGTATGTAGAAGATGTATACTTCTCTTCAGCAGTCACCTCTTCACAGGCATCCGCCATAGACTAGGTCGTGCTGCCTTATTACTTGATATCTGGTTAACAAAAAATAGACCACGAATATCACCTTGTATGTCATGACCAGTGGTGTTTATTTGAAAACGTGTACAGTATCTTACTCCTTACATGAAGGTCGGAGGCCTTACGACATCAGTAATCTCGACCGCAATATCTTCGTGACTAATCTGGGATTCATAACTTACGTGGTATTCACACACAAAACATGTGATTTCATGGTCAGAACAAGTGATAACGTTCTCAGTGCATTGGCCTGTAGTTCTTGTTTGCGGCAGACAACTCACCATAATGCTCGACTTATATCGATCACTGGTGAGGCCTCAACTGTATTATCGTGCGATTTTTACTAGGTTTGTGTATAAATTCGTAGCGCTTTTGTTTTGTATGTCGGTATTTCGGTTACTATGGCTTAATTTATCGACTGTCATTTTTATTTGTATTTCAATATTGTTATCTGAGTTTACAATTGTCATTTCAACATTTGGAGATAGTGAGTGGAGCTGCGGACGCTAGAAAATGGAGTTCCAAGTGTAGAAATCTGAAATTTTCCGATACATTCTCCTGCTGGAGTTCCATAGAGGGATGACAGCAGCGGAGGCAGCAACAATTTGCTCCTTGTGTGGGGATAATGCCACTGGACAGAGCGCGGAAAATGATTTTATCGTTTTAAGGAGTATCATTCTGCCATTAGTGACTCTACATGTTCAGGAAGACCTTCGGACTTTGATGAAGGTCGCTTAAACGCATTATTCCACAATGATCCACGTTAGTGTATTCGAGAACTGGGATATGTGATGAACTGAGATCATTCCATCATCCTACGAAGTGCAATAGGGAAGGTTCAAAAATCTGGTGTTTGGGTACCGCATGCTCTATGCCAAAATCAGAAAAATCAGCGGGCTGCCAGATGCGCATCTGGTGCATCAGGTGAAACAGCGATGGTATGGTGTTCTACGAATTGCTTCTCCAAGGTGTAACCATCACTGCTGACATTTATTGACAACATCTGAGACGTTTAGTAGGCACAATCCATGAACAGCGACCAGGAAGACTGCGTAAAGTGATGCTACTCCACGATAACGCCCACCCGCATTCTGACAGACTGGCAAAAAGTACTGCACAGGCGTTCCGTTGGGAATTTATTTCATACCCACCTTATTTACCTGATTTTGCGTCCTCAGATTTCCACCTTTTTCGCTCTCTCTAGAACAACCTTCAATAAACTTCCTTTCCGGATGAAAATGCGCTCCGAATACGGTTCAACGTGTTCTTGGCCTCAAAACCGCGGAAGCGAAAAGTTATCCTAGCGTTGGCCAATTGTTGTAAATAGTGAAGGAGACTATATTATTGCTGACTGAAGTCTCTGTTACATGTATCCTTTATGTTTATTGAACTTACTGAGAAATGTTACGAACTTTCGCACGAGCCGAATATCACAGTGTCGTTAAGTTAGCAGATTTGACGAAATGCAGTAGCGCTGCGTTAGAATCTAACTCAAAGCGGTGCCTTCAGCAGCGGCCATTGGGGTGCGCTGGGAAACAGCGAAAATGCCTCGTCATATTCGGTGGCAATTCCTAGTAACTGATATTTTCTGTACTCTATGCGTGGTAACAGGCACAATCTACTTAGTCGTTGGAAGGATCCACAAATATATGCAATAACAACTGACCCTTTTATTGCACATCTCCTGATCATCCTTGAGTGAGTACCACCAGGTTCATGCTTTGGGTTGACTATAAGACTTGTACTTAGATAGTACGATGTGGTGGAATAGTCGCATTCGTAAATCGGTTCCATCTTCATGATAACAAAGTTCAAGTTTTAATTATTCCATTCATTTATTTTAGTCATACTCCTGCTCCTCGATTGCTCAGAAACTACTGACCTATAGGAGCGTCGTAGCAGCAATTTCCTTTTCTCTGTTGAAACAAAACACGCTCTACTGAGTAGCAGCCACTACTTAACAACAATGCCACCAATACTATAAATCGCAACCCGCTTCCCACAGGCGACCGTGGTTTTCGGACTGTGCATATGGCAGATAACACCCAACGTCCGAAGCGGTGGTGGTGGTTAGTGTTTAACGTACCGTCGACAACGAGGTCATTAGAGACGGAGCGCAAGCTCGGGTTAGGGAAGGAGTGGGAAGGAAATCGGCCGTGTGCTTTCAAAGGAACCATCCCGGCATTTGCTTGAAACGATTTAGGGAAATCACGGAAAACCTAAATCAGGATGGCTGGAGACGGGATTGAACCGTCGTCCTCCCGAATGCGAGTCCAGTGTGCTAACCACAGCGCCACCTCGCTCGGTTGTCCGAAGTAAGCATGCTCTTGCGTCAGGGATACTTCACTTGTCACCCACACAGTAGGCGTCACATACTCAAAACTTCTCCACGTCACAGGGTAACTTAAGTCGCATATTCTTTTCGTGAGAGTTGTATCTCGATCAATAAGTAACATTAGTGTAGTTGTGCTGTTCTTTATATTTATTCCTTAATCATCTAAAAGACTTTTATCTGTTGCCTGTTGTCATGATGTTATATTACGATCTGTTGTCAGTCATTATTTGATCAGTGTGTGCTTAAGCAAAATTGTTTTAATCATTAGATATTCCACTTGCTTGATATGATCCTGGCTGCGTAACATTTACACCAAATGGCAATAAAAAAAACCACAATAGGGACAGTGAAGTTTTAATAATGTTTCTCTGTATTTGAAACGAAAATATTCATGATCAGTGGGGTGTTTCTGAATTCTGGCCTTGCGAGTTATGGTGAAACAAAGGTATCTGAGAGAAATCTAAACTGAATTATGGGCGTACAGTACTCGATATCTCATTGTGCTTAGGAAAACGGAAAAAGCTATTTTTTTCGGTTGAATGCGTTAATTTGTTGAGATATATTTAACAGTGATAAAGAAAAGATCTGTTAGGTGCTTCGTCTTCCCGTTTTCATCCATCCCTGCTTTTTTGTACAGGAAGAACGTATTATTTGTCTTCTAATTAAAGCAGTACAGCTTGTACATAATATATGTGATGAAATTCTGAAGTTAGTCAATGAAAGAAGGCATAGTCCGCTAGCGGAAAAAAACAAGCCGTTGAGAGAGCCGGAAGTGGGTTAGTCTGTCTTTGTCTCGTCAAACATTTTGCGGAGTTTACGAAAGAAAAAATGTTTTCAGAAATTTTTATTTTATTTGGACGACCAGTTTCCGCATCTCATTAATGCCATCTCAGACCCATGCATGATAAAAACGAGTATACATGTTGTGTATATCAAGGTACACCACCGTCGACATTACAGAAAGTGAAGCGTAATAATAAAAGTCCTTATAACTTACAAAATGCAACATGCAGCGTTAGGAAGAATACCTTCGCGAACAAAGCACAACAAAGCAGAATATATATATATATATATATATATATATATATATATATATATATATATATATACACGCATACTGGTTAAATTGGAAAATTGGAAATTTGTGGTAAGGACTTGTGGGACCGAATTGCTAAGGTCATCGATCCCTAAGCTTACGCACTACTTAAACTAACTTAGGCTAAGGACTACACACACACACATGCCAGACGGAGGACTCGAACCTCCGACGGGTGGGAGCCGCGCAGACCGTGACAAGACGCCTAAGACCGCGAGGCTACCCCGCGCGGCTCATACTGATTAGCATCGGAACTATGTTGACATCACAGAATTATAATGGAACATACCAAACATTACAAAAACCAAAAAAGTAGTTTTTCCCCTTTTTTGTTTTCTTTTTTTCCTTTTTCATTTTTTATATAAGACATACATAATTCTTATAAGTGAAATGACTCAATTTCTTAGGAAAACGTAACATTGAAATTAAAACGTCGCGACACAACTTATGGAGTCCATAGTAGTTTGCATATCTGTCGCCTAAATGTTTTCGCCACTGCGGATAGTCAGAATTAGTTGTCTCAATATCAAAAAACACAACCAGAGGCAAAACCCAACGGTCGACAAATTACTAAGTGAATAACGGTAAGTAAAGAACTTGCGAGGAATGCTCGTAGAATACCTAGAGGGCATAATGTTACACACCAAATCAAAAAATACAAAGATATAGCTTGGTGTTCTAAATTAATCGGCAGGCAAATACTTGAGTGAAACAAACAATGACCCCAAATACCATGTTCACCAAGGGGAAAAGAGGAAAAAACTAGAAAACCTTTATTCCTCTGTGATTCTGATTTTGTATATTGTCTGTTTTCTTGTTTTTTGTAATGTTTGGCATATTCTGTTGTAACTCTGCGACACCAAAATAATTTCGATGCTAACCAGTATGTGTACATATTCCGCTTTGTTGTGCTTTGCGTCTACAGGTACTCTTGTTACTGCTGCTTTCTGCATTTTATAGGTTTCAAGGACTTTTATTATTACGCTTCATTTTCTGTAATGTCAGCTGTGGTATACCTTGATACACGCTATATGTGTACTCGTTGGGCCGGTCGCGGTGGTCTCGCGGTTCTAGGCGCTCAGTCCGGAGCCGCGTGACTGCTACGGTCGCAGGTTCGAATCCTGCCTCGGGCATGGATGTGAGTGATGTCCTTAGGTTAGTTAGGTTTACGTAGTTCTAAGTTCTAGGGGACTGATGACCTCAGGAGTTAAGTCCCATAGCGCTCAGAGCCATTTGAACCATTTTTTGTACTCGTTGTTTTTAACATGCACGGGCCTGAAGAGGGCATTAATGAGATGTCGGAACTGGTGGTCTAGATAAAGCAACAACTTCTGAAAAGATACGGCTGTTCCGTGATTTTTCTTTGGTATATATCTGACCTGCCGCTGTCCCGCATTCTCGATGGATCAACGGAGCTTCTGCGCAGTGTTCTTGCAGTACATGGTGAAACCGTAACTCGCTCTTGGTGAACTGGGTGAAGTCATAGTTTGTTCCGGAGCGAACAGCCGCGTCACGGTGTGGCGTGACGTAGCACGGCTGGTGACGTCACGGCAAGTGAAAGGAGAGCGCGGCTCGTGGTCAGCGGGCACCACGCGCGGTTCAGCGGCGGCGGAAGGGGCCCCTATCTCGGTCTCGCAGTTACTCAGCACAAGCCAGGCCCGTGGCGCACGTACACAGTGTGTCAGCACTATTCGGGCTGCTCTGTAACTCGAACGCTGAAACACTAACTGAGGCCCTTTCTGTCTCATCATTTCGAGGTGCAGTTCTCGAAACAGTTTCAAACTCAAATAGTTTTCCTTTCTCTTTCGTATTATCGGTACTTTTGTAGTCACGGGTCAAATAATATCACAGTTAAATCACGTCTTTACCATCGTCATTTGTACCTGCCTCGGGTATAGATACTTCTTTTTGTTTTCTTCTTTTCGGGTGCTCCACATTCAGCGAAATACAAAAATAACAGACATGGAAGAAATATTACAGGATGATGCTTAATAGGTAAATACATAGTTAAAGTGGTTTGGCAATTAGAACGAAAATATAGCAAATACGATAACAGTCAGATTTCAACATTAAAATCACTGCTTTGTATGTCTCTTTCAAGGTTACATCTTTTCACGGTAACAGAACAGGTAATGTGGTTGGTAACACATGTTACAGGCGGCTAATGTTGTTAATGGCTATCTGATGACAAGTCCTTCCGGCATATAGAGGAGAAGAAAATACACCGACGGGAAAAAAATATCGCAAAACCAACAAGGAGTTGTGCGACATATACCGAAGATGCTACGCATGTTCCTACATCTGAAAGATGATGTCAATTCAAATTTCGGAATAGTTGCATAAAAGTGGCGCTAGTAGGAGGATTTGCTTCAAATACACGCCGTAACGGTCGTGAGCGATAGTTACCTTTGAAATTGGACGTGGTGAGTTGATACAATTTTACAGTGCCTGTATTATTCTGAATTACATTGCAATGGACGACTACAGCCGTTATAAAATACATGAAATGTATTCGTGGTTGTGGATATGGACACCTATCAGCAGTATAATGGAATGACGACAGTGATAATTTGCGTCCGACCGGGACTCGACCCGGATTTCCAGCTTGTCGCGAGCGGCCGCTTTACCATACGGCCGTCCGAGCACAACATACAACAACCTCTTAAGGAACTTTGCATCGTAGGTCGGAATAACACAGGCACTGTAGTACCGGGGAAGCGACTTTAAAGTAAAATGTCTCTCATGTACAGGAATATACATAATGGATGGCCGGCCTCTGTGGCCGAGCGGTTCTAGGCGCTTCAGTCCGGAACCGCGCTGTTGCTACGGTCGCAGGTTCGAATCCTGCCTCGGGCATGGATGTGTGTCGTGTCCTTAGATCAGTTAGGTTTCAGTAGTTTTAAGTCTAGGGGACTGATGACCTCAGATGTTAAGTCCCATAGTGCTTAGAGCCATTTGAGCATAATGGATGTACGAATATAGATTGTAGACACGTCGTTGACGACATATGGAAGTTTGGGTCTCGCCTTCAATCGTGATCGGTAAGGAGAGCGCTATCAATAAGCGGGACATCCGGATTCAGTTCCGGCCTGGCACAAAGTTCCATTTTTGTCATTCCATTTCACAGCTGATGGTTGTCTATAATCGCAGCCGTGAGTACGTCTCATGCGGTGAGTTACTGTTGGTAAAGAATGCTTTTAAGGATACAAAGACGCCATTATCAGCAGCTCACAGAGTTTTAATGACGTCATGTAATAGGGCTACGGGAAACTGGATGTTCCTTCCGCGACACTACAGAAAGATTTGACAGGAAGACCATCGTGTTCGGCGTATGGCACTGGCGCATCGTACTGCATTTGCAGCAGCAATTCGAGCAGCATTTGGCACCACAGTGAGACAAAAAACTACTACAAATAGATTACTTCAAGGACTGCTCCGAACCAGACGCTCTGTACCACGCACACCACTGACCCCAAACCACCGTCATTTGTATCTTCAGTGATGTCAAGCGAGAGCTCGCTCGAGGGCAACGTAGAGGTCTGTTGAGGTTTCTGATGAAAGCTGGTTCTGCCTTGGTGCGAGTGGTGATCCTGTGTTGGTTAGAAGGATCCCAATCGAGGGCCTGCAATCAACCTGTCTGCGTGCTAGACTCACTGGACCTGTACCTGGAGTTATGGTTTGAGGCGCGATTCCATATGACAGCAGGAGCACTCTCGTGATTATCGTACTCGCCTTGACTGTAAATTTGTAGTTATTCTGGTGATTTTACCTGTTGTGTTGCCATTCATGAATAGGGTGTGTTTTCCAACAAGATAACGCTCATCCACATACCACTGTTGTAACCCAACAAGCTCTACAGAGTGTCGACATGTTGCCTTGACCTGCTCGATCACCAGATCTGTTCCAAACCGAACACATATGAGACATCATCGGACGACAGCTTCAGCATCATCCACAAAGAGTATTAACCGTCTCTGTATTGACAGACCAAGTGCAACAGGCGTGGAACTCCATACAATAAACTAATACCCGGCAAATGCACAGTACAATGCATGTACGTTTGCATGTTTGCATTCAACATTCTGGCTGTTACACGGTTATTAATGAACCAGGTTTTCACATTTACAATGGCTAAGCTCTACTTTACGCTAACCTGTGATCTTGCAATGTTAATCACTTAAATATGTTGCCTAGACAGATGTTTTCCAGAACCTTCACTACTCTTTATTAATTATTTTATGGTGTCGTGAGTTTTTTCATCAGTGTAAGTTTGTTTGGATAGCCATTTTACGCAGCAGTTGTTAAAAATCAGTTATTATTGGTCTTGCCATGTTAAGCTTACTAGAATCAATTATTACTGGTTTTGCAGTCTTAAGTTTACTGCAGTTGCTCGCAATGAGCTTAAGATGGCGGAACCAATAATAACTGACATTAAGTTTTCGTCTTCACCACAATCGAACGTATGAGACGGTATGAAGCTGATATGATGTATGTGTGGTTTGAATCGATAGTGACTGCATATCGTGCGAGAGACAATGACAGAATTCTAGTCAACAGCTAAGCCCACGGAACCAAAGTGTGTCCTAGTTTACTTTCCTTGTCGCCTGCGAGACTCTTTGGCCCTTTCTGCTTTAACGAGATCGTTTACCTTGCGGATAAAGTCTCCCAGAGGTATTAGTTTGTGGTCACCTTTACATTCAAAACTTGCTTTCTCCGCAGCTGCGTGAGCTACTTCTTTTCCTGATAAGTTGATATATGCTTTTATCCAACCAACTACTATGTGATGCCTCATTTTAGTCAGCCGGCATATATTGGTTACTATCAAGTACGCTATTTAACAGTCTGAGTGTCAGACAGGAACGATTTAATCAGACAGAATAACGATATGTTTGTCTGTCAATAAGTAGGCAAATTCTATACACTACTGGTCATTAAAATTGCTACACCACGAAGATGACGTGCTACAACCGCGAAATTTAACCTACAGGAAGAAGATGCTGTGATATGCAGATGATTAGCTTTTCAGAGCATTCACACAAGGTTGGCGCCGGTGGCGACACCTACAACGTGCTGACATGAGGAAAGTTTCCAACCGATTTCTCATACACAAAAAGCAGTTGACCGGCGTTGCCTGGTGAAACGTTGTTGTGATGCCCCGTGTAAGTAGGAGAAATGCATACCATCACGTTTCCGACTTTGATAAAGGTCGGATTGTAGCCTATCGCGATTGCGGTTTATCGTATCGCGACATTGCTGCTCTCGTTGGTCGAGATCCAATGACTGTTAGCAGAATATGGAATCGATGGGTTCAGGAGGGTAATACGGAACGCCGTGCTCGATCCCAACGGCCTCGTATCACTAGTGGTCGAGATGACAGGCATCTTATCCGCATGGCTGAACGGATCGTGTAGCCACGTCTCGATCCCTGAGTCAACAGATGGGGGCGTTTGCAAGACGACAACCATCTGCACGAACAGTTCGACGACGTTTGCAGCAGCATGGACTGTCAGCTTGGAGACCATGGCTACGGTTACCCTTGACGCTGCATCACACACAGGAGCGCCTGCGATGGTGTACTCAACGACGAACCTGGGTGCACGAATGGCAAAACGTAATTTTTTCGGATGAATCCAGTTTCTGTTTACAGCATCATGGTTGTCGCATCCGTGTTTGGCGACTCACGGTGAACGCACATTGGAAGTGTGTATTCGTCATCGCCATACTGGCGTATCACCCGGCGAGATGGTATGGGGTGCCATTGGTTACACGTCTCGGTCAAATCTTGTTCGCATTGACGGCACTTTGAACAGTGGACGTTACATTTCAGATGTGTTACGACCCGTGGCTCTTCCCTTCATTCGATCTCCGCGAAACCCTACATTTCAGCAAGATAATGTACGACCGCATGTTGCAGGTCCTGCACGGCCTTTCTGCATACAGAAAATGTTCGACTGCTGCCCTGGCCAGCACATCCTCCAGATCTCTCACCAGTTGAAAACGTCTGGTCAATGGTGGCCGAGAAACTGGCTCGTCACAATACGCCAGTCACTACTCTTGATGAACTGTGGTATCGTGTTGAAGTTGCATGGGCAGCTGTACCTGTACACGCCATCCAAGCTCTGTTTGGCTCAATGCCCAGGCGTATCAAGGCCGTTATTATGGCCAGAGGTGGTTGTTCTGGGTACTGATATCTCAGGATCTATGCACCCAAATTGCGTGAAAATGTAATCAGATGTCAGATCTAGTATAATATATTTGTCCAATGAATACCCGTTTATCATCTGCATCTCTTCTTTGTGTAGCAATTTTAATGGCCAGTAGTGTAGCTTCCAAGACGTTCGCAATCTCTGCGATCAAGATAGTAAACATAAAAATTATCTGGGAAACTATATTAGCATAAGAGAACAAGAAAATGGATGAAAGATAAACAAAAAGCAGTAAACAACGTAAAGATCGCTCATCTTCCCAATGAAAAATATCTCTGGCCTGAAAAATCTCTGACTGCATAAGGTGTAATTTACTTACAAATACAATGCATCAATGGAACGATCTCACATTTGACAACAGTCAAAAAACAACACGAAATTTCTATAGAAGATAAATACGTGACCTATATTAACAAAGTAGAAAATAAATGAAATTACGTTCCATGATGTTTTATGGACGTCACTCCAGCTAGATGTAAGCGTAATATAAGACAAAAAACTCAAAGGACTGTTAGATAGACGTACAATAAAATGATATATAAATATAATGTCAACGCACCAACTGAAAAAGGCACAAATGCCGAAACAGGCCTGTCGTGAACCTATGTAAAAAAAAAAAATCCAACTAATTTTGTGAGAGTGTAAAGAAAATGTCATACTATGCATAATCGAACCCGCCTTAGGTCTTTAATACCAACGCTGAATTCTAAGCGATCAGTGCAGCCAGTTTGGAAAGTCCTTCCACATCGCTCTTCACATGTTATGGTCACACCGTATCGAAGGTCAACATTTGTCACACGCCTGCGGCGAGCAACTTCAGCGTGACTGGGCGGCGCGGCGATAGCAGCCCAGGCCGCAGACGTGATAATGAAGAGCCGGTGGCTAGTTGCATCACGCTGCCTGGCCTGGCTCACGTAACTGACAGTCTCTGCCCAGTGCCAGTCTGTACCGGCTGCCGCCCTCGATCAACTGGTATCTTAAGCAGAACGGAGGAAAAAAAAAAAAACATTACTCTAAAACCGTATAACACCGACTGTAGAATGACAATGGTGTCCGTTCAGGGAGAAAGAGAGTCCAAAAGTTTCTTTAGGTATGCTATTTCCAGCTGAATCCATTCACTGAACATTACATCTCGTAGAGCTACAGAGCTTGTGGCGATGTTAAATGCTATGTTTCACCCACAGTTCCGAATAGTCCTATATATTTGTCGGGGTTAAGATCGGCTGATACAAGGAGGTAGTCGAGGTGCAACAGGGTGTCTGAGTATTGTTAAAATCAGGAAAGCGCTGTGAACCAGCGCTTAATTTCGACCGGAACGTGTAGGAAGGGCGTTCCGGCACCTCCCACGGAATATTTTTTTAACTCACTGGAACAAATCGGCACCGGAGGTTTAAAATAGTACACAGGTATTAAATGTTCGCGGCCAAATGTGTTGCTTATTTTTACGAGGGCTACTGGAAAAATAAGGCACGATCAGTCATGAAATGGAAACCACAGTGAAATCAAAACCGTTTTATTTGCAACAGTTGGCTAGACCTTCCAGCTACTTCTCTACATAGTCGCCGCACCGACTTAGATCTCTGTCGTAGCGTTGTACGAATTTTCTACTACCCTAGTCATAGAAGGCAGCCTCGTGTGCTTTCCGACAATTTTTCCTCTGGACTGTTGTTCTTTGTCTGTGTCAAAATGATATCTTCATGGCCAGCGGTTCATTCGAATAGAGATGAAAATCAGATAGAGCCAAGTCCGAGCTGCATGGAGGGTGATCAAACATTTCTCATCGAAAGTGTTACAGAAGCCTCTTCATTGTCCTTGCAATGTGCGGCCAAAAACTGTCATGAAGAAGGAACTGAAAGACAGTTACATTATGTGGGGCTGCATGAAATCAGCGGAAATCTCTCGACAGGCATCCATAGAGCCCGAGAAACACTATTTTCTAGGCATCGTTACGTACTAACTGTGCGCTCAGAACTGAGAAGAGCTACGTGACGCTACACACGGGCATTCTAGAGACACTGCCCAACACGTTTGTGCGAAGCTTCATCGGGTTTTCACTGTGGTTTCCATTTAGTAACCGATCATTCCTTATTTTACGAATAGCACGCTCACTAATGCACCTGAACTTAAATCAATCCTATTGCAATAGATTTCAATGAGTTGAAGACAAATGACATCTAAAGTATTTACTAAACGTCTAGCTCCTTGTCTCATGTCACATCGTGTTTTGTTTTTCAAAACTATTCGGGAAGTCTGAATTGTACGTGACCCTGACGTGCCAGGAGTATCTTCGTCATTCATCGCTAAATGCTATATTCTTTAATTTTGCCGGCCGGTGTGGACGAGCGGTTCTAGGCGCTTCAGTCTGGAACCGCGTGACCGCTACGGCCGCAGGTTCGAATCCTGCCTCGGGCATGAATGTGTGTCATGTCCTTAGGTTAGTTAGGTTTAAGTAGTTCTAAGTTCAAGGGCCTGATGACCTCAGATGTTAAGTCCCATAGTGCTCAGAGCCATTTGAACCATTTAATATTGGACACACATTCACTGAGCAGCTGCAGTCCAACTGCTTAAACGCTGCGGCTGGCAGCAGCTGATAACATAACGACATAGTTACAAAGACTACCAACGTCTGCTGTCATGTGCTGAGCGAAGTGGGGAGCCAAGTGAGACTGCAATGGGGACAGATGGTGGTATCTATTGTTTATATTAAGTATTGTGGATTTATTGTTTTGATTATCCGAAATTATGTGTTAAAAACCTGAATTTCAGAACAGTATTTTGTAAAAAATGAATACTCATTGTAAGTTTTATCACAAGCTTTTACAAACTGAAACTGGTGATTTTAGTGGCTGGGGTGGGAGGAAGGAGGAAGGAGGGAAGGGGCATTGTACGATTGAAGGGATGGTGCGTTCCTACACCTAAAATTTTAGAAATTAAGCACTGCTAAGCACTGCTGTGAATACAGCTGTTGTCATCCTGAGAGCGTCCGCAGCATACGTCATTAAGATATAGACACAAAGGAATTACAGACGTTGGCTGCGAGCAGACATTGATTGAAATCAATGCGGAAAGTTGAAAATTCGTGCCGGGTCTCCTGATTACTAGGAATTTGCTCTGACCACTAAACCATCCGGACACCATGGCCAGCGCATGGAATACCCTGACACACCTCCCGTCAGACCCAAATTCTCAGCTTATCCATATCCTGCTAATACAGTGCCCTCGTTACTCGCAGCATGTCCGAAAGAACAGACAGCGAATGAATATTAAGATGTAAAATATAGGTCAGCTCTTGGTCACCAAGACTGTTGAAATATCTTGCTTCATGGTCATGTTAAATAAACGAGAGGGTCTGAATCAAGTTATTAAAACCAACCTCAAAACATTACATAACCAGCCTGTCTAGTTTCTTTGTTGTTTGTCTCAGTGAAGACGGGTTGCTCAATGCGCCGCCGTGAGCAATGGTCTTTTGCGAGGTACACAGATCCAAATCTCCATCGCGTGTAGTTCCCCTTGCAATGTTCGCGCGGAAATTGGAGATAAACTTGCACTGACTGATAGCAGCAATTCCTGTTCTCTTTGAAAGCGACTGTCACTGACAAGGTGTTACACTCGTCTCCGGTACCTGTCAGGCAAGGTCTTATTACGACGTCTATTATTACCGCGTGTTGCATGGCTGCCGGTGGTTCACCATTCGTTGAGACACTTTGGGCAGTCCAACCAGTCGGACAGCTTCATCCACGACGTGATCATGGACACGTCCAAACAATAGCTTTTTTCTGCTTAACACACCCGGAAAAAATTAGAACACAATTTCAGAGGCTTCCATTTCACTCAAGATTTATTGTTGCAGGAGTGCATGTGGAGTACATGAAATGATTACATTTACAGATCGATAACACAAGCAGTTCTGTGGTACCAGGTATCGACCCATACTGAAATACCCATATTGTAGCCTCCATGGGCGACAATGCAGGCGCTGACTATGGCATCCAGTCGGTCGTACAGGTGGCAAATACTGTCCTGGATTACGTTATGCCACGCCGGCTCACATAGTTCTGTAACAATTATTTATTGGCTGACGGATCGCACGAGTCACTTCTCGCCCCATCATATCCCACAAGTGCTCGATTGGAGACAAGTCCGTAGATCGTGCTGTCCGGGAAGTTGGTGCACGTCTGTGAAAGCATGTTGAGCTTCACGGGCAGTGCGTGGGCGAACATTATACTGTTGGAACAACACATCTCCTTTCTGTTGCAAGAACGACAAGAGAACGTCTCTAACAACATTCTCCACGTACCTAGCGCTGGTTAGCGTCGCCTCCAGAAATAACGAAGGTCAACGAGAATTGTAGCTTATCGCACCCAAGACCACAAGGCCTGGGTGGGGCCAGTGTTTCTACGACAAATGAACTCTACGAGACATCGCTTGTCAGTTCTACGTCATACGCACAAACGACCATCACTTTCGTGCAGACAGAATCTGCTTTCATAGCTGAAAACCACGGCGTGCCATTTTATCTTTCAAGAGATCCTATGACGGCACCATTTGAACCGTGTACGTTGACGCTGAGGCGTGTATGGAAGACGGGCCGCCGGCCTCAGTGGCCGAGCGGTTCTAGGCGCTACAGTCTGGAACCGCGTAACCGCTACGGTCGCACGTTCGAATCCTGCCTCGGGCATGGATGTGTGTGATGTCCTTAGGTTAGTTAGGTTTAAGTAGTTCTAAGTTCTAGGGGACTGATGACCACAGAAATGTGCAGCAGTTATCCGAAAAGACCACCTCGAATCTCGGAAGGCCACTCCTTTCAAACTCGCTCAGTTGGTTGTAGGAAGCACGAGTGCGTCCCGGTGGCATGGTTGCCTGCTTGCTTCACGCGTTTGCACCACATTATGCCTTCTGGCTGTGAGCATTCGCTATTAAATGGTAGCCACAGATGGCACTCTGGTAGCGAAGCCACTACGCTGTCTGTTGGGGAAACACATTGAAACCATTATCAGTACATTTACAGTCCCCCACGTAACATATGCAGCCAGCGGATCAAATTCGACGTCAACTTTCCAAGCATACTGACTTTTTTTTCCGGCAGTGTATTTTGTCCGGGGAACTCCTTTACTTTTGCAAGATAGGTTGAAAGGTAGCTGAAAGATAAACTTGGTTTCCACACTAAAGTACGTTACTAAACGTGGTCCTATTGCAGCTGGTATGCCCTTCCCTCCACCGACCTTCGAAATGCTTTGGCCAGGCGGCTGAAAAGGGGACCTACTGCTTCACAGACTATGAGCTACGGTACAGATCGGCATTTTTCACATTAACAGACACTGCCAAAGCATAAAAAAGAGATGTTTGAGAGAAAAAAAACTTCTAACAGAGACAGGCTTTGAATCGTAGATTTTTGGATTTGTAGTCTGTTGCCCTATCAGCTACAGATTCACACTGCAATGAATGAGATTTCGGAAGTGTTCTCGGCATAATTGATCAGTGGCATGCTTTCGCGTTTCGAGCCGAGTTGACGATTCCATTTACGCGTACAAAAATAAAAAGAGTTGTATGGCTATGTTTGCTGAGAGACTCCGAGGGTAGATTTAGCCGCCAAATCGGAAAGAGTTTCCTTTTTCCACGCACAACGGTCATTTTTCTCGCGAAGTTTGAGAGTTGTGTCTTAAATGTATTCCACAACTGTAGATGACTGCAGTAGATATGTGTATATACGAGATGTGAATAAAATGTAATAGGAATTTTTGTTTTTCCTAAATGATCTTTATTTACAGTAAAACTTCGTTTGTACGTTTTTCAACGGAATACGGAGGAAAAAAAACCATATAAGTGTGAAAAACGTATATATGAAATATAGCACCATATTATCAAATTAACTGGTAAAAACTAATGAAAAATCAGGTAAATAAAATGTTACATTCTACAAAACGTCATATAGGCTTCCTAGGTACCATGCTTAACAGAGATATAAAGAAAAATGAAAAATGTACACCTCTACACAGAAGAAAACGTCATTTCGTAAAAGAGTCCGTAATTTTTGCTTGTTTTTTTCTTTGACTGTACCCTTAAAACGATATAACTCTGTCATTATTTCGTCAGAAACATTGTGGCGCGTCACAAATTGTTTAATTATTTCTAACGCATGTACTGCAGCTCAAAACGGTATGACTCTGTCATTATTTCGTCAGAAACATTGTGGCGCGTCACAAATTGTTTAATTATTTCTAACGCATGTACTGCAGCTCAAAACGGTATGACTCTGTCATTATTTCGTCAGAAACATTGTGGCTCATTACAAATTGTTTAATTATTTCTAACTCATTTACTGCATCGTTAAACGTCACGGAGGGATGCTGAGGCTCTTCTGTATCATCCTCATCGTCAGTTTATTCCTCGTCCAGGTCCCGCGATGCACATGTCAGCGATAGTCATGGGTTCTGTACTGCCGAGGTTTTCATCAACGTTCACGTTAATCCAAAAAGGATGACTGCTCTTCAAGTCGATTACATTCTTCATCATTAGGTGAAATATCGTCAGTATGATCATTGCCACCATGATCATGGACTTCATTTCCAAATCTGGCTTTTCCGAAATATTTCCGAATGGTATCGTCTGAAACTCTGTTCAAAAAAATGGTTCAAATGGCTCTGAGCACTATGCGACTTAACTTCTGAGGTCATCAGTCGCCTGGAACTTAGAACTAATTAAACCTAACTAACCTAAGGACATCACATACATTCACGCCCGAGGCAGGATTCGAACCTGCGACCGTAGCGGTCGCCCGGCTCCAGACTGCAGCGCCTAGAACCGCACGGCCACTAAGGCCGGCTGAAACTCTGTGCCATGCAGCTGCAATGTAGTGCATTGCCCTTCTGAAGAAACAATTTCATTAATAATTTCTTGAAATATTCTTTGGCTCCGGGAGCACAAGATGAAATAAATGGCAAGTAAAAATCTTACTATAAAGTGTTTATTTTTATTTCTTCATTTTTTTCGACGTTTACACACCTGATGGCATGCTGCACGAGCAATTTGCGATAGTGCAATTTGAAATTATGTATTACTTCAAGATCAAGTGATTGGAGCTCACTCGTGCAATTCGCTGGAAAGAATTCCACGGTCACATTTCTCAAATAGGACGTAAGGGGTGGGTGTGCTGCACACCTGTCTAGTACCGCTGTAGTGCTCAAATGCTGCAGTGCACATTGACGAAAATAATACCAGAAACATCTTGGATATTCGGGAATGCAGCCGGATGTTCGCGTCGTTCTCGCACGATATTTCAACAGCGTGCCTTGCTGTCTTCTTCAGGTGCTACCTGAGACTGGTGCGAGAACGACGCGAACATCCGACTGGATTCCCGACTATCCAAAATGTCAACAGATCGCCGGGAAAGCATGAAGAACAATACTAGATACGTTTGAAGTTAATTATAACGCACTGAAGGAGGAATATGTGAAGGCTAATAAATTTAATACGCACTGCAGTCAGGAAAAATTTTATTTCCACAGAAGTTGTAGATTTCCTCCTTTATATTCTCGGGGGTATATCCTGGCGGTATTTCACGGCTAATAGCATCCGCAAATTTTTTTATAGCTCTCACTTTTTCTTCTGTTTTTGTATTTGGGATGTCGTAAGCTACAAGTGCTTCATCTGCCTCGAATATTTCTATCAGTTTCCTTATATATGCGACGCACCAGGTAAATCTGGGAATCATATTGATAAACATAGTGCGTCAGACACATGCAGTGATGCTAGCGCTCCAAGCGGCTGATGCAGGAAACATAAGACGAACGCTTCCTTTGATCAAATCTAAGGCGAGGCGCTAGATTTCACAAAAAAAAATCTGACCAATGCCTAACTTTGACAAAGTTCCTTATTACACTATCAAATTTTATTATAGTTTAATATCGGCCTTACCAATCCACTTCCCGGCAACCCATTCTTAAACACTGCATCATAACTTGTGCACACTGTGGATATTTCGTCGGGACACGGAAAAAAAGTATAAATGAGAAAATGGTGTAAGTGGAAAACGTATAAATGAAGTTTTATTGTATTCATAAACATCAACTTTTTGGCCTTCGAAGTAATTCCTGACAAATATAACACACTTGTGTTCGCACTTTTTCCAATATTGGAAGCACTTCTGGAACTCAGTTTTCGTTATGGTGTTCGGCTACTTCAGCGATTCTGTTTTTCTCACATCAATGGTGGCAAAACGACGTCCTTTCATGATTCTGATCAGCCTCGGGAATGAAAAGAAGATGCAGGACGCCAAGGCCGGGAAATACAGTGTCTGACGCAAAATAGCGTTTTTTTCCCAGGAACTCACAAACAAGCACTAAGATGTGAGCGAGAGGATTATCGTGATGCAATTTGCACGAGTGATTTTGTCACAATTCTGGTCGTTTTCTCGAATTGCTTCAAGCAAAGGACACAAATTTCCAGTTAGTATCCATTATTTGTCAGTAAGACCTTAAGGCAGGAACTCATGATGAAATATCCCCCTGTAATAGAAGAAAACAGTGAGAAGAACCTTCAGCTGTGATCGAAACCGTCGAACTTTTTTTCTGTCTTAGCGCTTCAGGCAGTTTCCATTGGGACGGTTGGGCCTTGGTTTCGACGCCGTATCCGTATACGCATGTTTCGCCACCTCTCTCAACCTTCTTTAGAAGTTATGGATCATTTTCCATTTCATTCAGCAATTTCTGAGCGATGTTTACGCGACTTCGCTTTTGGTCTAAATTAAACAATTTCGGATCAAACTTTGCTTCTACACATTGCTTGCCCAAAACATCCGAAAAAATTACTTGACATGAGCGAAAGAATTTGCCGACATCATTAGCAACCCCTCTGGTGATCTGACGATTTTCCTAATTGTTGTGACAGGGCGTCCAGTGCGGTCGTCGTCTTTAACGTCTTCTTGACCCTCTTTGAAACATTTATACCACTCGTAAGCTCTGTCTTACTCATAGTACGAGTAGATTTGCCAAAATCCACAGTCAGCTTTTCGAATGCGATTTTGCACTTATTCCATTTTCAAGCAAAATGTAATGCAAATTCTTTCATGCATCTTTTTCGTAAGTAAAAATTCGCCGGGTACTCGGAAACACCTATAACCTTTTCGACTGTCAACAATAAACTAAATATTATAAAGGCTGATAATACAAACATACATCAGGAACACGTGTACCAAGAAGATGAAAGAAGGTTTGAAAATCGGATGTATAAAGCCCGCGAAATTAAAAAATTCCCGTTGCTTTTTGATCGCACCTCCTGTGGCGTCATGTTCATTTTTCCAGATGATAAGAAAAGACGGAGGCTGAAAGCTGGTGCCCGCGCGTAGCCTACTCCTTTCGCATAATGGCTCTGAGTACTTTGGGACTCAACATCTGTCATCAGTCCCCCAGACTCAGAACTACTTAAGCCTAACTAACCTAAGGACATCACACACGTCCATGCCCGAGGCAGGATTCGAACCTGCGACCGTAGCAGCAGCGCGGTTCCGGACTGAAACGCCTAGAACCGCTCGGCCACAGCGGCCGGCCTTTTCGCATAGAACCAAAGGTGTCGCGGAGCGTTGTGTAACTATCCAACAGACTGATCACCATCAAAAGCATTCCACGCCCTCACTCCACGAAACACCGTGGAGAGTATTGGAATTCGGTAAGAAATTTTTTCTAAAGTCTGACTTTATCCCACCACCTTGTCTATCACTTCGCCTATTGCTAATCGGCGTCAACTATATTGGAATGGACATCATTTGGTTCTAATATGGCGGACGTAGAGAAATTATAGACAAATTTGAAACTGATTGTAAATTGCAAGTAAGTGGACTAAGGACGAAAAAGACCCATAGTGCTTTAATAAAAGAATTCGTAAAAGTTGAAGAATCACTTATGTTACCGTTTTGGTTCAGAAAAGAACGCGGAAATGCACACTGGCAAAAATTAGTAGAAATTGGTAGAGCTATAAAAAGATCGACGCGCGAAACGTACAACGACTGTCATCGTCATACTTTAGCGAAATACAGAGAAAATTCTGATACTTCGTAAACTCACTAAGCGGGTCGAAGGCTTCTATAAAGTCACTCGTCAGCAAAAGGAAAGCCCAAGTTTTAAATTTCGCGTTTAAAAGACCATGAACGAGCGAGGATAGTACATATATACCGTCGTTTGACGGTCACACAGAATGGAGAACATTGAAATAGGTACCCCCGGCTTTGAGAAGCAACTAACAAAAGAAATGAGACGCCAGCAAGGGACGGAATCCCAGTACGATTCTACAGAGAGTGCTCTTCGGCATTGAGCCCTTACTTAGCACCTATTTATCACGAATCTCTCGCCCACCGCAATGTCCCAAGTGACCATAAAAAGGAGCAGGTGACAGCTGTTTATAAGAAGGGTAAAGGAACGTACCCGCGTAATTACAGACCAATATCCCCATATCGGTTTGCTGCAGAATTATTGAACACATTCTGAGTTCGAATGTAATAAATTTTTCTGGGACAGAAAAGATTCTGTCCTCAAACCAGTGCGGATTTAAAAATCATCGCTCGTGCGAAACCCGGCGTGGGTTTTCCTCACACGATAACATGAGAATCACTAATGAGGCGCAGCAGGAAGATCCTATCTTCCCAAAATTCTGGAAAGGTTGTGACACAGTGCCCCAATGCAGACTGTTAACGAAACTTCGAGCATATGGAATAGATTCCCAGATATGTAATTGGCTTAAGTAATACGAGAGTAATCCCAAAAGTAAGGTCTCCATTTTTTTATAAGTACATAGACCTGTTAACTTCTACAATGGTTTACATCAGTTTACAGCTTGAACATTTAGCTATTTTTCGACATATCCACCATTTCTGTAGATGCATTTTTGTAGACGCTGTGGCAGTTTTTGTATGCCCATGTCATACCAGCTCGTCGCCATGCTGTTCAAAAATTATGAACCTCTTCTTTCACCTCGTCGTCGGAGCTGAATCGCTTTCCAGCCAAATGTTCTTTTAACCTAGGGAACAGGTGATAACTGGGATCCATGTCAGGACCGTACGGTGGGTGGATGATTGTGTTCCACTGAAACTATTGCAGGAGAGCAATGGTTTGCCGAGCGATGCATGGGCGAGCGTTGTCATGGAGAACGTGTACGCCCTTGCTCAACATTCCTCTTCTCCGGTTCTGAATTGCCCGTTTGAGTTTTTTCAGAGCCTCACAGTACCTATCAGCGTTAATTGTGGTCACAGTCGGCATAAAGTCGACCAACCATACCCCTTTCCGATCTAAAGAAACGGTTGTCATGAATTTACCGGCAGACTGTGTTAGTTTGAATTTCCGCGACTTTGGCGAAGAAGGATACCGCCACTGGCGTGATTGTTGCTTGGCCTCAGGTGTAAAGTGGTATGCCCAGGTTTCGTCACCCCTGACAACTGAGTCCAGAAAGTTGTCCTGTTCGGCTGCAAGGCGGTGAAGAAATGCGTGGGAAGCATCAACTCGTTGCCGCATGTGGTCCTCAGTCAGCACGCGTGGCACCCATCTTGCGTACACCTTGCGGTAGTTCAACGTTTCCGTTAAGATTCTGTGAGCACTACTTCGAAAAACCTCAGGAACCAACGTGCAGAGATCATCCAGCGTGACCCGCCGATCTTCACGCGTGCTTTGCTCAACCTTCAACACTGTCTCCTCAGAAATTGACGGGCTCCCGCTCCTTTGTTCGTCGTGAATTTCGGTCCGACAAGCTGCAAACTCTCTACACCACTTACGAACATTTTTCACGTCCGTGCACGACTCACCACACACTTCCGTCAATTGGCGATGGATTTCAATCGGCGCAGTGCCCTTTGCGTTCAAAAACCGAATAACTGCGCGCAATTGGCACTTGGCCGTAACTTCCAACGGGTGCTCCGTTCTCAACGGCTGCCAAGCCAAGACTGAGCGCCTCAGCGCGGCGTGCGCATGTTTACAAACAGCGCATGAAGCACTCTTCATAACAGTGTGACCAATTGCAGCACAAACAGAGTTCTGTACTTACAAAAAAAAAAAAAAAAATAGGAGACCTTACTTTTGTGATTACCCTCGTAGGGCCCAGTACGTTGTCTTGGATGGCGAGTTTGCATCAGAGACAAGGGTATCGTCAGGAGCACCACAGGCGAGTGAGGTAGGCCCTCTCTTGTTCTTTATCCACACAAGTGCTCTGACGTATAGGGCGAACGACAATCTGCGGCTATTTGCAGATGACTGTAGTGTGCGGGGAAGTCTCGTCACTGAGTGACTGCAGAAGGATGCAGGTGAACCTAGACAGAATTCCTAGCCGGTGTGAGGCATGTTCAGCTTGCTCTAAATGTAGAAAAATGTAAGTTAATACAGTTGAGTAGGGGGAAAAAACCTTAGTGTTTGTGCTATGTGACACAGTCACATCGATTAAGTACCTAGGCGTAACGTTGCAAAGTGATGTGAAGTGGAACGTGGACGTGATTATGGTAGTGTGGAAGGCGAATGGTCGGATTCAGTTTAATGGAAGACTTTTAGCAAAGTGTAAGTCACCTATTACGGGGACCGCATATGGAATAGTAGTGCGGCCCGTTCTTGAATGCTGCTCGAGAGTTTGATATCAATCCCAGGTTGAATTAAAGGAAGACTTCGATGCATTTCAAAGGCATTGTGCTAGATTTGTTACCGTAGATTCGACCAACACACAAGTATTACGGAAATGCTTTGTTATTCAAATGAGTATCCCTGGATGGAAGACGCCGTTCTTTCCGAGAAACATTATTGAGGAAATTTACAGATCCGACGTTTGTGGCTGAACTGCTGAACGATTCAACTACTTCCAACGCTCATTTCACGTAAGGACCGTGAAAACAAGATAAGAGAAATTAGGAGTCGTGTGGAGGCGAATAGACATTCGTTTTTGCATTGCTCCACTAGCGAGTGGAACAAGAAAGGGAATTACGAGTACTGGTACAAGGTACCCTTCGCCATGCACTGTATGGTGGCTTAGAGGGTACGTATAAAGATATAGATGAAGATATAACGGGAATCTCCAAATACTATGTTCTGGACAAAGAATTAATTTCTCCATGTGGCAGAAATTATTGTCTTTTATAATTTAAATGCAACGCTAACAAAGTATCGATTCCACTTATATTTCAGAAAGGTGCGCGATGCTCCACGGCCTACAAACACAGTTGCAAGGCTGCTATGACATCTTGATTGGATTCAAAACGTTTAACAGACACAAATTACTTTACGATGCGAGCGTGTGAAAGGCATAGGATGCCAAATCTGAGGAACGGTTTGATGTTACATATATCAATTTCTGCTTCAAATCCTGCATATATCCAATTGCCACAGCATCTTTGTGACCGGGTGCACTGTCTTGATGAAAAACGATTTTTTTTTCTTTCCAATCTGCACCACTTCTCAAACATTGTCCAATCCAATTGGCTTAGAAGAATTTCACATTATTTGCTTGCTTACTCTCCACAAGGTAATAATCAGTATCAATAATCTTCTTTACGCCACTGGAAACGGTGGCTATAGTCAGCGGACAAATAGTCACGGAGGCTCTAGGATAACTACACAAAAAAGGCCCCCTTTCCCTTCTACATGCCTACTCCTACTCCAATCCATCCCAAAGTCAACCTAACGTCGCCCACACCTCGTCTTTCAGACTCAGCCGCCCCTCCCCTCCGCCCCCCCCCCCCCCCCACGTCCCTCTATCTCTCACTGTCGCTATCTCTCTCTCTCTGTCTCATACACACACACACACACACACACACACACACACACACACGCACACTCACACACGCACACATACACACACACACACACTCATAACGCAATCACCCACACTGCCCTCCTTTCACTTAAAGTCAAATGTAAAATAAGTTTGAAAAAACTTTATAAACCATCAATATTATTTTAAATAACTTGTTGAAGCAAAATATAAGTTAACAATTTTTCTGTATATACCCATGTATGAAACAGGTAATCATCACCGCACATAACAAATAGTGCACACTACACAAGATACATTTTAATTAAGTACAGAGCAAAACTCTTTCTTATGAGAATCTCAGAACAAAAATGTAAAAGCTAATTCCACAAAAAGTGAAATAATATCTAATACCGTACTGCAAGAATATTTCGTGCTGTTTCATTTTCTACCAAAGTTATACATATAGATCCTCATACACACTCTGCGAATCGCTGTAAACGGCGTGGTAGAGAAACTTTTTACTGAAACATATATAACGTCTGGTCCACTTTCTTTCGCAGATGGAGTCTGGGGAGAATGAATGTTTCTGCTCCTCGATGCCAGCTGTTATTACAGAAATTTCATCTGCATGATCGTCCCCGCTAGCTGAGTGGTCAGCGCGACAGACTGTCAATCCCACGGGCCCGGGTTCGATTCCCGGCTGGGTCGGAGATTTTCTCCGCTCAGGGACTTGGTGTTGTGTTGTCCTAATCATTATCATTTCATCTCCAACGACGCGCAAGTTGCCGCAGTGACGTCAAATTGAAAGACTTGCACCCTACGAACGGTCTACCTGCCGGGAGGCCCTAGTCACACGACATTAAATAAATAAATAAAATAATCTGCATGATCTCTACGGGATGGGCATGTTACAGGATGAAGAACATTCGTGGTCTCTACACTGAAAGATGAGTCTTTGAGTTTTGCAAACATGTTTTTGAGAGGTATATTGAGAATTGATTTGAGTTCCGCCAGTTAAGATTTTTCAATAATCCCGTTGCCCTCTTCCGTCGATCAAACAATCCTGTGACCATTCGCGCCATCTATTTCCTGTTGATAGCAGTTCCGAACCGGGTTATCATTCCTGACTCATAGTAGAACGTGAATATTTTTAGCCTGGAGAAAGGACGCTCAGCTTTTTCAACAGCCGTGGATTCTGTTAGATATATCATGATGATTTTAAATAAAGTTCATATGAACATTAGCTCTGCTGGAAACGAATGAGAAATGTCACTGCAAAACTATTAAGATCTTCGTCATATGCGGTAGGTATGAACGAAGTTTATAATGTTAAACATGCGCCATAACGTACTTCATTCCTCCCCCTCTTACGGGTCCTCGTCCTCCGTCGGCTCCTTCCCCCCTCCCCCCCACTTCGTTTTTCCTCTTCTCCCCCCTTTTCTTTCCCATCATCTGTCCTTATTTTACCTGTCTGCTTCCTGCGTATTTTCTTAGCATCGCCAACGCTTTGTTTTATGTTTTAAGTTCCACAATTTTCCGCCATTTTACAATTTAAGTCACTGATTTTGTCGCCTGCTTTTATTATTTATTATCTTCATTTTTTAACAAAAATTCTGTAGGCTGAAGAGCGGCGTACTAAGCTGCTGCTAGCCCGCCCCCTTCTGGGGAAATCGAATCTCAATAAAGGAAAAAGAAAGAGTACTTCATTCATTTACAACCATGTTGTTAGTAGTGAATACATGTTGGCAATCACTGGGTTAAAAAATTGTCACTTTAAGTGCAGTTACGGGCTGTGTCAGCCTCTCGTCCTCGCAAAGCTTGTCGAAGTGCTCATCTACTGCTTCAATTCGTTTGCTAGGCACTTTGCACTCGACGGCCCATTTTTCACAGATGTTGAAAGTTTCATCACGTAGTTTGCCGCGTGATTCTTTGATGATGGCTGCTTTTGACAGCAACCGAGTTGTATGTTGTTGTGGTGAGACACCAGCCTCGCATCCGGAAAGAGAGCGATTTCGATCCCCATGTATTCATCCAGACTGTTTTCCCCCAAATCGGTTAAGGCAAATCCCGGGATGGTTCCTCTGAAATGCATAAGGCCAATTTCATTACACATCGCTTCCCTACCCGACCAAGCGTTCCGTCTCTAACGGCTTCTTCCTAAGAAGTCATATGCAGGCTGCAGCGTCCATACTCTCAGACTGCAAGGCCATATGTGGTACATACCGAATATGAAAAGGGTAACATTATGTTTCATAGCCTATTACAACACTTCGTTCGAGACATTTCTTACCCTTACGAATTATGTTTCCAGAGGCTTAAGAAAATCAATGAAACTCTACCTGTATAGATGGTTTCTTATCTGCATGCCCAACGCGCAACGCGTCGGATTTGAAGTCTTTAGCGTTACCTTGGAAGTACTCATGGAACACCGTAGCCTGACGTGCATAAAAAAATTAGATGTTCTCAATTGTTCTCAACTGTTTCGGAATACAGGCTGTTTCATGATTAGCCTCTTTGCCTCTACAACACCTTCAAAGATTAAATTTAAATTGGGACAGATTCTTTTTTGCACATTATCGAATGCGCTACTCATGATGGATGCTCCGTCACAGCCTTGCCCGAAACACTTGGTCTCATCGGTCGATCCTTTCGTTGTGTATATCCAATTAACTGATGTTCACATCCTAACGTACATTGATTTTTGGCCTGAGTAGAGGAGGGAAATGATTCTCATACCTGTGTGTCAGGATGATTTCCAGAACAATATTTTATTATTTTAACGTAGCGGAAAACTTCTCTTGACTGATATGTTTTATTAAATTTTCCACCTTTCCTTCCCACGTTAATTTTACCACGTATTTTTTTCGTGTTATTTTCTTCCTGGAGGCATCATAACCTTTGGGGCATTATCCCAGACGCCCCAGGATAATTATACCCCTACTATTATCGCTGGATAGTTTCTTAAATTGTGTGGTGATTTATTTACGCGTATCCTCACAGAGTAAACATAACGCGACGTGACGCAGTTCTCAACAATACAAGAGTTTCTGCAGCGGCCAGCACCATTGCTCAGCAACAGTTCGAGACTCGATGACTGGCGAATAACATGAATATGTCACCACAATTAGCAAAACTTCAAAAAATCTTGGAATGCAGTAAAAACACGGAGCACTGATACCACATCACGACGGTCAGCCATCAACAAGCATCCGAATTCCTCCAATCCGTGACATCTAAGACACAGGCGTCAAATCGATTGCACTGTTCTGCGGATGCACAACACGAATTCTCACAGGCAGGTATGTTTATGGATATCGTTCATTATTGGAAACTGCAGTTGTATTCGGGGTAATTTGATTTTGCAAACCGGTCATCCAGACTGTTTATCACGTTTTTCTGAGGTAATTTGTGTTGGAGAAGTGTGATGACAGATAAATCGGAATAGTGCACATTATATATTTTCCTCTTACGAATTTTCTGTGTCAAGTGATCTCAATGTTCACCAATATAGATATTGTTCGAAAAGTTGAGTGTGTCACCATGGTATCGTGTAACACACGTTTTCCGTGCAAATATCGTGCTAAATAATACATTTTGGAAGAACAGTAACGACTATGGACGAGTTACAAACATTAAACTGTATTTGGGTCTAGTGAAGCAGGGGATACAACACGTCGGCTTTGACCAATGACGTCAGAATTGGCCAGAGAGCATTTATTACACAGATGAAAGAGCTGACAAGACTGTTCAGAAACAAAGGAATACGACAGACGAAAAATGTAGTTGACATATATCAAGGCAAGTAGTATTTTCACGTTGAGGATATCGCGTATTTGTATCGTATTATTTTTGTGGAAAATGAAGGGGGAAAATGGATGGAAATATTGGTCGCACAGAATACGTTCAAATGGTTCAAATGGCTCTGAGCACTATGGGACTTAACATCTAAGGTCATCAGTCCCCTATAACTTAGAACTACTTAAACCTAACTAACCTAAGGATATCACACACATCCATGCCCGAGGCAGGATTCGAACCGGCGACCGTAGAGGTCACGCGGTTCCAGACTGTAGCGCCTAGAACCGCTCGGCCACTCCGGCCGGCCATAGAATACGTACCTCACATCACATATACATATATGGGTTGTATCTCGAACCTCATTCGAACTGTATTGATTAACTGCAGTACGGGATACAAGTTTAGCGTACGTCGATTTCTATATTTTCGTTAGCATTAACTCTGTTGTTCAGTTGAACTATATAGGTCAACTGAAGCACAGGGCACAAATTTTACATGTGTTGTTTCTTTCGCCTCTGCTACCACTAATATTCTGTACTTGCGCAGATAGTAGTATTACCGATGGCAGAAGGAGCTACGTACTTAATATTTGTACTCCATACTTCCTTTGACCTATGTATATGTACACTGCTAACAAAAACGTGGAAATTGATATACGTTACATTTGCAACCTGTACCTCAGTTGAACCACACGAAGAGGCAATAAGACGACACATACACAATTTGTATCCCGTACTTCACTATGGGGTACAGTTTCTTTTCGCCTTTGATGCTAATAGTATCGACTGAAAGTTATAGTTTTGATCACAGCAGTGACAATAGTATCCCATTCTTTAGTTGAGCTGTATAGCTATACACAACATTTGTATCCTGCTCTTCCAGTTGACATATATAGGTAAACGTCATCAATGTTACATATGTCGTTCTTTTCGAATAGGTAGTGTCAGTGTAAAGTCAGCTGAATGACGGGATACAAATTTAATTGTGTCGGGCGTTTCGCCTGTAATATTGTTAGTACAGATCCGGAAAAATCGTACTGATACTAGTGCTGGGAAACGAAAGAAGAACGACAGCTGCGGAATTTCTATTACGTAGTGGAGTACACGAAAACATACGTAATGGCGTAATATAAAAATGAAAAACGTCAAAATAGTCAAATGTAGTTAAAAGAAAGAAATGGAAAACTGAACTTACCATGCGGGAACTTCTTAAAAGAACCGAAGCTCGGCTCGCCTCGAAATACGTCAACAAAAATTACATACTCACATACAAAACAAGCAATACACCACGAAAACACTCACAGACGCAGACACACACACACACACACACACACACACACACACACACACACACACATTCACCCTACCTACATCCTAATGTGAAATTAGCTACCATATTTCGGGCGGTACATTTGCCCATCACGTTTAACAAAACATTTAAACGGGCAGTATGTTTGGGGAATACTACACCTCCATGAATATTCGTCTAAGTGACTTTGAAGTGTGGAAATCCGGCGTTTCCCTTCCCTACAAGATATTTCACAGCTGACCAATAACCCTCTGTGCTATTTGTGCAAGCCCTTGTGGATAATGATCTGAACTCAGTATTGTGATTAACTACGAGATGCTGATAACCCCTTTCCCCTAAATCTCTATATGAAGAAAAACCATCTGAAATTAACAGTGGAACCCTCTGCGACGTGATCTTAAATTAAGCTGAGCAAAACTTCCTTCCTTCGATTGGGTACTACTTTAAACACTACATCGTCACATTCTTGACCTGAAACTACAGCCCCCCAAACCCATAATCCCACCAGAGGTTCCCCCCTGTTGTACTTCCTTTTGCCAAAATGCGACTCGTCATTTTCGACCATAACACACGGCTCCCTATATCTCGCGTATTTCCTGCAAAAAGAGTACCAATCCTCAACTGTACGCTTATTCACACGACATTCATGGACACACAGCCACACAGGATATCTCAAACACCATCAGTACGTGATTTTCAAAATGTCTCTCAAGGGGAGCTTAAATTTTTCTAACCACGTCCCTCGTCTAATAGACCGCCACAACCAATCTTTCCTGTAGCGCCATACGAATACGGCGACGGGATACACTTGTGAGGCGCATATGTTCGCCGCACTCACGACATCGATCGTACTGGGCAACGAGACCACACATTTGTAAAAAACAAATCATGGCCAACATGTCTACGCCCATAGCCTTTCTCAAATTATCTTTGTTCATCGGAACAGATAAATCAATAACTACAAACGAAAATGAGATACTAAAAATTGTCCTAAAATAAGAATCTAATATTCCAAATTACCTCAACATCACTAAGAATGAAATTAAGTGCGGAATGAATTGCAAACAACCAATTATTTAAATAAATGCACACGAAGAATATTTTGAACAATATGTGGCGATCTCTTTTAAAATCACATTCAATTATTTTAATGTACAATGATAGCGCTTATTCGGAACACAGAACTATTGTATTACCTATGGCTGAAAGTGAAGACATTATTACCTATGAGTAATGTATGACGTCATTGGTCAAAGCCGACGGGTAGCATCCCCTGCTTCACTAGACCCCTGTATTTTCGTCAGGAAACTAATTTGTCTTTCAGATCGTAGGTCTCTTATTAAGGGAACGAAATGTGATTTTTACAGTTGGTCCCGCCTACCTATACATAAGTAAGGTGAACCACTATCGTCCTTTTGCCAGTGCAGTTCGTACTGAGTCGGTAGAGGTCGCTGGAATTCCTGTTGGTAATCTGTTGATTCTTCTCGATACCGACTTTGGTGTTCAAATGAAGCTGTGCGCATTATGTCTGACACTATAGTCATCATCATTTAATGCTGTGTTCAGCTCGGAGATAAGAATTTTGTGGCAGTGTCTATCATTTGTACATAACCACTTATGGTATTTTGTACCCCTCGCCCCTGATATGAAACGAGCATTAATCCTTCACTCTAAGAGGACGTCCGGAACAGTGGATGACGGTAGTTGTTGTTTTGGTAGAAGACTACGGACTGATATTCACTTGTTTCCGGCCACAATCTTAACTTTCACTTACTGTGTGCAAAGAGTATCTTCATTGAATACATCAGTATATTTAAACTATTTAAAATTCAGTAATGTATAGTATGTCTGTGTTCTTATCTCGGTAAGTTAAGTCTGCTTTCGTTTACGAGTACATAGACGCACCGAACACAGCGTGGTCTACTAGTTAAAGCTGACTAAATGATTCGCATTTCTTTACGTCAAAATGATTTAATAACTAACTTTGGTTAGTTTAATATAGGGAAATACTTCACTTGACTGATATGTTTAATTATTTTTCCACTTTTTCTTCCCATGTTTTTTTCTTGCTTTCTGCGGTAGCCGCACTTCAGTATCAGAGATCCATTGGGAATGCCACGGCTACACCAGTACCCCAGCCTATAATCAGTTCATCATAAGAATAAACCTGATGTAAACATTGCACTGTGCATTCTTCCGTGTTTTGTGGAACCTCATTGGATTTCAGTTTCACGTGGGACTGCAGCCAAGCTGTCACGAGTACTGTGAAGTACGATAATAAGGCTACGCTTTGTGTTGTGCGTTACGCGCACATCGACTGAGCGATAATACACGACAACAGCTTTACCGGCGCATTTAAATTAGTACTGGTCGGTCAAAATGGTTCAAATGGCTCTGAGCACTATGGGACTTAACATCTGAGGTCATCAGTCCCCTAGAACTTAGAACTACTTAAACCTAACCAACCTTAGGACATCACACACGTCCAAGCCTGAGGCAGGATTCGAACCTGCGACCGTAGCGGTCGCGCGGTTCCAGACTGTAGCGCCTAGAACCGCTCGGCCACTCCGGCCGGCCTGGTCGGTCAGCTGATACAGCTAGCCTGCAGTGTGTGGTCAGCTGCAGTTCAGACGTAAAACGAGACGAGCAGAGGAGCAATACAGCTTCGAATGTCATTTAATTTTTAAGGAGCATGAAATAATAAACTGCAAGTCTCCCACTATACGCTCCTTAGACGACTAGACGAAAACCGTAACACGTTATCGTTTTTAGCTAACGTACTGTTGTAACTAAAAACAAGAATTATGAAAATTCCTGAATTAACCACAGGGTAATTTTTCTGCATAATCTGCGTGTAACGTAAGAGAGTATTCAAGGATTTCGCCGTGTAATTAAATATTGAAGGCACTGAAGCTATTACTTACAGTCAGTCGTCTGGTAATCTCTTAGCTCTTTCCTTATCCGAATCCGGGAAATACATTTCAATTCTGTAATTGTCACCTGCTATGTGGATAACGAGCCTATCAACAATAGAATCTACGAAGCCAACCAGGCGCAGCATTTTCTCTTCTATTATGACGAGCCGTTCTACAGTATATCCCGCCAGCGTACGGCAGTGACGTTTGAAAAAGCTGCGTGCGTTAGTTCCAGTACGTCTGGCAGCTTAACAGTCTTGTTTCTTCTCGGACCAGATCCCGCACCTTGGTTTCAGGTTAGTTCTGTTGGGTTCATATAGTAAAGGAACAGTAGCAGATGTAAAAATGCAGCATTTGTATGATGTGCTCGGTGCTGTGAAAATGATTGTTTCTTATGTTTCTACTATACTTATCTGCCTCTGTGTTATAAATTGATGGACATAGTCCATATAAAGAGGTTTTGATTTTTCATTTTTGCCTTAAAAATTAAATTGTTATGTTTTCTTAATTTACACAACTTTTATGAACAGTCCTTCACAAAATATCGGTAATTAAGAATTTGTATTTGAAACGGAAAAAAGAATTTCGCGCCCAATATGTAATTAGAAACAAGAAGACTTGCTTTATTCATAGAAAATGATGATGAGTTTCATAATTACGACATCACGGTCACTATGGCTTGTAATGTCGGTCTACTGTAGAACAGATACACAGAAAATGAAGAAGTATGTCGACATGGTCAGCTTAGCAATTGTGTATTCTGTTCCATCCCTTTGCGGTTTAATTACTGCCCTGAAACTCCACACTTATCCTACACTACCTGATTAAAAGTATGCGGAGACCTGGCTGAAAATGACTTAGATCTTCGTGGCGCCCTCCATCTGTAATTCTGGAATTCATTGTGGTGTTGGCCCACCCTTAGCCTTCATGACAGCTTCCACTCTTACAGGCATATGTTCAATCAGGTGCTGGAAGGTTTCTTGGAGAATGACAGCCCATTCTTTACGGAGTGCTGCACTGAGGAGAGGTATCGATGTCGGACGGTGAGGCCTGACACGAAGTCGGCGTTCCAAAACATTCCAAAGGTGTTCTATAGGATACAGGTCAGGACTCTGTGCAGGACAGTCCATTAGACGGATGTTATTGTCGTGTAACCACTCAGCCACAGGCCGTGCATTATGAACAGGTGCTCGATCGTGTTGAAAGATGCAATCGCCGTCCCCGTATTTCTCTTCAACAGTGGGAAGCAAGAAGGTGCTTAAAACATCAATGTACGCCTGTGCTATGATAGTACCGCGCAAAACAACAACAGGTGCAAGGCCCCTCCATGAAAAACACGACCACACCGTAACACTATCACCTCAGAATTTTACTGTTGGCACTACACACACTGGGCCGGCCGGGGTGGCCGAGCGGTTCTAGGCGCTACACTCTGGAACCGCGCGACCGCTGCGGCTGCAGGTTCGAATCCTGCCTCAGGCATGGATGTGTGAGATGTCCTTAGGTTAGTTAGGTTTAAGTAGTTCTGAGTTATAGGGGCTGATGACCTCAGAAGTTAAGTCTCATAGTGCTCAAAGCCATTTGAACGATACACACACTGGCAGATGACGTTCACCAGGCATTCGCCATACCCACACCCTGCCATCGGATCGCCACATTGTGTACCGTGATTTGTCACTTCACATAACGTTTTTCCACTGTTCAATCGTCCAACGTTTACGAGTCCTTACAGCAAGGGAGGTGTCGTTTGGCATTTACCGGCGTGATGTGTGGCTTATGAAGAGCCGCTCGACCATGAAATCCAAGTTTTCTCACCTCACTCCTAACTGTCATAGTACTTGAAGTGGATCTTCATGCAGTTTGGAATTCCTATGTGATGGTCTGGATACATGTCTGCCTATTACACATTACGACCCTCTTTAACTGTCGGCGGTCTCCATTAATCAACAGATGAGGTCGGCCTGTATGCTTTTGTGCTGTACGTGTTCCTTCACGTTTCCACTTCACCAACACATCGGAAACAGTTGACCTATGGATATTTAGGAGTGTGGAAATCTCGCGTACAGGCATATGACACAAGTGACACGCAATCACTTGACCACGTTCGAACTCCGTGAGTTCCGCGGAGCGTCCTATTCTGCTCTCTCACGACGTCTAATGACTACTGGGGTCGCTGATGTGGGGTACCTGGCAGTAGGTGGCAGCAAAATGCACCTAATATGAAAATCGTATGTTTTTGGGGGTGTCCGGACACTTTTGATCACATAGTGTACTATGATGATTAAGGGAAGAACGGTTGACAACATAGCAATTTCTGCTTAGGGAAATGTGACTCTGTGAGTACTGTGGGTGTGTTAACATATCTACTGTTTTAAGTAAATGTTACGCTTTTTAGCAAATAATACCGCATTTGTGGCTCTTGTTAAACTGCTCGCTGTAATTGTCAGTTACACAATACCGCTTTTCAGAGACATGAGCTTGTGTATTCGTTAAGTTATGCAGAGTTTTACACATACACTACTTTGTTGGGTGGTAGAACATCACTGTATTTTAAAATGGTTTTATTCGGTTTTAGCCATTGGAATTCGGCTGCTTCCGTTATCAGAATTTTCTCTAGCCTCCCTGAGCTAGGTTTCCCATAGTTCTGATAAATCACTGCGGATGAACGCCGGATTGTTTCCTTCAGTCAGTCCACTTATAGCTTCTTCCCACCCCCCTGTCTAGTCCGAGCTACTGTTCAGTTTATAATGACCTCGATGTCGAATGGACATTAGACGCAAACGTTCCTAATGAAATGAATCCATTGACAAAGTCACTGAGGTTTTCGTGACCACATGACGACGCATTGGCTTTTGGCTTTTATCTAGGGGTCTTCGGCCGACGATTTTATGACATTTCACCACCACGAGTGACTGGCATTGTCAAATGTTTACTCTTCATTGCTGGTGGAGGACAGGAGTCGAGCCCGTGGCAGTGATTTTATATACTTGTCGCGCCTACGTCTGAGACCTTTTCATTGGCCATTACTGCTGTGATTTGCCTTTGTTACCTGCAATGGTCATTCGCTGCAGCACGGGAACACAGGATCCGTTTACGTTCATGCTTTCTTCTTTCTTGTTGAAATTATTGTCATGTTAGTGAATTTCTGTGGTTTTCCTAAACTAACTGAAAAAAGGAAGGAAACTGAGTGTAACGTTCCGTCGATATCGAGGTCATTAGAGACAGAGTAGAAGCTATGATTGTGTCAAGGATGGGGAAGGAAATCGGCAGTGCCCTTTCAAAGGACCCGTCCCGCCATTTGGCTGGAGCGATTTAGGGAAATCACCTGAACAAACTGGCGTGGTAGCTCTTCTACATAGCGGGAACCTGCATGTCAGCTAATGTTGCTATGTGATCGTTCTCACACAGTTCTTTCGCCGCCTACCTGTTCCAACCTGCAATATCCTTTATGTTCGATGATCCTGGCACTGATTGATGGTTCAGTTATTTCAATAAGTACTTTTCCACATGAACATGGTATGCGATATATTCCCGACACTTTGAGTAAGTCCCTTTTGTCCTTCGCCGACCTGGAACATTCTCTGATTTTCTTGGTCGTTTTGTATACAGTCTTTACGCTGTGATTGTATGCTGGGGATGTATGGCAGAAAGGTCGTACCTGGCATTACTTCTTCCGACTGGTCTTTTCACCGAGTGTTAGGTTTCGTGACACTTGTGCAAACAGTGGGGTACGCAATGCTCCTTAGGACGCATTCTAGATGTTGCAGTTCGCGTTTGAAGTGCCGCAGCTCGCAGATTCATTGTAAAGGCGTTATGAGCGTATTAATCATTTTTCTTCTCTGGCTTTGTGCAGGTTTTAGATACACGCTCTGGTCCATGTTCTCATTATTCTTCGTAAGCAGCACTTCTAGGAAGGGTAGCTGTTGGTCCATTTCTACCTCCATAGTAAATTTAATGTTGACATGGAGACTGTTCAGATGTGTTAGGAACTCACCGATCTCTTCCGCATTATGACCAGACGTAGCTGTACCACTCCGTAAGGTTTATAAGGTGCAAAGTCCAGCATCTGTCTTTCGAAATTCTCCATGAAGAAATTGGCAGCCACTGAACTAAGTGGACTAGCTATGGCGACATCTTCCAGCTGCTCATAAAAAATTGCCATTCCAAATAAAGTAGCTCATGATAAAAGTGCATGTAACAGCCTGGTGATGTTCTCCGAGAGTATTGAATCGATATTCTCCAGAGAATCATTGATGGCATAATAACTGCACTGATGCTGTCTTCCGAGAGAGTTAAAAATCAGACATCAAAAAACTCTTCCTTGCTGAACGGCCCAGTACATCTGCAGAGTTACTATAGATTTACAGGTTTTCGTTTCTGGTGCACTATCTTTTCACTGAAAACTTCAGTCTTCTCTTGAATTTGTTGTATGTGTATCGACAATGGAATTTTAGCCAGACAGTACAGCTGCTGAGTTAATAATAAGACAGTAAGTATCCTTGTCCACCTTGCCTATTCGGCGGTGCGGGTCTCCCGCTTCGTCCCCTACGCTCCTCGGAGTGTGGGACATCATCATCATCATCATCCTTGTCAACGACTATTAATACAGAAAACCACAGTTTTCAGCTAAGAAACTTACAAAAATTATTTTCTAAGGAGTCGTTGCCAAAGGTCATATTCCTTGTCATCACTGTACAGATAGATTTCCGAGTGTTCCATTCAGTTCATGACAGTTCGTCTAGAGCGTTTATGCAATAGTCGAAAAATAAGATTCGTTTTAGTTGCCATTGCACTAAAGTTAACAGAATAGAATCATTAAACCTTTTTATCGGTTTAGTGGCCTATTAATTGCTGCTTTTGCCTGCTGGCGATTTACAAATGGCTCTAAGTACTATGGGACTTAACATCTGAGGTCATCAGTCCCCTAGACTTAGAACTACTTAAATCTAACTAACCTAAGGACATAACACAAATCCATGCCCGAGGCAGGATTCGAACCTGCGACCGTAGCAGCAGCGCGGTTCCGAACTGAAGTGCCTAGAACCGCTCGGCCACAACGGCCGGCTGGCGATTGACAACAAAATAAGGTAACAAGCTAGTCCTCGGTGACTAGTAGTCTACTGATATTTGCAAGACTTTTGATGTATTCCCGTGTTAGTTATCCGCTTCATCTAATCACCACAAATTTCCCATTACATATAGTGGACATTTGCCCGTTTCGATGTCTCTGTCGTTGTCTGTGTTTTGCGGAGAACGTTAAATGCTCACATGAAGGTCCAGCGGATGATTCGGAACGTCGTTGCCACTCGTGGTCTTAAGAGAATGATAGGGGTCACGAAAATAAAGTCCAGTTATGAGCATGCGGGGAATTAAGTGCAGAAGTGGGCTCCTTAGAGATATGGTACTTAAACTGCAATGAAAATTTGGTAGAAATTCGGCAAAAGTGGGCAACCATAGGGTTGGAGTCTTAGAGGAATTTGAAGAAGTATTTGGAGTCGCTTGGGGTAAAGATGATCCTGGCAGTTTTGCCGTGAAGGAGAGAATGACGATGCCAAGTTGGATAGTTGGTGAAATGAAACTTTACTGCGTCGAAAACATTTAAATAGCAACAGGACACGTATTATCAATTCAGACCGCCGACAACCGACATCGTGACAGCAGCTGCAATACACATAGGCACAGAGTTAGGTGGCACAATTGTAAGGCGCTGGACTAGAATTCGGGAGTACGGCGGTTCGAATCCCTGTCTGGCTGTGAGATTTATGTCATTCTTGATTTTCCGAAATGTTGGGATGATTTCTTTGAAAGTGTAGTGCAGATTTCTTTCCGCTTCACCAGTCTGATCTCATGCTTCGTCTATAATGAGCTTGTGATCGACTGGACGTTAAATCTTCCTTTCTTCCATCCTTCATTATTACACGTAGGTTGCTGATATGCAAACCAGTATAAATACGTCTTTGCATTGCCTGTATACACAGAGCTGAGGTGACATCGTGGATGAAGGTGCATGAAAATGAACCTTATTTTGTCTTTTAATGAGTCACGAGTTAATGTCGAACTTGACAATAGATGTATTTACATCAAGAGAAAACATGGAATCTGAAACGACGGCATATATATTCACGAAATACCTCAAGGTCATCGTGGCAAACTGTAGTGTTGGTTAGATTCATCATTAATGGACAGACGTACCAGTATATCATCTGGCACAATTCTTTGATGGTACATAGGTACGAGGACGTGATCCTTAAATATTTTTTCGTGGCATATTTGGGTGTTATTGACGATTCTTTAATTCTAATAGGCGATAATGACTGTCTTCTAAAACTAAGTTAACTATAGACACGATAAAACAAGAACCCATGAACTGAATACGCTACGCAGAACTGATGCTGTTGAGCAAGTTTGAAGTCATCATGGAATGTGTATTGCAGTAGTTAAGCATCCTCCACAGCTGTCTGAGAGACAGAAATTGCCCTTTTTAAGGAATAATAAAATGTATACGCGAAAATCATGGGTCATTCTGGTGAATTCTTGCCATGAAACTACTTACTAGGGAATGAGAACTGACATTTGAAGCTGACTCCGAACGATTCTATTGCCGCCAACATACACTGCGCTTAAGGTCCACGAAGATAAGATACGAGAAATTAGGGATCATACGGTGGCATATAGGCAGTCGTTTTTCCTTTTTTCTGGTTGCGAGTGAAATAGGAAAGGAAATGAGTAGCATGGTACAGGGTACCTTTCGACACGCGCCGTGAAGTGGATTGCCGAGAATCGATGTAGATGTAGATGTGGTTAATATTTGCTTCGACTGTTTATGATCTATTCTAAAACTGCAAAAAAAAGGATCATCTCTTAAATCATGGATCCAATTATCTTAAAAGAACAAACGCGGAAAACTGGAGGTAATCACTGTTAAAACGAAATTTTGCTCTCTGTGTCGGAAAAGCCTATTTCCTGCCTTGACTAGGCACGCAATTGAAACAAAACGAAAAACAGCGTGTTAGAGCTGTAGTGTTTGATCGTGTCTGCATTTTTACTACCAGAAGAATGTTATCACTTGATGCAGTTTACAACTTAATGCGACAATGACACTATTGCGACCCAGATTGATGGAAAGAATCCTCGTAAGTCTGAGTAGCATGAAATGTCTCGTTGTTATCTTCAGCTGCGGTTCCGAGTCAAAGAAAATGTTTGACGTAGTCAGTGAATGACAGACCAAAAGTAACAATCCAGTGCTGATTTCTTATTTGCAGATGAAATCAAAACGATGATTCTATGACAACTGTCAACATAACTTACACCCGCATCATTAGTTGCGCTGGATACTGAGACAATGCACAGACCGGCCCATTTTCATGGTCAGCAACATCGAGATTGGAATATGAATAATTGGAAGATTGTGATCTTCACACACGAACTTGTCTCCTGTTTCCAGCAGAGTTCACGTATTCGTTTGTCGTAAAAGAAGTGACCAATAAAATTGCAGAAACGTCGTCGGAAGAGACATGTTGGGGAAGGCGGTGTCCTTATGTGATCAGATATTAATGTAAAACGGCCGAAGGGAGCATAATATATTCATTGTTAGGCGGAGAAGTGCCATTAATGGTCATCGCTACAAAGACATTACACTCAACCACCCAAGTAGTACTTCTGAGAGGGGAAGCTGGCGCTGATTTACTCTCCATGAACGATTATGTTCGTACGCATCAAAATGTACAGGTAACTGAATTTCTTGCACGTGAAACTATGGGAATACATTGCCTAGTCAGTGGGGACTCCAGGGTAATCCCGAGGATGAGACACGCTCCACGGGCTAGTTACAGAGTATTTGTCGAGGCAAGTCACCTATATTCTATATAGTACTCTTCAACATATACGAAACAAGCACTGGGCCATTATACTTGCTATTGGGCCGTATTGTAAACAGCGCCAAACCACTGGTTTCGACCAGGCTCTCCCTTAGTTCTAAGGGAAATAAAAAAAACCACTACATCAGAGAATATGACACTTTGTTGCTAACATCAATCATTTCGAAGTTGTGAATTAGATTTTCTTCTTTCTTAATGTGTGTTATCCGTTTTCGATATTTACTACTTATGTGTTCTGGACATTTCCGACATGCTTCTCGGGAAATATTCTCTCAGTTCAGGATAATGCTTTACTTTCAGACACTAGCGTATATTCACCTATATCTTATTGCATGCATGTATGCGGTTCTTCTGTAAGAAGAGTGATTGTGCTTTAACATCCTGTCGACGACAAGCTCATTAGAGACGGAGAAATGGAAAGGCAACCGACCGCGTCCTTTCCGAAGGAACCATCCTGACCTTTGCCTCAAGCAATTTAGGGAAAACAAATGAAAACTAAATCTGAATGTGCTAAAGGGCTGTCAGCCCATTGCGAATGCGGTTCCTAACCACTGTGCCATCTCTCTCTGTTATTCTTCTGCAGATGACGTCATGTCAGGGTGAATGAGCTCACTTCCACAGCTGCAGTGTGCTGTCGACACTGCAGTGGTTAGCAGGGTGGTGACGTGGGACTGCGCCCACCTGCTAACAGTACCAACTGGTGCTCGCACAATCCAACCCACACCGCACCGCAGTCAGTTTGATATTTGAATACTTCTGCTTCTGTTGACTTCTTGCCCCAACTGACCAAAACATTAGATTACATTTCCATGAAACAATCTTATCTAGTCAATATATTCCATCATGTACGCATACTTGCTGATTGTCACTATTAACACCCTCGAATCATCAAAGAGAAAGAAGCTTTGAAATTTACTCCCGATAAATAATTTCACATGGTGATCGAAGAAGAAAAAGAAAGTTACGTTAGAGTGAGTGCTGCATTTAGTAATTCTTGACCTTTGCATTATCGACTACCGACTGACGATTCCCATTTACTATCCAAATAGAATACGAAGGGATATCTGAAACAAATATTTAAGCACATGAAGTCTACAATCTAAAATTAGTATGATAAAATCAGAAATCGTCGTGTTTATGGCTCTATCCAGTCTTGATGACATCTTACAGCAAGTATTGCTTACAAAGAACAAAGCAAGTCGTCTCGAAAACTTCTATGAGAATTTTGAAGGTTACGTGAAAAAGGACAATTCCTAATCCTGAATTGTTATGGTACAGGGAAGTTCGATCCACCAACATGGCCCATAAATCGAACAAGCAGCAGTCACTGCTTTTGAAACTCAAATACACTCCTGGAAATGGAAAAAAGAACACATTGACACCGGTGTGTCAGACCCACCATACTTGCTCCGGACACTGCGAGAGGGCTGTACAAGCAATGATCACACGCACGGCACAGCGGACACACCAGGAACCGCGGTGTTGGCCGTCGAACGGCGCTAACTGCGCAGCATTTGTGCACCGCCGCCGTCAGTGTCAGCCAGTTTGCCGTGGCATACGGAGCTCCATCGCAGTCTTTAACACTGGTAGCATGCCGCGACAGCGTGGACGTGAACCGTATGTGCAGTTGACGGACTTTGAGCGAGGGCGTATAGTGGGCATGCGGGAGGCCGGGTGGACGTACCGCCGAATTGCTCAACACGTGGGGCGTGAGGTCTCCACAGTACATCGATGTTGTCGCCAGTGGTCGGCGGAAGGTGCACGTGCCCGTCGACCTGGGACCGGACCGCAGCGACGCACGGATGCACGCCAAGACCGTAGGATCCTACGCAGTGCCGTAGGGGACCGCACCGCCACTTCCCAGCAAATTAGGGACACTGTTGCTCCTGGAGTATCGGCAAGGACCATTCGCAACCGTCTCCATGAAGCTGGGCTACGGTCCCGCACACCGTTAGGCCGTCTTCCGCTCACGCCCCAACATCGTGCAGCTCGCCTCCAGTGGTGTCGCGACAGGCGTGAATGGAGGGACGAATGGAGACGTGTCGTCTTCAGCGATGAGAGTTGCTTCTGCCTTGGTGCCAATGATGGTCGTATGCGTGTTTGGCGCCGTGCAGGTGAGCGCCACAATCAGGACTGCATACGACCGAGGCACACAGGGCCAACACCCGGCATCATGGTGTGGGGAGCGATCTCCTACACTGGCCGTACACCACTGGTGATCGTCGAGGGGACACTGAATAGTGCACGGTACATCCAAACCGTCATCGAACCCATCGTTCTACCATTCCTAGACCGGCAAGGGAACTTGCTGTTCCAACAGGACAATGCACGTCCGCATGTATCCCGTGCCACCCAACGTGCTCTAGAAGGTGTAAGTCAACTACCCTGGCCAGCAAGATCTCCGGATCTGTCCCCCATTGAGCATATTTGGGACTGGATGAAGCGTCGTCTCACGCGGTCTGCACGTCCAGCACGAACGCTGGTCCATCTGAGGCGCCAGGTGGAAATGGCATGGCAAGCCGTTCCACAGGACTACATCCAGCATCTCTACGATCGTCTCCATGGGAGAATAGCAGCCTGCATTGCTGCGAAAGGTGGATATACACTGTACTAGTGCCGACATTGTGCATGCTCTGTTGCCTGTGTCTATGTGCCTGTGGTTCTGTCAGTGTGATCATGTGATGTATCTGACCCCAGGAATGTGTCAATAAAGTTTCCCCTTCCTGGGACAATGAATTCACGGTGTTCTTATTTCAATTTCCAGGAGTGTAGTTTCCAAGGCCGAAAAAAATCTGAGTAGTCATATAGACAAAAGGACTTAACCTACGTTAAGGATTTGTAATATGAAACAGTGTGGCTCGGTTGGTCAGTGGTGATAAGCTAAATTTATTTTCTAAAGTTATCGGGTTCGATCCCCAGCTACTGCTATATTTTTTATCTGTCGCATCACTTCCTTCACCTCGAGGCAATGTTAATGTCAAAACCGCCGAGCCGCTCCGTGGTTCGACGTACATGTTGAATTATAGATCGCCAACTAACTGACTGGAAGTCGCGTGAACTGCAGCCAGTGAGATTTGCGTCCAGAAAAGTTCCAGGAGATGTCCACTAATCTCGCTGCCCGAAATCCGAAGCTTTCTCGGCAGACAGAAGAGCCGAGGACTCTTACGTGATACTCTACTGCTTATGATGAGGAGTGGAGAAGCTTAAACAAGTCAAAGTTCGTCACAGTTTATAATAATTGAGAAAAGTCATCGACCCAAATGGAACTATTATCTGGCTTTCCACAAGGAAATGTTATACGCCCTCTGCTGTTCTTGATCTGCATACACGATTTAGGAGACAATCTGAGCAGTCTTCTTAGATTGTTTGCAGATGACACTGTCATTTACCGTCATGTAAAGTCATCACATGATCAAATCGAATTGAAAAATGGTTTAGGCGAGATATCTGTTTGTTGGAAAAAGTGGCTGTTGACTCTAAATCATGAAAAGTGTGAAATCATCCACATGAGCACTAAAGAGAATCCGCTAAATTTCAGTTCGACGATAAACCACAAAAATCTGAAGAGTGTAAACTCAGGTAAATACTTAGGATCACAGTTACGAATAACTTACATTGGAACATCCATATACATTACATTGTGGGAAAAGCAGATTAAAGACTGCGATTTATTGGCAGAACAGAAAACGTAACAGCTCTACCAAATGAGACTGCTTACACTACGCTTGTCCACTCTCTTCTGGACTACCATTGTCCAGCACTCCAGAGCAGAAGGGAAGCTTGTTTTGTATTATCGTGAAATAGGGGAGAGTGTGCCACGGTTATGGTACATGAATTGCTACGGCAGTCATTAAAGCAAAGACGTTTTCGCTGTGGCAGGACCTTCTCATTATATTTCAATCACCAGCTTTCTCCTTAGAGAGTGACAACATTTTGTTGATGCCCACCTGCATAGGGAGAAATGATCATCGTAATAAAATAAGATAAATCAGGGCTCGTACGTAGAGATTTAAGAGTTCGTTTATGCTGCGCGCTGTTCGAGAGTGGAACGGTAGAGAAGTAGCTTAAAGGTGTTTCGATTAACCCTTTGCCAGCCACTTAATTGTGAATTGAAGAGTAGTCATATATATGTAAACGTAGATGAAGAACGAGAACTAGAATGTTAGAAGTTTTACTAGAGAAAGTGATTGTAATTTTTTTTATTCTCAGTCCGTCGTAACCACAATAATTCTTTTCTTGTGACTGTTTCTTCAAGAAGCACGACTAAAAACATAAAATAAATATAATATTACAGACCTATCTCTTCTACTTGGCAAAGCATACTTTAAAAATAAACTAAAAATAAAATATTGCCCATACCTGTATATGACATGTACATATAATGCACAGTAAATGCGTACTCATACTTACTGGTTTATGGATTCACATTTTATGGTGGCTTCCCTGCTTGAACAAGATCCTCTCTACTGTTTAGCTTCTACGTATTCATTTAAACTATAAGCTGTACATAGCTTCTCCTCCCACTCCTGGCACTACGCGTGTATGCCGTCCATATAAAACTTCAGAACATGAAAACAATTTCTTTGTGTGTACATGAAATATATTCGCAGTTGTGAATACGAGCAACCATCAGCTGTATAAGGGAATGACGGCAATGAAAATTTGTGCCGAGCCCGGACTTCCCGCTTTACGCGAGCGGTTGCCTTAACCGCATTGGCTATACGTGCACACTTCACACCCAGATCTAAGCTTCCATAAGTCGTCGTCTCTACGTCACAATCTGTATTCGTACACACATTATGTAAGTCCCGTACAGGGGAGGACATTTTAATTGAAAGTCACTGCCTGGTATAGGCGGATAAATACGAATTTGCACTGCCATTGTTGTTTATTTATTTAGTTCTTAATCCATCCGTGGACAATTTTTATTGTATAGATGTGGTCACGTTATATTTTACATGAAACAGACATACATATTTTAGTAAAGTATAAATTATTAATCTATGATACGTGTCTTTAACGTAACCTGAAAGAGATAGGAACATGGATATTAACACTTTCATGACAACACGATAATCACATTCTCATCTTATATTTTCACACTGTTACTCTTTCACCATCAAACTTCAGTATTGTACACCATACACTGAGTAATAATCTCTGCCATCTTACACTACGGTAGCCTCACTTTATAAGAGCATGTCTTTCAAGGCACCTAAAACAAACAAAAAAAGGCAAGTAGCAGCAGGACAAATCTTATATTTTAAGACAGTGCATCTGTTTTATGTTTGTACTTACTGGTTTATGGATTCACATTTTATTATGGCCTCCCTGTTTGAACAAGATCCTTCTCTACTGTTTAGCTTCTAGGTATTCATTAAAAATATACAGGACTAAGGAATCTAAATAATCTTTTAATTTGTTTCTGAAAACAGATGCCATTTCAGTGTTTTTTTTATTCTGGGTGGCAATTTATTGTGTAAAGTGCGCTCTGCAGTTATAGGATCTTTTTCGGATATTTTAAAACGCTTTCTGTGTAGATGATAATCATCCCTAATTCTCGTACAGTAATTGTGTGTATCTCTATTCAAATGAATAGCGCTATTTGCTTTCACGTGCATAATTGTTTTAAGCAAATGTAGTTAAGGGACTGTCATGATGTTAAGATCCCTGAATTTATTTCTGCAGGACTGTCTTGGGATCAAATAAGCAATGCATCTAACAGCCTCTTTTGAAGGTTCGCTAACCTATAGGTATGCATATGTGGCCGGCCGGGGCGGCCGAGCGGTCCTAGGCGCTAGGCTGGAACCGCGCGACCGCTACGTCGCAGGTTCGAATCCTCCCTCGGGCATGGATGTGTGTGGTGCCTTAGGTTAGTTATGTTTAATTAGTTCAAAGTTCTAGGGGACTGATAACCTCAGCAGTTAAGTCCCATAGTGCTCAGAGCCATTTGAACCATTTTTGCATATGAGCAACATTTCCCCTGACAAAAATGCAGTATGGTAAGATGTGGTAGACTAGACCATAGTACATTGTTAATGGGGTGTCTGTGTTTACTGCCCTAGACATCTTCCTCATTAAGAATATTTTCGTGATTACTTTTGAGGTTACTTTAGTTATATGGTCCTCTCATGTCAAATGTTTATCAACGATGACATCCAAGAATTTGTGTTCCTTACTTCTTTGAGAACTGCGTTACCCAGTTCAGGAAATATTGTCAGTCTTCGGTGTTTTTTTTCGGTTCTGGTTGTATGCATGTTGACTTACTCGAATTTACAGACATGTTGTTTTCTCTGAAACATTTGTAAGCCTCACTCAGATTTTCAGAAGCACGTGATTTCAGTTCTATTACGAATCACTTTTTACTGTGAGTGAAGTGTCATTTGCAAACATTATTAAATGCCGCCTGCTGCTTGATGTCATTTCTTTTACGTGCAGAATGAAAAGAAGGGGGCCCAAAACTGACCCGTGAGTTACACCATACTTAACTGCCTGAAAATGAGAGTGTATGTTTACGATTGCGCCACTCGTTTTATGTCTTTCTTCTACACACTGCTGTCTGTTTTCCACTAATGATTGTATGATGTCAGCTGCCTTACCCCTGATACCATAATAGTTCCGCCTGTGAATTAATTTGCTGTGACACACACAATCAAATGCATTAGGAGGTCAAGGTAAATACCACAGAGTTTTCTTTGTTGATCAAATGCTCCAATAACATCGGCGACAAAGTTAGCTGTGGCTGTGGTGGCGGATATAAATTTTGTAGAATTATGCTGTGCCTCATTTAATATGTTGTTCTTCTCTATAAAATTTAATTTTCTATCTTTCAAGACCGTTTCCACAATTTTAGATAAAACAAGCGTGATAGTAACTGTCCTATAGTTTGCAGTATTTTCTTATCACCACACTTATAAATCGGCACAGGCTTACTCTTCTTCAGACATTTGGGTAATATCCCATTTTACATAGTGAGGCCTCTGACTAATTTGATAAATTCAACTAACCACTGAGAACACTACTTTCCTACACATGTAAGTATCCCATCAAGACCTCCCGTGGTTTTTGGCTGCATCGTGTGTATTATTTTTGCTATCTCTGATTCACTTGTTGGCGTCAGAAAAATGCATTCTGTAATATTGGATATGTTATACATATTACTTGGCTTTTGGGGCCTATTGTTATTCTTTACTAGTTCTTCCAGTACTTCAACATAACGTAGATTAAAAATATTGCTGACATCATTTGGGTCTCTACGTTGCTTACCATCTTTCTCTAAAATTACATTACTGCTATCTTCCCTAACTGACCCTTTCCTGTTCTCTTTTATGTGTGACCATACGGTCTTGGAATGTGTTTAGAATTTGAAATTTTATTCTGGTAAAATTTATATTTAGTTTCTCTTTTAATTCTGCTATAGGCTCTCTTTTTGTTTTTATATGTGTCAATCTTCTCCGTAGTTTTGTTCATCTGGAAATTTTCATACGTAATTTTTAGATCCCCCCCTCAATTTTATGTTATATGAGATAATCCATTTCTTAGTAACTCCCATATTTAGACTTCTGGATACAACGGTGCAAGCAATATATATGTAATAGCGTACTGTTGAACAAAAATACTCCCTTCTCTCCTAAATATTATTTATGGAGTGTGTTACCTTCCAGTCTTCCCTGTTAAGTAATATTTGTAGTCTACTCAAATTTTCTGGCTTTAGCTGCCTAGATACTAGCAGCATTTTTTCACTGTTAACATTTATTCCTGATATTTCAAGTGCTTGTCTATAGTGGTCTGAGATAGCAGTGTTTATTACTTGCACTGTTTGCCTGCTCCGAGGAATATAAGTAATTATATGATATATTAGTGTTGTGAGTTCTGTCAACATCCTGTTCGGCTTTTTACACGTAACTGGAGATTGTAAACATTGATCAGATCACAGAAACTTGTTGTATGTCAATTATCTTCAAATTTATCAATATTTACATCCCCCACTATAACTAATGTATCAATATTTCATCCCTCACTATAACTATGTAAGGAAATTCGTTTATGAGCTTACCTAGAAATACTTCCAGTTTTTTTAAAAAGCTATTTATTGGTGAGCTAGGTGATCTGTAAAAATCACAGAATCTTCTTGTATGTCAATTATCTTCAAATGAATCAATATTTACATCCCCCACTATAACTATGTAAGGGAATTCGTTTATGACCATACCTAGAAATACTTCCAGTTTTTTAAAAAGCTATTTATTGGTGAGCTAAGTGATCTGTACAGGTTCAATATCAAGCATTTCCCTCCCTACAACGTTATTTGCATAATTACAGCTTCGAAAAAGAACGGTGCAATGTTTCTTCGGACGTGCATGCATGCAATATCGAATTTTCTTTATGTCTGTACTTCTACACAACCATTGTCAGTATTGCCAAGTTGAAGATTTAAAAGTTTTACAGAACATATATTAAGTACGTTATACTTTTTAAGGACACAGTGTACATGATAAATAACTTACGTAATAACAAACAAATACATTTTTAAGATGACAGTGTGTAACATGATTTTCATATTAGGACGGAGTATGCATATGAAACAACGTTACAACAACTAGAACTAGTGAAATAAACTCATGTAATAAAACATATCGTAGACCGTCATGTTGGCCACTGCTGGCGTTCTTCTTCTGGCAGCAGGCTGTCATTTGCATGGCAGCGTAGACGCGACTCGGGCAGGGCAGCCAGCGCGTCACTACAAGCACTAGTCAATTTCTAAAACGGTGAATGGTCTGTCTTTATATATTTTGTGCAACACTTCAGTTTGCATTTTAGTGTTATTTGTGCTAAACTTAGGCTTATCAAAATGCCAGCCCAAGATAGTCACTCTGAGGCGTCCTCTCACGGGGTGTGCAACCATTCGTGGACGAGGGGTTGGTCGACTTTTGTGACGTCACAGCATGGAATTTCGCCACTACATTGCGAAGTTTGAAAGGAAGATTCTGCCAAGTCAAATTTTTCCTCGTGGAGAGAAACGTGACCACTGAGATGCAACATCGGTTCACGCCACAGGCGGAACTTTGAGTTGCCATATTATATTAAGTCATATGGAATTGAACACCGAATTTGGTGGTTTTTATGTTATTCCGTACATGTTTTGAATACAAGCTGTTTCAAGGCACCAGCATATTGAGGATGTCTCGAAACAGCATCATATTGGGAGCGATCTGTTATAATAAAAGGCAGAAAACTACGTATCGGTAGTTAAAGGCGTCTCGTATTTGATAATTCTCATATAATAACTTGTGTACTCTGAAAGTATGCCGATTCAATGCTAAGGTGCATTGAGGATTTAACAAAAGGCCTCTTTTTGGTACAGTTTTTATGGTTAAATGTCAAATAATGACATCTGTGGTTACAGGCTTTAGACATTTGTATACATTACGAACTGTAATTTAGACCTCACTACCATGTTGAAACTATGTACTATAATTTAGACCTCACTACCATGTTGAAACTGTAGGGTAATTGATAGTCGTGAGACACGAAGGCAAAGTATTGCAGGTTCTTAGCTGGTTGCCTGCATATTTCATGTTTTCTTCAAGATTCTTGGAGTTCCTTACCAATTTAATGGAAGGACGAGGATTATACGGAAAGTAAGGAACGATCAGTCGCGATATGGAAACCACAGTGAAAATCCGATGAAGTTTTGCACAGGCGTGTTGGGCAGTCTCTCTAGTATGCCCGTCGATCGCGTTACGTCGTTCTTTTTACTTCTGAGCACACAGGGAGTACGTAAAGATACCTAGAACAATAGTGTCTCCCGCCAAGTACGAGTGCCTGGTGAGAAATTTAGCCTTAAACTATGCAACCAACATTACATAACTGTCGTGCGTTTTCTTCTTCAAGATAGTTCTCAGCGACATTCTGCAGGGGCAATGAAGTCGGAGCGGCGACTATGGAGATAAGTAGCTGGAAGTTGTAGCTAACTATTGCAAATAAAACAGTTTTGATTTTCAGTGTGGTTTCCATTTCGCGACCTATTCTTCCTTACTTTCCGGGTAGCCTCTGCAATTATCTGCAATAATCACTGATATTATAAGTAAGAGTTCTCTCCGCCCAACGCAGAGTTTGTTCGATGTTGTGACTGTGTCAGGGAAATTGACCAATGAATTGCAACACTATCTTCTATGTTACTGGCTGATTTCCTCGTAGTTCAGTACAGTTTGTACTGCAAAGAGAACAACTTGACTACATGTGGTCCCCAGGATAAAAGTGTCTTAATAGACTCAACCAATGAGGAGCGGTTCTTATGTAACGTTAAAAGTAAGAATAATCACAACGAACATAGTCGAGCCAAAAAGCTGTCCCACGCGTTTGGCAAAGTGAAATGCGTCAGGCTGAATCTATTGCCTTCAGAGTAATACTAGACGCAATTTATAAGCATGTTGAACATGCACAACATAGATAGTAGGGAAGCAAAAGATAGCAATAGCAGTGGAGCTGCGCCAGATGATGTAGGTATTTTACTATTAATAGCGTATTTTATGGTATAACTTTTACCAAAAGTGATTTTACTGCGTAGCGTGTATAATGTTCCTCTACTACAAGTTCACTGTACAAGCTATAGATCAGAACCCTCTTATGATTTTCTCCGCTCTTTTTCAACGTTCCCTGACATAAATAACGCAGAAATTATACGCGTGTCCATTTTCGCAAAAAAAAACGGTGCGATTTGAGTCTAGATGCAGCCGACAGCTGCCCCTGGAGAGCGCTTCGGTCGCAAATCACACTGAGGAACACGTTCCTTGAGATGTAGCAGGACGTTTCAGACCGTACAGCACGCATGACTGAGACTATGTCTTGTGTGCTTCACGACGAGGAACATGATGAACGGTGACTGTGCCGGTGGAATGATAAATTATTTCCTTTTACTGTTCGGGTAGCAATTTATCTAAGTAAATTTTACTGCAAATAATCTTGTACTCTTCGTGCGATACATTCTATCCGTTAGCTAGGAGATACGGATGGTGGTAGTGCACCTTCTCCTGTGACCATGAAATATATTGAGGTCCGTTCAGAGCTGCTCTGCCTTCAAACCAATTTATTGCGGAAGTATTCCGACCCTGGCTAATGACAAATTCACTTCCTTTTGGTGGATGATAATTAAACTAAGCAATGGATAACGCAAATAATTAATTAAATAATGATGAAGACTACGCTCTGTGAGCCACTCAATGTATATAACATTTACACATCGAAGATATTCCGAAGTGCTATCATGGGAATTCTGAATAATGGCGGTACGTCGTGACAAAACGGTGGGAACGGACGTAAGTGACAGGGTCGAAGAACAATATGGACCCCCAACTCATCTTCTTTGAACAACATGGCTATTTAATCAAACTTACCGCGTACGTCTGGCGGGAAAAGAACAGGTCCGCGTAATGATCCTAAGGTACTAAACATAACGTGAAACTGCTTACAAAATAGACCTCACAATTTTCGAACTAATCGTTATTAATACCTCTCAAATTAAGTCTAAACGGTCTCCTACGAGTATCTGAACTGCACAGGAAAATATGGGTCAGAATGTGCCCTCATTATCTAGTGAACGGGACGATTTTGTCTCAGCTTCAAGCTCCCACACATTCTGAGACATGTGGATTAAAACACACTGATATTTCCTCTAACTCAACGACACTGCTTAAAACAGCAAAACAGCACTGATTACGAAAAACACCCAAGTGACACAAGATGTGACCTCACAATACAATTATTTCCATAGATAAAATAAATTACTTAAAAGTAATTCCCATCTACACAAAATCTTTCACACGCGCTATGTTCTATTACGGGTACAGTTGGGGGTTGCTCGCTCAGCGCGGAGAGGCCGCGCGGTTTGAGGCGTCATGTCACGGATTGGGCGGCCCCTCCCGCCGGAGTTTCGAGTCCTCCCTCGGGCATGGGTGCGTGTGTTGTTCTTAGCACAAGTTAGTTTAAGTAGTGTGTAAGTCTAGGGACCGATGAGTTACGCAGTTTGGTCCCATAGGAATTCACACACATTTGAACATTTTTGGCACGCTCATACACATCGCCCCCATCCTCCAGGGCGGTAACCAAGAGACAAATTCAGTGCTGTCTGTCACTCACCTTTTTCTCACCTCGAGTCAATAAGTTCTACACGATTACTTTCTTAATTGCACTTCCTACATTTATTTACATTCCTCAGGAACGATGTGTCAAATTGTCTTCTGCAATGCCCTTCCACAAGCTGCGAGAGCAATGGCATAATTACTCACCCTGGTCCCTTTCTGGGAATTGGATAAAAATAATACCCAATCACTCGCCAGATACTGTAACTAAGCACATGCAAACCTAACATTAGTACTAGGCCAGTAGGCTTACAATGAAAATAGGAAATAATTGCTACTACACATTTTATTGTTTTGATACCTTCATCTGTGGCCCAACATGAGTATCCTTCGTCTTAGCCCCAGGCAAAGTTGTGCTTAGGTGGTGGGGACTAAATATGTACACCCAAAAGGAGTATTTCTGAGGTTATACCGTTATACCTCGTAAAGAACTCACAATATCGAAAACATGATCCTATTAAAAGTTTTAAAGCATTAAATACTGAATTAAATGGGACCAACCGCATATTTTTTGGACCACACGTTCGCATATTAGTGCTCATCAGAACTGGTCAGATTTTACATAATTATGAAGAATTTTCGTTTCAACTTCTGCTTTTTGATAATATCATCTAAACCAACCAAGTTACCAATAAAATGGTCCAGACAAAAATTTTCGTTCGATGACACCAAAACCGGATATTCTGGACCACCCGTTTCCGTACAGCTCCAACTTAAAGTTGGATCAACTCACATCGATTGTGTTGCTTGTTTTTTTTTTCAGCCTGTTACGTATTGAACTCAGGTAAAGTGTAAAACATAGTGCTATAGCACACCACAGTACTAGTATTGTGCCTAGTAAATATAGTAATACTTTGTTTAGCTAACATTTGAAATTTACGATTACTTTTGTTACAGGTTGGAAACAAACAGATGCAAAAATGACGGATCTGTGTTCTGTGTGTGAAAAGACAATAGAGGTAATGACTGTGAAAGTAAGAGGAACCAAAATCTTTTTCGAATGCAGTACGAAGAGACGTGATGGAAAAGATACTCTTTTTAAGAAACGTATTCGATGCAGCTGGAAAGTGTTAGTATGACATGTTCACACTACTGAATGAGATAATCCTGGAAAGAGCAGCTTTTTTATCGACGTGGATTTCCTCTCCACCGGGTTGTGTGTAAAAATGGTGAAACATTCCAATTAATCCTAATCGAATACGTTGACTACCTAAAAAGACACGACGACCGAAGTGCAACAAGTGTGGTGTTTGGTGGCTGTCCTGAAGACCTGCCCACCAAGAGCATCAAATATGCTGCGCGCCTCAGCCGAAGCAAAAGACACAATACTCCTGAGGTCGTCTTTACCAAGTTATTGGCGGTGGCCACGACTGAAGAGCAGTTCCTTGCTAACGACAGAATAAAGCGCGTCTAATGAGCTTGCTTATTGAGAGGTTGAAGGCGAAGGCTTCTCAGTAAAGCAAGCTAATGAAGGCGCAGGCCACGTGATTGTTGCCACAGCCCTTGAGGTAGGCCATTTGGGTCTATCAGTAGTCGGGTTTCGCTAGGCGGGGCCTGCAACACAATAGGTATGGAAAGGGAAGGCTGGAAAAGCTTATAGGCGACAGTGTAGTGGGCGGTGGTGGGATCACTCATGGAAAAATTCCTGTAGTAGCTGGTATTAGAGCTGCATCTTCTTTTGATTGAAGTCAGCTGATAGGTATACCTGCTTAAAGGAAGTCCCTCTAGCTAAGGGCTCACCTTCAAAGGATGTCATGTTTCCAAGTAGAGAAGGAATTAGCATATTTCATCAAAATATAAGAGGTATTAGAGATAAAGTTCGTGAACTGCTTATAGATGCTGACTCTGAAATAAACAGTTCACATAATATGCAAAAAACTGGTGATTTCTCAAACTAGGGAACAATCAAGAATGGGGTGCCGCAAGGTTCGGTCTTGGGTCCTTTGCTGTTCTTAATATATATTAATGACTTGCCATTCTATATTCACGAAGATGCAAAGCTGGTACTTCTTGCCGATGATACAAGTATAGCTATCACACCCGACAGACAAGAATTAACTGGTGAAATTGTAAACGATGTTTTTTAGAAAATCATTTAGTGGTTCTCTGCAAATGGGCTCTCATTAAACTTTGACAAAACACAGAATATTCAGTTCCACACAGTAAATGGAATGACCCCATTAATAAATATAGACTTCGATCAGAAATCGGTAGCTAAGGTAGAATATTCGAAATTTCTAGGTGTATTCATTGATGAGGGGTTGAACTGGAAAAAACACACTGAGGATCTGCTGAAACATTTGAGTTCAGCTTCTTATGCTATTAGGGTCATTGCAAATTTTGGCGATATACATCTGAGTAAATTAGCTTACCACACCTATTTTCATTCTCTGCTTTCGTATGGCATCATATTCTGGGGTAACTCATCATTGAGTAAAAGAGTGTTCATTGCACAAAAGCGTGTAATCAAAATAATTGCTGGAGCTCATACAAGATCATCTTGCAGACACTTATTTAAAGAGCTAGAAATCTTCACTGTAGCCTCATAATATATATATATATATATATATATATATATATATATATATTCTCTTACGAAATTTGTTATTAACAATCCGAACGAATTCAAAAGTAATAGCAGTGTACATGGCTACAACACTAGGAGAAAGGATGATCTTCACTACTCAAGGTTAAATCTAACTTTGGCTCAGAGGGGAGTAAATTATGCTGCCACAAAAGTCTTTGGTCACTTACCTAATAGCATCAAAAGTCTGACAGATAGCCATATAGCATTTAAAAGGAAATTAAAAGAATTTCTTAATGGCAACTCCTTCTACTCATTAGATGAATTTTTAGATATAGTAAGTGGGTAATTTCCCAACCTCAAAAAAAAAAAAGCATTATTGAGTGTCATGTAATACACTCCTGGAAATTGAAATAAGAACACCGTGAATTCATTGTCCCAGGAAGGGGAAACTTTATTGACACATTCCTGGGGTCAGATACATCACATGATCACACTGACAGAACCACAGGCACATAGACACAGGCAACAGAGCATGCACAATGTCGGCACTAGTACAGTGTATATCCACCTTTCGCAGCAATGCAGGCTGCTATTCTCCCATGGAGACGATCGTAGAGATGCTGGATGTAGTCCTGTGGAACGGCTTGCCATGCCATTTCCACCTGGCGCCTCAGTTGGACCAGCGTTCGTGCTGGACGTGCAGACCGCGTGAGACGACGCTTCATCCAGTCCCAAACATGCTCAATGGGGGACAGATCCGGAGATCTTGCTGGCCAGGGTAGTTGACTTACACCTTTTAGAGCACGTTGGGTGGCACGGGATACATGCGGACGTGCATTGTCCTGTTGGAACAGCACGTTCCCTTGCCGGTCTAGGAATGGTAGAACGATGGGTTCGATGACGGTTTGGATGTACCGTGCGCTATTCAGTGTCCCCTCGACGATCACCAGTGGTGTACGGCCAGTGTAGGAGATCGCTCCCCACACCATGATGCCGGGTGTTGGCCCTGTGTGCCTCGGTCGTATGCAGTCCTGATTGTGGCGCTCACCTGCACGACGCAAACACGCATACGACCATCATTGGCACCAAGGCAGAAGCGACTCTCATCGCTGAAGACGACACGTCTCCATTCGTCCCTCCATTCACGCCTGTCGCGACACCACTGGAGGCGGGCTGCACGATGTTGGGGCGTGAGCGGAAGACGGCCTAACGGTGTGCGGGACCGTAGCCCAGCTTCATGGAGACGGTTGCGAATGGTCCTCGCCGATACCCCAGGAGCAACAGTGTCCCTAATTTGCTGGGAAGTGGCGGTGCGGTCCCCTACGGCACTGCGTAGGATCCTACGGTCTTGGCGTGCATCCGTGCGTCGCTGCGGTCCGGTCCCAGGTCGACGGGCACGTGCACCTTCCGCCGACCACTGGCGACAACATCGATGTACTGTGGAGACCTCACGCCCCACGTGTTGAGCAATTCGGCGGTACGTCCACCCGGCCTCCCGCATGCCCACTATACGCCCTCGCTCAAAGTCCGTCAACTGCACATACGGTTCACGTCCACGCTGTCGCGGCATGCTATCAGTGTTAAAGACTGCGATGGAGCTCCGTATGCCACGGCAAACTGGCTGACACTGACTGCGGCGGTGCACAAATGCTGCGCAGCTAGCGCCATTCGACGGCCAACACCGCGGTTCCTGGTGTGTCCGCTGTGCCGTGCGTGTGATCATTGCTTGTACAGCCCTCTCGCAGTGTCCGGAGCAAGTATGGTGGGTCTGACACACCGGTGTCAATGTGTTCTTTTTTCCATTTCCAGGAGTGTATTTTGTCTAATGTAATATCTTGTATGGACACCCTTTATTAACCTGACACGTTCCACATCATTACGAAGTGTCGTATTCATGATATATGGAACCAGTACTAATCTAATCTAATCTAATAGGTGTATCGGACCACCACTTAAATAATTTGACAATTCAGAGGCTTTCTTTTCCAGAATACAGATTAGCTGGCTGTTTTCAAGGAATTCCTTAAGGCTTGGGGGAGTGGCTATGTATGTAAAAAACAGTATTTCATTTGAGTTCATAGACGTATCACGGCAGTGTTCTGAACATATTTGAATGTTGGGCAGGGGCACTGAAACTAAACTTGTAATTACAGTTGTTTATAGGTCCCCTAACTCTGACTTTGGCCACGCGGTCTCAGGGGTCTTGTCACTGTCCGCGTGTCTCCCTTCGTCGAAGGTTCGAGTCCTGCCTCGGGCATGGGTGTGTGTGTCGTCCTTAGCGTAAGTTAGTTTAAGTTAGATTAAATAATGTGTAAGCTTAGGGACCGCTAACCTCAGCAGTTTGGTCCCATAAGACCTTACCACAAATTTCCAAATTTCCTCTGACTTTAGAGCATTTTTGCTCAAGCTAGAGGGGATTCTCGATTCACTTCGTAGGAAGTACCAGGAATTAGTTATATGTAGTGACTTCTAGACAAACTTTGCATATGATGGTGCAAGAAAAAGGATGTTGGTAGAATTCCTAAATTCATATGTTCTGATACAGACCGTATTTTCTCCAGCTAGGGTGCAGGGGAACAGTAGCACAGCCATAGACAGTATTTTTATTCATTTTTCATTACTAGATGGGCATTCTGTTAGTAAAAGGGTGAACGGCCTTTCAGACCATGATGCATAAATTTTAACACTAAAAGGATTTTGTACTCAAACAAATGTCACATATAATTACAAACTATGTAGGAAAATTAATCCAACAGCAATAGAGAGTTTTTTTAAATATCGTCAAGGAACAAGAGTGGCAGGATGTTTATGGTACCGATAACATAGATGACAAATATAATGCTTTCCTTAACACATTTCTCATGCTCTTTAAGAGTTGCTTTCCATTAGCACATTCTAAACGGGGTACCACCAGTAATAGACAGCTCGGGTGGCTGACTAGTGGGATAAGGATATCATGTAGAACAAAAGGAGAATTATATCATAATGTTAGAAGTAGTCACAATCAAGCTACAGTAGCCCCTTACAAACAGTATTGTAAGGTGCTTAAAAATGTTATTAGGAAGGCAAAGAGTATGTGGTATGCACATAGAATAGCTAATTCAAAGGATAAAATTAAAACCATATAAAGACAATTCGTGGTAAAAATATTTCTGTTACTGATAAATCAGATATATGTAGAGTATTTAACAATCATTTTCTGAGCATTGCTGATGCATTAAATAAAAATTCAGTTTCTACAGGGAATCGTGTAACACTCTTGGCAAATGCCTTTCCGAGATTGATGGCTGAAATACTTCTCTGTGATACAGACAAGGGAGAGACTTAGTCAATAATTAAATCACTGAATCCCACGGACATGGTGGAGTGCCTAGCAGAATATTAAAGTACTGTGCTGTACATGTTACCCCTATATTTAGCCAAATTTGTAATTTTTTCTTTAGGAATGGTCAGTTTCCTGAACTATTTAAGTACTCAGTAGTAAAGCCGCTTTATAAAAAAGGGAGAAAGAGATAACGTAGACAATTTTAGACCTATTTCTATGTCATTAGTGTTTGCTAACGTTATTGAAAAAGTTGTGTAGGTAAGGATAATTGATCATTTTATATCACACGATTTGCTGTCAAATGTGCAGTTCGGCTTTAGAAGTCGTTTAACAACTGAAAATGCTATATTCTGTTTTCTCTATGAGGTACTGGATGGATCAAACAAAAGATTTCGAACGCTATGAATATTTCCTTATTCGACTAAGGCGTTTGATTGTGTTGATCACAAAATATTGCTCCAGAAGTTAGACCATTACAGAATACGGGGAGTAGCTCACAACTGATTGACCTCCTACTTTAGCAACAGACAGTAAAAGGTCATTATTCACAATGTTGAGAATGGCTGTGATGTGGAGTCTAAGTGGGATATAGTAAAGTTGAGTGTGCCCCAGGGATCAGTGTTGGGGCCACTCCTGTTCCTTATTTATGTAAATGATAAGCCCTGGAGTATTACAGGTAACTCTAAAATATTTCTGTTTGTTGATGACACTAGTTTGGTAGTAATGGATGTTGTGTGCAACATTGGCTCAGTTTCAAATAGTGGAGTTCATGACCTAAGTTCATGGCTTGTAGAAAATAAACTAACGCTAAATTACAGTAAGACTCAGTTTTTACAGTTTCTAACACACAATTCAACAAAAACTGACGTTTTAATTGCACAGAATGGACATATGATTAGTGAAACTGAACAGTTCAAATTTCTAGGTGTTCAGATAGATAGTAAACTGTCGTGGAAAGCCCACGTTCAGGATCTTGTTCAAAGACTTAATGTAGCCATTTTTACTATTCGAACGGTATCTGACGTGAGTGATTGTTCGACATAAAAATTAGTCTACTTTGCTTATTTTCATTCGCTTATGTCGTATGGTATTATATTTTGGGGTAATTTTTCCCATTCTAAAAGGATATTTTTGGCTCAGAAAAGGGTGGTTCGGGCAATAAGTGGTGCAAGTTAACGAACCTCTTGTCGACCCCTGTTCACGAGTCTGGGTCGTTTGATATATATATATATATATATATATATATATATATATATATATATATATATATTCTTACTGTCATTTCTTGTCAACAATATTAGATTATTCCCGAGAATAAGCAGCTTTCACTCAGTTAATACTCGGTAGAGATCAAACCTGCATTTGGATAGGACTTCCTTAACTCTTGTACAGAAAGGTGTGCAGTATACTGCTGCATCCATTTTCGATAAGCTACCACTCGAATTAAAAAATCTTAGCAGTAATCCACGCGCTTTCAAATCGAAACTGAAGAGTTTCCTCGCGGGTCACTCCTTCTATTCTGTCGAGGCGTTCCTTGAAGAATTAAGCTGGTTCTTATTGTATTGTTGACTGCGTTTACTTAAACTTATGGATTGACTTTTTTCGGGTTCGTAAACATTTTATTTTTATTTGTTATTACTTTTATGTTGTAATTTCATCTAGCGACGCGTTCCATGACCTTGGAGATTTGCTTCTCAATTTGGTCCTACGCTACTTGTCGTGTAAATAAATAAAAAATAAAAAACAAATCTAATGTATGAAAAAGAATGTTTGTTTGTCCGCTGTGCATTCGTATACCACCTACAGCACTCACCCGATTGCTATGAAACTTGGCGAGTTGCTGCGCACACACCTGCACAGATTTCTGCAGGATAAGAACCACCGACCACGGATAGAGGTGGGGGAGAAAAGTGGCTGACATGCAATCTTACCTCTGCAACGTCTAGACCAGTTTCAGTCAAATTTTGTATACGTTTATATGACTCATGATACGTGTAATCATTTGTACAAAAGTATTGTAGGGTAATATATCCGAATACTCCTATGGATTAGGATGGGTGTGAGTAGATGTTGCATGTAAAAATATTTGGTGAGGTGTGGTATTAGTCAGAAATCCATAGTTTTTAGGGTCGCTAGACATACTGGTAATTGTCACGGTGACATTTCTCCCATAAAGTTAGGTGCAGGGGAAGGGGACGGGAGGTTGAAAAAGAAAGTGACATCTCAGCATATCTCTGTAATATCTGAAAGAGTTTCTACCAAATTTGGGACTCGTGTCACTAGCCATTCGGAAAAATTTACTGTGAGAGTAAGAAACCAGATAAGCAGAAACGGCCGAAAACGACCTATTGGTATTTCTTTTCCGTAGGAAGTTGATTTGAAATACTATAAAAGTATGACGTGCAATCTGTTTCTTATCTGCGTTGTTCAATGCTCCAGCCACATCGTGAGAATGACATTGTGGCGAGCCAATAACGTTGCTAGCGCTGTTTCCGCCCCTCAGATCATGCTGCACAACTCAATACCACAGATACATTTAACGTGCTCTCTAAAGCCAGCGACAGTCCTTTTTCTCGAAATAGGAAATAGTTACTGGCATTGTCACAAGTTTCCTCAGAGTTCAGAAGAAACTGTGGAGCGAAATTCGCTAGAGATTTAGCTAAAAAAATATATTTCTCACACACACACACACACACACACACACACACACACACACACACACACACATATGTGTGTGTGTGTGTGTGTGTGTGTGTGTGTGTGTGTGTGTGGCTGAAATATGTATGTTTCAGGCGATGGAGGCGGACGAAGTCTTGGACAAAAAGCTAGTATCTCTTAGCTTAAGAAGATAAGTTACAAATAAATTTGAATCACACTTATATATTATATCTAACATAGTGTCGTCCTCTAAATTCAGAATATTTCCAACCATTATTAAGAAAATTTTCCAGTGCACTAAATCTATTTCAATAGAGTTGCGCTGTACGTAAACTGTCCTAAATAATCACCCACAAATCTCAAACACAGATGTTTTCTTGAGTGTCAGCTGGGGAAGCTATGCCCGGCAGACCCCTTGGTGCTGTTCGAGAGGTGTGGGCACCGCGTTTAAAACTTTCCCTTCCCCCATCATCAACCATTATTATACACGCTGTCCAGTTACAGTCAGGTCCACTGAGGACAAACTGTCATATGCCACGTGGTAAGAGGTACTGTGCACGAAGAGGAAAATCATTTCGTAATTACGTAGCTAGACAAGCCTTAGGATCTCCCAGCCAACACTGTATAGCATTGCCCCCGCTAAAAAATAGTAGAGGTGGATTGCAGAGACTTGATAATGGAGAAGAGTTATCTGTGCTATCAGAATTACAAATATTATTATCTGTGTTTTTTGTAGAGGAAAGATGAGTGGTTTTTGTTTCATTGTTCTTGTCGATTCTGCTGTCCTCACTGACGGACGTTAAACTTCCACGGTCTGTAACTGATACAATTATTTGCAGTAGGAATATAATTTTATTGAATACATATGAGAATAATAATTGTAGCGCGTATTATTGTGAATAGCTAGTACCTAAAAAAAAAAAAAAAAAAAAATCCTGTATATGATTCAGTACGTAATAATTAAATGTTGCCCTGGCTATTTCTGTGTAGGCTTATTGTTATAACGACGTCATTAACGACAAAAATTAAAAAGTTCTTCAACAGTCATATAATACTAAAAGTATAAAAACAATAATTTTAATAATCTGCACCCGGCGTCCTGCAATATTTTTCAATTCATATTGGGCCAGAGATACAGTTTTTATTAATAACATTATCAATAAAGGCTTACGCTACCATTGCACATAGGTAGCTATCCAGGAACATCCAACCCCTCAGAAAAAATAATTAAGAATTGTTTAAATGTATCATCGCGTAATAGTTAAAAAGGATTTTAATCCATCGTGAGTAGGACGGATGTCTTCACGTTGGAATATGTATGCTATTGTTGGTGATAGCACCCTGAGAAAAATCAGCCGTGGCTTTTAACACACATAAAACAGAAAAGATTCATTATTTGTATTTTTAAAAACTATTTCATATCGTAAGAATAACGGTACGGTTATTGTTGCATGAATTATTCGATCAATAATTTAAAATTACGCGATAACTGGCATACTACTCCTTCTCTCTTAAGTACATCACGGTCATGCACACGAGAAAAACACACTTCAAAACACGTTAGAGGAACGCAACGTACACTGTATCGGTTAGAGCCTTTCCCAGGACAGCAATATGAGATTACACCGTTGTCCATCACATCCATTTCTTGTGTCTCTTATGAGATTAACTTTGACATTGTGTGTCTCTGAACTAAGTTAAATGTTATCTCATGGTGGAGCATTGTTAAAATATTCGCTGTATCTCCCCTTGTGTATTTAGTGCACTTCAAGGCTGAGAGTTTCTTACCCAACAGTGTTTCATACCAAATTAAGCACACACGTCGTGTTTTATATCCTACTGCAATCTAAATTTTAGGAAGGTTTTGTAATCCAGGCTTATGAAACCAAATTAAATGCGTTCGCGAGAGTCGAATAATAATCATTCTATCGACAAGGTAAGCCCAAGTGCTCAGAAACTAAAAGCGTCGGGTAGTCAGTTAAATTAATGGGCCTTAGTTAGTGCTGGGACACGTACGACTCATAAAGCCCACGTGCAGTCGCCTTGGCTGCTTCCGTTCGTAACGACGCAGCCGCTCGTGTCACTGGGATGGGTTTCAGTAGAACTGCTCACTGCAAATGTCAGTGGTATAGCCTTTCTCAGGTAGTGAGAACCACCGCTGAGAGGTGCAAAACTAGAAACAGTGCCACACCGGGTTGTGTTACGAGTCTAAATACTCCTTACTCTCCGGTTGGAGAACGTAAGTTGCAGTATTCTATCTGCGTTAACTAACGTTGTTTCCGTAAGTAAATATTTCATCTTGATGGAGCTTCGTGTTGACGTTCACATACGCCATTCTCTGATATTCTCTCTAATCGTCTTTGAATTCTTCTGTCACGGTGCACACTATGACACCCAGTCACATGTTTCCATTGAGGGATAAGAGAGTCATTTTTTATATCCTTTGTACGTGGCATAGGAGTATACCGCCCTATTACAATCAATGTTTTACCGAAGCGAGGTGCTAGTGCTTTTGAAAAGTGAGTAAAGTCAGAGGTTAATGTAATATAGTGTTATCTTTTAGTCCATTCAGCTTTTTCATTGATGGTATTTAATTCACGTGGTCGATCCAGAAATTATTTAGTTTCATCTTCCGATTTGATTCTGGCAATCTTAACACAACCACAAAAATCTCTGAAGGTGAAATTTTTTAACTTCCAAATTGACCATGGGTTTTAAACGCCGTCAGTAAAACAGTTGAATATAACGGTATACTCACGAAATACAGCTGAATGCGCGTGATGTTCCATCAGTGAAGATTAATCGCACCAGAATTACAGATAAATGTGTCGTCGATAACGAAAGCCTCAAGACACCAGTACGGGAGGAAATACAGAGTTACATTAGCAAAGAAACCTTATCGGCATTCGCGTTGGAACCTGTGACGAAACTATGGTAAATGTGGATCAGTGCCTTGACCACTGCCACACGCTCTTCAGATTTGAGCTCAAATCTACACCGTGATGCGTGCTCGGATAGGTTCTTACAGAGGGTTATCCGAAAGCAAAGACCCGCGATCGAGTTGTGGTACCGTAACCAGTATTACCTCATTTTGTCAATTCTCAGCTATCTTCTTAAAGTATTTCAACCCTCTTGTTTTCCCGAGTCCCTTTTAACATGGCACCCCACAAAAATGTATTTTTTAATGCATTTTCGGTAGAAATTAGTGTTATCAAAATGTATTCCATACAATGTAAGTGGTATGTATGATTCCCTTCCTGACTTTATTCCAGATGATAATGTTGTAGTTTTAATTGAAGCGTTATTTCTACTCTGAAATCTTCAGCAAGCCCGTGTTCCTTCAGTAGATATCGTCCTCTTCCTCCTTTGTTTGATCCCCGATGACTACTACGATAGTCAAGCGCTACGAAAAGTGAAAAGGTAATCACGGATCACAAGTGTCTTCACTGTTTCTATCTTTTACGCTGAGCACTAAAAGAGAACAGTCAAATTCGCACATTGGATTGGACTTTCATTACCACTCCAGTCTGCGATCGTTCTAGCACTTCTTAAGAACAAGTGTACGAAACTTATTACAAGTAAAACGAAATTTGAGGGCTGTCAAATGAAAACCGAACATCCGCCACAACGGGACCATGGAATCGGTCCATTCAAAAATAATAACCACACGCGTTAACACATTCATCCCAACTGGGGACGAGACGATCACTTCCTGTTTCTTACAACGGGGTTGGTCGCTGACGGACCCACAACGGTACCCATTCTTGCACTACATCATCCGACTGAAACCGTCTCTCTTCAGGTACCCAAAGATGTTAAAATGGCACGGTGAAAAATCTGGGCTGCACGAACGATGTTGCGGTGTTTCCCAGTCAAATCGCTGAACCGTAGCCTTCCTCCGCTTGGCAGTGTGGGGATGGGCGTTATCATGTAATAGGACTATTCCTGTTTCATAAGCGGTCCCAGGTTAGACTAAAGCAATATTTGTTTTATCGATAGGGATAGTAGAACATGAAGAATAACCAGTACTCCAGCAGGCAACTGAAGAGCGATGCTGTACTCGTCACCGTGGGCCTGGGTGGTGCTGGAGTACTGGTTATTCTTCGTGTTCTACTGCCGCTGTTAATAACAAAGAAAATTTTGTTTGTGACAGGAAACAAACCATCGATGTCCGTCCACGCTGGACGTCGCATGAAAGGGCTGATGAGGATGTTTGTGTGGGCTTAGCCAGCTACACGCTGAAAACACGAAATTGCACATATCTGCCGCGCCGCAATACCAGGAAATGAAAAATGCGTCTGACGACTAAGGTGATACACCATATATATATATATATATATATATATATATATATATATATATAGGGTGTTACAAAATGGTACGGCCAAACTTTCAGGAAACATTCCTCACACACAAAGAAAGAAAATATGTTATCTGGATATGTGTCCGGAAACGCTTACTTTCCATGTTAGCGCTCATTTTATTACTTCTCTTCAAATCACATTAATCATGGAATGGAAACACACAGCAACAGAACGTACCAGCCTCACTTCAAACACTTTGTTACAGGAAATGTTCAAAATGTCCTCCATTAGCGAGGATACATGCATCCACCCTCCGTCGCATGGAATCGCTGATGCGCTGATGCAGCCCTGGAGAATGGCGTATTGTATCACAGCCGTCCACAATACGAGCACGAAGAGTCTCTACATTTGGTACCGGGGTTGCGTAGACAAGAGCTTTCAAATGCCCCCATAAATGAAAGTCAAGAGGGTTGAGGTCAGGAGAGCGTGGAGGCCATGGAATTGGTCCGCCTCTACCAATCCATCGGTCACCGAATCTGTTGTTGAAAAGCGTACGAACACTTCGACTGAAATGTGCAGGAGCTCCATCGTGCATGAACCACATGTAGTGCCGTACTTGTAAAGGCACATGTTCTAGCAACACAGGTAGACTAACCCGTATGAAATCATGATAACGTGCTCCATTGAGTGTAGGTGGAAGAACATGGGGTCCAATCAAGACATCACCAGCAATGCCTGCCCAAACTTTCACAGAAAATCTGTGTTGAGACGTGATTGCACAATTGCGTGCGGATTCTCGTCAGCCCACACATGTTGATTGTGAAAATTTACAATTTGATCACGTTGGAATGAAGCCTCATGCGTAAAGAGAACATTTGCACTGAAATGAGGAGTGACACATTGTTGGATGAACCATTCGCAGAAATGTACCCGTGGAGGCCAATCAGCTGCTGATAGTGCCTGCACACGCTGTACACGGCACGGAAACAATTGGTTCTCCCGTAGCACTCTCCATACAGTGACGTGGTCAACGTTACCTTGTACAGCAGCAACTTCTCTGACGCTGACATTAGGGTTATCGTCAACTGCACGAAGAATTGCCTCGTCCATTGCAGGTGTCCTCGTCGTTCTAGGTCTTCCCCAGCCGCGAGTCATAGGCTGGAATGTTCCGTGCTCCCTAAGACGCCGATCAATTGCTTCGAACGTCTTCCTGTCGGGACACCTTCCTTCTGGAAATCTGTCTCGATACAAACGTACCGCGCCACGGCTATTGCCCCGTGCTAATCCATACATCAAATGGGCATCTGCCAATTCTCATTTGTAAACATTGCACTGACTGCAAAACCACGTTCGTGATTAACACTAACCTGTTGATGCTACGTACTGATGTGCTTGATGCTAGTACTGTAGAGCAATGAGTCGCATGTCAACACAAGCACCGAAGTCAACATTACTTTCCTTCAATTGGGCCAACTGGCGGTGAATCGAGGAAGTACAATACATACTGACGAAACTAAATTGAGCTCTAACATGGAAATTAAGCGTTTCCGGACACATATCCACATAACATCTTTTCTTCATTTGTGTGTGAGGAATGTTTCCTGGAAGTTTAGCCGTACCTTTTTGTAACACCCTGTATATACCGGGTGGTCCATTGATCGTGACCGGGTCAAATATCTCACAAAATAAGCGTCAAACGAAAAAACTACAAAGAACGAAACTTGTCTAGCTTGAAGGGGGAAACCAGATGGTGTTATGGTTGGCTCGCTAGATGGCGCTGCTATAGGTCAAACGGATATCACTGCGATTTTTTTTTATAGATAGGAACCCTTATTTTTATTACATATTCGTGTAGTACGTAAAGAAATATAAATGTTTTAGTTGGACCACTTCTTCCGCTTTGTGATTGATGGCGCTGAAATAATCACAAACGTATAAGTACGTCGTATCACGTAACATGCCACCAGTGCGGACGGTATTTGCTTCGTGATACATTACCCGTGTTAAAATGGACCGTTTACAAATTGCGGAAAAGGTCGATACCGTGTTGATGTATGGCTATTGTGATCAAAATGCCCAACGGGCGTGTGCTATGTATGCTGCTCGGTATCCTGGACGACATCATCCAAGTGTCTGGACTGTTCGTCGGATAGTTACGTTATTTAAGGAAACAGGAAGTGTTCAGCCACATGTGAAACGCCAACCACGACCTGCAACAAATGATGATGCCCAAGTAGGTGTTTTAGCTGCTGTCGCGGCTAATCCTCACATCAGTCGCAGATTTCGCTGGCTCTTTACTATTTGCTTTGTTTTACTATTACTCGCGTAACAACTAATATATGAGATAAAATATGTTGCTACGAAAAGAGCCCCGAAATACCTTTTAGTGATGCTGTGCTATGACTTTCTATGGATCATTAATTTTCAACAAAACAAAATATATTATGTTCTTATTATTCTGGATCTAGCTTTCTGTTAAAGGAACATTTTTTCGTTACTGTAACTCGCCATAAAGTTCAACATATCTTCCTTACTTTATAGTTATTGAAAAGGTTAATGAAAATTACTTCGTTATCAATACTGATGTTACAGTACGCAATGATTGTTCAACATCAAAATTTTGCAGTGGATTTTTGTTAACAGTAAAACACCAATAAGTACCACGACTAACACGAGAACATGAGACTATTGTCATAGAAAAAGATGTTTTTACTATAAGGTTGGCCAGACCAGAACTACGCACAGCAAGATTTCTTTTATGTTATGAAGGTAAATTATCTTTTTGCACTGTTAATAATATATTATCAGCAGCCTGCGTCAACCTGTAAAACACATCGTAAAATCTGCTGCTCTGCAATTCCGAAAGCTGAAAGAAATAATTGTAGTTCACTATTACCCGCCCGCTTGTTTGCGGTATGATTGATTTCATTTAATGCAGTTTGAATGCGCCGCGGCAGCGGCTCGTTCGTTCGTAGCGCAGCTCTGCGCCACGAATAATATTTAAATAGCTGAAAATGTCTTAAAGGGATGGGATAAAATACCAGGCAAGCTTATTACAAATCATAATGCAAGGTTTCACTAAGTAATTCTATTCAAAACATTTAAACAAATCAAGTTATTACACACCTTTCCAAGGCTATGTCTAATGGCGTCCCTCTCACAATTTTGACAAAAGAATGCTACGCAAGCGTACAATTTAACGTCACAGGCTCTTCCTACTCACGTAACTCCAAGAAGACGGCAGAGAAATTAATATTCGTTCTGTACTATTTATACTAGTCACATATTCTCATCTTTGTTTGATATTTAATAAGTATCGTTTGTGGTGGTTTCAGTACTCGCCGACACAGATATTATCTAAATAAAAAAAAACAGTACATAATTCTATACAAGAACAAAACATGACACACAATGCTTTCTCTTTATTACATAATATGTCTTTTACTAAGAGACGTTACACAGACAAATTGCGCGAGAACCGGGAATGTCCGCAGCTCGTGGCCGTGCGGTAGCGTTCTCGCTTGCCGCGCCCGGATTCCCGGGTTCGATTCCCGGCGGGGTCAGGGATTTTCTCCGCCTCGTGATGACTGGGTGTTGTGTGATGTCCTTAGGTTAGTTAGGTTTAAGTAGTTCTAAGTTCTAGGGGACTTATGACCATAGCTGTTAAGTCCCATAGTGCTCAGAGCCATTTGAACCATTTTTGAACCGGAAATATCTAAAACGTCGGTGATGAGAATGCTACATCAACATCGATTACACCCGTACCATATTTCTATGCACCAGGAATTGCATGGCGACGACTTTGAACGTCGTGCACAGTTCTGCCACTGGGCACAAGAGAAATTACGGGACGATGACAGATTTTTGCACGCGTTCTGTTTAGCGCCGAAGCATCATTCATCAACAGCAATAAAGTAAACCGGCATAATATGCACTATTCGGCAACGGAAAATCCACGATGGCTGCGACAAGTGGAACATCAGCGACCTTGGCGGGTTAATGTATGGTGCGGCATTGTGGGAGGAGGGACAATTGGCCCCCATTTTAGCGATGGCAATCTAAATGGTGCAGTGTATACTGATTTCCTACGAAATGTTCTACCGATGTCACTACAAGATGTTTCACTGCATGACAAAATGGCGGTGTACTTCAAACATGATGGATGTCCGGCACATAGCTCGCGTGCGGTTGAACCGGTATTGAATAGCATATTTCATGACAGGTGGATTGGTCGTCGAAGCACCATACCATGGCCCGCATTGAAGGATATTTGCTATCGTGATCCACCGACAACGCCTGACAACATGCGTCAGCGCATTGTCAACGCATGTGCGAACATTACGGAAGGCGAACTACTCGCTGTTGAGAGGAATGTCGTTACACGTATTGCCAAATGCATTGAGGTTGACGGACATCATTTTGAGCATTTATTGCGTTAATGTGGTATTTACAGGCATTCACGCTGTAACAGCATGTGTTGTCAGAAATGGTAAGTTCATAAAGGTGCATGTATCACATTGGAACAACCGAAATAAAATGTTCAAACGTACCTTCCTTTTTGTATTTTAATTTAAAAAACCTACCTGTTGCCAACTGTTCGTCTAAAATTGTGTGCCATATGTTTGTGACTATTACAGCACGATCTATTACAAAGCGAAAAAAGTGGTCCAACTAATACATTCATATTCTTTACGCCCTACACGAATATGTATTAAAAATGGGGGTTCCTATTTTAAAAAAACGCAGTTGATACCCGTTTGACCTACGGCAGCGCCATCTAGCGGGCCAAACATAACGCCATCTGGTTTCCCCCTTCAAGCTAGACAAGTTTCGTACTTTGTAGTTTTTTCGTTTGACGCTTATTTCGTGAAATATTTGGCCCGGTCACGAACAGTGGACACCCTGTATATAATACCTGAGCAGAGGCTAAGCGACACTGCTACTATAGCAGTCAGTGCGATCCAGTGCTGTCACTACTGAAGTACTGGTTTTCTTCGTGTTTTACTGTCGCTGTTAATACATATGGATAAAAAAAATAATATTGGACCACTCTATGCTACATCTACATGGACTCTCTTCAAATTACATTTTAGTGCCTGGCAGAGGGTTCATCGAACCACCTTCACAATTCTCTATTATTCCAATCTCGTATAGCGCGCGGAAAGAACGAACACCTGTATCTTCCCGTAAGAGCTCTGATTTCCCTTGTTTTATCGTGGTGATAGTTTCGCCCTATGTGTGTGGCATTCGGAGGAGGAATTTCGTGAGAAGATTCCGTCACAAAGGAAAAGGCCTTTCTTTTAATGATAGCCAGCCCAAATCCTGTATCATTTCTGTGGCACTCTCTCCCATATTTCGCGATAATACAAAACGTGCTACCGTTCTTTGAACTTTTTCGATGTACTCCGTCAGTCCTATCTGGTACGGATCCCACACCACGCAGGGGTATTCTAAAAGAGGACGGCCAAGCGTAGTGTAGGCAGTCTCCTTAGTAGATCTGTTACATTTTCTTAGTGTCCTGCCAATAAAACGCAGTCTTTGGTTAGTCTTCCCCACAACATTTTCTATATGTTCCTTCCAGTTTAAGTTGTTCGTAATTGTAATACCTAGGTATTTAGATGAATTTACGGCTTTTAGATTAGACTGATTTATCGTGCAACCGAAGTTTAACGAATACGTTTTGGCACTCATGTGGATAACCTCACACTTTTCGTTATTAAGGGTCAACTGTCACTTTTCGCAGCTTCAGATATCTTTTCTAAATCATTTTGAAATTTTTTTGAACTTCAGATCACTTTATTAGTCGTTAAACGACAGCGTCATCTGCAAACAACGTAAGAGGGCTGCTCAGATTGTCTCCCAGATAGATTATATAGATAAGGAAAAGCTAAGGGCCTATAACACTACCTTGGCGAACGACAGAAATCACTTCTGTTTTACTCGATGACTTTCCGTCAGTTACTACGAACTGTATCCTCTTTGACAGAAAAACGCAAATCCAATCTCGTAACTGAGACGATATTCCATAAGCACACACTTTCACTACGAGCCGCTTGTGTGGTACCGTGTCAAAAGCCTTCCGGAAATCCAGAAATACGGAATTGATCTGAAATCCCTTGTCAATAGCACTCAAAACTTCATGTGAGTAAAGAGCTAGTTGTGTTTCACAGAAGAGATGTTTTCTAAGCCCAGGTTGACTGTGTGTCAATAGACAGTTTTCTTCGAGGTAATTCATAATGTTTGAACACAATATACGCTCCAAAATCCTGCAGCATATCGTCGTTAACCATATGGACCTGTAATTTAGTGGATTACTCCTACTACCTTTCTTGAATATTGGTGTGACCCGTGCAACTTTCCAGTCTTTGGGTTCGGATCTTTCGTCGAACGAACGGTTGTGTGTGATTGTTAAGTATGGAGCTAATGCATCAGCATACTCCGAAAGGAACCTAATTGGTATACAGTCTGGACCAGAAGACTTGCTTTTATTAAGTGATTTAAGTTGCCTCACTACTCCGGGGATATTTACTTCTACGCTACTAATGTTGGCAGCTGTCCTCGATTCGAATTCTGGCACGTAAAATTCAACTTTCAAATTCATGTTGTTTGTAACGGGAAACGAACCGACGATTTTCGTCGACTCTGGGAGGCGCATGAGAGACATGATGAGCAGTATTGGTTTGGGATAATTCCAATTACACATAGCAAAAACGAAATTGTAAATATCTGCCGAGACGCAAGAGAAAAATCGCCTGAAGACTCTTGAGGAAAGGCACCCTGTATATAAGGAGTGGTCAGAAACTCGGCACACGGTAGGTACTTTGTCACGCGGGGGCTCTCTCCCAAGTCGCGGTACGCCTCCCCAGTATCCTGCTGTGTTGTCTGAGGCCGAACTACAAACGCGCCGCTTAGAGGGCAGAACAGTCAGTCGCGCACGGAACACAGACCGGCTTGCATGCGGGTTGCTTTTATATAAGATGAGAAAAAAAAAAAGAACGAGCGGCGCACCGGAATGGAGTTATGCAAACTGATCACAAATCGATATTCACACAGGTGTCAACAGAAAATGCAAAATTTGTAAACTTTGGCGGCTGGTGGATGAATGTGTGACTCTGCAGCACAGTTTCAACAAGCAGCTGGCAAGCATAGTAAACAGGCGACATGTCGCTACCAGGGCATAAGATCTTCGCGAATTTAACTCCATGTACTCAGCTGGACAGTAGCTGTAGGTCGCAGACAGGCACGCGAGCAATATACACAGATGTCAGCGTTTGAGAGATGACGTATAGCTGGGTTCAGAGAAACCGGTTGGAGTAACTGGCGAATCACTCGACATTTGAATAGGAGCGATGCCACTGTTCGACGATGTTGAACCGTAGCCGAACACGGTGTCACGGAGGAAGCGGTCGACCTAGAGAGACGACAGGACGAGAGTACCGACTCAGAACCTCAGATTCATCATCATTATCATCGTTCTGACGTGCAGCTGGTTCTTCAGTGACCACAAAGAACATTAGTAAGCGGCTCACAGAAAGGGCGCTGGGATCACGACGCTGCTTGCGCCGATTACCAACGACCGCCGTAGACCAACAAGAGCGTTTGCAGTGTTGTCTGACACATTCGGCCTCGGATCTACATCTACATAGATACTCTGCATATCACATTTAAGTGCCTGGCAGAGGGTTCATCGAACCACCTTCACAATTCTCTATTATTCCAATCTCGTATAGCGCGCGGAAAGAATGAACACCTATATCTTTCCGTACGAGCACTGATTTCCCTTATTTTATCGTGCTGATCGTTCCTCCCTATGTAGGTCGGTGTCAACAAAATATTTTCGCATTCCAGGAGAATGGTGGTGATTGGAATTTCGTGAGAAGATTCTGTCGCAACAAAAAACGCCTTTCTTTTGACGATGTCCAGCCCAAATCCTGTACCATTTCTGTGACACTCTCTCCCGTATTTCGCGATAATACAAAACGTGCCGCCTTTCTTTGAACTTTTTCGATGTACTCCGTCAGTCCTATCTGGTAAGGATCCCACACCGCGCAGCAGTATTCTAAAAGAGGACGGACAAGCGTAGTGTAGGCAGTCTCCTTAGTAGATCTGTTACATTTTCTAAGTGTCCTGCCAATAAAACGCAGTCTTTGGTTAGCCTTCCCCACAACATTTTCTGTGTTCCTTCCAATTTAAGTTGTTCGTAATTGTAATACCTAAGTATTTAGTTGAATTTGCGGCTTTTAGATTAGACTGATTAATCGTGTAACCGAAATTTAACGAGTTCCTTTTATCACTCATGTGGATGACCTCACACTTTTCGTTTTTCAACTGCCACCTTTCCCACCATTCAGATATTTCTTCTAAATCGTTTTGCAGTTTGTTTTGATCTTCTGATGACTTTATTAGTCGATAAACGACAGCGTCATCTGCAAACAACCTAAGACGGCTGCTCAGATTGTCTCCCAAATCGTTTATATAGATAAGGAACAGAAAAGGGCCTGTAACACTACCTTGAGGAATGTCAGAAATCACTTCTGTTTTACTCGATGACTTTCCGTCGGTTTCTACGAACTGTGACCTCTCTGACAGGAAATCGCAAATCCAGTCACATAACTGAGACGATATTCCATAAGCACGCAATTTCATTTAGTGGAGCATAATTGTCTTCAGTGATGAGTCCAACTTGGAACTGAGCCGCGGTGGCTAGCGAAGACGTGTCTGGAGATGCCCCAGACAGCAGTGGAATACCATCCTGACTTTCGCCCGCCGTACAGCCCGATAACCAGGAGTCATGGTCTGGACTGCGATTTCATTTCATAGCAGGGCCCCTTTGCTTGTCATCCGTAGCACTCTTACAGCACGGCAATACATCGACGATATTCTGTGACCCGTTTTGTTGCCCTTCGTGGCAAACTATCCCGGTCTTTCATTTCAGAAAGTTAATGGCCGCCCACACATGGCGAGAGTCTCTCCTTCTTCTTTTTGTGCTTGCCGTACCTCATCTTGACCAGCAAGGTCGCCCATGTCCCTGCAACTGAGGACGTTTGGAGCATTATGGGCAAGGGTCTCCAACTAGCTCGGGATTTTGACGATCTAACGCGTCAGTTGGACAGAATCTGGCACGATACCCCTCAGGAGGACATCCAGCAACTCCAGCAATCAGTGCCAAGCCGACTAACTGCTTGTATAAGGGCTGGAGATCCACCAACGAGTTATTGACTTGCTCAGTTTGTGAAGCTCTTTCTCTTGCATAAATCATCCATATTTTCTGATATATTAATCATTTGTTTATCTGTACATGGAAATCGCATCTACCGATTTCTGTCCCTATCGGATAATTCATTCGTGGTGCATTTTTCCTTTAATTTTTTTTTATTTGGTCTTCGAGTGTGTTTTTAATAAAGGCAAATTGCAGTTTCCTTAGTAAATTCCATGAACTCGTAAGAAAAACGAGGAGAAAGTGGTACAAGAAACGGTGTTTAAAAATTTGTATCCATGCCAACTCATGTGTACAAAACTGTTTCAATGCACGCATCTAGAGGAAGCGTTGTAGAAAACAGTGCAAAGTGATCACAGGTGGAAGATTATTTCACAGAGACATCTGAAGACTCTGGATTGCTAGAAAACTTCCGAATGAGTAAAAACACATTCATATATTGTCACAACCCATTGATAATGTTACGAGAGCGATTGCAGTTAACTGGGAGAGTTAATATAGGAGCTTGTAGGTTATCCAGCTATACACAACATAGTTTTTACCGGACTAAACAGAAATGATATTGGGAAATTGATAACGATGTAGACACTGTAGTAAATATTGACGCAAATGTTATTCACTGGGTATTTCTAACTAGTGAATCGCTGAACTCTGAGACACAACTTGAGGCTCAGTGAATTAATGCGTTGCTATTGTATTAGCAGGCAATGGTATTACCAGTCAATGGTGTTTGCATTGTCGGCTCTTGCGAACAATTTTAATAAACGATGATACGCCGTAACAATAATTAACTGAAAACCATACTACCGATGCGTGGTTTACTAAGTGTACCTTCCAACTGTTGTTGCAGGGTCATCTTCCAGAGCTGACCTCCCTCTTCCAATCCCACATAAGAAAATTTTGACTGACCACTCCAGAAACACGTCGAACCGTGGCAGTCTTTTACAGGCATTTGTGCAGTGTCCGTATTTTGCAGTGTCCTTACAGCTGCAAGCATGTTCGAAGGAACAGACACTGCTAACGATCGACAGGCGCTTTAAATTATGAGAAGTATTTGCAATTTCCCCGTACAGTTACACAAAAGTTTTACAATTTACCGAGAACATATTAAAATTTGTGCCTGACTGGGAGTCGAACTCTGATTTCCTTCTTGTCGTAAACAGTCACCGTAACCACTTCAGCTACGCAAGCACGCTTCCAGGACCGTTCCAAAACTCCATATATCCCAGTGTTCCGAAGGAACATCGCATCGAACTATACAGACACAGTAAAAAACAGACACAGTAAAAAACAGACACTACGATAATGTACTTCATGCTAAAGTGAAGGCAACCTGACGAGAAGAAACTAAATAATTCTTTCCACGTGCGGGAATCACAGATTATGCGAGCACTAAGGGATATAGGCAATGGGGCAAACGGAGGTTTGGATCGCTCCTAGAAGCGAGCTCAGTTAGCCGAAGTGATTAAGTCAACCACTCACGACAAGCGAGAAATCAGCTTTCCAGTCCTGGTCCAGCACACGTTTTCATATGTTGCTGGTAAACTACGTAGTAGTTGTATAGCTGTACCCGCAATTTGCGAGTATATAATCGCGTATATTACAGCGTTTCTTACGTTTTCATAAAAAGGTGAGAAGAAATGAAAGTCGCCGGCCGGAGTGGCCGAGCAGTTCTAGGCGCTTCGCCGGCCGGTGTGGCCGTGCGGTTCTAAGCGCTTCAGTTTGGAACCTCGTGACCGCTACGGTCGCAGGTTCGAATCTTGCCTCGGGCATGGATGTGTGTGATGTTCTTAGGTTAGTTAGGTTTAAGTAGTTCTAAGTTCTAGGGGACTGATGACCTCAGAAGTTAAGTCCCATAGTGCTCAGAGCCATTTGAACCATTTTTTTCTAGGCGGTTCAGTCTGGAACCGCGCGACCGCTACGGTTGCAGGTTCGAATCCTGCCTCGGGCATGGATGTGTGTGATGTCTTTGGGTTAGTTAGGTTTCAGTAGTTCTAAGTCTAGGGAATTGATAACCTCAAATGTTAAGTCCCATAGTGTTTCGAGCCATTTGAACCATTTGAAGGTTGATAGTCGTGCTTCTACATCATGTTTATTCCAATTTCGCAAAGGTCGCACAAGAGTGGCGCCAATAGCACCACTATGAGGATGCAAATCAGGTTTGCTTTAAATACACTCTGTAACGATCATGTGTGTTAGTTATCTTTGAGATTGCTCGTATTGAGTTGATGTTGATCAAGAATGCCTTTAAGGCGACGAAGACGCCATGATCAATACCTCACCTGAGTTTGAGCGTAGTCATGTAATAGGGTTACGAGAAGTTGCATGTTCCTTCTGCGAACATGCAAAAAGACTTGGCAGGAATGTAGCAACTGTATATGGTTGCTGGCAATGGTGGTGACGAGACTATAGAGTCGCAAGAAGACAGCGCGCCGGACGGCCACGTGGTACTACCAAGAGGAAAAATCATCGTGTTCGGCGTATGGCTGTGGCGCATCGTATTGCATATGCAACAGCAATTTGAGCAGCAGTCTGCACAACAGTGACACAAGGAACTGTTACAAATGGATTACTTCAAGGGCAGCTCCGAGCCCAACACCCTGTAGCGTGCATTCCAGTGACCGCAAACTACGACCATTTGTGTCTTCATTGGTGTCAAGGGAGAGCTCATTGGAGGGCAGGATGTAGGTCTGTTGTATTTTCCGATGACAGCTGGTTCTGCCTCGGTGCCAAAGATGGCCGTGCATTGATTAGGAGGCGGCCAGTTGAGGGCCCGTAATTAACCTGTCTGAATACCAGATACACTGGATTTACACATGGAGTTATGGTCTGGGATGTGATTTCGTATGACAGCAAGAGCACTCTCGTGGTTATCCCACGTAGACTGATTGCAAATTTGTACGTCAATCTGTTGCTTCGACATGCTGCGCTGCCATTCATGAGCAGCATTCCAGGGCATGTTCTCCAACAGGATAAAGCTCGCCCGCATACCTCTGTTGCAACTGAACATGCTCCACGGACTATCGACAAGCTGCCGTGACCTGCTCGATCTTCAGATCTGTCTCCAATAGAGCCCATATCAAATATCATTGGGCAATAGCTCCAGCGCCATCCGGGAACAGCATTAACCGTACCTGTGTAGACCGACCAAGTGAAACGGGCATGGAACTCCACACCATAAACTGACAACCGGCACCTGTAAAACACAATACATGCACGTCTGCATGCTTGAATTCACCATCCTGGCTGTTTCACCGGTTAATAGTGTATCACTATTTCACATTTTAAATGGCTTATATCGCTCTTACATTAAGGGGACCACACCCAGTCTATTTAACCCATGTTAATTTAGGCAAGTATTTGACCCATTTCTGAAAAAAAAAACTATTTGATGCAGGACCTTAATATTTTTACTGTATATTACATGATACTAATATAGTCAACTGTACTAAAATCTACTTTATCCATTTAATAGTTTTTAAGAGAAACTTTTTTAAATTTAGTAACAAAAAATATTTAGTTTTTTCTGCAGAAAACATTTTTTGTGAACTTCCTAATGGGGGAATATTAATGAATGTAGTACCAGAGGTGGCTTTTATGTTATGCAGACTCTCTGAAAATTTCATTCATTTATCTATGATAGTTTCTGATATAATGGGACATAAGCACTGAAAATTTTAGTTTGTGGGAAATTGAATTTAAAGAAAAAACCTGTGAAATTTGTTACTTACAGTTAATTAAAACTGTCCTGCTGCATATGATGGCCCTTCTTTGGCCTCTAGCAGGTCTTCCAGCTTCTGTTTCACCTTGTCTTGCTTTCTTGGTATTAGATGCAGACCTATCCTCATTTTATCGCAATGTTGCAGCCCAGTGATCATATTTTCACCAGGATTAATTCCCAGCTTTTTCAGTACTCAACACTTACCAATATTACCACACCTGAATGTAATAACAGCATCATGAACTCCTAGTTTCACTGTATGCATGCCTACAAACACAGTTTTAGGAAGGCGGTTCCAAATTATTCTATTGAAACATTCATTTGGGTTCTGTGCCTGCACAAGCAGACATTTCCTTAGAAGGTCAGGATGAGCCAAGTCTCTGAAAATAGGTTTAATTGCTGTAATAACAGCAGCAGGAAGAGAATGCTGGTGAGAATAAGATTCTCCAGTTGCTTGAGCCCTATTGTATTTGCACCAAGAATTTTCTCCTGATGGACACAATCCATGACATGGCTTATCAACAGTAGAGGACTTATGGAAGAATATGGCCCAAACATCTCTCTTCATTGTCTCCAGATTTTCTTTATTTCTCCTAATTGCCTGATCATAGTATACCTGCAAGTTTTCTATTTCAGTTCTAGTTAACCGTCCCTGTTCGGTCAACAATTTTCCATCTTATAATTTTTTTCCTCTCATATCAACGGTTTTGAACATGGCCTACACATTCTATTGTTGTATACCTTACTGTCACCATCGCCCAAATATTTGGTGTACCATACGCCTCTTGTTTCTACGGAGTGGTGAAATATTTGTTGTACTCCATGAACTTCCATACCACCACTTGTTCCTCTAAAATTAGCCACACAGTCTGTTCTTTATGTTCACTGACTTTACAACATTTGCAATATTTAGATATTATCTCCACATCAAACACTTTACCGGTGTCTACACTCGTGGCAGTCACTACTCCATTCAGAGAAGTATGTCCTCTTTTCTGCCAACTTCCATCAAGTGCAACTGCAATACCCGAACATCCATCATTTTCTTCCACTGCTTCCCTAGCAGCCAGTTTCATTCTTTCCTCGCTGACCTCACATCCACCTTTCTCTAATATTGCAGTAGTTTTTCAACTTTATTTGGTGGTCGATGTAAGTTCATCACTGAACAAAATGTTCTCCCTGAAGCCATGCCCTTGCCAATCGATCGTAAGGCATAAACTAATCTAGTATTGATTTCATAAGAGCCACTTGCATCTGGTTTTGAAGAACTCATAAATGAAATCACAGCTGAGCATTGAGTGCAAATTAAATCCAAAGCAATTGCTAGACCTTTTCTCCCACCGGCACTCTCACAAATTTTCACACTCCGTGACTCACCACACTTTCTACATTGTACAACTTTAGAAATTACATCAGATAATATTCTCAAATTTATAATAATGTTACTGCATCCCTTGTCACATCCAGTAAATTCACTGTAACTCTCTTGAAATGGTGAGAGCTTCTTTTACGATGCACTTGTTGAAGAATTACAATGAGAAACATCGTTGCCAGGCGACATAACCTCTTGTATAGAAAGCTTTCTAAACTTGTTTCCTTTAAATTGTTGTTTCTTGAAAATGCCTCTACGTTTCGTCATCTTCAATAAACACAACAAAACACACGTAAACAAGCACTGCAAACGTAAGTATAACAACTACTCGCAATCACACTTGAACAAAACTAACCGCGTGTTTGAAAGCGTGTTGTTTCCAAATAGCAGAAACAAAAGAATACCGACCGTTGCATTCCAAGGATAGCCAACACACTCGGGAGTAAAAAAAAAATCTCTAACGTGCAATGTAGGGGATATAAAGATCTAAAATATATGCAGAAAAGTGGGTGACAGAAAAGTGGGCGTGGCACATAAACACACGTGGTAGGACAATGGTCTTTAAATGCTTGAAAAAAAAATTTTTCCAGCCAAATCCTTCTCAAAGTACTTAAATAAAACCTCAATCTATCGAAATATGATGAAAAAGGAAAATAGATTTTTTTTCGGCCTGGACCACCGTGTGGTCCCCTTAACTTGCGATCTTGCAATGTGAATCACTTAAATATGTTGCCCAGACAAATGTATTCCCGAAATTTCATTCCTCTTCACTAATTATTCCCTGTGTTGCGATTTTTTTACGCCAATGTATAACACCATACGAGATCACAGAGTGAAAGTAAACAGTCACAGTTACAGTGCAAATTGTTCTTATAGTGAAGATTGCAGCATTCAGTTGAAGCACAAGGTAAAGAACGTGATATTTCCGAGAAAACATTCCATCTGCCCTGTGACCTAAGAGTTCAAGTAGTCGACTTCGCTGACTGTTTTACCACCTTGGGACAGTAAAATTTTACAAGAGTTCCGTATCAATACGTTTTGTTGCAATTAAGCGGTAATTTGCTGTCTGAAAGCCACACACTGATGTTACCCACTTTCCTATTAGCCAGATTATTTACATTAGACTCCACATCTTCCACAATAATACTTGTGTCGTCTGGAAAGAGAATTTTTAAAATAATTTGTAATGCTTAATGGCAGATCGAAGTTATATATCAAGAAAGTAACGGACACAAAGCAGAACCGCATATTCCCCCTCCTCTACTCCCCGCGCCCTGCCATACTTTACATGACTCCAGACAGAATCAAATCTCTTTCCTGTCGGCGACTGACACTGGAGGAAAAACTTTCTGCTTCCTACTTTCCATTGTTTGGCTTTTTCCATAATCCCACATGTTCCAACTTAAGAACAAGAATGACAAGCCTCATACAATAAACTCCTTTTTTAAAATAAGTAAAAAGCTATCTGCTGCCCTCACCTTATCTTTAAGACCTGATAGTGCCTTACAAACAAGAATTTGAGCTGTTTTATCTATCAGAAGATCTATGAGACAGAGCATCATGGACAATACTCCGTACAACCGAATTTCTTTTTATCGTTAACTGATGCAGTAATATTCACTGAATATAAGGCAGTGGGGTGCATGACCCCACTGAAGGCGCGCGGCTTATACTCGTGTGTGTGTGTGTGTGTGTAACGACTTCCGCGCGCATCCCCTCTTGGCATAGTGGCTGGGTTATTTCGGGACTTGCGCTCGACGACTGCGACTAAGCACAGGTTATCCCGGCATGTCTGCAAACGTACGTCAGTGAAAATTCCACGAAACGTTGGTGAAGCAGCAATTCAGAACTTTCCATTGCTTTTCAGACGTAGAAACCCTCTAAACGTAGTGCGCTGTGAAACAGAGTGGTTCAAAATTGAAATTATTGCCGTTCAAGAGATACGCAAAATGTGGCTACGAATTCGATTCTAGTTAACGTTACAGTGAGGTATATTCTGTCTAGTGTTTCCTTCCGTCGAGAAGCTGCAACTTCTTGTTGCTACTGGGAAATCTCGTCAGTCGTCTGACGTCTACATGTATACTCCGCTAATCATTGTACGATGCATGGCGGAGATATATCGTACCTATATTAGCAATTTTCTTTCCTGTTCCATTTGAATACTGAGTGAGAGAAAGAAGACTATCTGCATGCCTATGTATGCGCTCTGATCTCTGCACTGGCGCCAGCATAATGGTCACGCACTCTTCTTGGAATACATATGTTTATGTATTAGCGCTTAGGGTTCCGCGATGATTTCGTCATCTTCCCTCCAAGAACTCCCTTTCAAGTTCACCGAGCACTTCTGTTACACTTTCGTAGAGGGCATACCGAGCTATTACGATACTAAGAGCTTGTCGCTGAATTCGTACTATGTCCGTTATCATGGATAATTCAAAGACACTACAAACACTGGAACAATGCCTCTTGAGATAGTCGAACTAGCGTCTTGTATGCGATTCCTTTACAAATACACTGTATGTTCCCAAAACTCTTTCACTAAGTCTAAGTCCTCTACTCGTCCTCCCTGCACCGATTTTAAATAATAGTCCCACTTCACACGGCTTCCTTGCTTTACTATTGAGTGCTAAATACGATGCGAAGTGACCAGCACTAATATTGGAATCAGATACCATCGAGTCCTTTCTCTTTGTCACAGACACGACATTATACTTATCCACATTCAAACAGAGCTGTCATTTATTACACAAGATAGAAATTTTGTCCAAGTCTCTCTGCAGTTCCTTACAACGATCCATCGATATTTTCCTTTGCCCGGCTACATTGTCAGCGGAAAATTTGCTGGTGATCCTGTGTCATAAATCGTTTATATACACTCATGCTCATAAATTAAGGATAATTGCAGAATGTGGTGCCACACAACGTGGCACTACACAAAACTGGCCCTAATAGCATAGGCACATAGGGAACCCACATGGCACAGATCTAAAAGTCCACGCTATTGGTGATAAGCTGAGAACTGTCCCGAAACACATGAGCCACAAAACGCCAATGTTTCTTGTGTATGTTCCCCGCCATGAATATGGGATATGATCACCATGCACACGTACACAGACCGGACAACGGGTTGGCATACTCTGGATCAGGTAGTCGAGCAGCTGCTGGGATATATCCTCCCATTCTTGCACCAGTGCTTGTCGGAACTCCTGAAGTCTCGTAGGGTTTTGAAAACATGCACCGATACGTCGACCAAGAGCATCGCAGACGTGCTCGATGGGGTTTAGGTCTGGAGAACAGGCAGGCCACTCCATTCGCCTGATATCTTCTGTTTCAAGGTACTCCTCCACGATGGAAGCTCGGTGGGGCCGTGCGTTATCGTCCATCAGAAGGAAGGTGGGGCCCACTACACCCATGAAAAGACGGGCATACTGGCGCAAAATGAAGTCCCGATACCCCTGACGTGTTACACTTCCTGTGTCAAAGACATGCAGGGGTGTACGTGCACCAATCATAATCCCACCCCACACCATCAAACCACGACCTCCATACCGGTCCCTTTCAAGGACATTAAGGGGTTGGTATCTGGTTCCTGGTTCACGCCAGATGAAAACCCGGCGAGAATCACTGTTCACACTCGTCCATGAACATAACATTGGACCAGTGATCCAATGACCATGTACTTTGTTCTTGACACCAGGCTTTACGGGCTCTCCTGTGACCAGGGGTCAGTGGAATGCACCTTGCAGATCTCCGGGTGAATAAACCATGTCTGTTAAGTCGTCTGTAGACTGTGTGTCTGGAGACAACTTTTCCATTGGCTGCGGTAAGGTCCTGAGCAAGGCTACGTGCAGTACTCCGTGGCCGTCTGCGGGCACTGATGGTGAGATATATGTCTTCTTGTGGTGTTGGACACTGTGGACGTCCCGTACTGTCGTGCCTGGACACGTTTCCTGTCTGCTGGAATCGTTGCCATAATCTTGATATCACACTTTGTGGCACATGGAGGGTCCGTGCTACGACCTGCTGTGTTTGACGAACCTCCAGTCGCCCTAGTATTCTAGCCCTCATAACGTCATCAATATGCGTTCTCTGAGCCATTTTCAACACACGTCTGAAAACGTCTGCACACTTACTCGCTGCACTGTACTCTGACATGCACCAACACACCTCTGCGTATATCGACTGCTGCCAGCGCCACCGTGCGACGACCGCAGTTCAAATGCAAAACATGGTCATACCCTGAGGTGATATAAACCCGCAAACCGCCCACCAGAGCGTTATTTTACCATGTATCAGCATTATCCTTAATTTATGAGCATGAGTGTACATTGAAAACATTATACATCCTACGCGTTCCAGTGACATTAATGTGGTCCCCACTTATGTTAGATTTCAACTTGCAAAAACCATCAGAAACGGCAAGCGCCAGTACCAGCAGTAGAGGGTATTTAAAACGCGTAGGGGGAGGGGGAGGGGGTAGCAGGAAACAGTCCAGTTGTTTTCGTGCTGCAGAAACGGAGGAATTTATCTGGCATCCAAACGGGCATGATCATTGGTTTTCAGGTCAAGGGTGGAAACATTTACAAAACAGCAAAGTTTGTAAAATATTTGCGTGCCACCGTGGTTTAAAGTATACAGTGCGTGGCAGAATGACTCTACCAAACCACAGCAGAGACAACAGTCTTGCACCACGGGCCATAGACAATAGGAATGATCCAGAATGAGATTTTCACTCTGCAGCGGAGTGTGCGCTGATATGAAACTTCCAGGCAGATTAAAACTGTGAGCCGGACCGAGACTCGAACTCGGGACCTATGCCTTTCACGGATAGAGTTTCATATCAGCGCACACTCCGCTGCGTAGTGAAAATCTCATTCTGGAAACATCCCCCAGGCTGTGGTTAAGCCATGTCTCCGCTATATCCTTTCTTTCAGAAGTGCTAGTTCTGCAAGGTTGGCAGGAGAGCTGTAAAGTTTGGAAGGTGGGAGACGAGGTACTGGCAGAAGTAAAGCTGTGAGGACGGGGCGTGAATCGTGCTTGGGTAGCTCAGTTGGTAGAGCACTTGCCCGCGCAAGGCAAAGGTCCCGAGTTCGAGTCTCGGTCCGGCACACAGTTTTAATCTGCCAGGAAGTTTGATAGGAATGATGATTAAATCAAGACCCTAAGCTCTCGACAGACGTTGATATACATCAACAGGGACAGCTGAAACTGTGTGCCCCGACCGGGACTCGAACCCGGGATCTCCTGCTTATATGGCAGACGGTCTATCCATCAGAGCCACCGAGGGCACAGAGGAGAGTGCGACTGCAGGGATTTGTTCCTTGCATGCTCCCCGTAAGACCCACATTCCCAACTTAATGTCCACACACTACATTCGTAGTGCCCCTGCCCATTAGACTCATCACTCACGTCAGACAATCATACCAAGTCCCGTAAGAGTTCGGGCAATGCGTGTGCATCCAGCACAGAAGAAGAAGGTCAGTGGCAGGTTAGCCTTATAGGGGAGGGGGGGGGGTGGGGGGGGGGGGGGGGGGGAGACGGCTGCGGAAATGCGTACGGGCCAATAGATGTGCAGCTGTCGAGCAACTGACCCCCCCCCCCCCCCCCCCCACATGAACCGAAGGACTGCCAACTGTTTCCTCAACGATCGCTCAGCAAACATTGCTGCGTATTGACCGCCGTAGCAGGTACCTGGTTCATGCATCTACGCTGACCGCTGGTTATTGGCTATGAAGGTTGCAATTTGCAGGCCAATACCGCAACTGGACATCCCTCCTGAGTGGAGACAGGTGGCCTTTCACGTTTTGTACTCCATCGTACAGATAACATGTACGGCGTGGAACATCTGAAAGCAGACACCGTGCAATAATAGCCGAAAGGGTCCAAGGTGGAGGCAATTTCCTGGGTCATCTCGTCATTTGGGAAGTCACAATAGGTCAACTTAAGTATGCATCTATCCTTAATGAGATTGTCCACTCCTTAATGCACTTTGTATTTACTCGGCACGATGACATATTTGGTAATAACGTCGCCATAGTTCATGTTTCCGTATTTATCGCACGCACGACGGAAATACACGAATGCCACACTAATACCTTGCCCACACGTCGGTATTTATACACCTGCATAGGAGTCGCATTACTTTGCATGTACACTGCAGCTACGCCCACAAACGGAAACATTTGGTTGCCCCATATACTTACAATACAAATTTAAGGTATTTCAAGAACCTTCCGGAAATGAAAAATACTAAATAACAAACAGTTGCTAGCAGTCGGTTCCAAACTAGCGACCGCAATCCGGCGGCTAGGGACGCTAGTAAGTACGCCACACCACTTACACCAAGCCTTGTAGTAATACAGATTAATGTAGCTGACTGTCTGTTGTAGTATCTTAGGGCATATTCTATGCTAAAAAAATAGGACGTTCTTGGAAGAAAACAAGATTCTCTCAAAGAACCTGCACAGATACGGCAAACCAGTAGTGTGAAACACAGGTTGATTTTTCCTACACGACATCCGACGAACAACAAGTGCAGCTGAACGTGTAGAATGCTTCTTCCTGGATTTCCGTAACGCATCCGACAATATACCACATCGTCGACAATCAACAAAGATGCGATTATTGGGAGTGTCTTCACAAACATGTGTGTTACACTGGACGACAAACCATGCACAGTAACAAAGGATGCGCGTCAAGAAAATGCAATACACTGCTCAGCTGCCAGAAGCCTGAATATTCACCTTTTGGAACACGGAGCACTGAGAGAAGCGCAGGAAGAGTGTCTGGAAGGTACCGACAAGGGTATCCATGCCGAATCCAGCGCTGTGTCCATCTGCGCTAGGTTTCTCGGTTGAGCATCCATGGCGCGAACACCTCGATCGACGTTGTCCCACAGACTCTAGATTGGGTTTAAATCCTGGGAGTCTGGTGGACGAGGGAGTACAGTGCTCCTCGAATCATGTACACACACTGCGAGCTGTGAGACACGTTGCATTGTCCTCCTGATAAAGGCCATCGTGTCAAGGAAAAAGAAAGTGCATTAAGGAGTGGGCAATCTCATTAAGAATAGATGCATACTTAGGTTCACCTATTGTGACTTCCCAAATCACGAGATGACCCAGGGAACTGCTTCCACCTTGGACCCTTTCGGCTATTGTTGCACGGTATCTGCTTTCAGACGTTCCACGCTGTACATGTTATCTGGCCAACGGAGTACAAAACGTGAAAGGCCACTTGTCATCCCTCAGTGGACGTCCAGTTGCGGTATTGGCGTGCGAATTGCAGCCTTCATAGCCGATAAACAGCAATCAGCGTAGATGCATGAACCAGGTACCTGCTACGGCGGTCAATACGCAGCAATGTTCGCTGAGCGATCGCTGGGGAAACACTGTTGGTAGTCCTTCAGTTCATCAGGACAGTCGGTTGCTCGACAGTTGCACGTCTGCTGGCCCGTACACATTTCCGCAGCCGTCTTTCACCCCTATCGTCTATTGCCCGTGATGCACCACTGTCGCCTCTGCTGTAGTTTTGGGAAGAGTCACTCTACCACGCACTGTATACTTCAACCACGGTGGCACGCGAATATTTTACAAACTTTGCTGTTTTGTAAATGTTTCCATTCTTTGCCTGAAAACCAATGATCATGCCCATTTGGACGTCAGACAAATCCTTCCGTTTCCGCAGCACGACAAAAACTGCACTGTTTTCTGCTACCCCCCTCCCCCTCCCCCTGCGCGTTTTAAATACCCTCTACTGCTGGTATTGGCGCTTGCCGTTTCTGATGGTTTTTGCAAGTTGAAGTCGAAGGTAAGTGGTGATCGTGTTAATGTGACTGGCCCGCGTAGGATGTATAGTGTTTTCAATATACATAAACGATTTATGACATATGATGAGCAGAAAATTGTCGTCTGACGATATAGCCTGGCAAGGGAAAATATCGATGGACTGTTATAAGGAACTGCAGAAAGACTTGGACAAATTTTCCACCTTGTATAATGAATGACAGCTCTGTTTAAATGTGGGTAAGTATAAGATCATGCCTATGACAAAAAGAATGGACCCGATAGTATCCGATTCCAACATTAGTGCTGGTCACCTCGCATCGTATTTAGTATTCAATTGCCGGCTGAGGTGGCCGAGCGGTTCTAGGCGCTACAGTCTGGAACCGCACGACCGCTGCGGTCGCAGGTTCGAATCCTGCCTCGGGCATGGATGTGTGTGATGTCCTTAGGTTAGCTAGGTTTAAGTAGTTCTAAGTTCTAGGGGACTGATGACCTCAGAAGTTAAGTCCCATAGTGCTCAGTGCCATTTTTTTAATATTCAATGAAGTGGGACTATCACAATATTTAAAATCGGTGCAAGGAGGACAAGTGGATGACTTATATTTGATGAAAGAGTTTTGGGAACATACAGTGTATTTGTAAAGGGAATCGCATACAAGACTCAAGTTCGACTAACTCTAGAACATTGTTCCAGTGTTTGTACTGTCTTTGAAGTATCCATGACAACTGACATAGTATGAATTCAGCGACACGATCTTAGTATCGTAATAGCTCGGTATATCCTATCCGAAAGTGTAACAGAAGTGCTGGGTGAACTTGAAAGGGAATTCTTGGAAGGAAGATGACGAAATCATCCCAAAACCCTAAGCGCTAATGTATAAACATATGTATTCCAACAAGACTGCACGACCATTATGCTGGCGCTAGTTTATTTCTCGTGCAGAGATCAGAGTGCCTGCATAGGCATGCAGATAGTCGTTTGTTCCTCACTCAGTATTCAAATGGAACAGGAAAGAAAATTTCTAATATAGGTACGATCCATTTCCGCCATTCATTGTACAGTGATCTCTGTCTTCCCCTACAGTTTACCACGTGACAAATGGTGCCTATATGGAACATCTGTAATATTCGTTAAAACTTGTAGAGATGCTCTGTTCACCAATGCATGTCTGTTTTCTATATGTCTTGTAGTTTTTGGATAGTTATTTTCTGAAAGCCTGACGGAACTTTCACTGTCCAGTCACTTTAATGTGACCACCAGTCAAAAGCCTGACTAATCACCTTTCTTAGTGAAAACCACTGCGAGACGTGCAGGAACAGAGACATTGAGGTTCTGAAAGGTACGAACGGGGATGTGCAGCCGTGCCTTAGCAGCTGCGCTTTGTTTCTTGGTTGGGGATCCACGACAAGAACAGCCCGACCGAGGTGGTCCCACAGATACTCAAATGGGTTTGAATCCAAGGAGTTTGGTGGCCAGGGGAGTATGGTAAACTCATCCTGATGCTCGTCGAAACACACACATACACTGCAAGCTGTGTTACACGTTGTATTGTCCTACTGGTACATGCCGTCGTGCCCAGGAAATACAAATTGCGTTTAACAGTAGACATGGTCCCTAAGGATACATGCATACTTGTGCTCATCCATTGTGCCTTCCGAGATGGCGAGATGCCACATGGAACGCCTTCCAGCCTGAACAAAATGGTTCAAATGGCTCTAAGCACTATGGGACTCAACATCTGTGGTCATCAGTCCCCTAGAACTTAGAACTACTTAAACCTAACTAACCTAAGGACATCACACACTTCCATGCCCGAGGCAGGATTCGAACCTGCGACCGTAGCAGTCGCGCGGCTCCGGACTGAGCGCCTAGAACCACTAGACCACCGCGGCCGGCCAGCCTGAACACTTCTGACGACTGTTGTAGGGTGTTTGCTTTAGGGCGTTTCACGCTGTACACGCCAACAACCATCTATTCGATGCAGCATAAAACGTGATTCACATGAAAAAGCTGCCTGTCGTCCTTAATGAACGTCCAGTTGCTCTGTTGCTGTGCAGATTCTAGCCTTTGTCACCAATGAACAGCAGTCAGTAGTGGTGCATGAACCAGGTGCCTTCTGCGGATGTCCATACACAGCAATTTTCTCTGAACGGTCGTTCAGGACAAAAAAAAAAAAAAAAAAGGTTCAAATGGCCCTGAGCACTATGGGACTCAACTTCTGAGGTCATTAGTCCCCTAGAACTTAGAACTAGTTAAACCTAACTAACCTAAGGACATAACACACATCCATGCCGAGGCAGGATTCGAATCTGCGACCGTAGCGGTCTCGCGGTTCCAGACTGCAGCGCTTACAACCGCACGGCCACTTCGGCCGGCCGTTCAGGACACGCTGGGTGGAAAGTTAGCCAAGTTGCATATCTATTCGCCCATACACATTTCGGCAGCCGTTTTCCCCCCCGTCATCTATGGCATGTGGTGCACCACTTTTGCCTCGGTGCCAGCTTTGAGCCGGCCGCTGTGGCCGAGCGGTTCTATGCGCTTCAGTTCGGAACTACGCGGCTGCTACGGTCGCAGGGTCGAATCCTGCCTCGGACATGTGATGTCCTTAGGTTAGTTAAGTTTAAGTAGTTCTAAGTCTAGGGCCTCAGATGTTAAGTCCCATAGTGCTTAGAGCCATTTGAACCATTTTTTGCGAGTTTTGAACTACTCCGGCACACGCACAGTTTAGTGATTCTGCCGTTTCGGGAATGCTTCTACCCTTGGCCCAAAAGGAAGTCTTTTCTGAAAAGTACTGCTCTCAAGTGTAGCCTAATATGGAAGTAAAATGTGGGCGATTAGCACTGCAGACAAGAAGACTATAGAAGCTTTTGAAATGGGATGCCGGCAAAATGCTGAAAATTTGATGGGTAGTTTAACTAAGTAATGAAAGGATACTCAGCTGAACTGGAGGTAAAAGTGCTTAATAGCACAAGTTGAGTTAAAAAAGCCTTATATCTGAGGCATCAAGTAATAATTAATTTGGCAATGGGGACAGTAATTGTGAAGTGTAAACATTTGTAAAAGGAGATCAAAGACTTACTACGGTAAATGAGTTCAGCTGGATGTAGGTTGCATTACTAATACAGAGATGAAGTTAATGCAGAGACGAAGACGCCTGTGTAGTATAACTAGCGTGGAGGCCTGTATCAGACCCGACTTCGGGCTGAACACCTTAACAACAAAAACAGTCGTAATTACATCCCCCACTCCCATCCTTCCCCTGACCAAATTATTTATTTACTTGTCTCTTCTATTAGTTCCCAAACTACGTATCTCCATTGCTCGCTGAGTAACGTTCAGGTTTTAATGGTTTTCGCACTCAAAATCCGTGTTTCGATGCCATGGATCAAAACTAGAAACACACAATGAATGAAAGTCTCTTTTACACACCTGGGAAATATACACTCCTGGAAATTGAAATAAGAACACCGTGAATTCATTGTCCCAGGAAGGGGAAACTTTATTGACACATTCCTGGGGTCAGATACATCGCATGATCACACTGACAGAACCGCAGGCACATAGACACAGGCAACAGAGCATGCACAATGTCGGCACTAGTACAGTGTATATCCACCTTTCGCAGCAATGCAGGCTGCTATTCTCCCATGGAGACGATCGTAGAGATGCTGGATGTAGTCCTGTGGAACGGCTTGCCATGCCATTTCCACCTGGCGCCTCAGTTGGACCAGCGTTCGTGCTGGACGTGCAGACCGCGTGAGACGACGCTTCATCCAGTCCCAAACATGCTCAATGGGGGACAGATTCGGAGATCTTGCCGGCCAGGGTAGTTGACTTACACCTTCTAGAGCACGTTGGGTGGCACGGGATACATGCGGACGCGCATTGTCCTGTTGGAACAGCAAGTTCCCTTGCCGGTCTAGGAATGGTAGAACGATGGGTTCGATGACGGTTTGGATGTACCGTGCACTATTCAGTGTCCCCTCGACGATCACCAGTGGTGTACGGCCAGTGTAGGAGATCGCTCCCCACACCATGATGCCGGGTTTTGGCCCTGTGTGCCTTGGTCGTATGCAGTCCTGATTGTGGCGCTCACCTGCACGGCGCCAAACACGCATACGACCATCATTGGCACCAAGGCAGAAGCGACTCTCATCGCTGAAGACGACACGTCTCCATTCGTCCCTCCATTCACGCCTGTCGCGACACCACTGGAGGCGGGCTGCACGATGTTGGGGCGTGAGCGGAAGACGGCCTAACGGTGTGCGGGACCGTAGCCCAGCTTCATGGAGACGGTTGCGAATGGTCCTCGCCCATACCCCAGGAGCAACAGTGTCCCTAATTTGCTGGGAAGTGGCGGTGCGGTCCCCTACGGCACTGCGTAGGATCCTACGGTCTTGGCGTGCATCCGTGCGTCGCTGCGGTCCGGTCCCAGGTCGACGGGCACGTGCACCTTCCGCCGACCACTGGCGACAACATCGATGTACTGTGGAGACCTCACGCCCCACGTGTTGAGCAATTCGGCGGTACGTCCACCCGGCCTCCCGCATGCCCACTATACGCCCTCGCTCAAAGTCCGTCAACTGCACATACGGTTCACGTCCACGCTGTCGCGGCATGCTACCAGTGTTAAAGACTGCGATGGAGCTCCGTATGCCACGGCAAACTGGCTGACACTGACGGCGGCGGTGCACAAATGCTGCGCAGCTAGCGCCATTCGACGGCCAACACCGCGGTTCCTGGTGTGTCCGCTGTGCCGTGTGTGAGATCATTGCTTGTACAGCCCTCTCGCAGTGTCCGGAGCAAGTATGGTGGGTCTCACACACCGATGTCAATGTGTTCTTTTTTCCATTTCCAGGAGTGTAGTTTCCAGTCTCTGTTTAATTTATGGAAACTACACCAGCCTACTTTTTCTTTTCTGTATATTTCTTTGTCTGTCTAACGGGTAACCAGTCATTGCCTTAAAGTCTGCAAAATACAACGGTTGATCAATTGGTTATGTGACTTCAGCGTTAATTCGTGCTACTTTCGTTTAGATATGGCGATTACGTGTTTTTTACACTGTAGCATCAGAGAAACTGGTATGGGCATCCTTATTAAAATACAGAGATATGTAAACAAACTGATTACAGCGCTACAGTCGGCAACGCTTAAATAAGACAGCAAGTGTCTGGCGCAGTTGCTAGATCTGTTACTGCTGCTACGATGGCAGGTTATTAAGATTTAAGTGAGTATGAACGTGGTGTTATAGTCGGCGCACGAGCGATGGACACAGCATCTCCGAGGTAGCGATGAGGTGGGTATTTTTCCGTACGACCATTTCACGAGTGTAATATTATGAATCCGGTAAAACATCAAATCTCTGACATTGCTGTGGCCGGAAAAAGATTCTGCAAGAACTGAACCACCAACGACTGAAGAGAAACGTTCAACGTGCAGAAGTGCAATCCTTTCGGAAATTGCTGCAGATTTCAATGCTGGGTCTTCAACAAGTGTCAAAGTGCGAACCATTCAACGAAACATCATCGATATGGGCTTTCGAAGCCGAAGGCCCACTCCTGTGCCCTTGGCTGCACGACACAAAGCTTTACGCGTCGCCTGGGCCCGTCAGTACCGACAATGCACCGCTGATGACAAGAAACATGTTGCCTGGTCGGACGACTCTCGTTTCAAATTGTACCGATCGGATGGACGTTTACGGGTATGGAGACAACCTCATGAATCCATGGACCCTGCATGGCAGCAGTTGACTGTTCAAGCTGGATGAGGCTCTATAATGGTGTGGGGCATGTGCAGTTGGAGTGATATGGGACCCTTGATACGTCTAGTTACGACTCTGACAAGTGGCAACTTAACATCCTGTCTGATCACCTGCATCCATTCATGCCGATTGTGTATTCCGACAGACTTGGGCAATTTCCTCAGGACAATGCGACACCTCACACGTCCAGAATTGCTACAGAGTGGCTCCAGGAACACGCTTCTGAGTTTCAACGCTTCCGCTGGCCACCAAACGCCCCAGTAGAGCATATCTGGCATTCCTTGCAACGTGCTGTTCAGAAGAGATCTGCACCCCCTCGTACTCTTAGGATTTATGGACAGCTCTGCAGGATTCATGGGGTCAGTTCCCTCCAGCACTATATCAGACATTAGTCGAGTCTATATCACGTCGTGCTGCGGCACGTATGCATGCTAGCGGGGTACCTACACGACATTAGGAAGGTGTGCTATTTTTTTGGCTCTTCAGTGTAGTTTTTTAGATTTTATTGTCGGGCCTGTTATAGCTTTCCACAGGATTCATGGGATCAGTTCCCTCCAGCGCTATATTAGACATTAATCGAGTCTATATCACGTCGCGCTGCGGCACATACGCATGCTAGCGGGGGCCCTACACGACATTAGGCAGATATGCTATTTTTTGGCTCTTCAGTGTAGTTTTGTTAGATTTTATTGTCGGGCCTGTTATAGCTTTCCACTGTCGAAATTTATCTGTACTGGAGGCAAATAGCATAATGAAGTTGATTCATGTATGCCATGTTAACACATATAGTATCTGGGTTTAATTTTTCCAGATTAGAAACCTGAAAAGTTCCTCTGCGGTTGCTGGCGTTAGATTTAGTAATATGGCATCTCCCTGTCGAGTCGCGTTCAAGTCGGAATTCGCATTAACGTGACGAAAGTAATGGTAGTTGCACCATTACATAATCTTCATCACCAAGTCTTCATATGTCCCACTGTAATGTCTTTACATAATTGAATTATCATACTTGGCATAAAGATACGATATATCTTCCTTTCTTTACTTGCACGAAGTTGAGTGGTTCTTCAACCACTGGTGCATATAAATGGATTGTACATGTTTCTTGACTGGCCTTATTGCAGGGTGCTACGGTATTGACTTATAAATTTTTCAGTATAGTAACATAAGATGAGTCAATGCCTTGCTCGTCAAATGCTGTTGCAACACATCTGGTAGAAAATGAGACAAAATATTTCTCGAAATCTATGAATCAACAAAATGATAATTTACGTTTATTGGTCCCTTCTGTTTCTTTCGCGGTTTGCAGAAAGTTCATTGTTCTCTGTTCACTTCTGAATCCAACATTTTTTATGTTTCTATTTAACTGAAAAACAATTTTTCTGGTTTGTGGTTGACGAAAATTTTAGTGCCATCCTTGTACATTACGTAAGGAACGCTGATAGGTCTGTAATTATTTTTTATTTCCTTGACTATGTCATTTCTTATGCAATAGAACAATTGCACAATGCCACAAGAATTGTTTTTCTTCATAAATATTCTATAAATAATCTCGCAAGTTCTTTTTGCATTAGTTTCCTTCCAGCTATAATAATTTCTGCAGAAACACATAATCTCTATGTGCCTTTTCGTCCTTCATAAATCTAACGGCGTTCTACATCTACATTTATACTCCGCAAGCCACCCAACGGTGTGTGGCGGAGGGCACTTCACGTGCCACTGTCATTACCTCCCTTTTCTGTTCCAGTCAAGTATGGTTCGCGGGAAGAACGACTGCCGGAAAGCCTCCGTGCGCGCTCGAATCTCTCTAATTTTACATTCGTGATCTCCTCTGGAGTTATAAGTAGGGGGAAGCAATATATTCGATACCTCATCCAGAAACGCACCCTCTCCAAACCTGGACAGCAAGCTACATCGCGATGCAGAGCGCCTCTCTTGCAGAGTCTGCCATTTGAGTTTGCTAAACATCTCCGTAACGCTATCATGCTTACCAAATAACCCTGTGACGAAACCCGCCGCTCTTCTTTGGATCTTCTCTATCTCCTCCGTCAACACGATCTGGTACGGATCCCACACTGATGAGTAATACTCAAGTATAGGTCGAACGAGTGTTCTGTAAGCCACCTCCTTTGTTGATGGACTACATTTTCTAAGGACTCTCCCAATGAATCTCAACCTGGTACCCGCCTTACCAACAATTAATTTTATATGTTCATTCCACTTCAAATCGTTCCGCACACATACTTCCAGATATTTTACAAAAGTGCCTGCTACCAGTGTTTGTTCCACTATCATATAATCATACAATAAAGGCTCCTTCTTTCTATGTATTGCCGGCCGAAGTGGCCGTGCGGTTAAAGGCGCTGCAGTCTGGAACCGCAAGACCGCTACGGTCGCAGGTTCGAATCCTGCCTCGGGCATGGATGTTTGTGATGTCCTTAGGTTAGTTAGGTTTAACTAGTTCTAAGTTCTAGGGGACTAATGACCTCAGCAGTTGAGTCCCATAGTGCTCAGAGCCATTTGAACCATTTTTTTCTATGTATTCGCAATACATTGCATTTGGCTATGTTAAGGGTCAGTTGCCACTCCCTGCACCAAGAGCCTATCCGCTGCAGAGCTTCCTGCATTTCGCTACAATTATCTAATGCTGCCACTTCTCTGTATGCTACAGCACCATCCGCGAAAAGCCGCATGGAACTTCCGACACTATCTACTAGGTCATTTATATGTATTGTGAAAAGCAATGATCCCATAACAATCCCCTGTGGCACGCCAGAGGTTACTTTAACGTCTGTAGACGTCTCTCCATTAAGAACAACATGCTGTGTTCTGTTTGCTAAAAACTCTTCAGTCCAGCCACACAGCTGGTCTGATATTCCAGGGGCTCTTACTTTGTTTATCAGGCGACAGAGCGGAACTGTATCGAACGCCTTCCGGAAGTCAAGGAAAATAGCTTACACATCGAGTGCCACTAATACAAACTTAGGTTGTATGTCAGTAGTAGGCATTTGTGTTCTACGTTCAAAGAATTTCCTTAGATTTCCTCAGACAGAAGCAATCTTAATCTTTCGCAGTGGTGTGTTTAGTGTTTGAGTAGCAGCTGCACCAAGGCCAGCACCAGACATTTATGTTACCCTGAGACTGGAACTACCAGCCCAGAACAACGGGGAGGATGAAGACACGTGATGTGACGGTAAGCCCCGCCTGGTGTTAAAATGTGGAGCAACGCTGCACGCGTTTTGACGGGATCCTGCCGTTCCGTGACATATCATTAGCGCCACGATACCGAGGTCGACGTAAAGAACCTGTTCGCCTATGCGCCTCAGTCCAAGACATTGTAGCCATGTGTGTCTGCAGAAATTTAACCGGGATCAGAGAGGCAAGACTGGAAAATCGTAATTTTGATATAAATTAGTTAGTTTCGAGACGTGTCATGCCACAAGAATTAAATTTTACAGGTGACCGGAGAATTGTTCATTATCAATGGTGTACGAGAATTTTGTGAGGAATAATAACTTTGTGCCCCAGATTTCCCCCGCCCTTCTCCACTCGTCGCTCTTATGTCCCAGCCCAATGCGTGAAAACTGCTCCGTGGCTAAAAACTCCAAACTTAATGGGCTGGACGTGTCACACACGGATCATGCTATGAGAGTATCGACTCGTGTGTTAACACATCATTTTGTGTATCACAAGTTGTTCGCCCGTAAAAAGCTTTGTAACCGTTGTGCACGCTTCTAGTGCCCAAATGCGTCGCATGAGCACACGAAGTCGCATCTTCTATCTCTAAATAACATAGCTACATGACCCAGCAGAAAATATTCGTAACGCGATGTCAGAGCGACATTGAGTGTGTGGTCCGATTAGATAATACAGCGTGAAGATAAGACAGAAATGTGTATCGTCAGCGCGTAAAGAAAACTCTCTTCTTTCCGTTGTTGGGTGCCTGTGTCCAACGTTACCAGACGCTTCCTACTACGTGGCTTTAAACCTAAACATGTGGGTGGGAGAGGCTCCAGCACGACTATTTTTGAATGAAACAAATGTTGATAATATATGTCCTATATTTAAGAAATCCCGACTTAAAGTAGTTCTAAGTTGTTCCCTACAAAGCTGTCGTTGATTAACCATATCCTTTTTTGTCGAAAGCGAGTTTAATATTTCCATGAAGGAGTAGCATTCGGACAATTATACACTGACGGGAAAAAATCGCAACACAAAGAAGGAGTTGTGTGACATAAACGAAAGCGCGTTTCTACACCTGAAAGATGATGTCTATTCAAATTTCGCTCTAGTCGCGTAAGACTGGCGCTAGTAGTGCCACTGTGAGGATGCAAATTACGTTTGTTTTAAATATACGCTGTAACGACGGTGAACGTTAGTTACCTTTGGGACTGGACGTGGTGAGTTTGTACTAGTCAAGAGTGCCTTTGAGGCCGCAAAGACGCCATTATCAACAACTTACTGTGTCTGAACGAGGTCATGTTATAGGGCTTCTAGAAGCTGGAAGTTTCTTCTGCGATATCCTACAAAGACTTGGTAGGAATGCAGCCACTGCAAATGGTTGCTGGCAGTGGCGGTCACGAGAATGTATGGTGGCAAGAAGACGGGCTCCAGATGGCCACATAGCACTAGCGATAGGGACGACCATCGTGTTCGGCTTATGGCTCTGGCCAATCGTACTACATCTTCAACAGCAGTTTGAGCGGTAGTTGGCAGCACATTGTCACAACAAACTGTTACAAATCGGTTACTTCAAAGACAGCGCAGAGTCAATTGCCCTGTAGACTGCATTCCAATGACCACAAACCATGGCCATATCTCGCTTCAGTGGTGTCAAGCGAGAGCTCATTGGATGGCAGGGTGGAGGCTCGTCGTGTTTTCTAATGAAATATGGTGCTGCCTCGGTGCCAGTGATGGGCGTGTGTTTGTTAGAAAGTGGACAGTTGAAGGACTGCAACCAACCTGTCTGTGTGCTAGGCATACTGGACATACGTCTGGGTTATGGTCTGGGATGTGATTTCGTATGACAGCAGGAGAGCTCTCGTGGTTATCTCATGCACACTGATCGAAAATTTGTGCGACGATCGTTTGATTTGACCCGTTGCGCTGCCATTCATGGACAGCATTCCAGGGGGTGTTCTCCAATAGGATAACGCTCGCCCGCACACTGCTGTTGTAATTCAACATGGCTACAGAGTGTCGACGTGTTGCCTTGTTCTGCTCGATCACGGGATCTGTTCCAAACGAGCACATATGGAACGTCATCGGCGACAACTCCAGAGTCACCCACAAACAACATTAATTGTCTCTATAATGACCGACCAAAGGTAACAGTCATGGAACTCCATCCCACAAACGGACAACCGGCACCTGTGCAACACACTGCATGCACCTCTGCATGCTTACATTTAAAATTGTGGCGGTTACACTGGTTATTAATATACCAGCAGTTCACAAATGCAGTGGCTTATATCTCACTTACATTAACGTGTGATCTTGTAGTGTCAGTCACTTCAGTGTGTTACCTAGAAAAATGTAGTCCGTAAGTTTCGTTATCCTGTGTTAATTATTTTTTTAATATTGTGATTTTTCCATCGTTGTTTTTATGAAGATGTAATTGATATTGTAAGTAGGCTGCTTAGGTTTTCATGTTGGTAATGCCACTTAGTGCTGTGTATGAAAATCGCTGACTGTGCTGTGTGCAGTCTGTCGCTGGTTGGAGTGATTGTTGGAATATTCGCTTATGTAGTGTTGGGCAGTTGGATGTGAACAGCGCGTAGCGTTGGGCAGTTGGAGGTAGGTGGATGTGGGGATGCCAAAGTTTTGAGAGGTTACTATGAGAGCACGATCTGGACGTGTGTCCGTCAGAAAAAGTAAACTTGCTTAATTGGATGTCACACTTTTGAACGCTATTAAGGTAAGTACATTGTTTGTTCTCTATCAAAATCTTTCATTTGCTAACCATACCTATAACTAGTTAGCGCCTTCAGTAGTTAGAATCGTTTATTTTGCTGGCAGTATTGGTGCTCGCTGTATTGCAGTAGTTCGAGTAACGAAGATTTTTGTGAGGTAAGTGATTCATGAAAGGTATAGGTTAATGTTAGTCAGGGCCATTCTTTTGTAGGGATTATTGAAAGTCAGATTGCGTTGCGCTAAAAATATTGTCAGTTTACTGATGATCAGAATAAGTAAAGAGAGAGATGTCTGAGTACGTTAAGTTTTGCTCAGTTGTTTGAAAATTAAATAACGTAAGAGTTTTTCCAGCACTGCCATTCTTTACATTCAAAGGAGAAGTTTCAATATTTAACACTTGTATCTCAACGAGTTTTAAATAATATAACAATTACAATACAGCTTTGGGTCAAAGGGGATACTTATTTTACAAAATAAAAATTCTGAAATGAATTTTTAATGTAATAATGCTATTTTGTTGCTCTGGTACATTTCATTCACATGTCAAACTTTATGCACCCGAAAAGATAAGAGGCTTACATGTTACTCGGCATGAAATTTTTAAGGCTTTTTGAGTTTCTTCAAGCACCCATTGCTACACATTGGTCAGTAGCGACATTTTCCTGCTATTAAGGAGTGTTTAGTTGCAGATGATGTGTGTGGCCGTAGTATTTCCTACTTTTAATTTTTCCTGCTGCTTTGCTCGTTGTATTTTTCTTTCCATGGGCCTTTGTGGTAGTTTAGCCTATACAGAGATTCTCTTATTTCATGCCAAATGCGCAACTCCACTTATATTTCAGAATGAATACAGTTTCACAAATGATAAAATTGGGTTGTATAAAATGGAGGCAGATATGTCACATGTGGTATCAGTTCTGTCGGTGTAGTGCATTATGTGATAACGTTTAATCCCTAAGAAAACAGTTGATAGGATAAATGTAAGTCCTTAGAAAACAAACGATGAGTAATTACAAGAAAGCGATATAGAATCAAATCTGATCACGAGGACTAGTCACAAGAAATATCGCCGTAGCGCGGCCAGCCAGTCTATTCCAGGTCCTAACATTTGATTGTGAAATTTTAAGGGTGGGTGATACGTGTACTGCAGAAAATGAAACAAGAGCTTAAATCTGCATCTGTCCAACATTTATCAAACTTTGATGTCCATCGTCAAAACCAGTACGAAGTATTACTGCCACAGGCTCAAATACACTCGAATTTGTTACAGGTTGGTATCAAAAGGCTCCGAATATCATCTTAAGGAATTTCTCACAATGCCCTAACATATGCTGTGTCAGTTCATGAAGGTTGCTGGATGGAGGCAACATTCCTACAGCAACCCAGTCAGACTCTGTGGGCGAGAAATCAGGAGAAATAGCATGCCAGTTAAATGCTGACTGTAGCGTGCGGTGTTGCAATGTCCTGCTGGAATATGCCATTCAATATCCTCGACATGGAGTGTGCTAGTAGGTTTTACCGCTATTACCGTATACTGACGAGCATTCTACCTCCTTTCAGTAAATGTCAAATCAGCCCTACTATCGTATTCAATATCTGCCCACACTACGATTTTAAGCGTTTGAGAGTTATGGGTCTCGAGACTCGCTACTGCCTGTGGCGACCCAAGTCGTTTATGGACACAATGGTGTAAATCTGATCGCCACAGACGGATACGAGACTCTCGCTGTACACCACAGAATCCTACTCAGTGTCCAGTTGATTCCGTCTCTACACAATGCCAGTCTTTTTAGTCTGTTGGACTGTGTCAGCAGTAAGCGACGCATGGCAACTCTTCATCTCACCCCAGCATCCAGTAATCTGTTTCCGGCAGTTAATGGTGGCTCTCCACCGGTAGCCTCTGTCCAGATTTCAGTTACTGTCATCCATCAAATAGAAGTGATCTTCTACTTTTAGTGTCTCATTTCCCGAACCAATTCCCTCATCGTAATTTCCTACACTTCTGCAATGTCTTCAGTTTAAATGTGCATTTCACAAAAAGTAAGTCATGACCGGAATTCACATCTGCCTCTGGAAACGTTTTGCAGCTTAGTACCTGGCTTCCTCATTTATTAATTTCTTCCAGTCCCTGTTGACTTAACTACATACACAACAATCGTCCTAAAATTTTGGATATGGGTAGCTGAACAAATTACACGTGATTTTCCGAACTACAGTTTCTTGAAACATTTATTATTACTCCTACACGATTGCTAATGTAGCAAGAACTACACTCGAAGTTTTACAAATGTCTGTGTAACGATTCGTGTTGAATGTTATTTAACGTAAGTTTCTTCTGCCTGGTCCACTGATGAATGAATGGGAAATTTTCATGCTTCACTTGCATTTATTCACATTGACATCCGAACTGCACAATCGTCATGTAAACAAAACACGGACAGACTTCACTGATCTCACTGACTTCTGGCAGCATCGGTTTATATAGAATTTTAACAATAACTTCCAGAATAAAGTATTATTATTTTTGTACAATTTTGATGTTACAATTAAAATTTACAAAACGTAAAGAAACTGATGTTACAGCCGAATAAGGTATAAAATACAATATTCAATGACTATCTTTTATAGTAATATCTTTAGTTTTTTCATAAGAAAATCATTCTGAACTTTAATTACAATAATGTCTCTCGTATTATTTTAGTTTCGTAATTAATTACAGTTTGGATTTGGTTACTAATATTCAATGGTAGTACAGAGCTCGTGCTTTAGCCGATTACATACAAAAAATGCACAAATAAGGCCTCAAATTCTGGAAATTGGAAAACTGCGAGACGTAATCAATTGAAGAGTTCATTAGAAATGTAATTACAAAGAGTATTAATTACAGAGGAAGACATAAAAATAAATAACAAATGAAAATACATCGCTTGGTAATAACTTTCAAGCTGTTTCTCAAGATAGTGAGGACTTCTGTTACCAGATTTTTAGATTACCATTTTGTTAATTAGCAGCATTGATTTTTCATGCTAACATCTCTGCAGTCTCTAGTTATTTATTGCTAAGGACTTATTACTTCAATTTCTTGATTAGTTACTTAATTTAGGATATGTACATAATTTTATCAATAAAAACAATCCACCGATAATTACAACACACGTCCTTCCAGAACATTCCACACGCCTTCGCAATGAATTCAAGTTTTTTATCAAGTAGGACAGAATGATATATATATAAAGACACTCATACAAGGTCTTAGGAAGCACTGAATTGTCCGATAACTATCCGGATGCATATAAAAAATGTGGTATCAGACATTTCATATGCATTTTGGGGAAGGCTGTATCGTTATAACCGTCTGTGGCTCTACTAAACTGCAGGTGTAACATTTGCGAGCGCGACGTAGAACTTAAGCAATCACTACGTATCTTGGGGTTGTTTTGATTTTCACGCAGTTCATGTGAAATTACGCAGATTCCTCCGTGCGGTGCGGTTTAGATGACATTTTGAAGTCAAGGTAGATATGAAGCTCTATAGAACAGTGCCGAAATGGTGTCCTCAACTTTTTCTCTGTCCGTTCCTCTCACAGCCCTTTTCGAACTACAGGAAGGGACAGGTCCAACATCCACACATGCAAATTCCTAGCACAAAATGAACACGACACCAGCATACAAGTGCCCATCATCCATCCCCAGTTCTCACAGGAACCACTGCTCCCCCCCCCCCCCCCCTTGCTGTCCAGCGGAAGCACAACAGTAGTTTACCATTTTACTGTGGAAAAAATACCCCTGTTCGATTTGTTAATTCTACATTCAGGTTTACACCTCAAAGCTACTGTACTAGACTTCGAAGAACACAGCCATACTGTAATGGTGTGTATTCACCTTTGCTTAATCTGTATGTCCAAATACACCAGCTGAAAAAATGGGGAAAAAAAGTATCAAATTTCAAAGGTTAAAAAGATATGCTCCTGGGTAGTTGGGAAGTTCTCAACACAATAGTTCTGTACAGACCCTGGGCTACACTTTGCTTAACCAACCCCTAAAATGTAGACATCAAACCATCTTTTGTCCTACTTAGTTGCCGCAATCAACATTAAAAAAGAGACAGCCATACTGTAATGGTGTGTATTCACCTTTGCTTAATCTGTATGTCCAAATACACCAGCTGAAAAAATGGGGAAAAAGTATCAAATTTCAAAGGTTAAAAAGATATGCTCCTGGGTAGTTGGGAAGTTCTCAACACAATAGTTCTGTACAGACCCTGGGCTACACTTTGCTTAACCAACCCCTAAAATGTAGACATCAAACCATCTTTTGTCCTACTTAGTTGCCGCAATCAACATTAAAAAAGAGACAGCGGTAAAGTAATGAAATAACTCCCATAAAACGTGAGGCATTGTAGGCGAAATGTTGTAGATGGCATTAAGGTTGAACAAGACATTTTTTAAAGTTCTTCACTTCGGGGGGTATGAATGGGGCATTATTTATTCGTTATTTTTGTTGGTATCCAACACGATTTTTCTCTATAGTTCTGATTTTTCTCTTCTATTTCAGATTTGTAAGTTTCAGCTTCGACCTAACATTATCAGAGTGTGAATTATTTTTTTTAAATATCAGTATCTTTCAAGTCCGTAATCCATAATTCGTTACATACCTTGCATTTAATCGTACGAGGATGTAGTTTTAGAATGTTGAATGAAAAATCTATTATTCATTTTCATCTCAAAACATAAGATATCCTTCGCATATTGAAAGCTCCTTTTGTATAGACATCATTTTGCCTTCGAAATAGTAAGTGGATAACTACCGATCACGTGACAGGAAATAAATTTTGTGAACTTCTTGTCAAAATTAGTTATTGGAGCACGACACATTTTCAGGCTCGCCGAATCAATTATTTCGAAAATCTTAGAATCTTGTCCCCCTTGAAAAAATGTCTGCGGGTGCCCATGTCCCTTGTACCTCAATACCAATATTCCAATTTCATATCATACTATTACAACAAAAATGAATAAGGTTCACTTTGAGAATCCGAAACTCACAAATACCATTTCACGACGGCTTCGTAGGGGAAGGTGGGGGAATTACACGCATGTGGGTAATCCCACGCAGGCTGATTTACGCAGTTTGAATGGCGCAAGCTTTTCCCAGTTGGTACTGCATCCTGCCGGCAGGAGTAACAACTACTACGCATCTTACGCCAGCCATTTTCCAATGGCATTGTTGGAGCAGTGAAGTATTGTTTATTTTCGGCGTGTCTCATGTAATTTTGCTCAGCTGTATTTCGCAAGGTAAGTGCTACTTTAAGTTGCTTTAATGTAATTCTTGCATATCAACTACTAACCCTGGATGAAACCTTTAATTTAATTGTAGATTTGTCCCGCTATTTGAATTAGGTGCCGAGTTATGCTTAGGTTAGTCATCTAACTTACAGTGGGGTAATGCCACGCAGCTGTTGAAGTGCTTGGTATTCCCCCTTGCAGGTTATATTTTTCAATACTAAGAGGTTTTTTTTTAAAATTTCAGATGGGTAGATATTATAAAAGAAAAACCAAAAAGCAAAATGGACGCAATATTAACTTTGTAAGGCTCTTGATGCCATCAAATCTGGAAGAAAAATAAGAGAAGTATCAAGAGCTTTCCGGATTCATGAAGCTATTCTGCGAACGAGAATGAAGGTTAAATATATCGAGGGTCCAAAACTTGGAAGAAACCCAACATTTTCGACAGAACAGGAAAATGAGATTAGGGATCATGTTATTACAATGGCCAAGCTGTTCTATGGCATTACATGCATCCAGCTGCCAAAGATTGCATTTGAGTATGCAGAGGCTAACAACATCACAAACAATTTTGATAAGTCATCTAGGTTAGCTGTAAAGGATTGGCTAGCTCTATTTTTAAAAAGAAACCCAATTATTAGCATGAGAAAACCTGAAGCAACTAGCATTAACAGAATACAGGCATTTAATGAAGAAGAGATTAATGCATATTTTAAAAATTTAGAACATGTCTTTGAAAAATATAAATTTAAAGAGGGGTGAGTGTTCAACGTAGATAAAATGGGCAATATACTGTACAAAAGCCCGAGAGAATTTTGGCTCCTAAAGGTGTTACACAAATAGGTGGGGCCACGTCTTGGGAAAGGGGGAAAAACGTGATTGTGATATGTTGTTTCAGTGCTGCTGGTACCTACATTCCCCCTATGTTTATCTTCCCCAGGAAGAGGATGTCAAATCTCTTACGTAAAGGTGGACCAGTTGGAGCAATATATGGTTGTTCCGTCAATGGCTGGTCCAATAAGTCATTATTTTTTTAATGGATCCAACATTTTCAGAACAATGTACAATAAACTATTGATGACCCTGTGCTGCTGATTTTAGATAATCACAGCAGCCACATTTCACTTGATATTTTTGAATTTTGTAAAAAACATTCTATTGCCATGGTAACCATACCTCCACACACTTCTCACAAGCTTCAACCAGTAGATGTTACCTTCGTTTCTTCTTTGAAATCAACCTTCAATCGTGAATGTGACATGTATATCAAGTCACAGGTGTATCAAAAAATTACACCATATGAGTTAGCAGGACTTTTTAATAAGGCACATATTAAGGTCGCTACCATGGACAAAGGGCATTCAGGGTTTAAGGCATGTGGGATTTGCCCTTTCAATCCAAACAAATTTCAGCATGACAACTTACAACAATGTGAGATCTTCAGAAATGTTTTCCTTGAAGATGAAGAGGTTCTGAATGCAACAAATGGAAATGAAGTGGTTGCATCTACAAACGAGCCACATATCCCCAAAAGGAGTCAAGAACAGATTCCTGGATCTTCAGCAGAAGATGATCTACTTCTAGTAGGCCTAGAAGAGGTCACAACAACATCAACTAAAAGTGCATGTGTCAAGCACGTTAGTGTATTTGACATATCTCCTGTTCCAAAACAAAAGCAATTTCTTCCTAAGACGAAACAAGCCAAGGGAAAGCCTAAGGGAAAGTCAGTGATCCTTACAGCAACTCCAGAGAAGAATAAACTGCTAACGGAGTTATCAATAAAGAAACAGAAAGAAGCCATGAAAAAGAAAGCTGAAGGAAACAAGAAAAGAAATCTTAAGGAGAAAGCAGGTAAGTGCAGAAACTTAAAAAAGTCTCGAAGAAGAAACAGACATTATATAAGAAGAAACACCACCAAGAAAGTGAAAGTAGCAGCGAGGATGACCTAAATCTGGACTTGCAGAACATTTGTGATGATGATAAGATGGATGATATTGATCCATTGGCGATTTCAGAAGATGTCTGTTTAGTTTGTGCAGAGTTTGGGAAAGATGGAGAACTATGGTACCTATGTATTCCTTGTAGCAGATGGAGTCATGAAGAATGTAGTGGCTGGAACACTCCTAAAGGTTACAAGTGCGATCTTTGCTGTATGAGAAAATGAACGCTTTTCACACCAATAAAAATGTAAAAAACGAAAATTATAAGAGATGTTTGTAGAATTACATTATTTCGTTCTTAAACATACCGTTTACTATTTGTAGTAATTAATAAGCAAATAAAAATAGCAAGTATTGTACATTTTTATGGTTTGTTTGTTTTACGTGTTATTACCCAGTACTTTGCGTGTCGTTACCCTCAGGGATGGGGAATACCACGCATTTGTACTTTTTTTTATTTTAATGTTCAAAATCAAGGTACTGTTAATAACTATTTACAGACGATTGGAATATGTGGAGAAATGTCCATTGTATGGTATGTACTTATTTTTGTAGGTTTTAATGACGTAACGAACGGTTCACATCGATTTTTCCTTAGGTGCGTGTATTTCCCCCACTCTCCCCTACTGAAATGTTAGGATGGTGAGCGAACTAATTGCTTAAGCGTGAGTAAATTTAACGGCGTTTTCTAGATAGCCCCGATAGAACAACACAGTTGGAGACTAGATCGAAGTTCATGCAGCGCGTTATACACTTCTTCAGTTGATATACGTGTATGTTCTGGTAACGCAAAGAACTACCGCCAGTGCAGGCTGTTGAAATCGCACGGTTATCCACCAGGAAGGAAACAGTTGACGGAGAAAGTGACTCGCGAAAGTTTTCCTCAAGTAAACCTTCGTATTTTCCTGTCGCTGTAAACCTGGTGTTAATCTCCTCTGATTAGTTAAGCGATTCAGAAAACACACAGATCAAATGTAACACCACGGTTTCGATAAGCTTCAATGTAAACGTCCACTGATGATAAAAGCGGATATTTCGCAACTACATGCAGCGGCCTTCGACGAGCATCGGAATGTTCGTACCTAGGACATAGAATGGCTTTTATGAAACTGGGTGCAATCTCTGTCAAGAAGGATACACAAAAACGTCCGTAGATTTATATGTCCATTTTACCTTATATCGTTGCAAGCTGACGCAATATTTGCAGTTAATTTCAGTGATCAATAACTGAAGATAAAGCTAAAGGGACGACCACAGCTTTTGCGGAAGTCTCACAGTAAGCAAACAGAAATCAATAACGCTGGGCGGCCAGACATTTGTTCCTATTCATCTTAACATCGTGGACTCGCCACGATTGGAAACTACTACTTGCTTTCAGAGAAGTGATCATTTCTGCGAGATCCGTCGTTCTTCGGAATTTCTTGCTGCTGTCTTGAGTAGTCACACATGATAGTTCAAGTATTGGTACCGTACAGCTGGAAGAACTCTCCATGTTTGGAGAAAACTAGAAAATCAACATTAATGGATCCTTTTTACCATGTATGAGCCTGGAATATTGCACTAACACACACGCAAGACTGCCATTCTATGTGAATAGGCACAGCTGCCAACCACGATCGTTTCGTGATCGTAACCATCGAGGAGTAGCGAAATTATATAAAGTCATTCAGAATGACACCATCTACTTTATGATGGGCAGTCATAAAGTTTTAATCATTCCCTGAAAAAATAAAGTTCCGTTATTATTTTATATAGGGTAAGGTGGGGTAAATCCGACCGGGTGGGTACACCCGACCGCTCTCTATTTGTGAGAAACGACAAAGCGGAGCGATTTCGCTTCAGTGTTACCATATAAAGCATTCGAAATATCAAAAATTTCACCTAGACAGCTTTGCCGCATTTGATATTTAGACAATCAAAAGACAACAAGTGTGTTTTCGATTGTTTCAATTTAGTTTTTGTGCAAATTGCATCACTAGATTTACCTTATTAAATAAAACGATCGCAAAACAAACGGTAAGAGATTTTGTAGTGCATTTAGTGACCTATTCAGTGTATGTATCGTTTTTGTTGGAAATTTCGTGTAAATTGTTTCCATGTGTATTAAATGAAAAATGACAGGGTGGGGTAAATCCGACAGCTAAATGGTGGGATAAATCCGACCGCATATTTTTTATCGTTTATGTGTATGGAATTTTTTATTTATGGAAACAAAGTGAATTTTTGTTTATTTTTAGGAAAATGATACGAAATTACAAACGAAAAACGATGAAACACAACCGAAACGATATTCGCCAAGCAGTTGCTGCAATGCAAATGGGAATGTCTTTACGAGTTGTCGCTCGTGATTTTAACATTCCGAGATCGACATTGCTGTTGCACCGCCGTGAAATCATCTTTTTTCAATTAAAATTCACATTCATTTAACTTTCAGTACATTTAGTACTCTAAACATTGTTATTTTTTTAATACATTTTGTTCATTTATGTAAAAAACATAATTTCTTGAGTTTATTTCCCAAAAAAAACCGTTCATTTAGAACTATTTCTGTGCAAAACAAACAGAGGGTCGGATTTACCCCACCATTTTTGCAAATGGCAAAAATGGACGTTTCTTAAAATACGGACATCTCAAAAACTATTGATGGTATAACAAAAATATTTTGCAAACATTTGCTCCTTTGTATTACATATAATTTAACGTATGTAACGTTAAGATCCGGCCTCGGATAAGCCACAAGAAATTACTAGGTCGGATTTACCTCACCTTTCCCTATGTACATCGTCCAGACAGATTAATATGGCCACCTATCAAAACCTGAATAAGCACATTTTGCAGTGCACCACAGTAAGACGTGCAGCAAGAGAGTCGATGATGTTCTGGAAGGTACCAACAGGGACGTGGAACCATGCTGACTCAAGCGCCGTGGTCAGCTGTGCTAGGTTTCTCAGTTGAAGATCCATGGCGCGAGCAGCCTGAACTAGGTGGTCCCACAGGTTCTCGTTTAGGTTTAAACCCGTGGCGTCTGGTGGCCAGGGGAGTAGGGGAAACTCTTTGAACTACGCACATACACTGCGAGCTGTGAGATACATTGCATTGTCCAGCTAGTAGATGCCATCATGCTGAGGATAAACAAACTGCATGTAGAGGCGAACGTGGTTCCTAAGGATAGAAGCACACTTGTGTTGATCCATTGTACCTTCCAGAATGACAAGATCTCCCAGGAAGTGCCCACAGGTCTGGAACCTTCTGACGATTGTTTCAGAGCGTTTGCTTTCAGACGTTTCACGCCATAGACGCCAATGGCCGTCTGTCCGATGATGCATAAGACGTGATTCATCCGAAAAGATCACCTCTCGCCGTTCAGTGGACGTCCATTTGTGGTACTGGCGTGAAAATTCCACCCTTCGTCGCCAATGAACAGCAGTCAGCATGAGTGCATGAACCAGACACCTGCTGTGGAGGCTCATACACAGCAACGTTCGTTGAACAGTCGTTGAAGAGACACTGTTGGTAGCCTCTTGGTTCATCTGGACTGTCAGTTACTCAACAGTTGCACGTCTATTCGCCCTACACATCTCCGCAACCATCGTTCGTGCTGTCGTCTAGCGCCTGTGGTGCAATACAGTTGCCTCAGCGTCGGTTTTGGATAATGCCATTTTGCCGTGCACGGTACACTTTAACCACTGCGGCATGCCAACAGTTTACAATCTTAGCCATTTCAGAAATGCTTCCACCCTTCGTCCAAAGGCCAATGACCACGCTCTTTTAGACGCCAGATGAACCGCTCTGTTTTCGCATTACAGCAGCAACTACAATGTTTTCCGCATCCCTCACACACGCTTCATATACCCTGCAATATTTGTGATGGCACCTGGCGTCTGTGAGCGATAACTGCACGTTGACGTCGAAAATAGGAGGTGGTTACATTAATTTGACTGGACTGTGTATCTTCAGGTACGTGTCTGCAATCCTGGTACACATTTAAAACCATGCACCACAATACAGTAGACGCGCCAAAACAAAATGTTACAGACAATTAACAAGAAGGAGTATCGAGCGGCATTGTTTTTTTGCATTTGAAGACGAACAAAGCTGCAAAAACCTGTGCTAAGTTGGTGAAAGTGTATGGCAACAATGCTCCATCATACAAAACAGTGGTTACGCAGTGCAGACGGTTCCTGTGAGGCCAAATAAGTCTGAATAACCAAAAACGAAGTACTGAACCACTTATCTGTGAAGAATCCGAAATTTTCCACATGTCACAGGTCGCCGTCTGGCAGTTTCCATGACGGTCGACGCTCATTCAAAAAGCCCACGAAATAAGGCAGCAACCCTAATGCGAAGGAACAAAGAAAGGAGAGGAGACGTGTGTGTTCACAACCACCGAAAAATGCATTAACCCAGCAATCTTCGGGCAAGGCCAGATACTCACGTTTTTTGAGACTGTCATACTAATAGGCAATACTCGTAAGGGTCAAACCGTCAGAGGAGCACACCACTGAAATCTCCTGACGAGGTTAAGGGAGGCTGTTAGTGTGAAGTGTAGCAGAAAGCTGACCAAGCGGATGTCTTTGCCTCACCACGGCAACCCAGCTCATTCTGCACAGGCTATTGTCACACGTCCTGCCCCTTCACGTTTTCAAATTTTGCCACTCCTGGCGTATTCTCCTGGTGTGGTATCCACTGATAAACCATTCAGGCGTTTCCAGAATGATGACGAGGTGGTATGGGGGATGAAATTTCTCTAAACAACTAAAATGCAAATATCCAAAACCAGCTACTACGCCAAGTCTTCTGTTGTTGCAAAAACAGCGTTGCATTGAAGGGTGAAAATGTGAAGAAGGACAGACACCATCACTCGGTTTCTTGATCCCAGTTTGATTTGTTTCAAGGTGATAGTTAAAACTCTACTACTACACTCGCATACAGAACAGACATTCTTTATTTTTTACATACCTAAATATTGAAGGCCACTGAAAATTCTAGCTAAGCTAGAACAGCGTCAAGAGATGAATTGCCCAATGGAGCACAAAGGACTAGAAGCTTACGACTTTCCTTTGAGTTAATGATCAAATTTAGGTGTGACACTGTGTGTGCAATCAACAGTTTAATTAAGCACTGTCCTGGTCTATCGAATCTTTCACTCATCAGTGCAATGTACTCTGTAATGAATCTTTCTGATGTGCGAAAATTGTGCATCATAGTGGAGCTTGAACCCAGATACTTGCCATTTGTGGGAATGCCTTGCCGACTAAAGAAGTTGGCTTTGGGACTCAAACCTGTAATACACCAGTAACTCTCTTCTAGATTCAGATGGCGGCTCTCCCATGACTTTTCGGACTAACACCAAGAGGATAATGATTTTGGTGTAGGAGGACATTATGCAGTACTAGGTAGTAATAATTAAACTGACAGTGTTCCAAGTTTCCAAGTACTGTAGTGGAAGCCGTATACATCGCAGGATGCTGAAACATGGTAGGTATGCTCATTAACCAATGTGCTCGTGAAGTATGCTGAAAATAATACTTCCATTTTCTGCCACCAGGCGAAAATATGGCGCTGTAAGCAGTCGGAATATGAAGTGTTTCCTGTTTTGATGTCAGTATGTTTTTCAGCATGTGGTGATGTGTGTTAATTTCTTTTTGTGAAGTGCCTGTTGGCGTGAACTCATAAAGCATTAACAAGGTTGAAAGTTTTCCTTACTAATCATTGTGGCTATTGAGAAGGTAGACTGTGCACTGCTGTAATATTGTTTTATCTGAAAGGCAGCATATCAGCACACAGCGTTGGGGGAATTTTGCTGACAGAAGCAACTGCACAGAGACCCCATGTCATTAAATGGGGTAAAGAATATGATCAAGAAATATGAAGAAACAGGTGAATTATGTAGTGCAGCAGCGAGATGGGATGGCCCATACCCATGGCAGTTGTTGATGATGTTGCTGTTGCTACAGCTGGCTTGCAGTACTTGCCTCAAATTCTTCAGCTGGTGCTCAAACTATGTCATGTGAATTGTCTCTCTCCTGGTCAAGAGTTAAAAAGATTTTGAGCTGCATTTTGCCTTGATATCTCTACAAGATTCAAAATGTGCACCAAATGAAGCCTAAAGATAAGCTACAATGTCATGACTTTGCCCTTAGTTTTTCGGCACCCATGGAAGTGCATGGCATATGGCTGGGGAATATTCTTTGGACAAAAAGGTACATTTCACTCTGCATGATCTATGTTAAAGATTATGCCTATCAAGGATGTATCTGAACTCTTCCTGATCTGAAGGACAGCAGATGACAACATAATGCTCTGATTACACTGGATATGCTGTGAACAACTGTCAAATATGTTGTGTTGCAGAGTTGGGAGACCATATTGAACACAATGTGTTGACTTGTAACCATATCCTAATAATGTGCCAGAACCTCAATTAACAAGTGTTCGATCATTCCTCCCCTTTTCCCACATCCACAACACATTCTGAATGCTTACAGTGCCATGTTTTCACATGTTGGTGGAAGGTGGAATTATTACTTTTTTCAGCATACTCTGTGAGCACACCAACTAATGAACATAAGTATGATGGTTCAGCATCCTGTGATGCATACAGCACATACAGTAGCACTCAGAACACTGTCAATTTAATTATAACCACATGGCATATAAAATGAGGAGAGAAATTCTGGCGTACTAAGGAATGAGAGCTGTGTTCATATGGATGCTCACAAAAGGTACCATTGAGTGGGGACATATGGGGTGAAGTGGTACATCATATTATCTTTACTATTTTGTTGGTTCTTTATTATTTTGTTGCTCTGACATCTAATGACTCATTCTGAAGTTAGTCTCTGCACTCAGTTTGTCCATCAAACTATAATAAGGCAGATATGTAGTAATTCTGGTTAATATTCTTGTGAAGTATTTCACATAATTTCTTTATTTCCAATAGTAGAAGGAAAACTATGTGATAAATTTATAAATCTTGTCCATAGCCTTGAAGATGATTAATACAATTCTCAAACTAATCAACAATCTCATATCTGATATTGAGATTATCTTGTACACAAATTTTCTTGATATTTTTGCCTTTAATTTATACATGAGGCTGACAACTGTTGTTTTCAGGGATCAAGTGTGACATGGCCAGAAAGAATAAAAACATTGCTTAGAGCACTGGGCTCTTTCAACATTATGAAAATGCAATGCAAAAAGGCTATTACAGAGTACAGTCCAGGGGAAAAGGTAGAAGCTAAAGGAAAATAGCTGAGGAATGTGGTGTTAAAAAAAATGGGAAATAGGGTTAATGAAGAACTTAAGAGGAAACATGGAGGTCAGCAAGTTTTATAAGTGAGGAACAAAGGTCCCAAGTTCGAGTCTCGGTCTGGCACACAGTTTTAATCTGCCAGGACGTTTCAATAGTAGAAGAGTTTTTAATGCAGTTGCAGTGGCAATTTACTCGTGAAATTGGTGACTTTAGAGATATGGTGGAAACTGTTCTTTATCACCAAGGACATCATGCAAACTAGTTTGAGGATACCAGACATGAGAGAGACTGGATCAAGAATCTCTTTCATTGAATCTTAATCTCATAGTTCATCTTCCTGAAAGAGATCAAGGGCTGCTATTGATGAAGATTATCTCATTGAGTACTTTACAAATATGGAAGCTAATTTGAAAGACATTCCTCCATGGAGGAAATTAAATTATGATGACACATTGACACAAATTTCACAGATGATCCTGGGTCTTCCGCGGTCATTGTGAGAACAGGCTGTCAATATCTAGTGAGAGTAATTGACCTCAGCAACAGTCAACCAGTGTAATGTTTGCTATATCTGGAAATGGATATATGTCTCACCTTTTGTCTACAAGAGTGGGGACACAAGTCGCTATTCAACTTGGGCAGAAGGTCATGTTCAGGACTCACACTATTGCAATAAGCAAATCTGGTTGGTTTGGCATGCCTTTAGTTGAAGAATGGTTTGTGAAATAGAAAGTTTGACAGAAGAAAAGCTGTTATGGGAGAGAATCTTCCAAGTCATCTTATCCATAAAGTGATAAGGCTGTGTCATGATTACAATACTGCTTTTATAATGCTGCTAGTTCTATGCATCCTACTCAGTCCCTGAATGTTGCAGTATCCAGGTCCATTAAAGCAGCATGGAGGGCTGTTTTGATGAAGTGGAAAAAACTGTACAAGGACTGCCTGCTAAAGGTCCTGTTCCGAAGAAAACTGAAGGAAGCACTGGAGAAAGTTGAAAACATGACAAGAAGTATCATCTCTGACTTTAGAGCATGTGGTATAATACCATTACATCGCGAAAAAGTGCTTCAGAAAGTGTGAAGAAAAGTTCAGCACTCAGATTGGATTGGATTGGATTGTTTGGGGGAAGAGAGCAAACAGCGAGGTCATTGGTCTCATCGGATTAGGGAAGGACGGGGAAGGAAGTCGGCCGTGCCCTTTCAAAGGAACCATCCCGGCATTTGCCTGGAGCGATTTAGGAAAATCATGGAAAACCTAAATGAGGATGGCTGGATGCGGGATTGAAGCATCGTCCTCCCGAATGCGAGTCCAGTGTGCTACCCACTGCGCCACCTTGCTCGGTTCAGCACTCAGAGTCAGAGAATACAGAAACAGGGGTTCTATCTGAAAAGCTGCTCATAGCTTTATCTCGTTGTTCACCAAGAAGAAGAGGCAGCAAACTAATTGTTTAATCACATATGAGCATTTATCCTGCTGGTTTTGGCCTCAGTGTTGCCACAACCTCTTGCACCCACACCAATATCTCCAAGCATGAGACTTCCACCAATGCCTGACCGACTGAAAGTTGGCAGATTAGGGGGGAAGCATTGAAGAAAAAAATTTAGACTTGTGCAGGTGAGAATGGCAGTGGTGAAATAAAATGTCAGTTTCCACTAAGAACTATGGAACAAGCCATGGGCTTCATTGTGGTGGAATTTATCGTAGAGGAATGCCACAAGAGGAAACTTACATAGCAGAGATAACAGGTACACCAAAGGATTTGATGACTGAAGTAAATTTTCTAAGGAAAAAAAAAAGGAAAGGAATAAAATGACAGTGTTCCATTTTCCTCAAGTTCTGACATCCAGATGTTCTGTACAATGATATTGTATGGAGAATTGATGTCTATCAGGATACCAGTAGAGGAAGATTTCTCTTCCTGACTTTGTCTGAGAATGCTGCCATATCGAAAGTTCAATAAGTGGTAGTTAGCATGGATTTTTTTCATCTTGTAGAGCATTCTTAAACCCCCTTGAACCACGGACCTTGCCATTGGTGGGGAGGCTTGCGTGCTTCAGCAATACAGATAGCCATACCATAGGTGCAACCACAGTGGAGGGGTATCTCTTGAGATGCCAGACAAATGTGTGGTTCCTGAAGAGGGGCAGCAGCCTTTTCAGTGGTTGCAGGGGCAACAGTCTGGATGATTGACTGATCTGGCCTTGTAACACTAACCAAAACGGCCTTGCTGTGCAGGTACTGCAAATGGCAAAAAGCAAGGGGAAACTACAGCCGTAATTTTTCCTGATGGCATGCAGCTTTACTGTGTGGTTAAAATATGGATAAAATATTCTGGAGGTAAAATAGTCCCCCATTCAGATCTCCAGGCGGGGACTACTCAAGAGAACGTCGTTATCAGGAGAAAGAAAACTGGTGTTCTATGGATCGGAGTGTGGAATGTCAGATCCCTTAATCGGGCAGGTGGGTTAGAAAATTTAAAAAGGGAAATGGATGGGTTAAAGTTAGATATAGTGGGAATTAGTGAAGTACGGCAGCAGGAGGAACAAGACTTTTTGTCAGGTGAATACAGGGTTATAAATACAAAATCAAATAGGGGTAATGGAGGAGTAGGTTTAATAATGAATAAAAAAATAGGAGTGTGGGTAAGCTACTACAAACAGCATAGTGAATGCATTATTGTGGCCAAGATAGACACAAAGCCCACGCCTACTACAGTAGTACAAGTTAATATGCCAACTAGCTCTGCAGATGACGAAGAAATTGATGAAATGCATGATGAGATAAAAGAAATTATTCAGATAGTGAAGGGAGACAAAAATTTAATAGTCATGGGTGACTGGAATTCGACAGTAGGGAAAGGAAACATAGTAGGTGAATATGGATTGGGGGTAAGAAATGAAAGAGGAAGCCACCTGGTAGAATTTTGCACAGAGCATAGCTTAATCATAGCTAACACTTGGTTCAAGAATCATAAGAGAAGATTGTATACATGGAAGAAGCCCGGAGATACTAGAAGGTATCAGATAGATTATATAATGGTAAGACAGAGATTTAGGAACCAGGTTTTAAATTGTAAGGAATTCCCAGGGGCAGATGTGGACTCTGACCACAATCTATTGGTTATGAACTGTAGATTAAAACTAAAGAAACAGCAAAAAGGTCGGAATTTGAGGAGATGGGACCTGGATAAACTGAAAGAACCAGAGGTTGTACAGTGTTTCAGGGAGAGCATAAGGGAACAACTGACAGGAATGGGGGAAAGAAATACAGTAGAAGAAGAATGAGTCACTTTGAGGGATGAAATAGTGAAGGCAGCAGAGGATCAAGAAGGTAAAAAGACGAGGGCTGATAGAAATCCTTGGGTAACAGAAGAAATTTGGAATTTAGCTGATGAAAGAAGAAAATATAAAAATGCAGTAAATGAAGTAGGCAAAAAGGAATACAAATGCCTCAAAAATGAGATTGACAGGAAGTGCAAAATGGCTAAGCAGGGATGGCTAGAAGGCAAATGCAAGGATGTAGAGGCTTATCTCACTAAGGGTAAGATAGATACTGCCTACAGGAAAATTAAAGAGACCTTTGGAGAAAAGAGAACCACTTGTATGAATATCAGGAGCTCAGATGGAAACCCAGTTCTAAGCAAAGAAGGGAAAACAGAAAGATGTAAGGAGTATATAGAGGGCCTATACAAGGGTGATGTACTTGAGGACAGTATTATGGAAATGGAAGAGGATGTAGATGAAGACGAAATGGGAGATATGATACTGCGTGAAGAGTTTGGCAGAGAACTGAAAGACCTAAGTCAAAACAAGGCCTGGGAGTAGACAACATTCCATTAGAACTACTGACAGCCTTAGGAGAGCCAGTCCTAACAAAACTCTACCATCTGATGAGCAAGATGTATGAGACAGGCGAAATACCCTCAGACTTCAAGAAGAATATAATAATTCCAATCTCAAGCAAAGCAGGTGTTGAGAGATGTGAAAATTACGACTTCAAGAAGAATATAATAATTCCAATCTCAAGCAAAGCAGGTGTCGAGAGATGTGAAAATTACTGAACCATCAGCTTAATAAGTCAAGGCTCCAAAATACTAACGTGAATTCTTTGCAGATGAATGGAAAAACTGGTAGAAGCCGACCTCGAGGAAGATCAGTTTAGATTCTGCAGAAAAATTGGAACACGTGAGGCAATACTGATCCTACGATTTATCTTAGAAGATAGATTAAGGGAATGTTTCTAGCATTTGTAGACTTAGAGAAAGCTTTTGACAATGTTGACTGGAATACTCTCTTTCAAATTCTGAAGGTGGTAGGGGTAAAATACAGGGATCAAAGGCTATTTACAATTTGTACAGAAACCAGATGGCAATTATAAGAGTCGAGGGGCATGAAAGGGAAGTAGTGGTTGTAAAGGGAGTGGGACAGGGTTGTAGTCTCTCCCCGATGTTATTCAATCTGTGTATTGAGCAAGCAGTAAAGGAATCAAAAGAAAAATTTGGAGTAGGCATTAAAATCCATGGAGAAGAAATAAAAACATTGAGGTTCGCCAATGACATTGTAATTCTGTCAGAGACAGCAAAGGACTTGGAAGAGCAGTTGAACGGAATGGACAGTGTCTGGAAAGGAAGATATAAGGTGAACATCAACAAATGCAAAATGAGGATAATGGAATGTAGTCGAATGAAGTCAGGTGATGCTGAGGGAATTAGATTAGGAAATGAGACACTTAAAGTAGTAAAGGAGTTTTGCTATTTGGTGATGGTTGAAGTAGAGAAGATATAAAATTTAGACTGGCAAGACTCTTCTGAAGAAGAGAAATTTGCAACACCAAGTATAGATTTAAGTGTCAGGAAGTCGTTTCTGAAAGTATTTGTATGGAGTGTAGCCATGTATGGAAGTGAAACATGTACGATAAATAGTTTGGAAGAGAAGAGAACAGAAGCTTTCGAAATGTGGTGCTACAGAAGAATGATGAAGATTAAATAACATAACTAATGAGGATGTATTGAATAGAATCGGGGAGAAGAGGAGTTTGTGACACAACTTGACTAGAAGAAGGGATTGGTTGGTAGGATATGTTCTGAGGCATCAAGCAATCATCAATTTAATATTGGAGGGCAGTGTGGAGGGTAAAAATCGTAGAGGGAGACCAAGAGATGAATACACTAAGCAGATTCAGAAGGATGTAGGTTGCAGTAGATACTGGGAGATGAAGAAGCTTGCACAGGATAGAGTAGTGTAGAGAGCTTCATCAAACCAGTCTCAGTACTGAAGAAAATGTGTGTGAAATCTTATGGGACTTAACTGCTAAGGTCATCAGTCCCTAAGCTTACACACTACTTAACCTAAATTATCCTAAGGACAAACACAAACACCCATGCCCGAGGGAGGACTCGAACCTCCGCCGAGACCAGGACTGAAGACCACAACAACAACAACAACAACAACAGAGCATTAAAATTGTTTTCTTTTCAGAAAATGTCCTGTTGTTTACATAAACCAGTCAAAATTTCGATTCAATAGCTTACAGTAAACTATTTTCCACTTAGTGTACTCTGTAGTGTTCTTTTCCTGCAAGGGGGAAAAAGTAAAACCTCTGTTCCATTTCGTCTCCATAGTGCACTAGAGGAGATTAAAAGCAGAAATAAATGAACCATGGACCTTGCACATATTCGTGAGGTTTGCATGCCTCAGTGATACAGACCGTCATACCATAGGTGCAATCACAGCCAAGAGGTACCTGTTGTGAGGCCAGATGAACGTGTGGTTCTGGAAGAGGGGCAGCAGCTTTTTCAGTAGTTACAGGGGAAACAGTCTTTATCATTGACTGATCTAGCCTCATAACATCAGTCAAAATGGTCTCGCTGTGCTGGTACTGTGAACAGCTGAAAGCAAGGGGAAACTACGGCCATAATTTTTCCCAAGGGCATTACCTCTCATGTATGGTTAAATGATGATGGCGTCCTCTCGGGTAAAAATATTCTGGAGGTAAAATGGTCTCCCATCTAGGCTTCCAATCAGGAACTACTAAGGAGGATCTTGTCATCACAAGAAACAAAACTGGCATTCTACAGATTGAAATGTGGAATGCTAGATCAGGCAGGTAGATTAGAAAATTTAAAAAGGGAGATGGATAGGTTAAATTTAGATATAGTGGGAATCAGTGAAGTTTGGTGGCAGGTTGAACAGGACTTCTGGTCAGGTGAATACAAGTTTATAAATACAAAATCAAATAGGATTAACGCAGGAGTAGGTTTAATAATTAATAGGAAAACTGGAATGTGTGTAAGCTGCTATGAACAGTATTCTGAAAGCTTTATCATAGCCAAGATAGACGTGAAACCCACACTCACAACAGTAACACAAGTTCATATGCCAACTAGCTCCACAGATGAAGAGATTAAAGAAATTAATGATGAGATAAAAGAAGTTATTCAGACATGTAGGAAAGAAGCTCCACAGATGAAGAGATTAAAGAAATTAATGATGAGATAAAAGAAGTTATTCAGATATATAGGAAAGATGAAAATTTAATAGTGATGGGGGATTGGAATTTGATAGTGAAAAAAGGAAGAGAAGGAAAAATAGTACGTGAATATAGACTGAGGGAAGGGAATGAAATAGGAAGCCACCTAGTAGAATTTTGCACATAGCAAAATTTAGTCATCCACAACACTTATTTTCAAAATCATGGAAGAAACCTGGAAGATTTCAGATTGATTGTATAATGGAAATACAGAGATTTTAGAACCAGTTTTTTATTTTAAGATATTTTCATTGGCAGACATGAACTATAACAGCAACTCTTTGGTTATAAAATGTAGATTAAAACTGAAGAAAGGGGTATAAGGTAAGAAGTTAAGGAGATGGGACTTGGACAGATTGAAAGGATGAGGGGTTGTTGAAAGTTTCAGAGGGAGCATTAGGCAATGATTGACCAGAACAGAGAAAAGAAGTACAGTAGAAGGTGAATGCATAACTTTGAGAAATGAAATGGTGTAGGCAGGAGAGGATGAAATAGTTAAGGCTAGAAAAAAATGTTGGATGACATAGGTGATACAGAATTTCACTCACATAAGGAGAAAATATAAAATGCAGTAAATGAAGCACGTGAAAGGGAATACAAATGTCTAAAAAATGAGATTGATGGGAAATGAAGAATGGTTAAGCAGGAATGACCAGAGAACAAATTTAAGGATTTAGAAGCATATATCTCTAGGGGAAAGATAGAAGCTGCCTACAGAAAAATTAAAGATGCCTTTGAAGAAAAGAGAAGCAGGTACATGAATATCAAGAGCTCAGATGGAAAATTAGTCCTAAGCAAAGAATGTTAAGCTGAAAGATGGAAGGAGTATATAGAAGTTGTGTACAAGGGAGATGTACCAGAAAATTACAAAAAGGGAGTCGAGGATGGAAACAAGAGATACAATGATACATTCACTTAAGAGACTCATAATCCATGTAAAGCAGCTAGAAAGCCAGTAAATGATCACAGGAATCAGCCTACCTCCACCTCGAGCTCCTGTTGTCATTGTCTTCAGTCAGTACTTTATTGGGATAGTGAAAAAGACTGTAAGAGAAATTCCAAATTCAGGCTTAGATCCTATAGCTCATATAAAGATATGTAAACTGTTGCACTCTTAAAAACTGGAAGGAAGTTCACCCTAAGGAAACTGTAACAATAGTGAATTCATATAAGCATTCTGAGAGTGCAGATATCAATGGCATGTCCTGTACAGTCCTGAAGAAAATTGTTCTGGAGCTTCCTGAACACACAGCATAGTTTTCACAAAGGGAAGTCAACAGTTATAGCAACACTGAACTGAATTCCAAAGATAAGGCAGGGGTTTGAGGACAGAGAAAGTGTAGCACTGACACTCTGTCACCTCAGCAAAGTATTTGACTATATCTCACACACATGCTGCTTAATTTGGAGTTAACATCAACAGCAGCATGTGTGGGAGTCCAGTACACAAACTGTAGTTGCTGACTAAAGTTTTCCATAGTGTTTGTGTGTGTTTATAGTCCTAAGTTTCTTCCAAATGAAATTTACTTTTTTCAGTTCATTTACTTCATTTATAGTGAAGAACCATCTATCATGGCCAGAAAAGCAAATTATTTTGTATTTGATATATCTTACTTTTGTCAAATGCTTTCAAGCAATCTTTCTTTAAAAGATTGTTCATACATTAAGCATTTAAAACTTCTGAGCTGATAAACTTCCTATAGAAGCAATATAGCCTGTAAAATGATTTTAATTGTTTCCATGTTTTCAAAACAGAGAATTTTGCAATATATTCAACTTTCTTTTCACCTGGTAAAATTCCTTTTTAATTAATGCTGCAGTTCAAAAATCTGAGTTGCTTCACAGCATATTCGGACTTTTCCAGTTCCCATTACATACCCCCCTCGCCCCCCCCCCCCCTTTCCCTTAATTTCTTACAAGCTTCCCCCAGTAAAGTAAAATGGTCCTTCAGTTTCTCCTGGTGATTAAAACATAATCAACATAAATGGTTAATTTACTTAGAAATTCACTCCCTAAGAAAAATCCAATGCACAAATAAATTCAGCTACAGAAACATTAAACACAAAAGTACTATGCACTGTTGATAGCATCTCCCCATATAGAAATTCAGTTTACTTTCTGGATTTCTGTTCATGTGTGATTTGATGGAAGCTGTCAGTGAAGTCTAAACTAATCATGAATTTCATATGATCTAATTTATACAACAACTCATCAACATTTTATGAGTGATCATGCTGGCACTCTAACCATTTATTTAAATGTTTTCAATCCAGTATTAATCTTATTCTCCCCTCCCCCCTCCCCTTCCCCACCCCTGCCTACATCTTTCTTTCAAGCAAGAACTAATGGGATATTGAATTCATTGTCATTCTTCTAGCATTCATAATTTTTTACTTTTTCAGGTTTATTGTCAAAACATCATAGTATTTCTGTAACAGTTCCCTTGATTGTACCTTTTGGTCAGAACTTAACTTTTCTGCTCCCTCCAATTTAACATCAACTGAGTTACCATAGGGTTCATCAATAATACATCATCGAAGTATCCCCTGTCACAAGCTAAAGTTATCCCCCCCCCCCCCCCCCATTTTGCCTTTTGGATCAGTGAAAAACTAATACTTTACTAAACCAACTAAACCCTACTTTGGACTCCATGATCTGTTCCATCACCATAATGATATTTACACTCAAATTTGGAATTACAAGGCAACCTTGTATAACCTTTTATACATCGACCAGAAAAGGCTAAGGGTACTTGTTTCTTTAGAATAGTATTATACTTCCCAGTTGCTTCTCTTATTTTTACACCAACAACAGGCATTTCAATAAACTCAGAACTGTATTTGATTTTATCTCTTAATTTCTCAGAAATCCCACAGACTGCACTACCAGTATAAATTAAACAATTACCTTCACAACTTCCAGTCCTTACATACATGTGAATCATATCCTTTACCCTCAGCTTCCTCGTGAACGAATCATCTATAATTTCTCCAAAACCCATATCTTTTACTTAGAGCAACACAAGAGCCTCCTTCTCTTATGCAATTTCCGTTAACATATGGGTTCACTTCTTCAAATTCTCCCTCATTACTTGACCTGTGGCTTAACTCTTCCAACCAATCACAATGAAACTTCTCACTTTTTTTTTATTTTAGACTTAATTCCCTAGTTTTACCTTGTATTCATTTCTTTCTTTTGTGATTTTCCCACATCACCCTCAAAATTTCAGTAAAATCATTATTCATATTTACATTCTCCCTCTCAGTTGCTTCACTAGTCTTTACTGCAAAATCTGACTCTATGATTTATGCTGTCAGTGCCTTTCTTTACACAACTTGTCTCACCATCACTATCTAATTCGGCTAACTTAAGCATCAACCATCCCATCAAGTTCTTCATTGTAATAATATCTTCAGTACAACTGTTGTCATTACTAACACCAAGATCTACAGCATCATTACAAATAAGAGTCAACACTTCACCCTCACTCACTACCTGTTTGTCACCCTACATGACCCAAATTCCTCACAGTTGCTACCTGATATATCTTTCTCATGATAAATTCGTTTTCTGACTGATTAAAAATGCTTTCAAGAGTTTCTTCATTTAATTTCAACTCCTCAATAATTTAATTACCATCCTTTTTGTTTTTGTCCCATCATTAGAGACCTCTCAAAATTTCTTGTCAAAACAAAACCTACTGATGTCATGTGCCCATCAATTATTTTGTCCTTCAACCCTGAATTTCTCCTTCCACTGAATCTCCTCCTGTTGGTATTAGGCTGATTCTGATACCAATTCCTTGCCACAAGCTGACAAGTTCCCATTGGGACAACCATTAGTTTCCTGGTTCCTGGTCCATCTCCCCTCTTATCTGATCTTTGGTTTTCCTGTGATATTTTATTTCCCTCCTATGATCTACTTCTGTTTTCAGACTCTCTGTTGCCATTTCTGTTTCTGCCATTCCAGCTATAGTCTCTTCTATACCCACCTCCTGGAAACTCATTCCTATAGTTTCCACCATCTCTCCTCCCATGACCTTTCCCACTGTAACTATTGTAACTCTGATTCCATCCCTCTCTTCCCCCATAATGTGGACCCCACAAAACTGCTCTGATTGAAGTTTGCCTCTCATTCCTTTCAGGTGCTCTCTCTGATTTATCCACATAATTTAAAAACTGATCAGTAGAATCATCTGGTCTATAAATCAACTCCACTGTACCTTCCTAGATAATCTCCTATTTACAGCATTTGTTTGAGTTTGTGGCGTAGAGTGCCATAAAAATCAATATTTGTTCTGTGTGTAAGTGTGCTATCTTTGAGGAGAGGGCTTTGGAGAGCATGTTGGACGCTAACGGCAGTTAGCCTCTGGACTTGTATCTGTGTAGACGCTAAGTGTGAATAAATCTGTATATGAGAGAATTCTAGTTGTTTACCTACAACTATACCATATTCCCTCACTGGTGACCCCATTTTTGTGTAATACGCATCCGAGTTACCGCCTGAATGTTATTTATGCGCCTACCGCGTCGGGTTTCTCCGCGATCGCGAGGGCCTTTGTTCAGCTCCAGACAATGGCCTTTCAGCATTCACCGCCGCCCGGATTCCAGCAACATCTCTCCAGCACTCCTGCCGTCGTAGTGGACATGCCGCAAGAATCTTCGGAATCCTTCAGCCAGAACATGCAGTGGAATTCATCGAGTGCCGCCAGTTTCTTCCAACCGCAAACGGTCGTGGACTCTGGCTTTGTTAGCCTGGACCTTCCCACGTGTTCTCCACAGAGTGTTGGTCGGAACATTTCTACTCCTGTGTCGAACACACAATTCAATACAGTTCGTGGCGTCTAGCGAGGTTTTGCTACTTTGGAAAATCCAGTAGTAAATTCAAACTCGAATCAGTTCCCGCCACGTGTGTAGCCTTCCGCGCTGGCTAGTCAACAGGTGTTCAATGCTCGCCAAACAGCAAATATCACACCGAGTGTGCATCCTAGTGGACGTGTGTGGGATCCTTGTGTTGCTTCTAATCAGGTCAACAATTCTGTGCTAGATAGTAATTACTCCGACATCTACAACCAGCCCCACCACTCACGGTCGAGTGAATACTGTGTGCATAACGGACATTCACCGGTGTACTTAAGCACTTGTGGCTTCTCTCCAGGCTACCACGTCAATGAGAATGCACATTTTGACTACGATCCTCACACCGTTCGAGCGTCCGTCGCTTTTCAGCCGCCCCCCCCCCCCCCCGCCCCCCGGCGTCAAGTGAATTTCGCGATTCCCGCATTACAGGACGCCAATAATCCGGACTCGCAATCTTCTGCATGCTCTACTTCCGTCCAAAGTAATAGGCGCACCTCCGCAGTGACTGCAGTGCCGAATCTGCCGAAACTACCAGACTTCAAACCCGCTCACCCGGAGTTCTGGTTTAACCTGGTTGAGCAAACATTCAATGTCTGTGCTTTGGACGACGACGCACGCTTCGCCTGCCTCATGAACCATCTTCACGACCGCGTCGATTTAATTTATGATCTGGTCAAAGCACCCCCCCCCCCCCCTAGCAGGGAAGTATGCTGTGGCGAAACAAACGATACTGGAGTGCGTCTCTAAAACCAGGAGAGAAAATGTGCGACAGCTCATCTACGAAGAGCGTCTCGGCGACAGGTCTCCGTCCCAGCTGTGGCGGTGCATCCGTCTTCTCGTCGATGAGCAAGTTATGCCTGATGACACGCTCGCAGAAACCTGGACTGAAAAGCTGCCTTTGCCTGTCCAGACTGCAATCTCTGCGTATGAAGATAGGCCAGTAAATGAACGTTTACGCGCCGCCGACAGAGCATACTCCGCCAGGCAACGTGAGCTCTGTGCACTGCATTCTGGACGTGACCGCACTAAGACGCTTTCTGACGCCACGCCCTTGTCTGGTGCTGCTGATAACAAGTTTTTTAAACTAGCCGCCCTGTCTGCACCTTCAACTCCTCGCAACGACAGTGCATCGGCCTCTGTGGAAGACTCTGGGGCACATACTCCGTCACCTAGCAACTACCCACAAGGGCACAGCCCTGCCCAACCTTACTGTTTCTTCCACGCGAGATTCGAGGAGCAAGCTCGCAAATGCCAGTCACCGTGTTCTTACCCAAACTCCAACCGCAGGTAGGCTACGGTGCCACCTCCTGCGATGTAAACAACCGGCACCATCCCACGTTGCACTCCGTTTCGGACAATAACAGTAAGTGTGGTCGAGTCTATGTTCACGATTTACGATCAGGTGTATGTTTTCTGGTAGACACTGGCGCAGACGTCTCTTTGCTGCCGGTTCGCCTAGCAACCAATAAAGTGCAACCACACAAAACAGTACTTCGTGCAGTGAACTTGTCTAGCCTACAGTGTTCGGGTTCCACTTTGTATACAGTGAAACTTTCGCCCGAGTGCAAGCTGGAGTGGACGTTTCTAGTATAAACAATTGAAGAACCTATTCTTGGAATTGATTTCCTCAAGCACTATCAGTTGTCACTAGATTTTGTGCAAAATACTGTGTTTTACCCCTCCCTTAACAAACATATTCCTTTCGCTTTGCCGAGTGACAGTTCGGCTAACACCAAACATGTGTGCTGTGCTAAGAAGTGTGTAAACCTATCCTTGGAGCTGCAATCTTGGATAAACAAGTGGCTAGTGGAGTGCGCCAAGTCTTCTAAGTTGCGGATGGAACGTATGGAAATGCTGCTGCATCTCCATGACATACACTACGAGTTGGCCTTCACACAACAACGCCTCGCGGCACTACAAGCAGACAACTCGTCGGCTACAGACAAGGTCAGTCCGTGCCAATCTGGTGTTCCCGTGCCCACGCACGTTAACGACAATGTTGTGAACTCTGTAAACTGTGTCAGCACCCATTTTTGTAATGACAGGGTATGCCCGAGTGCTCATGCTCCTTGTGTTCCGAATGGAAAATTAACTTGCCAAGCTTGTGGCAATGAACTACGGCCATCTGCTGTCCGGCCACGCCCACTCATGCCTACAGCACTCGTAGCGGCACAGCCCGCTACCAAGAACCAGTGTACCAACCTCGCCCATGTTAACACGTGTGCAGCCTTTACGCAGCCTACGAGCGGGTGGCACACCTGTACTTCCGTGCCCTCAGCGCCACAGCTTGGCCTGTCCGCCACTGCCTGCTCCGCTTCACGGACATCTGACTATCGTGCCGCGCCACGTATTGCAGTACTCACTAACGGCACAGTTCATCGGTTACATCTAACCGATGGGCCACCCATATCACAACGTCCACGCTGCCTCAAGCCGGAATTTATGAAAATTGCAAAAGAACAATTGGACGATCTGTTACAAAAGGGAATAATTGAACCTTCTTCCGGTTGCTGGGCTAGTCCTATCCTGTTTGACCAAAAGAAAGACGGTACTTGGCGTATGGTCGGAGACTATAGGCGTTTAAATGCCTGCACCATCATTGATAAATATCCGGTCCCACACATCGCAGACTTCAATCATGCGCTCGCAGGTGCAAAGTACTTCTCTGTTTTGGACTGTAAGCACGCATTTCATCAGATTCCTATGGCTCCGGAGGACATTGAAAAGACTGCCATAACCACTCCCTTCAGGCTGTTCCAATACAAATTTATGCCGTTTGGGTTGAAAAATGCACCCCAAACGTGGCAGCGTTTCATCAATCAAACTTTATCCCATCTAGACTTTTGTTTCGTATATATGGACGACATATTGGTTTTTGCTTCTACTTTAGAACAGAGTGAGGAGCGTGTTCAAGTCGTGACAGATATTTTAGCAGCCGCTGGTATTGAACTGAACAATAAAAAGACTCAATTGCACCAGTCATCCGTCACATTCCTAAGTTATGTTGTGTCATCGGACGGTCTGACACCACCACAGGACATGATCAAGCCTGTTCTCGAGATGCTACGCCCTCAGACCTACAGGGAATTACGCAGGTTCATCGGAACAGTTAATTATTACCGGAAACATTTGCCAGCCACTTCTGCGGTGCAGGCTCCTCTCACAGATGCTCTCGCTGGCCCACAAACTTCTGGCACCCGCCAGGTACCATGGACACCAGACATGGACAAGGCATTTAATGAACTCAAACAGCTGTTGGCCTCCGCTGTCACTATTGCTCACCCACGGGCGGACGCCACAATGTTTATCACTACTGACGCTAGTGACAATGCTATCGGCGCAGTACTGAGTCAGACATACAACGATGTTACGACCCCCCTGCAGTTTTTCTCAAAAAAGCTGAACAACGCGCAGAAGACATACTCAGCATTCGACAGAGAACTACTTGCAGTTTACGAGGCCATAAGACACTTCAGAACTGATGTTAAGGGACGAGATTTCTATGTGGTCACTGATCACAAGCCGTTGGTTCCTCCCATAAAAAATCCTGCGGCTGATCCGCCCCCACGATACTTTCGTCACATCGATTACATCTTGCAATTTACAAATGACATTCACTACATCCGAGGAGTGGACAATGTGGTCGCTGATTTTCTCTCACGTGTTGGTGCTGTCACAACCTTAATTGACTTAACGGACCTACCTCGGTTGCAATCGGCAGACCCCGATACCATGCAGTTAATTTCAGATCACAGCTCCTCTCTCCAACCGGTACGCTCTACTTTCCCTGGCATATCTGACTTAGTGTGGTGTGATGAATCGACTGGTATGTTGCGGCCATTCATTCCTAAGCCCCTTCAACGCCAGGTCTTTGACAAACTACACACATTAGCACACCCCGGTGCCAAAGCCTCCACCCGTCTGGTAGCTGAACGCTTTGTCTGGAGAAACATGCGCCGTGACTGTCAGTCTTGGGCAAGGGCATGTATGGTGTGTCAACAGAACAAAGTTTCCAGGCACACTTCTCCACCCCTTGGCTGTTTTGCCCAACCTCCAGGCCGGTTTCACCATGTTCATGTTGACCTCGTAGGCCCTTTGCCCCCCTCCGAGGGTTGCCGTTACTTGTTTACAGCTATTGACAGGATGACTCGGTGGACTGAGGCTGTGCCTATTCTGAACATTACCTCTGAGACAGTAAGTCGAGCATTCTTAGATTCGTGGATCTCTAGATTTGGCTCACCTGTTTACCTCACCACTGACCAGGGGCGACAATTCGAGTCTTCAGTTTTCTCTGACTTATGTAAAATGTGTGGTATTGTCAAAATTCATACTTCTGCATACCACCCCCAAAGCAATGGGCTTGTCGAGCGATGGCATCGCACCCTGAAGTCTGCCCTGCGTTGCCATGACTCACTATGGACAGAGGCACTGCCCTTCGTGCTTCTTGGCCTTCGTGCGACTTTCAAGGAAGACCTCAAGGGGTCCATAGCCGAGTTTGTATATGGCCAACCTCTGGTTTTGCCTGGAGAATTAGTCACTCCGACCCCACTTCCACGGCCCTCTGAACTCCCTTCACTTCTCGAGTGGGTGCGCTTGCACTGCAGCAAAATTCAGCCGCCACCTCTGGCTGCTCATACACCTCCGCGCGTGTATGTACTGCGCACACTAGACTCTTGTGAGTATGTGTTTCTCAGAGACGACTCAGTCAAAGCCCCGCTTCAGTCGCCCTACACAGGTCCTTACAAGGTCGTCAAACGCTCTGAGAATAACATGGATCTCCTCATAAAAGACTCTGTAACCACGGTCTCACTCAACCGAGTGAAACCAGCTTTCATTGAGCCCCTATTTCTCCCACTCCTGCTTCGAGCGGCCATCCATCTTCCCACACCATGCATTTGGGTATTGATTTTCCACAGCGTGTTTCTCTGCTGAGCACTGCTCCTTCTCTGCATTCATCTAATTCGAGTGACCAATCTTTTCGGGGCTTCACTCCTCACAGCCCTCGCAGTCGAACTGCCAACCACTCGGATTCTACCATTGTGTTACCATCTTCGTGTGACAGCTCTTTGTCACGCCGTTCAACCCACGCTGGCTCCTCGTTGCCTTCAGTCACGCTCCCTCGTCTGTCAGCTGATCGCCCGAGGTTGTCTCCTGCACAGTGTAGTGCACCAGCCACCCCCCTCTTAGCAGATGCTTCCCCTTGCCATGGCTTTCCCACACCTCCCTGCCTCCCTACCATTGCTCGTACAGGTGCCATCCAAGAATTCACAACACATGTGCACCCTGATGACATACATAAATTACCTGTTGTCGTAGATGGCGATACAGTGTGTGTGGTACTCGCGTGTGACAATATTGAGGGAGGAAGTGCAGAATCTCGTCTGGTGCGCCGCTTTAAATTGAGCAGAAGTGCTGCGTGTGGCAATTTGCGTGCCTTTGTTAGGCCTTCTGGCAAGGTGATTCTCCGCCTGCCGGCTGACAAAGTGCTACACCTTCACTCCAGGATGGGACGTCGTCTTCAGCCGCTGGCGCCGCTTGCTGACTTCACCGTCGACGTACCGGGCTTCACCGCCCGGTCTCCTACCAGTCGACCGCTTCCGCCTGACGCAGAAGAACTGTGCGTTACCTTCCTAACTTTGCACCCCCCCCCCCCCCCCCATTCACAGGGACATACTCCATACTGCGCGGGGGGGGGGGGGGGGGGGGGGGGGGGTTTGAGTGCCATATTTGTTCTGTGCGTAAGTGTGCTATCTTTGAGGAGAGGGCTTTGGAGAGCATGTTGGATGCTAACGGCAGTTAGCCTCTGGACTTGTATCTGTGTAGACGCTAAGTGTGAATAAATCTGTATATGAGAGAATTCTAGTTGTTTACCTACAACTATACCATATTCCCTCAAGTTAACCCATCAAAAGCCTTTGCAAATAATGTACGAGAAATGCAGTCAGGTACACAGTCAACAACCACCAATATTTTGACAGGAGCACAACTGGCATTTTTAAGGTGAAACTACAGGAAATAAGTGCTGTGCAAGGGAATTAAAACTTCTGTTTTCAGAGCAACTCTGCAAAAGTAACATTCACACACACTGTAAACACTAGTGCCATCACAAACGAAAGATGAGCAACATCAGAAGTTATCAATAGCAAAACTGGTAATCAATCGGTGAGGTACATAAACTTTGTACCTCTATTTTTTGACAATGGAGGGACCAGGATTCCAAGCAGAATTTAAACAAAAACTGCCATCTCTATTTATAAGGTTACCTGCTAATTTAATTTCAATAGCTTCCTTAATAACACTAGCCCAGTAGCTGGAAGTGCATGCCAGAATCTTGAAGTTACTATACAATGTTCATCTATGGCGGATTTGCTCATCTGTTGTAAGCATGGGTGCCACTTATACTCAGTACACCAGTGCACCACAGTCCTGACAGTCTGATCAATGTATGATATGCCACAACTGCAAGGAATACCATGGACAACCACCTTATGCATACCAAGATCATCCTTTACAGAACCCAAAAGAGCCCTGATCTTAGGTAGTGGATGAAAAACACGCATCACATCATATTTCTGCAAAATAGGATCAATCCTGTTTGAGATGCTTCCCGCATCAGGCAGAAAGTCTGTTGACTTTGGTGCCACCTCAATATTATCAATCATCACTTACTCGATGCACAATTTGTCAGAATTATAATTCATGTCTAATCTGTCTTTCAACATATCTATATATGTTGAGACATGCCATTTATAGGAAGCCTACTCACAGTGACTTGTATTTATAGGCTGATAGTTATCACTATCTGACTCAACTTGAAGAGGTACTTAATATCTTTGTTCATAGGGCCCACATAATATCAGATCTTAAGAGTTTGTTAGCTGAGTTAACCCACCTCAAAATCACCTTTCATCAGATTGGTTACAGTGAAAGACAAATCAGATGTGCATTGTGCTTTTGACCAACTATGCAAGGGGACAGTGATGGTAATACTAAGGTTGTGCCAAAGTCTATGGCTTTTTTGCCTTATGCAGGAAGCATTTAGAACAGCACTGACTGTATTTTCCAGAAATATGATGTGAAGTGTGTTCTTTGACCACCACCCAAGATTAAGGCCTTTTTAGGTTCCATAAATGGTGATCTTGGTTTGCATAAGGCAGGTGTCCACCATATTCCTTGCAATTATGCCGTAGAATATATTGGTGAAATTCTAAGGACTGTGGAGGATCAGAATACTGAGCACAAGCAGCACATGTATTTACAACAGCCGAATAAATCTGACACTGCAGAACAACTTGAGACTCTGGCATGCACTTCCAGCTATTGAGATAGAGTTATTAAGGAAGATGTTGAAATTAAATTAGCAAGTAACCTTATGAATAGAGGTGGTGGTTTTTATTTAATCCTGCTCTCTCCCCTAACCAAAAAAAAAAAAAAAAAGAAGATGTATAGAGTTTATGGTACCCCACCCATTGACTATTAATTTCACTGTTGATAACTTCTTTTGTTGATCATCTTTGGTTTGTGATGGTACTAGTGTTTACAGTGTGTGTGAATGTTATTTTTGCAGAGTTTCTCTGAAAATGTAGGTTTTAAATTCACTTGCACAGCTCTTACTTACTGCAATTTTGCCTTGAAAATGCTAGGCTGTGCTCCCAGCAAAATATTGGCAGTTGTCAATGATGTCACGCAGCTGCATTCCTGTAAGTTATTTAAACACTGTATATACTGGGAGAAACTCAGGTCTCACACCATCCACTTCCCTCACTGTAGTTATACTGGTCTATTCAAAAATTCACTCATAATCCTTGCCTACTCTTATTCTGGGTAAAATTGGTTTAAAAAACCTTTTTCAAAAGCATTATATGACATATCTGAACAAGTATTCTGACTGGGCCATGAATGTCCAATCCTGTTTTGTGATTTGTTCAGCAGTCCTCACATTTAGGTGCTGAGCATTATCGTGTTGCAGCAAAACATTTCCTGGATTGTGGTGGAACTGAAGTCGACAGAAATGCAGCTTGAATTTTGTTAATATGTTGACATATGCTTTTGAATTAATGGTACCACCTCTTGGCATCACCTAAATGAGAATCACACCTTCACAATCCGAGAACATGGTGATCATGACCTTGCTGGTGAAAGTAGTTGCTTTGAAATTTTTCTTCCGTGGGGAGTGGGAACGGCGCCATTCCTTCGGCTGTCATTTTGCTTAGGACTCAAAATCATGTACCCAGGTTTCATCACCTGTCACAATCCAGACTAGAAGGCCTCCTCCTTAGCTTTAAAATGTTACAACAAATCAAGACAAATGTTTTCTCTGTGTGATTTGTGATCAACTGTTAGACACCACAGGACCCATCTTGCACACACTTTTTAATATCCAAGAGTGCAGATAATTACATCCACACTTCCTTTGCTGATTGACAGATGCAGCACCAACCAACAAGTCATAATGCATTTGTCCTCATGAATGACAACATCAGCTTGCTGCTACACGTCAGGTGTGATAGCCATGGAGGGTCTTCCCCACTGCTGCAAATCGTGGGGCTCCGCCGAACCGCCTTCTGATTACTTCACCTTCCATGTCCAGCAACTAATTGGACTTCTGTCAGCAGCAGATGCTCCATAGATTTTGCACAAGCATTTGTGAATATTCCCCACAGTGTCTTTCTCTGCGGTGAGAAATTCAATGACAGCACATTGCTTGAAATGTACGTCCACAGACACCGTTTTGAAACTGTCCTGCAGCTACGCTATCTGTCAGAAGTGATAGAAACTTGGCCCCTTCACTCAGAAGATTTCAAATAAAAATACATACATGATGTTTTGCATTCATAGAATTGTTTTCAGCTGAGAAAAAAAATGCAGTGAATTAATTTCTGGGCAACCCTAATAAGAAAATCTCTAATGAAAAATTATAATGGCAACTTTGTAAAAAGTCTGCAGGCTGTATTTTTTCTTCACCAGAAAGCTTATAATAGAGACAACATCCTACACCACTCTGCAGCTACTAACAAAGCATTTTGTTGCAATACTTTCATGTAATTCTATAAATTTTGTACTTAGATCTAATAAATTATTTTGTGTGCATCAGTGTTATCATTGACATCTTTTCCAGATCATCTACTTTGCTATTGATTACAGAACTTTGACCTTTTCTTCTAAACATTGTTTAGTTTGAGATGTCTCTGCTCTTAAGTTCTGGTTTTCCTCTTTTATGGATTTATTAATGGTTTCTCTGTTGATTTTGACAAATTAAGTTCTATGTTTTCTATTTTGCCTGCTAAATCCACACAGTCACTCTGTTGTCTCTGTCCTGACTGTACAGTGGATATCAGTTAATTTATCTTATATAGATATCTCATTTACTGTTCACTGCATTACACAAAATCAGATGGAGAGGGATGGTTATGTCTTTGGCTTTGTAATTCAGTTGGGCCACTTACTGTACATATGCCTCCAAAAACTTAATGAATTGTTATTGTTCTTATTGTGTAAAGAAGAAAATTTTGAAAACTGAAAAATGTTTGTAATTTGAATATGTTATCTGATAAGTTCAGAAGAGATGACAAGTGGAAATATTTGTGAAGTATGAGATTGTTGATGTTATCAAAATTATTGCCTACACTAGGTGAAATTTTTCATTCTGCTATAATAATACATTTATACAAGCAAAAAAATGAAATTTTATAAAATATGTAGTGATAAATTCTGTAAAAGATGGAAATAATTTTATTTTGTGGTTGCTTTGGATTTGATAGTACAGGATGATTATAATTAAAATTCCACTTTCAAAATGCTGTTAAAGAAGAGTCACTGTGCAGAATGATGTCATATTTGAATGGGATGTTATCAAAGGAGGAAACATCACTGGAAAAGCTCAGACATAATGAGATATCTTGAACAGAATGACCTCCTCAGAACCAACCAGCATTGATTTTGAAAACAATGATCATGTGAAACCCAACTTGCACTTTTCTCACATGATGTACTGAAAACTTTGAACCAAGGCAACCAGGTAGATGCAGTATTTGCTGATTTTCAAAAGGCATTTGACTCTGTGCTGCACCTACACTTACTGTCAGAAGTGTGATCATACTGGGTATCAAATGAAATTTGTAACTGGATTGAGGACATTTTGGTAGAGAGGGCACAGCATGTTATGTTGAATGGAGACTCATTGTGACATGTAGAAGTAACATTGGGTGTGCCCCAGGGAAGTGTGTAGGGACCCTTGCTCCTGTTGTACATTAATGACCTTGCAGACAATATTAATAGTAAAACCAGGCTTTCTGCAGATGATGCAGTTATCTACACTGAAGCACCATTTAAAAGAAGCTGTCAGATCTTGATAAGAGTTCAACGTGGTGCAGACATTGGCACCTTGCTCTAAATGTTCAGAAATGTAAAATTTTTCACTTCACAAAATGAAAAAAAGCAACATATTATCCTTTGATTATAATAACAATGAGTCACTGTTGGAATCGGCCAACTCATACAAATACCTGATTGTAACAATTTGTAGGGATGAGAAATGGAGTGATCACATAGGTTCAGTTATGGGTAAAACAAGTGGTAGACTTCTATTTATCAGTAGAATACTGCAGAAGTGTATCAGTTTACAAAGGAAATTGCTTACAAACCACTAATGTGATCAGTTCTAGAATATTGCTCAAGTGTCTGGGACCTCTATCAGATAGGAATAACAGGGGATATTGAACATATACAGGTAAGGGAAGTATGAATGGTCACAGATTTGTTTAATCTTTGGGAGACTGTTACAGAAATACTGAAGGAGCTGAACTGGAAGACTCTTGAAGATAAACGTAAAATATCCCAATAAAGTCTATTAAGAGGGGGTAGGACATCAGACGGGCCAACATAGAGCAGGAGAGGCACCATAGGACATTTTAAGTTCCATTGTCTGTACTTTTATTTTATAAATGAATTCATGAAACTTTATCTGCATGACCAAGAAGGATTCAGGATTTACACTTAGATTTACTACACTCATAGCAGTGGAAGTTCAAAAACATGAAAAAATGAATTTTTTTACATGTGAATTTCACAATTTTTCACTTGCTATCAGCTGCATTTATGCTATAAGTACACTTTCCTCCATAAGTAAGAGAGATTCTTCAATGAATTTTGCACAGAATACAACACAGTTTCAAGAACCGACTTAGATTGATTATTCTAGGAATATACTACAATAGCCTACATATCACTCACTTAGGGCTCCTGAGGATAAAATTAGAATAATTATTGCACCCACAAAGGCATTCAAAAAATCATTCTTCCCACATTCCATATGTGAATGGAACAGGAAGACACCATAATAACCAGTACCATGGGATGTACCCTCTGCTATGGACCTCACGGTGGTTTGTAGAGTATAGATGTAGGAAGAAGAACCACTAAGAAAAATTTTTCCACTAGATGGAACTGTTAGGATCATAGTGTAACTGGTTTCTAACAGTCATGGGATTGGCACAAGATATGTTCAATATGTTGTCCACCATTTTTTGCCACAAGATGAAATTGAGAAATGACATATATCACAGAGCAGGTCTGGGGTCACATTCAAAATGCAGTGTCCAGTGCATGCCTTCAGTTCAACTATGCAACATCTTTCAGATAACCCCACAACCAGAAATTACACAGTTTAAGATCAAGTGATCTGGATGGCCAGATTGTAGGGAAATGATGGCTGATAATTCTAGCATTCTGAAATCCCTCTCCAATAGCCCCTTCACTGGCTCTGTAATGCGTGAAAGAGCAACATAAAAATGATCATACCCATATATCCATGCTGTTGAAGGGCTGGACTGACATTGGTGTCCAAATAACTCTCATAGTGTTTACCATTGACAGTATGGGTAACATGTCCCACAGGATCTATCTCCTCCAAAAAATGTGGCACTATACTTAATGATGCCATCAACCTGCACCACATAGTTATCTTTGCAGAGCAAAGCAAGCCAGTGCTGGTCTCAAGCTCGGGGCCTCACCTTGCAAGTGGTGAGGAAGGAGGAGGGTCCATATGGTGCTGGATGGTAGTATGCTGTAAGGGCCCCTCGCCAAGGTAACAGGTGAAGACAGACAATAGTTGGAAACTGAAAGAGGATTTTACAAGTCCCAATGGTGAAACAGTGGAAGAACTGTCTTCATATCTTACTTCCTGTAGTGTCTGTAGTCCAGAGGGGCAGCTACAAATGGTGTTTGTTCTCCATGTTAGGAGCGGCCTAAGCATATGTTGGCAGCAGCTCTAAAATGCCTTTGTGAGTGGCGATCCCACCATAATAATAGCCTATATATGAAATGGTACTTCAAAACCAGCCACGGAAAAGGTTAGGGCATTCCCTGCAGGCAACGGGCAGTTCTTGGGTGCTGGGGGAACTGTGAGAAGTGGGTAACTATGCACCAACACAGTGAAGGTGGGTATCTTAAATGTGATGACCCTTAATGGGAAGGCAGAAGAGTTGATAGACTTCATGGAAAAGGAGAACACAGAACTGATGGAAGGGGAGAGGAAGGAGGAAAATGAGGGGAGTGGTGGACAAGAAGTCAAAAATGGAGTAGGTATCATAGTAAAACCAAACCTAGTGGAATATGTGGAAGCAGTAGAATACACAAGTGATAGAGTGATGAGGATTCAGCTGAGGACAAGGACTGTAGTGAAGGACTTCATCCAAGTACATGCACCACATACAGGAAATAAAGAAGAGAACATAGAGGATTTCCTAGAGGTATTAAAGAGCATAATTACAGATGTGGAAGCAATAGTAATGGGTGTTCTAAATGCGCACATAGGCAAGGAAAGGCTAGGGAAGGAGGAGATAATTGGCCCATATGGATATGGGAGGAAAAATGAGGAAGGAGAGAAACTGTTTGATTTCTGTGAAAGAAATGGGATGTTTGTGGGCAACACATGCTTCTGTAAAAAGAATAGCCAAAAGATAACGAGATATGGATGGGGTGATAGACGGACGAAGATGGTCATCGATTACTTTCTGGTGGAAAAGAAAAATCGGAGACAGTTGACGGAGGTAACTGCACTCACAGGAGAGGTTTGATGGAGACCATCGAGTGGTGGTGGCAAAGATGAGATTTGATGAATTGAAAGACATAAAGGAAGAAAGGGAAAAGAAAAGAAAAGTGTGGAAACTACAGGATGGCATAGTACAAGAAAAGTTTAAGGAGTTACTTAATCGTAAAATCCCTAACACTGGGTATGGCAATGTGGAAGAGGAATGGGGTAAGTTCAAAGAAGCATTTGTAAGCTCTGCTGAGAAGACCTGGGGCAGAGTGTTCAGAAGGGTAAAGGAAAAGGAGACACCATGGTGGAATTCGAGGGTGAAGGAGGCAGTAAAAGAAAAGAAGAAAGCCTGGCACAAATGGATCAGAGACCAAACAGCTGAAAGTAAAAGGAAATACCAGAATAGTAAAAATAAGTGTAAGAAAATGGTAGCAGATGAAAAGAAGAAAAGCTGGGAGAAATGCACCTGAGAGTTGGAAAAAGACCGTTACGAGTGGTAAGAGGGTGATATATGGAATTACAAAGAGTATGAGGAACGAACAAACATACTCAAAGCTAGTGAAAGGGGAAAGTGGAGAGCTATTAAAGCAACCAGAGATACGGAAAAAGTGGAAAGAGTACTTTGATAAATTACTAAATGTGAAGAATGGCAATGGAAAGGGAATAGAAGTATGGCAGGGGGCAAGGGTCTGGAAGAAGAGGAGGATATAATGATGTTAGAAGTGGAACTAGCTCTGAGAAAAATGAAAACAGGATGGATGAAATTACTGTGGAGATGATAAAGGCAGCTGGACCAGTTGGACTACAGACTGACTGTATAGACTAATAAGATGCATTTGGACCCAAAAATGTGTATCTGAAGAATGGGGAAAGGGAATAATAATCCCAGTTTTCAAGAAGGGTGACAGGAAAGTATGTGACAACTATCAAGGGATGACATTCATATCCCAAGTAGCGAAATAATAGAGAGGATACTGGAAAGGCAAGTGAGAGAAAAAGTGGAAAGGCAGTTAGAAGAGTAGCAGTATGGTTTTCGTCATGGTAGATCAACAGTGGACCCAATCTTTAGTATGAGACAGTTGATGGAAAGACATTGGGAGTATGGGAAAGGTCTAGTGATGACATTTCTTGACCTAGTGAAAGCATATGACAGTGTTCCCAGAGAAAACGTATGGGCAACCTTGAAGAGAAAGGGAGTTGGAAAGCAAACACTTGAAGTCATCCAGGCAATGTATGAAAAAACCTCTAGTTGTGTGCAGACACCAGTTGGAAGGACTGAATGGTTTAAGAATGTTATGGGACTAAGACAAGGAAGTGTGATATCACCACTACTATTTTTAATGATGATGGATGAAATAGTCAAAGAGACAAAAGAAGCCCATAGAGGGAGATGGATGAAGCTCTTACTATTTGCTGATGATATTGTGGTGTGGGGAACAAGCAGTAAGGAGGTACAAAAACAAATAGACATCCTAAATGGAAGGGGCCGAGAAATATGGAATGACATTTAGTGTGGAGAAAAGCAAGACCATGATGGTAACCAGAGGGGATAGAGGGAAAGGGAAAAATTCATATTAAGGGGTGGGATATTGAAATAGTGGACAACTTTAAATATTTGGGAAGTGTATTAATGGGGAATGCTCGTTTAGGGACAGAAATTAGCAAAAGAATATAACAGAGCAGTACATTTTACCAGTGTGTGAGGGACTTGGTGTGGGGAAGGGAAGTGCCAATAAGGTGTAAGCTGGTGCTATACAAGAATTACTTCACACCAATACTAATTTACAGCTCAGAGACTAGGACTATGACTAGAAGAGAGGAGAGTAGGATACAATCCAGTGAAAAGAAGTTTCTGAGAGGTATGCTAGGGCAGACAAGAAGAGATATAGTGAAAAATGAAGATGTTAGGATGGAAATTGGAGTGGAGAAGTTGACTGAAAAAATTGAAAGATTAGATTAAAATGGTTTGGGCATGCGAAGAGGTTGGGAGAGGGAAGAATACCAAGAAGAATGAGTTCAAGATTGAGGGCAAGAGGCCAAGAGGAAGACTGAGAACAAGATGGATTGATACAGTAAAGATGAGTATAAGGAGGAGAAACCTGCTAAGGAACCAAATTTTGGAAGAAGAATGTTGGAAAGACAGAGTAAAGTGATGAAGTACTATTGTTACCCCAACCTGAGCAGATGTTGGATAAAGGGGAAATGAAGATGATGATGATGTGTAAGTGGATCTCCCATTAGCCATTTTCTGCAATTCCGTGTACTGACATATGCTTGGAGATAGAAATTCTGTCCACAGAATGTGCCATGGCCATTTATTGTCCACTTCAATTTGAGCAAGAAATTCTAGAGCCAATGTTTGTCTTATTGGTAGGTCAGCAAGAAGCAACACCTGAACATGAGTAATTTTGTGTGGATATAAATGCAGGATGTTTTGTAGAATTTTATGTGTTGTTCTCATAAGAATTCAAACATACAAGGTAGTAGCCTAAATTTTCATATGACGGATTCAGTACCACTTTTGTTTTTTGACAATGTTTCAGTTTTGAAATACCTGTTGCATGTTTTCCATGAATTGTATGATAAATTTGGGCCTTTGTAGCAGTAATATCTTTATTACCTGATTATAATTATTGTAATCACTTTTATCAGTCACAACATGCTGTGACAATATTCCTCAAAGATTTTCATCCCATTTATTTTCCAATTTTGAAGAAACTATGGCAGTAATAGGTCAGCGCAGTAGTAAATAATGTTGGTGTTTCCTTTTCTTATTTTTCACTAAATGTAGTCTGAAAAGTTCATAAAGCTAAAAAATAATTTAGAAAGTTATAAATAATAATTTATTCTTCATCACCTTAAGTATGCTTTGCACATTATTTAAAGTTGATAGATCCTTTAAAAACAATGTGTGTAAAGAAATATTACTAAAATATGTAATATCGACATTCCTGGTATTTCAAGAAAATTCTGTTGTAAACTGCAATTTAATTTAAATGTGTGAAAATAGTGTCTATCGCTAAAATCATATGTGTATGACATATATATTTTATCTACACAGATTTCTTAAGAATGTTATACCATATATCCTAGTAATGATTAACTGTAGATTTTACTGTATCATTTCAGTTTATTTACTTCAGAACTGAGGGCATTTCACCAAGTGATTTAATTCCTTTGGTAGTTCTGGCAGTATGGGACATCCAGGAGAACTCACCATCTGTCATTGGAGATTTCTCTCAGATCCACCCAAGTCTTGTCAACTCTCCTTGCTTCTCGTTCTGCTGTCCACTTCTGTGTACCTCTAGGCCTCCCTCTTTCTTGTTTCTTGAGGATTCCAATCCAGTCCCTTCTTCATAACTACTCCATCTGGCCCCCTCAAGGTGTGCCTCAGCTATCTCTACTTTCTCTCACATATTTATTCTGCTATAGGTATCTGGTTACTATTCTGCAGAGATCCTCATTAGTTATTCTTTTCTGGCCACCAGCTATTCATTATGTGCCAGAGACACCTATCACAAAAATCTGTAGCAATGAATTCATCTTCTTGTCTACATTCCAACTATGTAATGATTAGTTGTACACATTACTACATCATTTTGATTAACTACTTCACAGCTCATATAGTTCTGAGTAATCAGATATACTTAATCATGGTAATTTGAAGAAATCTGATGGATACAGGCGGGACCACAAGATGATTGTCAGTCAGGACATCAGTCATTGATCTGAAATTTAGTTTAAGTTCACAATGTTGGTAATTTTATTTGAGAAATAAGAATGTTGAACTTGAGAATCAGGGTTGGGCAGTTATTACAAATGCATGCAGCAATATCAGACATGTTAGACAGAGAACAAGACAATGATTACAAGAAGAATAATCTGGCTTTCAAGGAAGACATAAATTACATGACAATAAAATAAGATCACAGATTTCTACCAAGAAAATTCTGGATAGACAATTACAGATTATGCATATGAGGTGGAAGCAAGAATAAAATCAGTATTGATTCAGACATGCAATTTGGGCACAATGACAAAGATTTTTCAAATGGTGAATAGTGAACTAGTTAATACTTTGATCAGTCAGATGATAAAGTTGAACAAATCAATGAGCAGTGATCTGAATAATCAAATAGATTGATAATGGAGAGCAAATTAAGGAGATTCTTTGAACAAAGCCATGAATAATAAAAGAGTTGCTTTGAATGCTTTAATGAAAATTAATTAGATAGTAAAATAGATTGTTTGAGTGAGTCAATGGACAATAAAGTTAAAGAAATAAATCACAACCTGGAGTTGCATATAGAGGATCAATAAGCTGTTTGTCACGACCTTGAAGAAAAAAATACATTATACAGTTTAAGTTGTAAATGAAAAACAATAAATTATAAGTAGGCTAATGGAATTTGCTCTGAAGTGAATCTATGTGTAGGTTTTTAAAGGGACGGATTGTGCAAGTTCAAACCAACACAGAAACTGTGTTACAAGATTTTTAAAAAAAGTTGAATAAATTGGTACAGTCAGCAGTAAAAGCAAATATTCACAGTGATTACAGTATCTAGGTGACTAACTTAAACTTACAGATCATGAAACATTAAGACAAACAGGTAGAAAATTTGAAGTCTGTAACACCAAACACTAACCAACATGTGTCAAAAAGGGCCAGAAACTAACCTTACCAAGTAATAATACAGGCTGGGGGTTGAGAGAAGAGAAGGAATCTCCTTTTTTTCAGAAGCCTATTATATAGTGAGTGAAACATGTGGGAAGTGAAATTTTGTTGGATGTCTGTGTAAAATAAGTTTTAAGATTTGTATGGAATGTTGTGAAGAATTTAAAAGTTATTTCAGAATATGTGTGAAAAAGACTTTTCTATAAATTTGAAGTTCTATATACAATTTTGTAACTCATTTAATTAAAGTTGTATTTTTTTTTAAATCTTTAACATGTTTTGTAGCATGGTAAACAACATGACATTCATTTCCAGTATTTAAATTTATGTGTATTATGTAGAATTTTCGCATATCAGTCTGTTGCTCACTTAAAAATGCCTATCTTAAATACTAATGGTAAAATGTTGGTGTTTAACATCTATTTGTGTTACATTTGATTATACAGGTAAATATTTTTCAGTATTTGTCTGCACAGCCCAGCAGTGGGTGATGTAATATAGCAAGCTGGAACTGTGTACTTGTTCTGTGTCTATTGCTAACAACTTTTTTCTTTAGTTTATCTTGATTTCTGAATGATACATACATGAAAATTACATAGAACAGTTATTGTCTTATTCTAGATAAAATTCATAAAATTTGATTACTCATGAAGTTCCAGGTGTCTGATAAACTATGTACAGGGTAATTCAAAAAGAATACCACAACTTTAAAAATGTGTATTTAATGAAAGAAACATAATATAACCTTCTGTTATACATCATTACAAAAAAGTTTTTTTTCACTCAAAAACAAGTTCAGAGATGTTCAATATGGCCCCCTCCAGACACACGAGCAATATCAACCCAATACTCCAACTCGTTCCACACTCTCTGTAGCATATCAGGCGTAACAGTTTGGATAGCTGCTGTTATTTCTCGTTTCAAATCATCAATGGTGGCTGGGAGAGGTGGCCGAAACACCATATCCTTAACATACCCCCATAAGAAAAAATCGCAGGGGGTAAGATCAGGGCTTCTTGGAGGCCAGTGATGAAGTGCTCTGTCAAGGGCTGCCTGGCGGCCGATCCATCGCCTCGGGTAGTTGACGTTCAGGTAGTTATGGACAGATAAGTGCCAATGTGGTGGTGCTCCATCCTGCTGAAATATGAATTGTTGTGCTTCTTGTTCGAGCTGAGGGAACAGCCAATTCTCTAACATCTCCAGATACTGTAGTCCAGTTGTAGTAGCACCTTCGAAGAAAAAGGGACTGAAAACTTTATTGGCTGAAATGGCGAACAAATGTACAACTAAATTAAACTTTATAGCTCCCTTAATTCGCCGACAGATAGTGCTTAGCTCTGCCTTTTGTCGTTGCAGAGTTTTAAATTCCTAAAGTTGTGGTATTCTTTTTGAATCACCCTGTATATTATCTGCAAGTATTGTTTATTAACTTGAGAATAAGTATAAATATGTGGAAATTTAATTCAGAGTGAGTTAATGAATAATTCTGACTGTAACAATGTACCTCATCTGAAAGCCCTTTGGTTCGTCTTTCAATAAACTTACTATTTTTTTTCCAAACATGTCCTATTTGGAGTATTTCAATTCTCTGCCTATCAGTTTTTGCTCTTTCTCATTATAAATCAAAATGTGATTACAAATTTCAAAAATTATAATTATTCACATGCTCTTCTACAGTTATAACCACTTGATAATGGTCCTGGCAGTTTGTGGTTTTTGTTCATTTGATTAACAATGTATAAAAGGTAACTGACACTGGTAATGAGTTAAAATACATCAGTGTGCAGTAGTTATTCAACTCATGAACATATCTAACCAGGAAAGTACTTGGGCTCGAAAAAACACAAATAGACCAAAATCGTGTGAGAAATAATGTAAAGGTCTCTTATTGCACTAGTGATACTCCCACATCTGCAAAACTCTGCAGTCGTCCATTAGAGGCCTCTGCGTATGCCATGCCGCATTGCACACTGACCTGCCAGTACAATAGTCGGGACCAGTATGGACAGTGCAGTGTGCCCCTGAAGTTGTGTTTTGCGACATTATTTGTGTATTGAAGCGTCAGATGGCTCGGCGATTGGTAATCAATCTTGCTAATGTATTGCGGTTGGTCTTTGTGAAGATGGTATTGGTGTAGAAGACAAATCATTTGCACGTTTTCTGGTATCTATTATAGTGCAGAAATATGAGCATAAGTTAGAAACAGATACTGTTGTAACACTAACACATAATGATGATGATAGGGATGATAATGACGAACAACTCATTGCAAACGGTAGTGCTATGGCAAGTGCGGGAAGAGGTGATCGAAGCAGTGACAGTGAATACCAACCGTCTTCCAAGAAGAAGGTTAAAAATGCCAGTATCATCACGGCGTTTGATGACAACACACTGGAGAATGTGTACAATGATTATTACGTAAGAGGTTTCGACACATACAACAAGCTTCTGAAAAGATACCCTAAACTGAAGTCTAAAAGCAATAATAAAAACATACTGGATTATGTGGCAAAGAAAAGAGAAGGAAATACAGTTTTCAAAGGAAATCGTACACTGCTGTTCAAGACCATCAAGGAGCGTGTGATGGCGAAATTCGATGAAGTGCGAGAATGCCGTTCCGCCATTCATTATTGGCATTTACAACATTGGACATTGGATGTAGCCAGAAATCTCGGGTGTACATACTTTACAGCTTCACTAGGATTTATTACTAATTTGAAAAAAGAATTTAAGGAAACATCACGCTGTATCACTATGCTCCAAGCACGAAAAGATAAGGATGACGAAGAAGAGCTGATTGAAAGAGCTCAAACGTTTGTTGCTGACGTCAATGACCATATCATGAGAGAAAAAACTGATATTAGTTCTGTATGGAACTGTGATCAGTCAGTTCAACTATGAACTTTGTTGTGACAGAGAAACACTGTCACGATGTTGCAATCAGTTAACTGTACAACACATAGTTACACGATCGATGTTGCTATATCAATGGATGGATGATTGGCAGACAAACTCTATATCTGCTTCCAAGAATCCAGTGGAAAGTTTGGACCCCACGTGTCAAAGGAAATAGAAACGCGGTGCGCTCCAAATGTCGTTGTCGATGCAAGTGTGAGTGGGAAGATGATGAAACAACATCTGAAGACTTTTTTTCTGTCAGTTTTGAATTCACATTTGTCAAGAAAATCATTAGTACTCTGTGACTCCTGGTCTGGACATAAGGATGAACGAGTACTACTGGAAGCATCTGGCGGAAAACATGTAGATTTAAAAAAAATGCACCTAAAACTACAAAATATGCACAACCTCTGGATGTGTATTTCTTCAGGCAATATAAAATATATGCCAAGAGAATAACAGATTTCATTAAACAATGTTTCCGTAATATGCAGCTGAAATTGCACGACAGATTCTCTATCATGAATATGCATCCTGTCATTTACAATCAGTTATCTGCGGGAGTATACAGACCAATGCTTCGTTACACATGGCAGAATGCTGGCTACGATACTGGCGAACCAGTGAACAACTTCAAAAGTGTCATTGACACGGCGTTCAACACTGATGTTATAGAATGTGCAAATACGCCATGCGATCAACTTGCATTTCTTCACTGTGCGTTTTGCAGTCATTGGTATTGCTCGGAACATTTTATTGACATTCCGCATTTACATTTATAGTTAAGATTGCTGCATTGCATATGTCATCTACAATTACATCTACAGTGACATATAGAGCATGACTGCAGAGTTTTGCAGAAAAACGACACCCACTAGCACATTCAGAGGTACATAATGGTCCTGTAACCAAACGTTCATACAGATCTGTTTGTTTGAGCCCAAGTACTTTCCTGGTAAGTTAAAGTCATTCATTTCAGTCATTTAATTGTGCAGTGAATAGCCAAACAGATTTTTTTTTCATATTGTGGCTACTTCACATAAGTGTAGAGAAATTGAACAGAAAATGTATATACACTGCCAAGTATTCTGCAGACTGTACATGCTCAGTAGTAATGTCTCATAACACTACATAAAATGTCTTGGACTAGCTGATCATCATTGTAATACTTGTGCCAATAATTGTGAAAAGTGTCAAGCTAACTGATCAAGTGTTGCATCCATCATTCCGAACTTGTTATTAAATGAATCACAGAAAGATAACAGACTCAAGCAGAGCAGTTAATGAGGAACAATGCCATCACAGGCATGGTACATCACAGATTGATGTGTCTAGCTCATTTAATGCTTTTTCTATATTTTACTTTATGCTATAAATATGTTGTTTCATACTGAATGAATTAACAGTTTTGTTATGTAGGATTTTATGGTAGCTATTGTGTTACATTGCAACAATTTTGTAATTTGATTACTATGCTATGTTTCATATTTCATGTTTGCTGCATAATTACATGATATTTAATTATTTCTATAATCTTTTCTAATAGAAAAGTGTTTATATTCTTTCAACAAATTTTAAGATAGTGATTGTAGCATGAGGCAATAGCATATCAGTTGTAATGTGATAAATGTAAAAAATAGACATAAGGAGCAACAGCTACAGAATATAGTGTATTTTATAAGTGTAAATATAACCATAGTATTAAGTCTGACATTTGCAAAAGCCATCATTACGACAGCTCCACGCAAAGAAAATGTAAATAAAAAATAAATAAATAAATAAAGGATTTATTTTGTGTAAACCCTCAAAGAACATGTGTAGGGGCCTACTTTGTATGTTATGTGTGTGTTATGTTATGTATATGTTATGTGTTGAGCTATTATAGTGCTAATTCTGTTTTCATTTCCTGTGCTGCATCTTAATTCTTCTGTACTGTCAGCCTATCAGTGTTACCAGTATCTCTTACAAATGTTGCTGTTTATTCTCTGTTAGTCTGTAGTCAGCAGTTAGTGTTCCATTTTTCATCTTATGATTCATACAGAATAACCTTACATTTATTAAAAATTTAATACCTTATACTTAACTAATGACAATTTTTGTGGAAATCCAAATGAGGACCTTGAAGCTTATTTTATAGGGCTATAAGACAACCACTAAATTGCATGTGATACGTGAGTGTACTGCATGTGTCAAATGCAAGCATTATCCTTTCTTCCATATTTAAAAAACTCTGCACTCTTGACTACATAAAGGAAAGTCATGTATGCTGAGAACAGGAGCATTTATTATAAATGAAAAGGATAAGTAAAGTTGTCACTGTAATGATTAACAATGGGGTAATAATATTAAAAACGAAAACCACAGAGTTCAATAATGTGTCTTCTTAGTTACGGAATAAGTGCACACCCAAGTACCCTAGGTGGCAAGCGTATGAACTTCTTTGATGTCACTTGGCGATCAACTGATCGCGCTAAAGAACACACAGTCTCTGCTGTCACCACAATCTCACCATTGGTGACAAAAAATATCAAACAGATAACACTGTTTGGTCTCTTAGGCAGCAATATTAGCTAGGAAGGAATATCTCTGTCACTATAGCCACCTTGAGATTGTAGTGAGCAATTGTTTCGTATGCACAAGATCTTTCTATATGCTGTGTTCTTAGTAATAAAATTCATGTTAACTTCATATAATGGCTTCCATCTGCAATTCACAAGGCACCTACACCAGAATCTGTACATCTTGTTCTAGGAATTCTCTTGTGGGTTATCATAATAAGGTCACACAATGGTAAAGAAATTTGCAAATACTGTGCTCAGTTTGTATGTATTATAGGTAGTTTCACATACCTGCTTTCTTAATTATTATGTTTCTGGTTGAATTGATATTTTTTTTAGACTGTGATTATGCTTGGTGTGGTTTCCAGTACACTTTGTTAATTATTTACACTATAAGCAATTACTTATTATTTATTTTGAAATTTTAATTATAATAAAGCCAGATGATGCAATGATGGAGGAATCAGATATGTTGATTCTAGAGTGAGGATAACCTTATGTATGCCAGTTTTTCCAGGCCCCATGGCATACAAGGAGCTTCAGAGGTTTCTTGGCATGGACAAGTTTTTAGATGATTTTTCAAAAATGTGGCTTCTGTTCAGGAGCCCCTCACTGCCGCACTGCAAGATGACTAAACAAAATGTAACAAGCACATGCTGTGGAAGCTGCCAATGACAGCTAGCTTTGAAAACACTAAACGTGGTCTCTGCACCATCCCAACTGCTGGCACCAGCCATTTGCCCTCATCCCACCTACTGTGCTTACATGCCCACCTGTCATCACAACAGCTATCATGTATGGCATGAATCTCACTTGTCATCCACCCCTGCTACTCAACTGACACCTACACACACCATCATTGCTGATGCCACTCATCACTGTAGTATCTACAGTCTAGCATTTTACTCTCTGGAGCTGCATTCAGTGTCCTCATCCCAAGGTCCTCCTCTCGCAGGAGGGATCTGTGTAGTGGTTCTCTCATCTGAGGACTCGCAATCTCAACAGCATACTCTAGTACATAATCTCTCCTAGGAGTTCACTAGACAGATACTCTCCAAAGTGCTTTCACTACAGTGAGCACTCTAGGTGATAGGTATGTCTGCCCCCACCACTGGGACTGGCCCTCTCAAGTTTATGCCTGGGAATTACCATCCACATATGAAACCCACCTTCTTCCTAGTGTTCTAGTGATATTTAGTTGGTGTAGGAAGAACTTATGGCTTGGCTACATATAAATTCTACAACATGGGGTCTAAGCATTGCACTGATGACATCGATTGAGCTCTTTGGTAAGTGGGTCCTTTGTTGGCAGACAGCCAGCTCTTCAACACAGAACCAGATGGGTTTTCCCACATTTAATAATAGTTCATGTGTTACAGATTCTTTTTGCCCTTTTTAGTCACTTTGGAGAGTCTGCTTTTCTTCTCTGATGGAGCCTTATTTATTAAATTCCTGCACCACATTGTAATATAGCAAGTTATTATGGGATAACATTCAGTGCAGTATAGCACACAGCCGTGTAGCCCGGTGGCTGCAGAACTGTGTCGTCACTATGACTCACAGCGCAGTGACGCTACTAGCCATGAGAACAGTCTCTAGTACCATCTAGTAGGAACGTGAATTCATACCCCCTATGAATCTAAATAAACTTGGCATATCATCTTTTGCTATTAAGTAAAGGATCCTGTAAAATTTTCAGACTTTTACCTCTTGTAGTTCCGGAAACTGAGAAAATTACTTAAATGTCCAAAAACAGACACTTATGTTTCAAAACTCAGTTAGAAACTATAGCAGTTTGTATTTTATTATCATCTAAGTCATAAACAGAGTTCTATGTGTACAAAATCTCTTAATTGGAATCTTTTTTCTCAAACTTTAATTACTGTGCATTTCGTAGTGAAAAAATTATTCAAAATTATTATCTGCTTATTATTTTTTTGTGTGTACACATGGAGTGAATGAGGGAGTGTCTGTGGGACACACAAAAAAACTTAATATTATTTTATGTAAAAACTTATGAAAATGAACTGTGGGAAAATAGTGTTGTAACCATGAAGCTGATGACATATGTCAATGTGTACTTGCTTTTGTAAGAGAGCAGCCAGAATAAAAGTAGGAAGTTGAATAAGTTTCTAAATTTATTTAAAGATTATTTTGCATTTTGGTCTATTTTATTAAATATTATATTAGAAATTGGCATTGGAATGATTAGTGATTGGCTCAGGCAAGTTTTCCCATGAGAATAATCTAGGAGGATCATTCTGATTGGTCATTCAAACCATTAGCTAATCAGAATTAAGCTGTTGCTGTGCACAGAAAGTTAGATAGTCATAGAGTGGGATGGCATCGACAGAGTTGCTCACCAACCTTCGTACATGTAACATCATGCTAAATGTCGCCAAGAAAGTAACTTGTAAAATGAAGAACTGTTGAGTTCATTGGCGGTAGGAAGTGTTGGGACTTAGGTAGTTTAAGTTATGAACATTTTGAGGACAATTTGATTAATTAATTGATGTGATATGAGTGTGTGACTTTTTGGTCTTAGTGAAATTTCGTATGGCATATTACATATACCTTATGGATTACTTGGGCGAGCATTTCTAACATTGAAGACCACTGATTTGAACGAATGTTCAACTCACTATAGTAGTGGGTCAGACTGTCAGATCGAACCTTAATCAGGTTGGACTGATAGATATTCTGTCTGCTTTTTTTTCGTCTGAGAACATTTTCTATAAACTTTGAGTTGGGAATAGTAGAGAAGTTAACATAGTAAATTCGGACTTGATCGCAAATTTCTGAAGACTTACTGCAGGTGAACTGCATTTACCCACCACCCGAAATTTGTTAAAATGAACTTACAGGAACTAATTCTCAACTTGAGTTACATGGCCTCTGTGTGGTAGGTATTAGGTCATGGTTTCATCAACACTGCTTTAAATGGCCTAGTGAATATCTACTGTTGCACTGTGATGGGATGTCATAAGGAAGCCATACTGAGGTAGGTGGACAATGAATGAGAGAGAGTGTATGATCGATTAATGACAACAAACCCTGGCCCACCACAATTTGTGTATTAGCGTCTGGGAAAAATAGAAAAGTTCAAGTGTATGCGAACTTCAAAAAGCAGCAGTGTAAATAACCTGATAAATGAAAGACCCACACATGCATAAATGTACTTTAATAGGAAAGCAGTTGCAAAGTGGAAAAATATAGTGGCAAGAACAACTGGTGTAAGAGGCAGCTAATGATGTCAGCAACAGCTGAGCATTGGGAGGTGGTGAGCAGCAGCCAGGCGTCTGCAGCAGTTGGCAGCAGAGGCCAGAGTGGGGACCCAGAAACTAAACCTGTGGGGGCAGAGCTTGGTGAAGGGACCTGCTGTATCATCTCACTGTACTGACAATGCAACTTATTTGGTGTATGCGTGCGTGCGTGCGTGTGTGTGTGTGTGTGTGTGTGTGTGTGTGTGTGTGTGTGTGTGTGTGTGTGTGTGTGTGTGTGCGTGTATGTGTGCAAGGAAACTGTGTAATATGGCAGAAAATAAGAACCAGGAGATGGTAAAGGAGAAAGTGGGGGTAGATTTTGGTAAAGAAAAATATGTAGATGATTCAATGACTTGTGAACTTAGTTTTGATGTATTACAAGCAGTGGTTTACCTGATTCAATGTCTTCTAATTATGTGATAGACAATGAGCTGAGCATGGTGGAAGCCAATATTAAATATATACCTGTTACTGTTAAAGAAGTAAAGCAGGAACCAGTGTCAGTTGCTCGTGAGCAAAAAGATAGAGTATCAGATATGTTAGCAAATATTTTAAAACATATGCATAAGATGAATCTCAATATGAAGGAAATGGGTTCTGATATTGATGCTAAAATGGGTTCTGATATTAAAAACTCATTAAGCTCTGATGTGGACACTAAAATGAATAAATTGGCTTCTGAAGTGAACACTAAAATGAGGGGGTTGCATTCTGAAGTAGAACAAGGGTTTACTAACTTCTCCACAGAAATGGAATCCAAAATGGAAAATAAAATTTCTAAATTAAGGGATTCTTGGAAAAATGATATGACTCAGTATAAGAAGTGAGATTAGTCAGGAAGAACAAGAGTGTAATCATGCTGTTGTAAAAGTAAAAAGTGAATTAACTTCACAGATTAAGCAAGTTGCTGATGACAACAAACAGTTAATGGAACAAGTAAATTCAGAGTTAGATAATATTCATGAACAGGTTAACAATGTAGAAAAACAATGTGAGGATAGTCATATTGTATTGGAGAATCAAATTAAGTAAGGAAAAGATGTATGTGTGAAGTTTGGAATGCAAGTGGCTAATAAAATCACTAACCTTGAAACTAACATCAGTCAGTGAAGTGCAGATGTAGATGAGTGGTTGTGTAACCATGAAGGTAGACTAACCAGAGTAGAGCAAAACGTTATCAACAGTAGTGGTTGTATTATATCAAGTGGTGTAGTAGAAAATCAATTCATTGACAATTTTTGCGGTCCAATCCAAGTAAAAATGTACATCCAAAGGAATTTTGGGGTGATTTTGAAGACGTATTGCCCAAATCTTGGAATGACAAACAGAAAATTTGGTTCATTACATCAAATCTAATGGGAGAGGCTAGAATTTGGGGAAATTTGGCTTCAGATTAATATGATAAGTTAGTGGAATTTAAGCAAGACTTTTTTGAGGAATAATGGGGGAAAAGGAAGTGAATGGAAATTTTGAATAAATTCTGGTCTGGGGGAAAAATATGATCCCAAGAAGGAGATTGTTAAAAAAAAATGGCACAAAAATGGGTAACGACTTTATCGAATTTGAACTCAAAAGTGGAAACAGAGCAAATTATTATGGGAATAGAGAATAAATTGCCCTTATATTGGTAGAATAAGATAATATCAGCTCCTAGATAAACATTCAATGAGCATATGCAAAGAGATGCATTAAAAAGGAGATTACCAAGAAAACTGCAATGGTGTTTAGTATATGGACCAGATGATTCTATAGAACAATTCTTAAAATATATAGATAAATTAGACATGGTATTAGAAAGGAATGACATTGCTCTCTTGACAGCCAATGTGTTTCATTCAGCACCTCTCTCTCTATATAGACCTACATTTTGTTTTACACCTGTTATTTAGTTATCTCTGTTTCTTTAGAAGTTTCTTTGCAGTGACTGTATACCACAAAGGTTCCCTCCCATTATGAACTATTCTACTGGGTACATATCTATCCAGTGCATGGTCAACTATTCTTTTAAACTTGAGCTGGAGTTCCTCTACATGCTCCTGGCCTGTGTTGAAAGTTTCAAGTTCCTTATTGAGAGATGACACTACTGATTTTTTATACTGAACTTGTATATCTTTATGCTTGTTTTACTTTTTCTTTTTACTTTGGTAATCATTGTTGCCACAACTGTGTCATGGTGACTGATATCAGTTTCAGCGGGGACACCATCAAAGAGGTCAGGTCTATTTGTTGCTGTTAGAGATCCAATATATTTCCATCATGAGTGGGTTCCTAATCATCTGTTCTCGGTAGTTTTCAGAGAAAGTATGTAGCAGAGTTTTACAAGATATCTTATCACACCCACCAGTAGCAAAACTGTAATTTTTGCAATTAACTATTGGATGATTAAAGTCTCCACAAATGATTACAGTATGATGGGGGAACTTACGTACAAGTGAACTGAGGTTTTCTCTAAAATTTTTAGTTATGTCAGAAGAAGAGTCTCATGGGTGATAGAAGATACAATCATCTTTTTATGCCCACCCCTGATATTGAGTCTTGCCCAAAGAATCTCATATGCAGCTTCAATTTCTGTCTTCAGGAATTAAGATTCTTGTCTACTGTGACAAATACAACACCTCCATTCTCATTTGCCTATCTTTTTTATATAGACTTAAATTTTCCCTAAAAATTTCCCTGCTATCAATTTCATGTTACAACCTGCTTCCTGTACCTAGTATTATTTGTGCTTCACTGCTTTTCATCAGGGGGACCCTGCAGTTCTCAACCCTATGGCACAAGTCCAGGAAGTTGCACCCTAGCTTGTCACAGAACCTTCAAAGTCTCTGGTTCCGCCCTTCCACTCAACTCAGAACCAAAGGACCAGGATCAGTTCTGGGGATAATGCTGCAGTTTGTGAACTTCATTGAAACACAAGGCTGGTCCTCTCAGTCTTCTTTGTCAGCTGCTGTAATGACCCAAGAATGACCTCAGAGCCCAGACAACAGGCACTATAGTCTCCAGTTGGTTGCACCCTGTTCCCCAAATGGCTGCCAGAATAACCTCTTCAACATGTTGAATGAGGCCCCCAGGCATACGTACTGAGTGCACCTGGTGTCCTTTATTGTCCCTTGCTGCCATTTCCCTATGGGATACTGTCATTCTCTGTACATTTGCTCTGCCACCAATTAATAGACTCCAGCCCTTTTGCATTTGTCTCCTTCTGACACTGGACAAAACAGATTTTCCCAAAACTGGTGAAGAGAGATCCACTGGCTCACTTTCAGCTTCAGTGAAAGAAAGCACCTTATACTTGTTGGTTAGGGGGATTGTTCCAAAACCCTGAGTCCTACCTGGCCCTTTCAACCCTGTACAGGATGCCTAGATCCACCACTGACTCACCAGTCGGAGTCAAGTGGATAGGTAATGACAGATTCTGTAATTTCTGCAGAGGAGACAGGATCCACAGGAGAGGATAATACCTGAGGTACCTCTGGTACAGGTATTACAGGTATACAACTCTTGGGAGCCCTCTCAGCAGACTGGCTTGCAGCAGCTGCCAATCATTTGACAATAGTTGGGGTGATTTCCTGCTGCTTATGAATGCCAACCAACTCCTCCCGTGTTTGTGAACAGCATTCACAGAGGGGCTGCATTTTGGCTGGTGCAAAGCATTACAAGGAAGTGAACAAATAACTTTAAATTAAGCCTGCTGGTTATTTTTAATCTCTTGGGCTAAGAAGTTGCTAATTACCTATAAGAATTGAAACAGATAGACCAAACGGGATTTCTATTATGGCAACATAAAAACTTGTAGTAAAAATTACTAGTTCCCTAAAACATTTTGATGTTAATTATAGTTGTTAGCAAACTTGAAAATGGAGTTAGTTTACAGTTAATGCAGATAATATATAGGGTTACTCCTCTTTAATAGAAAACCACATGTAACATAATATGTTACTGCTACAGTAACTAAATCACAAATGCCGATTTGCTACAAATTGCTCACAGATCAAGTAAAGGACAATGACAGCTTCTGAAAATTCTCAAAAACGCTCTTGATTTGTGTTGAGATACAATGAAATTCAGAGGTGATATTCCACTATTCTTTGGCTGAACTGTAAATCACAAACACTGATTTGCTACGAAATAAATGACACATCCAAAACACTCATACTGGTAAATTACAAAAATATAATCCTCAGACTAACCAATTTCTCACATAATTGTACAATGAAGTTAGAGAACAATTGTTTTGAATGAGGATAGGCCTTCTGTTCTTAAAGAATATACAAAAGCACAATTAACAATAAAAATACTAGTTTATCGTGGCACTTGCGAATGTTTGAAATTTCACAAGAAGTATCACAATACAAATGGGTATTGGTACAATCAATGAAAGATTATGTAGAAGCAATACGAACAGTGAAGTATATGAATCCTAGGACTTTAAATCAGCACACAATCATGTACACATGGTCTCACCCATGGGAAAATTCCTGAGTTGTCTTTTATTTATAAATCTAAAATTTATAATACTTTCACGTGAAACCTAACAAGGAATGATTTTATTATAAAAATGTCTATGCAGTTAGTTTTGAAAGAGTAGTTGTTGAGATCAGGATGTCTAATGTCAATGAAAAATCAGATGCCCACAACGCAATCTATAGGCATAGATCCATCCTAGTCAATCCTAAGTAATCCGGAGCTGCCAATGATGTTGAATAGATACACTTTGAAATGTTTGTTGAACACACATGTGGAATATCATCATTTATATTGAAATATATGAGACATACTGTAGCGGGACATGAAATTGAAGCATCACCCATCCATCAGTGTCAGCCCGGTTTGCAGGTGAATATAAGTTTAATTTAGTTTTTGTTTATGTATTTTTGTAATATTTGTAATGGTTGTGAATTGTCTAAAGTTTTTGTTTTTATTTTTTATGTTTCATGTATGGAGAGGGCGGCGCAATGAACGGAGACAGCATCTTCACTCCTGGGACCAGAGAGAAAATTGCTGGCCACTATACGTGGCGGGTCGACAGCCAAAGAGCAACAGAAGATCCCGAAACCGAGTTGTTGCGTTGTGCTTCTAAAAATTGAAAAAAAAAAAAAGAATTTGTAATATTTCTACAACAATGACGTCATAGAAAGTTTGTTCATGTTGTAAATGTTCAGTTCTATCTTGTCAAGGCTCAGGTTCACGTCTATATGTAGGAAGATAATAAACTACTGGATGCTACTAAAGTTTAAATACGTGTTCCGAGAATTTATTTATGAGGAATTATGTTACGTAATTTATTTGACAAGATTATTAATTTTTGACAACGTTCATCACGAGTTTGAATCTTAAAAAGTTTATTCAATGTGGTTCTAATATTTATCAAAGCAGATCACTTGCATTAATATAATTTCTGAGAAGGAACAAAACGATATCTAAATTGGGAAAAAGTTTGCGCAAACCAATTGGAAAATGATATCTACACTCCTGGAAATTGAAATAAGAACACCGTGAATTCATTGTCCCAGGAAGGGGAAACTTTATTGACACATTCCTGGGGTCAGATACATCACATGATCACACTGACAGAACCACAGGCACATAGACACAGGCAACAGAGCATGCACAATGTCGGCACTAGTACAGTGTATATCCACCTTTCGCAGCAATGCAGGCTGCTATTCTCCCATGGAGATGATCGTAGAGATGCTGGATGTAGTCCTGTGGAATGGCTTGCCATGCCATTTCCACCTGGCACCTCAGTTGGACCAGCGTTCGTGCTGGACGTGCAGACCGCGTGAGACGACGCTTCATCCAGTCCCAAACATGCTCAATGGGGGACAGATCCAGAGATCTTGCTGGCCAGGGTAGTTGACTTACACCTTCTAGAGCACGTTGGGTGGCACGGGATACATGCGGACGTGCATTGTCCTGTTGGAACAGCAAGTTCCCTTGCCGGTCTAGGAATGGTAGAACGATGGGTTCGATGACGGTTTGGATGTACCGTGCACTATTCAGTGTCCCCTCGATGATCACCAGTGGTGTACGGCCAGTGTAGGAGATCGCTCCCCACACCATGATGCCGGGTGTTGGCCCTGTGTGCCTCGGTCGTATGCAGTCCTGATTGTGGCGCTCACCTGCACAGCGCCAAACACGCATACGACCATCATTGGCACCAAGGCAGAAGCGACTCTCATCGCTGAAGACGACACGTCTCCATTCATCCCTCCATTCACGCCTGTCGCGACACCACTGGAGGCGGGCTGCACGATGTTGGGGCGTGAGCGGAAGACGGCCTAACGGTGTGCGGGACCGTAGCCCAGCTTCATGGAGACGGTTGCGAATGGTCCTCGCCGATACCCCAGGAGCAACAGTGTCCCTAATTTGCTGGGAAGTGGCGGTGCGGTCCCCTACGGCACTGCGTAGGATCTTACGGTCTTGGCGTGCATCCGTGCGTTGCTGCGGTCTGGTCCCAGGTCGACGGGCACGTGCACCTTCCGCCGACCACTGGCAACAACATCGATGTACTGTGGAGACCTCACGCCCCACGTGTTGAGCAATTCGGTGGTACGTCCAACCGGCCTCCCGCATGCCCACTATACGCCCTCGCTCAAAGTCCGTCAGCTGCACATACGGTTCACGTCCACGCTGTCGCAGCATGCTACCAGTGTTAAAGACTGCGATGGAGCTCCATATGCCACGGCAAACTGGCTGACACTGACGGCGGCGGTGCACAAATGCTGCGCAGCTAGCGCCATTCGACGGCCAACACCGCGGTTCCTGGTGTGTCCGCTGTGCCGTGCGTGTGATCATTGCTTGTACAGCCCTCTTGCAGTGTCCGGAGCAAGTATGGTGGGTCTGACACACCGGTGTCAATGTGTTCATTTTTCCATTTCCAGGTGTGTAAATTGGGAAAAAGTTTGCACAAACCAATTGGACTGAGTGACGTAATTCTGTGCATACGACTCAAATGATGATGTTTTAATTACAGTTTCGTTCAAGAACCATTCAGACACAATTTTAAAAAGAGTTTAAATAATTTTGAAGTGTGTTGTAACTGATGTAGGTGACAAAGTCTGCACATGGTCATATGTCAAAAAGAAAATCATTCATACAAAACTTGCATCGTTACACTACACCGTGGCGACCTTATAAACAGGACTTGCGTGCAACTAAGACACACAGGTACGAAACAAAACATAAAGAGTCCTTCGGAAGTCAACGTTTCGTGGAGCCTTCACCAGCCAGCAGCAACTTTGCGGGTGTGGGCATCTGACAGAGCGCAGCCAAGCAGTACGGTCACGCAGTTATTCCACGAGAAGGCGCATCTGTTGGGCAGCAGCTGAATGCTGCAAACCCCGACAACCTTTTCCTCACTAACAGGCCCAGTACGGCAGCTGGGGGGGGGGGGGGGGGGGGGGCGTTCCTCCGGCTGGTATTAGAGGTGTTACTGAGGGCTTCGCCCGTCTACGGTGCGGCCGGGCGTGGTTGCAGCCAGTGGCGTTTCTGGTGTTTGACTCAGTGTCCTGCCGGTTGCGGAAGCGGGGTCGCAGCATCTCAGTGGCTGCATCGACAGCTGTTACTTCTGCAGCCCATAGCAGCACACTGATCACCGAGAACTACAAACTACAATATTAGTGTCCGGTGAGTCTGTTTTAAGTTGGAAGTGGAGTGTTGTACATAGGGAGTGTGCTTTTATAGGATTGTTGATTACAAGTCTGTGCGTGTAACTAGTTAATATCTTACAATAATGTTGGGAAGTGAAATGTCAGACGAAGAGCAATCTGTGTCCGATAGGAGCATGAGATCCCTTTTTAGGGCGATCGCTAAATTGAAACAATCTAACGAAGAATCTATTGCTAGATTAAAAGAGGAATTAAAACAATCTAATGAAGAATCTATTGCTAGATTAAAAGAGGAATTAAAACAGTCTAGTGAAGAATCTACTGCTAGATTAAAAGAGGAACTAAAACAGGAATTAAAACAATCTAACGAAGAATCTACTGCTAGATTAAAACACGAATTAAAACGATCTAACGAAGAATCTACTGCTAGATTAAAAGAGGAGCTAACAAAATCTACAGACAGGTTACAGGAACATCTTAATGAAACCAGTCGAGAATTAAGTGATAAAATAGAGGCTTCTAAAGTTGAAATGTAGGGAAAACTAGTAGGACTTAGTAATAAGATTGCTGATAATTGTAAAAGGTTAGAAGAACATTTCCAGGAATCGCGTGAGGAAAAAGCTCGCATGCAAAATGATGTTACTGACTTAACCAAGAGACTAGATAATGTCAATGTCTTAGTTGTAAATGAAATAGAGAAAAATAACGATAAGTTACGAGATGAATTTTCTATGCAAACAGAAACTGTTCGTAGAGAACTATTAGAATCTATTAAAGAGGTTTCTACCAAACCTGTAGAGATTTCTTCAATAGATAATGTAGAATTAGAGATATTAACTCATCGAGTAGAAAAAGATCATACTGAAATAGAAAACATGAAATTTTTAATTACCGAAATATGCAGTAATCTTGATACTTCCAAAGATAATAACATTGACGAAGGTACAGAGTGTTCACATTGTGAACACAGTGAAGAATCAATATTAGCTAACCGTGTATCCAATACAGAAATGCAAATACAAGAAATTACTAAACGGTTATTGGAATTAGGTAATAATGAAAACATTTCAAGTAGTAGAAGTAATAACATAATCAGAGACAACAGTCGCATTGTGTTTGCTAGCTCGGACGACAACAATACGAATAAAGAAATCACGGTAAGCCAGTCCGATGCAACTCTGTCTCTGCAATCTAAACAAAATCCAACTATGTCTCTCGCAGAATGTTGGGATGATATAACGGCAAATTCAAATCTTTATAAAAGTTTTTGAAACTTCATTATCTCCTAAATGGAGTAATGAAAAATGGATTCAATTTGTAATAGGACATTTAGAAGCAGAAGCTATGGAATGGGCAGTACTGCGTAGAACTGAATTTAGGGACTGGGATGATTTTGTTAAGCAGTTTAAACAAAATTATTGGTCAAGAGGAAAACAACAACACTTAACTTTGGAGTTGTTAGACCCTCCTCCATATTCTAAATGGTGGGGAGGTTATAGGAATTATTTCAAATGGCATTTAAACCATGCTAAATTAATTGAAGAACCAATTATTGAAAGTCATCTACTACGAGTCCTAATTAGTAGATTACCGTATTATGTAAAGGAAAGAAAAATGTTATTCTACGAATTGTCCATCCAAACAGGAAAAGGAAGACCTTGTATTAGTACGATCTCATCCTAAAAGTTCGAAGATCAATAAGGAATGTAGAAAATTCTTCTTTATCTTTGAAGGTCCATATGTTGTACATAAGATTGTACATCCCAAAGCGTTACTTCTTATGGAACCTTCATCGGGTGTAATTAAAGGATTATATAGTGTCAATCAAATTAAACCCTTCATTCCTAAATAAGTTAATATTTAGTATATGTTACATATGGACGAGCGTTCATGGTTTATTCATGTGAAGTTTTTCGTGATAGTTACGTGTTATTTTAAAGAAATGACAGGAAGTTTAAACAAGTGTTCTACAATAATCTACCGGTACTTCAAAAAGGGAAAGATAACTAAAAGGGGATTTATATGGAAGAAATTTTGTTATTAGGTCAGAAGGAATTTTGTCTATTTTATATTTACTCGGATAGTAGGAACCAAAGGGGATGGTTAATAATTTTAGGGACCATGGGCGTCCAGAGCTATATGGCTCACGAGAACATAGCAGAGTGCCTTTAATAGAGATTTGTAATAGTGTTACTGTAGAACACACCAAACGGGTCTCTCTCGCTTGTTTCTCCTAAATAAATTGCCATTACCCAACAAAGTGTCCGAAGGTAAAGAAAGCCGTGCCGAGATTCTAAAGAAAGTTTTGCTTGATTTCTTCTTGACCTCAGGCATAAATAAAGCATTAGGGACAAGAACGACGTAAAGTAAACAGTACTATTAGTAATTGTGAGAAACTTATTAGTAATATATATTTTGGAAAGAATAATTCTAGTAAATGAATAAAACTGAAACTAACCTATCACAATTTGAACGCTCTGTCCTAATGTAACAACGCTAAAGAACGTATGAAATTATTATATACTAGCAACTATTAAATGCATAATAGCACAATTGAAAGTGAATGACAAATAGTCACAACAATATTGTCATAAAAGGACTGAATATATCTAAGAGCAAGGACTTTAGATTATGGAAAATGTGAGAAAAATGTATAATATTAACAGTTAAATACTGTATATAGAAGAAGTTTTATTTTCGGTTAAAACCTGACAAACTGAGCTTGTGGGTGGGGTATGTAGTGGGACATGAAATTGAAGCGTCTCCCATCCACCAGTGCCAGCCCAGTTTGCAGGTGAATATAAGTTTAATTTAGTTTTTGTTTATGTATTTTTGTAATATTTGTAATGGTTGTGAATTGTCTAAAGTTTTTGTATTTATTTTTTATGTTTCATGTACGGAGAGGGCGGCGCAATGAATGGAGACAGCATCTTCACTGCCGGCACCAGAGAGAAAATTGCTGGCCACTATACGTGGCGGGTCGACAGCCAAAGAGCAACAGAAGATCCTGAAACCGAGTTGTTGCGTTGTGCTTCTAAAAATTGAAAAAAAAAAGAATTTGTAATGTTTCTACAACAATGACATCATAGAAAGTTTAATCATGTTGTAAATGTTCAGTTCTATCTTGTCAAGGCTCAGGTTCACGTCTATATGTAGGAAGATAATAAACTACTGGATGCTACTAAAGTTTAAATACGTGTTCCGAGAATTTATTTATGAAGAATTATCTTACGTAATTTATTTGACAAGATTATTAATTTTTGACAACATTCATCGTGAGTTTGAGTCTTGAAAGTTTATTCAATGTGGTTCTAACATTTATTAAAGCAGATCGCTTGCATTAATATAATTTCTGAGAAGAACCAAAACAACATCTAAATTGGGAAAAAGTTTGCGCAAACCAATTTGACTGAGTGACGTAATTCAGCGCATACGACTCAAATGATGATGTTTTAATTACAGTTTCATTCAAGAACCATTCAGAGACAATTGTAAAAAGAATTTAAATAATTTTGAAGTGTGTTGTAACTGACGTAGGTGACGAAGTCTGCACATGGTCATATGTCAAAAAGAAAATCATTCATACAAAACTTGCATTGTTACACAACAATACACACTATCCTTATGCAGTGTGTACATGAAAAGACTTCAACGATTAATTAGAGACCTGTTCAACTAAGATTTTTATTACTTGTAAATACATTTTGTAAGAAATTCTCAGTACTTTGAACACTTTGATGCTTATGATCATACACCTACACAAGTTATACATGGATTGAGCACAGAGATTTATATGCTTATATGAAATCGTGAAACTTTATAAAGCATGTGTTCTTGTTTTCTGATTGGCTGATTTGGGGGAGGAGGCCAAACAGTGAGGTCATTGGTCCCATTGGATTAGTGCTGAGCTACTGGTGATAGAATCAGTGTGCTGCTTCAGAAAAAAAAGCATTCTTTAAGGATTGAAGGAGAAATTAGATGCCTACTGGTGGTGTGTTGCTTATGAATTCCTGTTGTACTAGTCATTCAATGGGGAAGAAAAAGAATATGGAGAAAACACATTTCATGTAACGTTTAGTGATTTATGGAAAGACATTGTGATATGCTGAGGGATAATACTCACTACCAGTTTGCAACACAAACATATGCAGACATCAGAATTATTGCTTAACATACTCCTGTTCTATTGCATACATACTATGGCAGAGTCACTTCCATAACTCTAATGTGCAATACTTTGGAGTTGTTGTAAAGTAACAAAATAAGACTGCAAATAATGATGAGTGCAATACAGATCATATCATAATATCTGATACTAACTCTCAATGTATATGTGAACTTAGGTACCTTAATGAAAACATGTGGTAACAATATTGATGGACTGAATTAATTAAATTAAGGTACCTTGCTCTGAATAATAATGAAATACAGTAAAATTATTACGAAATGTGGTTTCTACTTTAAAATATACGTAACAATTGGTAAAACTTATATTTTCAAAATTTGTACTCAGAAATCTCATTTTAATTACATTTCAGGTATAAATGAAATGTTATTGTCATAAACTACTTCATGTAGTTTGGCAGTAATTACTGAATCATTTCAGTGTGTTATTTATTATGAAAATATCAAAACCAAAAGTAAATCCAAATTTTTTGAGCTTTTTTGAAAACTATTTAACTTTTAATTGTATACTTCAAAATTACTGTTTAAAGAATTGATGTACTCATATTTCAACTATTGTAAGGTACATAAGGACCAGTGGCAACAGCTGTAGCATGGCAAGTACTGTCTCAGATTTAATTTCTTTGTGTCAATGTTATGTCATGTTTGTGGTGTGAATAAACAAGTTATTAAGTAAATTTTCATTTCAGCCACATCATTTAGTATAATTTATTAACCAAGATGAATCAATCCTGACATCATGGAGAGCCTAAGACATTTTTACAAGTGGAGGTAATTACAGTGAAAAGATATGCACCGCAGTTGTTAGAACTGCAAGAAAAAGCAAGTATCCATTCTTGGTAAACACAAAAGATAGGTGCATTTTAATATGGACTACAAAGTTCCATATAACCCATATAAAAAGACTAAAAAAGAATAATAAAATAATTGGTATACAAAAATACACTTACCTTATGATGAATGTTTGTACGAAAAATCCATTTTCCTCTCCTTAAGAGCACATAATCTATCAGTGATGCGTTTGTTGAAGTCTATAATGGTGCAGATGTTGTCATTCTTGATGTGGAGCACTGCTGGTACTATTAGCCAATCTTGACTCATAGCAGGCCTACTCCACAAACATGTTTTTACTCTCTTCAGTCTAGAGAAAGACTGCTGCTATATCTCAGACATTGTCATTGGTATGGTAATAATTAGTTTCAGGAGTTTCATTGTTTCACTAAAAGTGTCCTGTAAATTATTTTCAAGAAGTAAGTGGAATAGCATCTGTGGGAGTTCTAAACTCATTTCCCATGTATTGCATCTGAAGCTCCATTTTCATCTTACTGCATAAAAGGTAGGAATATGTAACATTTATATGAAAAAGATAGCTGCTACTCACCATATAGCAGAGATTCTGAGACACAGATAGGCACAACAAAAAGACTGCCAGAAAGTGAGCTTTTGGCCAACAAGCCTTCATTGAAAATAGAAAACATACACACACACACACACACACACACACACACACACACACACACACACACACACACACACACACACACACTCATGTAAAAGCAACTCACACATGCGTGACCACAGTCTCTGGCTGCCAAAGCCAGTCTGGGTGATAAAAGTGCTCTTTTAGAAAAGCTTATATGGAGTTTGTGGGCATAACAGTTAGCAAAACAGGGATGATTCAAGTGCTGTTTGAGAAGACCTTATACACCACAATGATGATCACTCATAATAACTGCACCATCACAGTTCCAAGATAAAACTTTATCTGAATTATCCACAACATGTAGCAAAGTTTCTTTAAGCAATTGTACTAATGTTTTTGCATCATTTTCATGAAGAATGAGGGAAGTCCAAAACCTTTCTACAGGTTTACCCTCAGACAAAACATAAATGTGGGGAACATGATGAGCTCAAGCTGCTGCAATATCATTTGTTTCATCAGCAGTAACTGACACAAAATCAGTGGCAGCAGTTTCCTTTCTTACTCAGCCTTTACAAACATCCATCAAACAAGAAAATACATAATTTTGAATGTGTTTAGATGTACCTATGAAAATAGCAACTATCAAAAGGTGTTTGCAAAGTGCAGTATCAAGTTCCTCAATGAAATTTATAAGACCACAGAAAATTCCTGGATTTGTTGACCACTATGTTCATCACGTCCACAAAATGTGAGCCCAAAAGCATAACAAAATTTAATAGAATTCACAATTTTAGAGAATACTTAATTATTTTTGCGAATATGATCACTGTATCTTCCAATTGACTGCCTATAAGTATAATCTAGTTGTCGCCTAAAAAATTATCCTCCATCTGTGCTGTCATATTCAATTTAGAGTGTTCCTGTATCTTTATCTTCTGTGATAAATGTCCAAGCTCATGAATGCTTCTTAGTGTCCACATCACTTTGCACCATGCATTATGTTTTACAAGTAACAAAAACTGAAAATGGTGCAATTTGTTTGTGATATCACGACAACATATCCAATCTATTTTCCTGTAAATTCCTGGCCTAAAATGTCTTACAGTTTCTTTACTTTTATTTTTAGTTTTCTTGGCTAACATGATATCCAACACCAGTCTCCGTAAGTGCTAGATATGGATCTTATTGTAAAGAGAGACAGAAGATAAATTAGGTTCCCAAAGCCTGTGCACTGAATTATTATAGATATTGACTTAACAGTGTAGATGCTGAGATTCACATCTTCAAACACACAACTACATATTAAATCCTCCTGCATGACAAACAATAATAGCTGGTGACAGTACTGGTAACTTGACTGCAGCAAATAAGTTATAACTCCTTTGTGTGGTTGCTAACTAACTCACGTTGATATGGCAGTTTCATAGATATCACTACTTGCAGGGATCAGAGGTGCAACATATATTATAAGTTTTAGAGTACTGTAATATTGATGGAATTCAAAATCTGCTTTTCATGTGTCATGTTGGTGGAACAATTGGGGAAGAAGAGGAACCCTGATTTGGCAGGGCTCAACAGCAAGGGGGAAAGAGAGTTCCAGTGGATACACGTTGCAGTATTTCAATGTACAGGGGACATTTGTGCCCCTGTTCCCTTCTCCACTCCTCACCAGTGAGCTTGGTGGTGTAATGAGATCTTAGGGGGTACAGAAGTGGATTTTGTGCACAGGTTGAGCCGAGCATGTAAGTGGTGACTATCAGCTTCGAACATGACTGTGAGAAAAAGTGTTGAGGCTCATTTATGTTACTATCACAAATCATCATCTGTAACAGAGGCAGGAGAATGGGCTTACATAATGTGAAATTTTCTGAATATTTCTATGGGGGTTTATTGCTCTGTTGCACCATAGGACAAACCACCACTGAGTCAAAGGCATTTTCAATTTGTTACCTAGGAACTATTAGTTCACATACACACCTATACAGGTTTGGTCTTATGTTGTATGCATATAACTGAAGATTTAATTTCATTTATGAGTAAGACAGCTTAAACTGTTAAGATAATAATAAATTATTTGTCTGTTCATCTTGCTCAAAGATTGTAAGTAAACTGTTCAGTGTCTTTTATATCATTAAATATACACATTTTTCTTGCTTTCATTGTGTACTTTCTTTTTTTATATTAATTCTCATTTTACATGGTTTTGTAATGTAGTTCAGCTGTCACATTACCATTTAATAATATGCCTTTAACCTATAAGAGTACTATTTCTTTGCTTACTTGCCAACATGCTTGGTAGAAATGTAGAAAATTTATTGTATTGATTTACATTTTGTGGAAGGAAGTGTAACCTTTCAAACTGTTTTTGAATCACAAATTGAATTTTGTAGTCCATACAGTTGAAAGTACAGGAAAGCTCATGGAATGTAACAACAGGATAATTTTCATTGCATTTCTCTGCTAGGACTTCATTTGTGATATTGTATATGGCTTTCTCTATGGTGAACCGTTTTCAGTAGTTGATGTACTAACATTTGCTTGTTGAACAAATGACACTGGTAATAAGGAAAAGATATAATTTTCATAAACACTGTAAATGACTTAATCAAATACAATACATACATTTCAATACCAACATTACATGGTACAGCCAAATAATGTATGTAAAAATATACTGTCAAGATAGGTGAACAATCCAGCTATGTCATAGTAGTTAATGAAAACGTACTAAGTACACATGACTTCATATGGAAAGAGTTTAATATAAATAATAAAGGAAGAAAGAAACTTTGCACAGAACTACAGTATGCATTAACAATCAAAATGTAAACCACAGTGAAGCAAAATGTAAAGTGAAAACCACAGTGAACAGTGCAAAGTAAATCCTCTTCAAAATCCATGAACTGGATCACTTAGACTCAACAGCAGAACCAACTGGTACGGCATTAAATCTCTCTCTCTCTCTCTCTTTTACACACACACACACACACACACAGACACACACACACACACACACACACACACACACACACAGAGAGAGAGAGAGAGAGAGAGAGAGAGAGAGAGAGAGAGAGAGAGAGAGAGACCACAAAAAATATCAAATAGTCAAGTATATAAAAAAAAAAAAAATAGGAAGTGAACCAATAAGGGCTTCACAGAAATTATGAACAGTTGACCAATACTTAGCTAAAGATTTTTTCATGCCAGAGACACCACAGGAAAACAGAAACAAGAAAAATTAGTATGACAAGGATGGATAACCATTGCTACATTTGCCTGAAGGGAAATGAAATGATAGTGTGGCACTGATGGCCAAGAGTCCTCGCCTGGCGAAGTTCAGCCCTGGAGTTGCAAGTCTTCTCAGGTGAGGTCAAACTGTGTGATTTGCATGTTGATGAGTATGAGATTATGATGAGGACAAAACAACACCCAGTCCCCAACAGGAGGAAATCTCTAACCTGACTGGGAATGGAAACTGGGCCCTCTGCATGGCAGTCAGACATGTTGACCACTCAGCTAAGGAGACAGACTGACTAAAGTGATTTACGGAAGCCATGGAAAACCTAAATCAGGATAATAAAGAAATATGTATTATCAGCAGCTCTTGATGTTTATTAAAGATTTTAAAAGAATGTTCAAGCAATAGAGGTCTCTGAGTGGTAATGTTGTAACATTTCTGGAAAAGATTCAGAGTTATTACTAAGCTGAAAATAAAAAAATATTGTAATATATGGAGACTGCAACATAGATGTGGCTAAGGAATCAAAACTAAAACAAGAATTAAAAGAAGCCTTTTTGGCTGTGTAATAATAACAGTTACATACCTATGTGAATGACCAATCAAAGCCAGGGAATCATTGATAAAATCACAACCAATAGTAACTCTGAAGCAAAATTTCTGCAACAGTAATCTTTGGTTATCAAAGCTTAATGTGTCACATCTACAAAAACTGGGGCACTGCAACAGAAACAGAGTTGAGGGCCTGGATGAGGTCCAGGCACAAATATGTAAGCTAAGTAAACATTTTCTTCCATCCCAGTGCATTCCTACAAGCTTGAGGTGTACTAAACACTAACCTAAACTATTCCCATTGTTATCCCCAAAACCAGACATCACATTCAAACTACTATGAGATCCCCTGTTGCTGTCAAGGCTCACAGGTTACACCGGGAGAAATACGCTGCAGCAAAGAAAGGGTTCGATGATTTTTTAACTTCAGGGGTTATCCACCATTCAGATACTTCTTGGGTATTGTCTTAACTACTTGGAAAAAAAGAAAAGATGGATCCTGGGGACCTTGTGGTGACTATTGTGCATTAAATGTGCACACAAAGTATCCTAGGTTGATACTTTCTTATGTAAATGGAATCTTTTGGTACCATCTTTTCATATGAATATCCCAATGCCACTTTTGGACAAATTTTGTGTGATTATTTGTTGAAAGAAGGGAGCTTGGTTTTTAACTTACTTTCCCTTGTTGCAATTTCTTTTATCTTATTGAGATCACTGAGGACATTTTGCATGGACAGAATGCAAGAAAATGAAAAATTCAGACAATTAGCCATCCTGATGCTTTTACATGTAATTTAAATAAAAGTAAATAAAACTGTTAATTTTGAGAGATATGAAATTCTCTAACATGCATTTACACATTAACTTTATTTTTATTGTATGCCATGAATAACACAATAAATATTTATGCAAATAACATTCAATAATTGATGCAACACATTTTTTCTGAACGCAGCCCAGTTTTTTCAGGATTCCAGTATGCCATATTACTGCATAATTTTCTGGCTACAAAAGCCTATTTTTCAGTATAATCTCCATTCAATGCTATACTTTCATGCCACCTTACTGGGAGGGCCTGTAAGTACCACTCTCCTGGTAAGTGTTGGAGCCAATTTCTTGCCGCATCAAGAACCTTCCAATCATCCAGGAACTGCTTACCATGGAATGCATCCTTCTTTGGACCAAACAGATGGAAGTTGAAAAGTGTGATATCTGAGCTATAGGGTGGGTGAGGAAGAACAGTCCAATGAAGTTTTGTGAGCTCCTCTATGGTTTTCAGACTTGTGTGAGAGATAGTGTTGTCATGGGGATGGAGAAGTTCATTTTCATTTTTATGGCAATGAACACACTGCAGAAGTCACGGCTGTGTGCAGTTGGCCAGAATGCAAGAGACTGAACAAAGTTTGTGTGAAATTGTTGCAATGATGACAGATGCCTCACCCAATGGCTCACCAAGCTTTTGTTCACTGTCAGATCTCCATAGACATTCCACAAGTGCCTATGAATACCTGTGATGCTATTTTGAAGGCTACATAAAGCATTACCACCTATTGGAACTTCATGAAACTATAGGGGGTGAAGTAGGAATATTACATGATGTCCCACAACAAATTCTATATTTTCTCAACCAATTTTGACTGAGGAAAAAATGTGTTGCATTACTTACTGAATGCCTTTCATACCTTTGTGGACACTTGGAAACTCATTGTTGCTATTTTAGTCTTTGAATTTGAGATTGTGCCCCCCCCCCCCCCCCCTAAAAAAAAAAAAAAAAAAAAAAAAAAAAAAAAAAAAAAAAAAAAAAAAAACGAAGAGGAAGACATAATGACAGTAGCAATGCTAGAGAGAGGGAGTCATGCTGTAAACACTCAATTTTGAAGCTGTATGCTGGGTGAAGCAACTCCTAGAAGCTTTGAAATGAAGAACAGTTTCTGGGAATATCTTATTTCTGATATGACTACATTGCCATGGAATGAAAAACATTCCAATAAATTGAAAAGTCACGAGCAAAAACTGTGTTTCAGTCTTATAGTAAAACTTGGAGTGGAGTAATGGAAAGCTTGTATGATTTGTTTATGCCCCTAGATGACTGCTGCCAGTGAAAGGTAAGTAATCCACAAAACTGTTTTATAAAACTCTTACAGTGGATTTTTAATTCAAGTCAAACAATTGTGTCAATTTACTATGATTGCATGCTAATATTCTTTCTGATTATTAACCATTGCACCATGGAAGGATGTTATATTTGAGTGTGCTAACTGAAATCTACAAATCATAGACTGAAATACTAATTATTCTTATCTATTTTGGCAGCGTACATAAAATGAATGAGAATCAAAGTAACAAAGTAAATGAAGAGAGTGGATGGTACATGGCAAAGAAATATGTGATGGCACCATATTTCAAATGAAAATAATTTCAAGACTAGACTTAAGAAGAATTATTAAAGACAAGTGAAATATGCCGTTTTTATTTAACATGCTATTTTGAATACTTTTGCACAAACTTTAAAGTTAACAATATGAAATCAATTTAAAGAGAACACTAGAAGAATTAATTCAGGACAAGTATTTTATGCTAAACTTGAATGCAACTGGAAATGAAAAAGTAAGTAAATTATCTCAGTATAAGTCTTCAACGATACAGAAACATTCAAAGCAATTCTCATACAAATGTAAGTAATCGATGAATGAGTACAGGAGAAACTAGGGGAAAATTGTGAACAGTTAAAATTAAAACAGTGGGCACATTCAGTCTTCCAAAGTAGAAAACTGTGAACCATCTCAAAACACTAAAATGGACATCTTAGCAGAGGGAGAAGTCAGTAATGCGGAAGATAATGGTTTACTTGTATTCAAAGATGAAACTTTTTTGTAGAATTACATATTAAAAGCATTGTGGTAAAAGTAATGACAGTTCCATGATGTTGGCTAGGTCTGCAACAACAGGTTGAAATGTAACTTAACTGTTTCTGAGAATTTCTGTTTTGACAAAGATTTGAAAAGGTTGCAGACTATATTGTGGAGAGATGTGAGTAAAGAAAAAGTTGCAAGTAACATATTTCTGTGGAATATTACAAGGCAATTTAACTTTTTTGTTTATCTTACAAGAATTTTTTTGCATCATAGAGCTAAAAAAACTTTTGTAGGCAGAAGACTACAGTTGTTGAAGTAAGTGTTGTAGGAAACACTGATGAGGAGCAAAGACACTGAAGTCTGTGTCCCCAGGGGTCATGAAAATATGTTCACAATATGAGCATGACAAAGACAGAGCCTCAGCCAAAGTGGTATTACTCCCAAAACTTTCATCCTTCCCTGCTACCTGTTTTCTTCTAGTTATCTATTCAATTTTACATGTTATCTGCTACTGTTAAACTCTCTTCTATGCACAGGATAAAGTTCATTTTTGATAGATTTTAAGAATGGTTAGTGTTAAAATGAAATCTAACCGTAAGACGAGATAACTACTTACACGTTTTGTACTCATATGTTCAACGAGAAATTTAGTGGTATTCTTGGAATGTGAAAGAACTTCTTATTATCAGCACCAAAAAAAATGTTACTGCATGAAGGAAGAATTTTAGTATATTTCTGTATGCTGCTATGTTTGAAGTCAAAAAAGTTCATATGATGAAATACTTGCTATATCTGAAAATAAATATGTTCTATTGATGAAATATTAGGTATGATAGAAAATATTTATGTTGGTTTAAAGAAATGTGACTAGTTTGGGAAACTATACATTTGTTCTAAAGGATTTTGCATTTGTTCTGAACGACTGAGTGCTGGGCAATTTCTGGTTTTGAAACTGGATGAGTACATAGATGCAAATATAAAAATTTTGGCCTTAGTTGGGGAACTAATATACATTTTTCATGAGATTTGGTTCAATTGAATTATTTGATAAATATTGGGCTATCAGACTTATTGGTATGTTCCTGTAACATTTTGAATGTAATCAGCAGGTAAGTATTATTGTGGAAATACCTGAAGCTTTAATGAGAAAACTTGTTGAGAACGAAGATTTTTGTGTTCATTTTTGTAAACGTTTCAACTCTATTTATTACCTCTGCAGCAATTTGAGATGAATTATCTGCAGTGGGAGGGGAGGGGGGGGGGGGGAAGGGCAGAGGAGCAGACTGTTGTGGTGGTAGTGGTGGGGGGGGGGGGGGGGGCGGACTCGATTGGCACTCTGTGGCATCACTCTGTTACAGCCCTTGGGAGAAGTGGACTGAGTGGCAGGCTGGTGGTCCTAGTGATGAACTGGTGGTTGAGAAAAACACTTTATTACTTTTCTGTTATACATTTCTCCATTGTCAGCCTCAGGCAGATATGCTGCACACCAGCACTGCATGCTGGTGACGATCAGTGGGCGGCTGGCCTCTGCCCAGTGGGACAGTACAGATATCAGCCCTCCATGATGTTGATGTCACACCAGGCAGCAAGTTGGTGGTCTCTTAGTAAGCCAGCGTCCAGACCCCTGTGGCACACTTTTTCTTCTTCGTGAATCTGCATTCTGCTATTGAACGCCAGGCCCACATGACTTGGCATGGCTCACGCCTTCCACGGTCATGAGGGAAGACTACCATACACGGGATATGACCTGCCACCTCCTGGCAGGAGACTGGCATCAGCAGGGACAGACAGCAGGCCTGCTGCACTGTGGAACTATGTCCCAGAGGTCTTAGTGCAGGAGGCACCTATCTTGAACTCATTTCAAACCCATGGGTGCAACTAGTGATGCCCAGTAATCTCATCGTCTGGTCCAGCCCTGGCAGAATGGTAGTACTGCTGGCCTCCAAATGAATCTGTCTCAAAATTCACAGTTACTCATACTGCTCCAGGGTGCATTTGTTGGACTATTGCCCAGCACTTGGTCATGTAGAAGATAACAAATAACATGGTTCTATTCCTTGTGTGGTGACATCACCCTGCCCACTCTAGCTATTACTGCTGGATGGTGCAGGTTTCACACAGCATGGATAGACTGTATTGCAGTCCTTTTGTGTACATGTTGCTATAATCTTTGTATCACTATATTGCATTTACTGGCCACTGGTAGCTAATGTAATGCTCTATGGTGGATTCTTGCAAATTGTTTCAAGTTTCAGTTAACACTAGGTAGCAATGCTATAGATCATTAGAGGAAACAATGTGATTGTCAGACCACAGCTGTAAAGAATGTTGGAAAGATTAAATGGTAAGGATGAATGAGGTCACTTTGAAATATGTGCTATGGGGAATGTATGTGATATGGGGACTGTGGTCAGAACAGTTTTGTAATTAAGGTATTAGGTTGGATCTTGAAGGGTTTTGTTGAAGTACTGTGGATATATTATATGATTTATGTTGATATGTATAATGAGTTTTGAAGTAATGGCTTGTAATAATGATTTTGATGGAGATGATGATGATGATGATGGTGTTGATGATGGTTTAGGGATTTCTTGTTTCCTGAACTGCAGCATTATATATTCATTGTGTCAATGTTGTGCATGATTTGAACAAAAAGTAATCTGATTTTGTGCTGTCATTTGCATATTTTGTCTGGTGATCCAAACATGAGTCTGTCATTTACTAATAGTGGGTTTTATAGTTCTGAAGAAGTGGGATTTTGATTAACAGCTTTGTAATGTTAACATGTTACTAGCATAAAGAATTTAAGACAACTAAATGTGTGAAATGTTGATAAAGTACTTTTGTAGCTGACTATAGATAATTACAGCCTGAGTAAACTATTCAAACAATTGTTTGACATATTTGAGACAAAATTCAAGTAAAAGTGTGCATAAAAGGAAATTAGGGGTAATTCAAGATCAAATGAAATAAGGGGTTGTTGCTGGTGGAAAATATGTTAAGGAATTTTGTGGTTGTATGTTAAATGAAGAGTGTACCTTGGGAAACTTGTTTGTTGGCCAGTGTAGTTCTGAAACAAAGTTCTGAGATTGTTATAGGATTAGAACACTGTTTTGCATTCAGTGTTAATTTTACCACCATTGGGAGCATGGGATGTTTAAGCCTACTACTCATGACTGGGAGAGTCCTAAAAGGATAAGAACACCTAAGCTGGTGGAGAAACTTCTTCATGCAGTTGACGATGACTCTAGTGTCAGCATAGCACAATTAGCTGCAACAAGTAATGTTGACTACATGACTGTCTGGAGAGTGCTGCATAATAACCTGCTGTAACCATACCATGGGCAGCATATGCAAACTCTAACAGCAGCTGATTTTCATGCATGGGTACACTTCTGCAGATGGTACATTCAACAATCTGTTGACCCTCACATCAGTGGAAGTGTGCTGTTCTCAGATGAGACTTCATTTCAGTGTAATCAGATCATAAATTTACAAGATCAACACTATGGGCTGACGTGAAACCTTAAAAAATTGTGCAATCACACCAACAACATCATCAATATTTCCTAACAGTGTTTGGGCTGGCATTGTTTACAAATGATTTTAAGGGCCTCACATTCTTCCTCTCAGGCTCAATGGAGAAGCTTAACCTGCTTTCTCTTCTGCTAGAAGATGTGCCTTTACAAGTATAACAAAACATACACTTCATGTATGGTGGAGCTACTCTTCATTTCAGTGTTAATGTTTGTATGCTTCTAAATAACATGGTACACAGCAGATTGATAGAGGTGGACCAATTCCTTGATCGCCATGTTCTCTGGACTTAAAACACTTTGTGCATCAGTGCTCAATGCGATAATGGGTTGATTCATGTATCCTTGCTAATTAAGGGTATTTTGAACATTTCATTTAGAAAAGTGTTTCATACTGCACTGGTATGTTCTTTTCCTGAGTGGTTTCTGTGATTAAGTTGTTTTGGAGTGACAGAAACTGACCTCTGACATGGAAATTAAGCACTTCTGGATTCATGCCATATATTTTCTTCCTTAAGGTGTTTTTCCTGAAAGTTTCACCATAACTTTTTGTTTTGATCTCTCTACTTAGTGTATTATTTGACTGTTTGTAGTATGTTAATTTATGAATAATATTTTTGTGTAGATTAGTTTTACTTCACAATGTTGAAATATCATTGCATTAGAAGACATAAATTCATTTTCCTGTGTATAAATATAATGAATATGGAACTCACAAGGAGACCGTGGCAAGTGCCCCAGAAACTTCATTCAGTGGAAGAGGAACCAAATAAGTGAAACCTGTCTCAGATTAACCATGGATACTTGACCATTTCCAAGGAAATAACTATCAAAGTCTTTGACATAACATAGATACCTTTTAGTGCAAAAGTTGCTCAGATCTGCTAAAGGTGTAGAGCCGTAGAGGCTAGTTTACCTCTCATTTTTGGCTCCTGTGTTTGAAGCCAGATTATTGTTTTTATTTATTTTATTTTTTTGCTTGCCTACCCATATTCACAGAATGTTACTGCATGGGTGTTTCTTATCAAGTTAGGGAATGCAACAGCATTACATTAATTGTAAAATTACAACTGTGTTTCACAATAGGTGCCTTAAAATTAATATATAATATATTTGTGCATGATATTTTCAATGTTTCATTCTTATGTCAGTTGTTAATTCTTATATTTTATTCTTATGTTTATCCTTCAGGAAGATTTGATGTATTCCTATGGATTATCCCCACTGCAGAATAATATGGGCATCACATGAAGGCAGGTCTACAACTGTAACATTTCTTTGTACAACTCTAACTTGGCAAAGTAACATAATTAACATAATGCTGGAGGTTTCACATGTTGACAATACTTTTGGTGCAAAACATGCAGAACTGATCACTTTTCAGAAAACTGACGCTTGCAATTAATTGTTAATCAAGATACACTTCAGGAATTTCACCAAAAAACAATTTCAAATAATTTTTCCATTCGGACCTTTTTTTTTTTTTTAAAAAAATTATTCTCTGGATGTACCGGTACAATTAGTAGACACAGAAAGACAATGCTATTTTGATATACAATGGAAAATATTTGGATCATAATCTTCTACAGACTTGGGCAAATAAAAGAAAAACAAAAATAAATATATAAATAATAATTGAGTTTCGAACATAGGGACCAAAAGTGTGAAGCCATGATGCTAGCCACTGAGCCATCAATTTTAGTGAATGATTTGTTCACTCAAGAGGCATAGAGCTAATCTTGAAAACTTTGACTGTCGTTTTTTCAGAAACAGTCAAATATCTGTGGGTAAGCCAAGAGATGTATTCCCTTATTTTGACTCCTCTTTCACTGAGAGAAGTTCCTGGCAAATCACGTTATGGCACCTGGCATATTCTTCTTGTCAGTATTGCACTACCACCCAAACGCATCTATGTAACCAAGTGTGTAACTATTAAGATGACTGTGGATGTATATCTGAGGTAAGCACTATTGCAACACAGATGGTGTTTTGAAGCTACTTTTGAGCATGAGTGTGACTGAGTAAAAGGACTAGGACTTCATTGATGAGGAGACATGAAGAGAAATTTGAGTAAAAAATTGTTTAAATAGAAACTTATATTAATAACCAGATAAGAACTCTCATTAAAAAATAAACTGAAAGCAGAGAGTTTACTGTTACTACCTTTTATGAACTTACTTATCAGACTTGTCATTTACTTATGTTTACTCAAAGCTGTTTGGCAATCTATATGTTCTTAAAGTTTTCCAGTCAGAAGTTATCATACTGCACGTAAAACAATGATCAGTAAATAAGTATAAAAATTACCTCATTTTGAGTCCTATTACATATATATCATTTTGTTCTATGTCAAGTTAACATAGGCTTGCAGTTGTTTGTTCTTATCCTCCACCATTTGCACAGATACAGATATGTAGCTTACTATTTTACTATATGTTTATTTACTTCTTGTATATTGCTCTACTGTTTATTACCATAATTTCTTAAGTTTCACTATAAGTTTTTAATAATTTCACTTCTCTAATTTCCTGTCTTAACTAAACCAAATTGTGGGACTCGTTTCAGATCTCTATTTGCTAAAGAAAGGGAGTATTTATGATTTGTAATGAGTACGTGTAACACCTTAATATCTATGATATTTTTCATGCTCATCTGAAAATATTTTCTTTTTTTGCCTTTCACACTTTTGTATATTTTCAATTTGTCCCATGAACACTTACGTAGCAGAAACAACACTATGTACTTAAAATTTTTAAATTCAAAAAGTTATGTACGACATATCAGTCTGCATTTTGCTTGTATTTTGTGATACACTTAACAAATAAAAAGATTATCAACTATTTTCTATAAAATTCATATATTTCCATTTCCTCAAGAAAATTATTGGTCAGTTTGTGATATGTTGGCTAGTTAATGCAGTTGTTTTTGTCACTCTTCAAACTAATAAAACTAATTGTTTTCAAAAAATTTGTGACATGGAACATATTTCTTTTATATAAATTTTTACTTCCACAGTTGTATGGAATGATTATCTTACCTAAATTGAATCAATAAGTACCATATTTTCATATGTATATTCCAATGCCATTTTTGTATGATTTTGGACAATTCTTGGTTTTTAGAGGGAAGCTTGGTTTTTTTTTTTACGTACTTCCTGTTGTTGCAACTTCTTTTATCTTTTTGAGACTAATGAGGTCATTTTATATGCTCAGAATGCAAAAATAAGAAAACTTCAGAAAATCAGTCATCCTGATTCTTTCATGTTTGAGATCATAAATTGACACATAAAATTCTGACTCAAATGTTATTTCACAAGTTTTAGTTTTATTTTATACTGGTGGAAAACTGTGTTGCAGTCTTACAGCAAAACTCTGACCTGGGTAATGGAAAGCTATTATGATTTATTTATGCCCATAGCTGACTATCACCAGTTAATGAAAAGTAATCCACTCTCGTGTTTTACAACATTCTTGTAGTGGATTTTAAGTACACTAACATTATACAACACTCTTAACAGTCGATTTTTAACTGCAGTGCAGCATTCATGTTGATTCACTATGGTGGCATGCTAATATTTTTTCTGATTATCAACTACCATACAGCATGAGGGTTTTATAAATGTCACACTGTTACCCAGTGCATAACATACAGCATATTGTTGGTAAATTGGCAGGTGAGCAGATATTCAAAATGAATGATTTCAAGAATATTTACTGCCAAATGCAAGCGGCACCCATGGACATACCAAAAACTGCTGATACCATGCCTTTTGCACTATTGGATTACTTACACATGCCATTTGGTCTCAAGAATGATGCCAAAACATGGCACTGTTTTGGTGATGAGATGCTGTGCACACTGATTTTCTGTTTTGTGTATTTGGAAAAGATGTTGGTGTGCTCAAAGTAACCTTCAGAACATGATAAACTTTTACAAATGATTTTTGATAGACTTCAAAAGTACTGATTGCTGATTAATGAAAACAAATGCACTCTTTAGCAGAAGAAAGCAGAAGTATTAGGGCACTTGGTTTCTCCTTCTGAAATTATTCCTTCACACTATAAGGTTGATGTAAATCAGTCAGTATGGTGCCCAAATATTTTCCTACAGCTACTGCACTTCCTATGCATGATGAACTTCTAGGTGCCGTCTACCTCACATGGCACCCTCACTTGGAATCCTGAAATGTTACAGGCATTTAAGAAGGTAAAAACCAGTTTACATGATGCCAGCCTCTTAACACACCTCATTCATACTGCATCCCTTGCCATTGTAGTGGATGCTAACCAATTGCTGGTAAGGATCACATTTCACCATGTCTCAACTGCTTGGTTTGTTTTCAAACAGAATGGAGTGCTTTTAGTGAGAGGTAGTATTTGTATATGAAGCCATTAGACACTTTAGGCCACATGTAGAGCCACATCATTTTGCTGTGTTCACTGATCATAAACCAGTTCACCAAACCAATTCCACCAACTGGAATTTATGTCAATTTACAACTGATGTTTGCCATGTGAGAGGGGCTGATAATGTAGAAGATGACTATATTTCTTGAATTAGTACTGTCTCTATTAACACTGACTACCAGACGGCTGCTGACACAACAGGCAATTGATGTGGAATTAGGGTAACTTATCAGAAGCCAAAATACTGGTCTGAATCTGAAACAGCTTCCAATGGATGGATGTAATGCATTATGATGTTGCAATATTTCCAAAAACTGGCCTCACCCGTTTGTTCCACCAGCTTCTAGAAAACAATTTTTTTATTCTAACATACATATCTTATGGCTAATTGCACAATCTGTATGGTAACTGATAGATATGTATAGTGATGCATCAAACATGACTGCTGATAGTTGGTAAGATCTTGCTTAGCATTCCAAAAGGCTAAAGTGGAACACCATACCTGTAACGTTATAGGTTCTTTCAATGGAACTGCACAAAGCTCACCCTCAGGGGGTCAGCATTCATTTGCAGAGCACGGGCTTGTCGATCCAAGGGTATCTGAGCTGGGAAATGGTAAGTGCTGCAAGTCCACTGTCATCATCAGCTCTGGGCATGCTTCAGTGACCACCATGCACCACAGCTGTGGAACATTTTGTGTCACAGGGAACGGAGATCTTGTCTTGGCTGCTTGGATCATGAGGATGATAGAAACCTCTATAAAAAATCCCTCAACTTTAAGGTGTGCTGCATGCCAATGAGAAGCAAGGCTGTTGCGGTGGAACAGTCTTTAGTGGGCTACCTCTAGGGATGTGGCCACACTTTATTTGTATAGGGCTTACATAGGCAGGCAAGGCTCTGTCTAGGTGGAATTTTACTTCCTTAGCTGCTTGTGGGACTGAGATGGATTCTTCGAAGTTTTCTCTTGCTCCTTCCAGCAGAAAAGGTGGGCCACTAAAAGGTACCAACACCCAATTAATCAAAAGAGCTCTTGTAGCCAGTCCTCCTGAGTCTAGACTTATTCAGAGTGGTGGTGTTTCTAGTAACAGAATGCGTTTTTCATTGTCTAGCAGAAAGGGGGCAGTTTTGAAAAGGTTTCGCCCTTCTATATTCAAAATGGCTTGGAGGGAATCTGTGGTTCTTTAAAGTCCTTTAAGTGCTTGCAAAATGAAACTTTGCTAATTGAAATTTATAATTCCCAGAAAGTTCTTAATGAAAAAGCTAAATATCTTGGGAAGTATGCAACAGAGACAGAACTGCACAACATCTTGAACTACAGTGAAGGTGTTGTGACTTCTAGCGATCTTGTCGACATTCCCAGAGACGAATTGAAAAATGAGTGGGTCCAAGAAATTATTGTTGGTGTACAAAATATAATGAAAAGTTTGAATGGAATCAGGTCAGATTAGACTCTTTTATACTTACTTTCAACAGCACAAAACTTCCAGGGCATATCAAGGCAGGTTTCCTTTGCCTCAGTATGCTACCTAATTTCCCAAACCCAATGCACAGTGCCAGTGCTTTGGGCACTCTACTGTCAGATGTAAAAAAGAAGCCACTTGTGACAAATGTGGGAAGGTTGCCTAGGAAGGAGTTGGTTCTTCATCTCCTGTGAAATGTGTGAACTGCTCTGGGGACCACCACACCTGGAGCAGGGACTACAGTGTCTTTCTTGAAGAAAGGAAGATACAGGAAATTAAAACAACTAAACGTATCTCATGTGGAGAGTCCATGCAGCCCCTGATCTTTGCTACCTCCTTTGCATCCCTTCTTAAGCAGACAGTTCCTAAAACTGATGCTGCTACTTGAACGGAGGCTTCCAGTGTCAGCACTAGTACCTGCATCTGCCAATGCACTTGTTCTGCTCCCAGTATTTCGAAGCCAATACCTCCATCAGGACTTCAGACAAGGCTGTGGGTGTCACTATTGTGCAACTCCCTGCCCCTCCAAAGGTTGAGGCTGGTTCACCATCCAGTGCTGCTACTACCACAATCGCGGTTGTGGCCCCAAAGTCCACTCAGGGCAAAAAATCCAAGAAAAAGCATCAACCACTGACAGAGCCCAGAAGTCAATTGTCCAACAAAGTTCATTTCATCCCCTCTGATGTATCTTTTGATTCTTCATCAGAGCTAATGGAACTTGATGTCGGACTGGGGCAATTACCTTGCCTCAAAGCTGAGCTACCTCATACAGTAAGCCGCCTCCCAGGTGAAAAGACGGGCTGATAGTGCAACCCACATGTTAAATGGCTCCCATCCTCCAGTGAAATGTTAATGGGTTCAGGACATAAGTGGAGGAAGTGAAGCTGCTAGCACAGGAACGCCCAGTGTGCATCTGTATGCAGGAGATGCATTTTAAAGCGTCTGATGCCCCTGTCCTATGGGGCTATACAGTCTATCACATGGATGACCTGACTGCGGAAAGGGCCAGGGGAGGTGTTGCTGCAGTTTGCTCACTGAATTTACCTCTGTCTGATGCAATAGACTCTGAGGCTCACACAGATCTTATGGAACAACTTCCCCGCCATTTCATCTCTTGGGAGACTTCAATGCTCATATGTCTTGTGAGGCTCCACCTCCACTTGGCCCTCAGGATCAGGTTTTGTTCCAGCTGTTCTATGCTTTTGTCCTGTTTGTTTGTTCCTTGTTGCCATAATACACCTCATTAGCCACCTTTGTGCTCTTTGTGTCCTCTGACACTGTGCAAACTGAAATTCCTAATATACTGTTATCCTCCTTGCCTGCCTTATGCACACCTCATGTAGCATTAGGTCTTTGATGGGTGGCATCCCCTGCGCAAATATTTGCTGGTAATTTTCGTAGCCCTAAGACCATTAGAGACAGCTCTGGTACAAGGTCACGCCCTGCTAAAGTGCACAGGGCCTCCATCAGTTGTGATGCTGGTCTATCACCCAATGGTTCATCTTTGAAAAGCTTTCTGAGGCTGAAGTTCTGGTGACAAAGTATATTGACAAACGAGTGCTTCCTTTAGAGTTGTGTAGGATCCCTGTCGTTCTATGTATTCTATTTCTTCTATAACCACTCCATCTAGATGCGCCACAGTGATGATACATCTACTTTCATCTGCACCCATATCATGCTATTGGAAACACATTCAACACGTATAAACCATGTTAGTGGTTGGCTTGGCCAAAAGTGTGGCAACTTGATACAAACCATATTATTTAATGGATGTCTTTATACTTTAATCATCTCCATAGTGGTTTGATATGTTGACGTTGAGGACATCGGCAGCTCTTCCTTTACGTCAGTTTCTGCCTCTTGCTTGTCTTGCTCTGCCATCACATCACAGAAAAAAGATATGTTGTCTTACAATTCTTCTTGTCTTTCAAGTCAGGGTCACCATTTTACCATGGATAATAGTAGAGATTGAAAGTAACAGGTGAGGAATATTTTTGTACTTTATTAACGTAAAACTAAACACAAAAATCAACAAAGGTAAATCAGAGAATAACAAGAACAAAGTTCCATCCATAATAATAGTTCCATGCTGCAACCAGTGATCATCTTCTTCTGTGTCATCTACTTGTCATTTATACTTGTCCATCACTACAGAATTCCTAGACAAAAGAAGCACTGTATCTGCTGTATTTCCAGATTTATGTAAAGCTTTTGATGAAAGCACCAATGCAGCTTTGATTATAAACCTTGAACAATGTGGTGTATGTGGACAAGCAGTACAATGTGCAAAACTATATGTTGGGAACAAAAAGCAATACCTGATAACAGAGTTTAGATGCAGATCTATAATCAAGGCCCATTAAGTATGGTGTAGTTCAGAAATCTGTACCTAGTCCACTATACTGGGATCAATGTAGTACACTGCATGCTGACAACTTGATGTTAGTAAATTTAGAAAAAAAAATCTAGAAACACTTGAAAGAAATGCTTTTATTTCAACAAATAACACAGTGTAGTGGCCTACAGATGATGTAATTATAAATTTAAAAATAACAATAGTCTTCCTGTTGATTAATGAAGAAAAGGAAGAGCAAACAGACATATTTATGGATGACACAAAACTTGAAGTTAGTTTTGTAAAAGTTTCGGAAATTGCATTAGACAATAAGATCCAATGGAGACAACATACAGACAACATCTACTCTAAATTAAGCGCTGTAATGTTTGTTATTAAACAACTTGTACATTAACCCAATAATTAAATTCACTGTACAGTGTACCATGGTCTTTTGAACAATACTTAAGAGTGTATCTACTGTGTGGAGTTATCTCGAGTGGCAATAGCACAAAAATAATTTTTGTATTGCAAAAAATGACCATTAGGACCATTCTGAATAAAAATAAGTTAACTCATGCAGAACTTCCTTCCAGAATCTAAAAATATTGGCTTTTCCATCTATGTAGATATGCAGAACATCAGTTTCAATAATAAAACACAATATGTTACAAGGGAAAAAATGCCAAAGTCCATTCAGATGTCACAAGAATCAAAGACTGCCTGAAAAGTGTACCACACAGAGAGTTGTCAAAAAATGTCCTAATACTTAGAAGAGCAACCTCTAAGTCTACAGGCAGTATGAGTGACAAGGTGTTCCAGGAACTTTTGATGGATTATTTAACACTGAAACAATTTTTCAGTGCAGAGGAATGTGAAGGTAAGTAATGTGTAACACTTAACTATCATTACAGATTTGTTGCAGTTACTTACATGAAAGAGTGTTCAAAAATAATATTTTTGCTTGACTATAAGGTTAGAGATAAATGTCAATTATTGTAGTAAGCCCATTATGTTTTTGTGAGTCTGTACTGCAGTCATCTCATTTAAACAATATTCAAATACCTTCTGTCTCTACATAAAAATACAGAGGTAAATGTACACTGAAGCACCAAAGAAACTGGCATAGGCATGCGTATCCAAATACAGAGATATGTAAACAGGCAGAACAGTGCTGTTGTCAGCAACACCTATATATGACAAGAAGCATCTGGCATAGTTGTTAGATCAGTTACTGCTGGTACAATGGCAGCTTATCAAAACTTAAGTAAGCCAGAATGTGGTATTATAGTTGGCACACGAGCGATGGTCCTCAGCATTTCCGAGTTAGCGATGAAGTGGGGAGTTTCCCATATGACCATTTCATGAGTGTACTGTGAATGTCGGGAATCCGGTAAAACATCAAATCTCCAACATCGCTGTGGCCAGAAAAAGATCCTGCAAGAACGGGACCAATGATGACTGAAGAGAATCATTCAACGTGACAGAAGTGCAACCTTTCTGCAAATTGCTGCAGATTTCAAAGCTGGGCCATCAACAAGCATCAGTGAGTGAACCATTCAATGAAACATTATTGATATTGTAATGGATCTGGGAGATGTTATTTTTTTACCATATTTGTCAATACCGAATTGTAAATGTTTTCTTATATTTTTGTCAGAATTTATTATTATTTGTCTTATTATATGTTAATTTACTTCTGTTTTTGAGAGTAAAAGCATATTGATTACTATTAGAAAATGTATCGAAGAATAGCAAAGAGACTGATTACAAGTGGAAACTTGTGAATTGTGTAAAATATCTTTGAAGTTGGAGTCGTCTTTGACTATAGTCAGTCGGCAGCTAACTCTTGGTGTGTGTTGACGGAAGAACAATGTGAAGGTCGCCGTCATAAATAATTGTGAATTATGTTACTATTATTTTTGTATTAACTAAAAAGAAGAAACTACATTTGAAGAAACTGTATTTGAAACACCAAAATGAGAGAAACACGTTGAACCACGTCTTTTCTGCAGCCGACAACGATGCATTGTGGAATCATACTTAGACAACTGAAGCCAAGACTAATATCACCTTGCAAACATCTAACGGAAAAGGTACTGTCACGAAATATGGCAAATTTAAGTAAATAAAAAATAGATATCATATTTTCAACTTGTGTCTCAGCCAGGAAGCCGTATTTCAATATGGACATCTGAAGCTGAAGGACCACTTGTGTATCCTTGATGGCTGCATGACACAAAGCTTTATGCCTTGCCTGGGGCCATCAACACTGACATTGGACTGCTGATGACTGGAAATATATTGCCTGTTTGGACAAGTCTCATTTCAAATTGTATCGAGTGGACAGATATGTATGGCTGTGGAGACAACCTCATGAATCCTGGACCCTGCATGTCAGTACAGGACTGTTCAAGCTGGAGGAGGCTCTGTAATGGTGTGGGGCATTTACATTTTGAGTGATGTTGGATATCTGATACATCTAGATATGACTGATAGGTGACACATACATAAGCACCTGTCTGATTACCTGCTTCCATTCATGTCAATTGTGCATTTTGATGGACTTGGGCAATTACAGCAGGACAATGTGACATCCCACACATCCAGAATTGCTACGGAATGACTCCAGGAATTCCCTTCTGAGTTCAAACATTTCTGCTGCCCACCAAACTCCCCAGACATAAGCATTACTGAGCATAACTGGGCCGCCTTGCAACGTGCTGTTCATAAGAGATCTCCACACCATCACAGTCTTATGGATTTATGGACAGCCCTGCAGGATTCATGGCATCAGTTCCCTCCAACACTACTTCAGACATTAGTCAAGTCCATGCCATGTTGTGTTGCGGCACTTCTGTGTGCTCGCAGGGGCCTAACACAATATTAGACAGGTGTATCAGTTCTTTGGCTCTTCAATGTATTTACCATTCTTTTGTTTTACACTGTAATATGTAGGCTAAGTATTTTAAGATATTGTATTAAGCTGACTTTCCCTATGTTACAAGTACAGAGTCTATACATAATGTGGTCAAATGTGCCAAATAAAAATTAATCTATTAACTAAGAGGCAGTTAATAAGTTGTGTTGTAAAAAGTGAGTCAGTATTAGGTATTTCTGCCAATCATCTGGATTTGACAACACAAACACAAAAATGTGGGCCAGTTGCATGGTGGCTCTGGGCTGGATTTGAAGTGACACATGTTGCTGGAATACATTTATTTGTAAGTTTTGTAAGTGAGTTACTGAAGTCAAGAGAGCTTGACACCTTCTCAGTTGCTTCAAACACTTGACAGAAGAAATTTGAATGCCCAATGTAACTAGTCATTACACCTAAGGTGGAGCAGGGTAGAGAGACTGTCAAATATTTTAAATAAGTACTTTGTTTCTTATTGTTTCTTATTTACTTCTGTAATTATGAATCTAACACACACAACACTGGTGTAATATTTTGTTCAATAGTGAAGACAACACTCCAGTTTTGGAAAAGAGTGAAATATATAAAATTACTAGTAACTGTGGCAAATTCTTTATAAATCACTCTGGGAGGGCAATATGTACCTGCTTGAAGGAACACCACAGAAGTTTGAAACTTAGAAAAGAAGACCCTCCTTTCGCAGACTGCCTGCTTAAAGAAGGTCATTGTTACAATGTGAAACATGAAGTATTACATCACATCCATAAAGAAAGCAAGGTGAACTGTCTTGAAGTAATGTAAGTTAATAAATACAAGTTCTTCAGCACAGGCTTAGTACTGAATGACTAGACACAATTCCCTTACTCATCACTTCTAACCACAGATACTACTCAAATTCTATCCAGGACATATTATAAATTACCCCTCTTGCTGACATGCCTCATTTCCTTTATTTCTCTCATTGTGTTAAAAAAATTGCTTTGTATAATCACAACTGCTTCACTCACCTGGTTAATATCACTATTATGTCTTATTTGTTTGCAGTTTAGGAATTATTAAGCACAAGATTAGTTTGTTCAGCCACATTTTTGGAATATGTCATCAAAATTTAGTGTTCAGTTATTGTCTTCTATGTACAGCTGTTGTAATTTGTATATAGTTCATTAGCCAACATGTCACATATTTTATCTTATTTAAATAATCTTACATCACATTTATGCTGAAATAATCCCTCTCAATTTATTCCTAATTCTACCATTAATATTTTTCATGTCTGGAAATATACATGCACTAGTTTAAAATCATTGATCCAACAAAATTTCACTGCACCACATACTTATCTTTGTACCTAATGATTGCATAAAGTCAAAAACCAGTTCATGTAACAAATAGTAAATATTGTAGAATATTACACTAGTGTTGTGTATGTTTCATTTATACTGTATAAGAATTCTATCAAGAACCGACAGAACAGACAATCAATGCTGTTTCTGTATTGCAGTATCTTTGACCATAGAAATTATATTAAAGCAGTAATAAAATGCACATGGTGTCTAGTACATTAATCCATAATATACAACAATCTCAAACACTTTGATTCAGTTCTTTTCCAGGTTTCCTACAATCCATGGTTCACTTATACACAATGCTGTGCTTTAAACATACATTCTTAGAAATGTCTTCCTAAAATAAAGGTCTATATTCAATACTTGTAGACTTCTTTTTGTTGAGGAGTATTGTTTTCTCATTTGCTGGTCTGCTTCTTATATTGTTCTTGTGTCATCCTCCATGTTTTAATTTGCCTCCAGTACTGTAACATTCCAACCCCCCATGATTATTACATTTACATTTCCCTTCACATACTGAGTTATCTAGTCAATGACTTCCGATTCTCTCTGTTTGTCTACATCTTCTGCTTGTGACATTGGTGTGTAGGCCTGAACTATAGGTGTTGATATTGATTTCCTGTTGATTCTGATGAGAATAATCCTATCACTTAACTTTTCACAGCCTAAGTACCCATTTGTAATGAATCCTATTCCTGTTGAAATATGATGTAATACTGTTGATATTGTCATACTGGTATATTTGGTTGAACATAAAGACTTCCCTTTATTAATTAGATTTCACTGGCACCAATTATATCTAGAGTGTCTCTCTGCATTTTTATTTTCAGATTTTCCATGCTCCAACTTATAGAACAGTTTTCCAGTCTTACTCTCATGTCAGCTCTCTCTCGGCAGTCCCTTCTTACATATGTGAATGAATGAATCCTTTGTTCGAGGAGAGTTCTTCATGTCACTTTTTCGTCACAGGTAACTTTTCCTGCGAATACATATTATGTGTCTTTAATTCAGTAGTTTCCATTGTTTACTGCATATTCATACAATTGATAAATGCTGATTATTCTGCCTTTAGAACAGCAGTTCCCAGGCCATGGGCAAGAGGGTGGCCTGAACCTAAGTCTGCTTCTCTGAGTGACTCCTTGTACCAGAACTTTGTGGGCATCAATTATGCTAAATCTAAGTAGTGGATAGGATTGAACATGGGACCCATGATGCATTTATTTTGTCAGAGACAGTACTCCTAGGGTGCAGTGTCTGTTATTTCCAGCTGAGAATAAAAAACTTGAACTTAGATTTGAAGCAAGGAATTACAACGTATTTACAATGGATTACAGATGTGTGCCAACTAGGAAAGTATTTTTCAAGAAAATTGTTTCCATACTGCTGTCTATGTAATTTTTGGTGTTTTTAGTACAGTTTCTCATAATCTTCCAACAAGTAACCAACACAGCTTTTGAATACATGCAAACAATTTTGAAATGTTAATGTTCTGGATACCAGAGGTTTTGGTTGAAGGTTTCATATATCACTTGGCCTTCATTTCAATGGCCCTGTAAAAAGATTAATAGTGCAAAAGGTAGTCAAAACAATGACATGCTGTTGTTATATGTCAAATACAGGACAAGTGACAAAAAATGCTATATCATCTTCCACCAAATCTTCTGATGACTTTGGTGATCAAAATAAATATAAAAAGACTTTTTAGAGTAAGTGTTCCATCAGAAAAAAATAGAATTAATATAAGATTACATCTGCAAATAAGTATTCCAGTGTATTAAAACTACTGCACTACATTGTTCAGTCTCCGGAAAATAAGTTACTACAGTTTATATTAGTGAAACTTAAACTAAATATTGATATTATGTGTATAAGTGAATGCTGTTTACACAAAGGCAAGATTATGTCAACTGTTATTCCTGCATACAACTTTGCCAGTTAGTATCAAAGAGGCAATAGTAAATGCAGTGGAACAACTATTTTTGTAAAAAAAATTATTTAAAAATTACAGCAGTGGAAAAGTATCACAGCTTGGCAGGAGATAAAGACTTTGAACTATGTATAGTTGATTTGACAGATGTTACTATCTTAGTTGTAACACACTATTCATCTGGGAACTGCAAAATTATCATTAAAAATTTTGAAAGATTGCTAAACTGTATAAAATGTGATAGAAGTAAAGTGGTTATCTGAGGAGATTTAAATCTACATTTTAAAATATTCCAGTCATAGAAATGGGACGTTAAATGTAGCCATTAATTTTGGTCTTATACAAACAGTACACTCCCCAATTAGAATTACTGCCAAAAGTAAACCTGCTGTTGAACAAATTTTTACAAGCCAATGTAACATTAACTATAACACCAATGTTATAAATATGGGTTACAGTGGTCATAAGGCTCAGCTCCAGTCTATTCAAATAAATGCAGTGAGTAAATGGGGACCTAAGACAAAAATAACTGAACGGAGAGAGTTCAGTGATTATAATTTCAGAGTGTTTAATTTTATACTGTCAAGGGAAACACTGAAGGATGCCTTCAGCAAAATTTAAGTAAATAGCATATATATAATGTGTATCAACATTAATTTCAAATAGCATTTCCAATGAAAAAAAAGGAGTAAGATAGTTAAAAGCAAATGTTGGATAGCAAAAAGTATTACAAATTCCAGTAGAAAGAAAAAAATTCTCCATTCTCCACTATTTTATCAAGTAAAATAACCCTATTCCAGAATTTAGAAATTATGTGAAAAAAAGGAGACGAAAGCTGTGTGGACGGTTATTAGAGTAGAAACTAACACAGAATGGTCATTATCAAAAAATAACTTTCTGCAAATTGAAAATAACAGATCCTCAGTTCCAAAAGAGGTAGCTAATACATTTAATGTGTATTTTACTAATACAGCAAATCAGTTAATCCTCAATCAGTATGAAAACAGACCAAATAAAACGGTCAATCAGAAACAAATATACATGTGGGCCAAATGATGTGACATATTATGCATTAAGAAAAGTCTTCTGATAAAGTAATAAAAACACTAATGTATATAGTAAATGCATCATTATCAACTGGAACCTTTCACAATAACTTGAAAACTACTAAAGTAGCAGGGGACACTGAAAATTTAAACAACTGTTGTCCAGTATCCCAAGTCAGTGTTTTCTCCAACCTATTTGAAAGAATTTTCCACAACTGGCTTCAAAGCTATATTACAAAAAATTCATTACGCTCATCAAATCAGCATGGATTCAGAAAATTCAAGCCTAAAGTAACAGCCATGTATGCGTATTTAGAAGTTCTTTCTAAAGCACAGGGTGACAGAGAACAAACTGCTAATGTTTTCTAGATCTCTCAAAAGCATTTGATATAATTGACCATAACTTTCTTATTCACAAATTAGCACAAAAAGATGTCAGAGGGGTACTAAACCAGGGAATAAGATCTTACCTACAAGACAGGTAGCAAGTGGTGTTTTTAAGGCATGATGACATTAAAGAAAATGTCATTACAACAATACATCTATCCAATAAATCACCAAAAAAGTGTAGAGTGCTACAAGATGGTGTCCTAGGACCTCTGTTGTTCCTGCTTTACTTAATTAACGTAAAAAAAAATTTTTCTTAGTGATGTCACTAGCATTTCAATAACAGCTGCTGACAAAATCTCTATGAAAGTAGCAATAGATACTTTAATGGCCCGAGTTACTAGATGGTCCCAAAAAAATAAATAAAGGAAAAACTGCCCCCACTTTTAGAAGAATTTGATGCAACACCATACCTTGACAATACATTACTGAAATCAGGTACTGAAACTTAAGTTCTGGGGATGCAGATGTAAGATAATTTAATGTAGGATTGTCATGTGAAAGGACTTGAAAAAAAAGCTCTCAAAAGCTTATTATGTTCTTTGTGTGTTAAGCCAAAGTCCAAGCAGTTCAGCAGTCATTCAGACATATTACGCATACTTCCATTCAGTACTCTGGCATGGGCTAATCTTCTGAGGAAAAGATCAGTCAGAGTGATCTGCAACCTAAAGAAACTGGCAACCTGTAGACCACATGTCATATGGCTGAAAATAATGAGCCTGCCAAGCCTGTCCGTAAAGGAGTGCATCCTGTTTGCAAAAGAGTATCTTTCAAACAGTACTGGACATTTATGCAAAATACGCACATTCATAGCCACAACACAAGGAACATCAGTAATAGCCACATATTTCAGTGCAGAACAGAATTGTTTCGGAAAATGTTTCACAGATAACAGTTGAATTATTCAACAGCCTCTCTAGTGCATTAAAACTGCAACAACATAAAAATTTGTTTAAATATAACTTTAAGTCATTTCTGATGGCACAGTGTTTTTCCCTGTAAAGGAATTTTTAAATTATAAAAGACACACTTGCAAACTGAATATGTAATTAAGGTTAAATTCAAATTGTGTTTTTTTTTGTTACTTATAATTTATGATTGTTATTTGTAAGCTGAATTTTGACTTGTTCTCTCTCTCTGTCTGTCTCCTTTCTCAGATTTGACTTGTCCTATATTCATTTTACTATTTAAGTATGTAATGAATCAAAATGGAACAAATGAGTGAAATGATATAAAAAAAATATTATCAATGCATGTGGTGCATGTAATCTATAGGTAAGACACTTCAAACTTACAAATTAATAATGACATACAATACTCAATACCACATAATGGAGTTACAGCACACCAACAGAAACTGTATAACTACACTCAAGTATGGGTGTAATAACTACCTAGAGAACACACATTGGTATCTATTTGTCCATATTCAGGCAACAAAGTTCATTCTGATGCTTGGAGTCATAATGCTAGTCATGTTGTCCCTGCAGAATTTCACTAAATAACCAAGCACAGAATGACTATCCCACTCTTTGATCCACAAACATTTACCATTATCATACCTGCATCTCTGTACACTACAAATATATCCACTTTGAAAGTTATCTGTGCATAAGATTCTGCTCATGTTGTTGATGCCCACTTAAGTCAACGTAATATGTAACAAATTAATGTTGTTAACTTACTCTGCCAACAAATGAGAACAAAATTATCCAAAATAATTATAAAAATGAACTATGCAATTTTTAAACAAAATTATCCATCAACAAATGGTCACAGATAACATATGCAATTTAGAGTAATTTCTTGTTATCCTATATAAAACGATATAATACTGAGACACTGTACAGAAAAAAGTGGATGTCACTTTTGTTATGGAAGACATCCCCTCATTGCTAAATCTGTAATTCTCACTGCAAGAATGTTCTTTGAAGTTATTATATGTCATGAATATAATCTTGCCAAGCTTCCAGGTGCATGGCTATACATCAGTGAGATTTTGGGTGACTGTTCTTCAGCCACTGCCAAGTGATATCTGTTTGCCGTGGTTGCTGACTTCATCCTTATACTGCCTTGGTACTGGCTGTGATGTCTCTGGTGCTTCATCCTTATACTGCCTTGGTACTGGCTGTGATGTCTCTGGTGCTCGGTCTCTCACTGGTAAGGCATTGTTTTCATCCTAAGTTTACTATGCCCACAGGCCATGATGAAGATTAATGATTTTTGAGAAAGCATAATAAAAGAAGTTATAAAGATCTAAATCTTTGATAACAACGTGAATATAGTCAGCGGCTTGCAGCTGAGTACTGGTACAAGACTGAACCCAGCTATCGAGAGGATGATGTGAGTATAGCCATATACTCTGTTACTATATTTTTCTTTGAAACCAGGTCTAAGGCTTGGTGCTAAATTTTTGTTTTTCTTATGAAAACATAAGCTTGAGGTTGCATATGTTCTCATCTTGGAATTTGGTGCTACAAAAGCAAAAGTTGCAGTGAACTATAATTCTGAAGTATGGTTTTGGTTTATCAATTAGATCTTGGTCGGTTTTGGTATGGTAAACGACTTTTACTCTTTGATTTAGTGTTTCGTGATGTGTTAGCCTTATGGCCCATCAGTAGTCAGTTAGCCTAATATCTTTGTGACAGTAAATTTAGTTTTACACTCAAATGGAACGTCATCACTCACCAAATTAAGGTGTGTTTGGAGTTTATGCGTCTAGATGACAGAGCTCGTATTGCGTACATGAAGATGTGACCAGATGGCTGTCACAGTGTACACAGTAGACTGCGACAAACATATTAAAGTTAATACTGGACGTCAGTTTAGGAAATTGATCTGTCTGTTGGGCTTGGGAGTGTCAGATTCAGGGTGGCAGCAACATGAGGTTCCAAGAGCAGAGCTTACCCTACGCCACGCTATTGAGAGAGGCTTGCCAGCAGCTTGAACTCCCGGTGAGCTTGGCAGTGGAAATTTCAGATTGCTCATGAGATAAAAGTGCTTTTTATGTGATATCACGATCATCATATTAATGACACAAAAAAGAGAAAAATTCACAAAACGACTCAGTAATAGAAAAACACCTTTGTTTTGTCCATTGTATCAAAGATGTGTAATATCATCTCAATATCATAGCAAACGCTCACATGACAGCCTGACGAAGTCATATAGAGACCGCTATTTGTAAAGAAAGATGAGGTAATCATAGAAGAATTGCCGATCACTTTAACGTAGTTATCGTGTACATGTGGAGTCAGAGAATGCCATGTAACCGAAAAACTTCAGATGTATTTGGATGCGTTCGATAGGTACTTATGCACCAACATCGTATAGATCACAGTTTACTGAATGCTGTGTGAATACATTATGACTGTGTATTAGTTCTGTACAAACTCGCAGAAGTCGTTTCACTTCGGTAAGATCTAGTGGCCATTGCCGTATTATATGTTTAGACGATAGCTGCAGCACATCATGTGTACGTAATAACTGGCCGCAGCACTCACAGATTTTGAGTTCTGACAGGGATCATCATTGTTCAGGTTAACAGTTTGAATGGGCAGCGTCATTTAGACAGATTGCCTAAGAACCCAATTCATCATCAAGCTCATCTTCCAAGGGACGAATAGCGTGATATAGAAGATATGGATTGCATTGCATTGTCTTCTCAGGTTATTTGTGTGTTCGCACTATGCAACAACGACTATCCAAGTCACAGAATTCATATTTAGTTCTTGGACTTAAGTTGTACAATAAGTTAAGTATAGAATTAAAAGAGTTACCTGTGAATATCTTCAAAGCTAAGTTGTACAGAATACTAGTAAATAATCCTTTCTACACGGTAGACGAATTTTTTGAAACTGAAAATACTGTCTTTCAACACTGTATCTAGCGGATGGCCTTATGTAATCCAAACTAAATTGTATTTAGTAATTAATGTTAAAATGTTGTAATCCAAGCTAAATTGTATTCAGTAATTAATGTTAAAAATGTAAGTTATCTTGACGTTGTCTATTGCTTTATGAGCTGAAAGACAATAAAATTTGATTGATTGATTTATTAACAGTAATGGGCACACCAGAACATGGCGTCCAACTGCCCACTACAACAGTTCTGTCATTATAGTATAAGGACATACTGCTCCTAAGGCTGAGTTTATGATGTAGACAGTTCATAGTTACCACTACAACTATACAGATACCTAGATCTAATCTAGCGTTACGCAGACAGTTTGTAAATGAAAATTGATATAGATGCGACATTCTGTTGCTTGATTTGTGACCATCTCGACTTTTTACAGATGGCATTCTGTAGCAATATAACGATCGATTTCACACTGTGGCCGTGGCTTAACAAGTTGTAAAGAGCACTGACTTTTTGCGAGGTCAGCACGTTCACAACAACTTAATGTCAATAGAGCATCTGTAAGACCTCACATGGTGTGTGTTTTAGTTGTAGTAGCCTGCAAACAATGGGACGATTCTAACTACATGGTAGTTATTTATACGTTTACTGCATCTAGTCTGTAATTTCTTAAGAGTAATGGCATGTAGGAAATTCTTACTTTGGCAGTATTATAAGTTGTTCCCACCATGGAAGGGAAATATGTTGTATCACCTGTCACACAGAGGTGGAGCAGCCATTTTTGTCAGAATATTTGCCACGCAGCAGTTATGTAGAGCGAAGTCTATTACTTGTACATCAGTTTTTTATGTCAACTTTTAACAGTGCCCAATGGATGTTGTTAGGGAAGGTATTAAGGTCCACTTTTAATTTCTTTACTTGGTACATATAAAATGTATAAACACGTTCTGGTCGAACAGAGCCTGAGATCTAGAACGATCAGATTAGTATAATGAAGTCGGTTTAGAATAACGTGGCTCGTTGGTATGCAGGCATGCATAGGGAGAACGGTAGTGGTGGGGGTTACGGGCAGGCACTGTAGGGTAAATGTCGAGCGCCAGAGGGGAAGTACCGTTCTAATCTGAAACTTAAAAATGCTCACATTTTTTGTAAATATTAAGTGGAGCCCCTCCACGCCCACACTTAAAAAGAGCTGTCATCTTTGCTTTGGTTAGTATCTAAAAAGAATTTCACTGAAAATGCAGCCATTTATTTTCGCCTGTTCTGTTAACCATTTTTAACGTTCAGAGAAGCATCATGAGTGATGAATTTTGAGTAAAACCTACACATTTCTCTTGTTGCCACATTAAAATTTGCTTCTTTTACCAAAACACAGAGACGTTTACATAGTGTGACCACACGAACATGTTGTGCAGATGCAGTTGTAAGAGAGTTCTGAAACATTGGTTTTTTAAGTTTATTAAGTGAAGAAATGAGAAAAAGTAAGCTCTATAGCTTATGAAAAGCGTATCCTCGGTACAGAATAAAAGTGTGATGTCTTCACTTGTGTTGCTCCAAAACCCAAAGTGTTTCTCGTTTCACCATCTATTGATGACCCTAAAAAATTACTTTCTTTCATCGAAAAACTCTGTAGTTTGTGGAATTACACCGTAGATAACGACGTTTTGCATAATAACCATACAGCAAAATACGCTCCTCTTTGCGTACTATCAGTTTCCAACATTTCATTTCGATATCTCAAATCATTTATGAAATAGAAGTAATGTTGTGGGTATTTCACTCTGGCTTTATCGCTGGTGCAGCACGCTTGCAAATTAGTATGCTGCAGATCAATTTTCTCTTGACTTGTGACACATAGAAATCTCCACCCTAGTCTAAAGAAAAATTTATTATCTTAGCTAACTTTCATAAGCAGCAACATATGACCGTAGCTCTGCAGTGAATATGAAGCAGCACATAATTCATACAGTAGCAATTTTGCGGTAAAGTCCTTGCAGAACATGACGTGAGTTGCTGTTGGTGAACTCGTGGGACAGCGAGCGGACACACACACACACACACACACACACACACACACACACACACACACAAAGAAAACACATTTATAAATTTCCAATTGCAGCACAACACAGCACATCGTGCGGAGTGAATTTTAATGTTTCGACACACTGTTTAAAACTCTATGCTCAAACACAGGGTGTTAGTAATTTATACTGAACTAAAATGCAGCAATGTATTTACAATGAAGCTTGGTTCACTAAAAAGGTTTCACTTAATTCTTCAAGAGGAAAAAGTGATGTTTTCTGTTGAAGAATTTATGGTGGACAATTTCACAGATTTTTGCATCTTGAGAAATACAGTGAGTATTGTGTAGCCGAATCAGAGGAATACGCACACTACTGTTTGTAAAAAGTGAAATACTCGGAAGTGCAACACTCCATTTAAGAGGACACGTAGAACAGCGGCATTCAAGTGGTGTGCATGTAGTAGGTCAAACAGCGCCCTCTTTTGTGTGTCTGAGGCTTCGACCATAAATACTAGTAGACTGGCCTTGCTGTGCAGAAGCTATAGGGCTGGTGTGGCTCCAACATAAACCACGTGACTGTTGGCAAAACGTGGCGGGATTTCAAATCAGCGGTCTGCCATCCTATGTTTGTATCGTATTTTACCCACATTTCTCAATCGACTGCCAAACGCTTCCAACAAAAATTACTTTTTTATTTGCGAAAAATTATGTCAGAACTACATTTGACCCGGATTTGTTCACAGTACCATTTATAAAATCTAAGAAATACATCGAACGCCCCTCTGGTGGCAGCGGAACGAAATTACTGTAAACTATCAATTAAAGTAAAATGTCGTTAAAATTATTTTAAACAGCAAGAGTGGGCTCGTGTCAAAACTTTAAACATTGGATTCGCCGCGTTTTGAGCTCTGGTCACTTATAAAAGAAAATGGGATATGGGAATTATGTCAACTATAGGTGACAAAATTGTCGACTTTAGGAGCAGGTCCATTTTAGAGTATCAATGTTAGGTGCACTTCAAAGGTTCAGTTCCTACTATTTTTACAAAAGTTTAAACTATCAGTTAAAAAAATGATATTTTAGATGAAAGGTGAGACTTTGAAGTTTCAGAAAATAATTTTGGAGCCAACATTTATTTAATAGTATTATAAGGAAGAAAAAAATTGTCTTGCTGTGTCGACTATAGGTGCTCTTACCTTATTATAATCTCACTTGTATATACAAAAAGGCTCGTATGTGCAGATGGCTTAAAGTTTTTCCGTTTCAGGGCTTGTATCCAAAGCTGCCTTCGGTTTTCATCCTTAGGGAACCTATTAATAGGAACGAGAAACAGTTATACTTACTTCTGTAACCGAATTATCACAGATACTTTCCAAAATGTAATATGAGTCTGACTTTACAGGCATCATTTTCAACACTTTAAATTACGTGATACTCTATTTCAAGCGTAAAAAACATATAAAAGTCACTTCAGCAGATTTCAAAAAACGCATCTGCACTATCATAGAAACACTTACACGTGAAATGTAATGCCATTTCCCCCGACAAAACGCTGAGTACAGCCATAAGCGCAACACGAAACAACCATGTTTTGACAACATTCACGTGACTTTAGCCCACAGATGTTGGAGCCAAGAAAATGACGTCAGGGCCAGTCTATTATATTTATGGTCTAAGGTCTGAGGAGGTCTGTGTTACGCAAAGTTCAGTTTGTATGGATGCGTCATACGAAGTTTAAACCAGTACCGAGCGAGGTGGCGCAGTGGTTAGCACACTGGACTCGCATTCGGGAGGACGACGGTTCAATCCCGTCTCCGGCCATCCTGATTTAGGTTTTCCGTGATTTCCCTAAATCGTTTCAGGCAAATGCCGGGATGGTTCCTTTGAAAGGGCACGGCCGATTTCCTTCCCAATCCTTCCCTAACCCGAGCTTGCGCTCCGTCTCTAATGACCTCGTTGTCGACGGGACGTTAAACCCTAACCACCACCACCTTAAACCAGTAAAGACGTGCCACTATGCCTTGCTGACATCACAGGGTGGAATATCGGCTTGTGAGTACTATCGAATGGGCAGAATGATTGGTCTCTGGGAGGGAGGTCTGTCGTTCCGTGACACTGCCGCCTGTACGGGGCGAGCTACCGTGAGGCGTATGTAGAACCATTGGAGAGAAGAACGCCATATGCAGCGCCGACAGGGAACTGATGAACACAGTGTGATCAGTGTGCGAGATGACTGCCATCTAGTCCACGTGGCCGTAATTGACAGAACAGCTTTGTCGACGCTGTTCGGCACTATGATGGAGAGCTGCAACGAGGACGGACATGTCTGCGGTGGCAGTTCGATGCTGTCTTCTGCAGGTTGGACTGATGGCACCACATACCGTTGCGTCGGCTTCCGTTGACCAGAATCCACCAACAACACAGTGCAATGGGAATGTGAACGAACACTGAAATGCTGAGTTGAAAAATGTAGCGTTTTCTGGATGAGTCCCGCTTCAACTTGTCCTAAATATGCGTTCGATGCCGCCATGGTGAACGTAATCGGGCAGACTGTATTCTTGAGCGGCATAGCAGACAAACGCCAAGTGTGATGGTTTGTGGCGCCATTGACGCGATCGCAACTTCTACGTCTTGAGCGCAATTTGAACAGTTACCACTACATCAGGAGCTTTTACAGCCCCATGGACTGCTGGTCGTGCAGGCTGTCACACATGCTATATTTCAGCAGGATAAAGCCTGGCTGCATGTGGCGAGCGATGTGTAAGTCTTCTTTGGAGAAGGACACGTACCACTCCTTCCCTGGCCTGCCCTTTCACGTAACATGTCACCCATAGAACATGTCGGACGTACGGTCGGTCGACAGCTTGTTCCTTCAGGTGCTCCTGCAACCATAGTTGACGCTTTGTGGCTGTGGCTACAAACTGTGTGGCAGAGTATTCCCGAGCAGCAAATTCAGGAACTCTTTGATTCCATACCACAACTTCTAGCTGCTCTGTTTGCCGCACATTGTGGCGCTACTCCATACTGAACTTCTACAGTCACAGTGCATGTGCAGGTCCCTAATGATGATAATTTTTGCAGTGTCATGTCGCTAGTCTGTGAAGTAAAGGCCATTGTGATCACATTTCTCGGTCTTCGTGTTTCACTTTTTCCAAACAGTAGTGTATATAACGTTATGTAAACCTTTTTTACCTGTATTTCTTCTAAAAATGTTCCATCGTAAATTTTATCATGTCCTCTCTACAACAAATCGAATGATTTGACTGTTGTTTGTTGTGAGACGAATAAATTGCTTTAAACATAAGGGATAGCTGCCATTTCGTACGAAAGCAACGGCACCATAATATAATTCCTTCTTTATCAGTCCTCTGTCTACGGCATACTAGGAAAGGGAAAAGGGCACTGCTCTCTGCTACCGGTGGAGACTTACTGAACATTGGTCTGCACACTGCAAGCCGGTATATTCCGCTGCGTGTTCCTTAGATTCATGAAATTACTGTCTGCTTCAAAACGACGGGTGATTAATTGTTTACCCTATGAGCTTAGTTATGGAGGTTCCAAGAGTGAACGTGTACTCCACCGATAAAATTTCAAAGGTTGTTCAGGAACATTTTTTGAGTATTTTGGTATCAAGGATCCGTGGTCTCCAGTAATTGTATTTCGTTTGATTTCTTGCTCGTTTTTAGCTCTGTATCTTTACTGTGCTGAAAGAATCTGCGCAACAGTGCAAATGTCGACGGCATGCGTACTTTTCATGTTTGGAAACGTACTTGTTCCATTCACTCACGGTACTTACTATTGGCAATAGTAATGCCCATTTCACTTTGACGCTCACGCTCGCTTTCAGTACTGCTCCGTTGTGTTTCACGATTTGCTCTTCCGCCTGTGTTAGTTGTATGTCAACTTTGATGTACAGCAGTATGGACCGATGTACTGTTGAAGAGCTTGGAGATACCCGACTCGTGTATGCGTTCGCTGAATGTGGTGGAAGAGCGGCACGACGACGCTCACTGAGCTGTCACTTGTACCAAAATACTCAGAAAACAGCCCTGAACAAGGTCTGGTAGAGTTCGGATTCGCCGTGTACGGTGAGAGACGTGCGTGGTAGGAAGGATCGCCGCGCGGGGGAGCGCGGCGCGGCGCGAGGCGGCTAGTTGAGCACGGCGGCCCAGTAGGTGAGGTTGAAGAGCGCGAAGGCGGCGGGGAAGCCGGCGCGGCAGACGATGTCGAGGCGGCCGCCGACCGCCGGGGAGCCCAGCCAGGCGCGCAGCCAGCCGCCCTCCGAGCGGCTCTCCTCTCCCTCGGCCTCCGCCTCCGCCTCGTCCGCCGAGGGGGCGCGCGCCGCGCCCGCCGCCTGCGACAGCAGCTTCTGCAGGCAGCCGCCGAACCACGACACACGTAGCGGACCAACGCAGTTCCAACTTCAACTACACTACTGGCCATTAAAATTGCTACACCAAGAAGAAATGCAGACGATAAACGGGTATTCATTGGACAAATATGTTATACGAGAACTGACATGAGATTACATTTTCACGCAATTTAGGTGCGTAGATCCTGAGAAATCAGTACCCAGAACAACCACCTCTGGCCGTAATAACGGCCTTGATACGCCTGGGCATTGAGTCAAACAAAGCTTGGATGGCGTGTTCAGCTACAGCTGCCCATGCAGCTTCAACACGATACCACAGTTCATCAAGGGTAGTGACTGGCGTATTGTGACGAGCCAGTTGCTCGGCCACCATTGACCAGACGTTTTCAGTTGGTGAGAGATCTGGACAACGTGCTGGCCAGGGCAGCAGTCGAACGTTTTCCGTATCCAGAAAGGCCCGCACAGGACCTGCAACATGCGGTCGTGCACTATCCTGCTGAAATGCAGGGTTTCGCAGGGATCGAAATGCCGTCAATGCCAACAAGAGGTGTCCGAGACGTGTAACCAATGGCACTCCATACCATCACCCCGGGTGATATGCCAGTATGGCGATGACGAATACACGCTTCCAATGTGCGTTCATCGCTATGTCGCCAAACACGGATGCGATCATCATGATGCTGTAAACAAAACCTGGATTGATCCGAAAAAATGACGTTTTGCCATTCGTGCAGCCAGGTTCGTCGTTGAGTACACCATCGCAGGCGCTCCTGTCTGTGATGCAGCGTCAAGGGTAACCGCAGCCATGGTCTCCGAGCTGATAGTCCATGCTGCTGCAAATGTCGTCGAACTGTTCGTGCAGATGGCTGTTGTCTTGCAAACGTCCCCATCTGTTGACTGAAGTAGCGAGACGTGGCTGCACGATCCGTTACAGCCATGCGGATAAGATGCCTGTCATCTCGACTGCTAGTGATACGAGGCCGTTGGGATCCAGCACGGCGTTCCGTATTACCCTCCTGAATCCACCGATTCCATATTCTGCTAACAGTCATTCGATCTCGACCAACGCGAGCAGCAATGTCGCGATACGATAAACTGCAATCGCGATAGGCTACAATCCGACCTTTATCAAAGTCGTAAACGTGATGGTACGCATTTCCCCTCCTTACACGAGGCATAACAACAACGTTTCACCAGGCAACGCCGGTCAGCCGCTGTTTGTGTATGAGAAATCGGTTGGAAACGTTCCTCATGTCAGCACATTGTAGGTGTCGCCACCGGTGCCAACCTTGTGTGAATGCTCTGAAAAGCTAATCATTTGCATATCACAGCATCTTCTTCCTGTCGGTTAAATTTCGTGTCTGTAGCACGTCATCTTCGTGGTGTAGCAATTTTAATGGCCTGTACTGTAGTAACTTTTTTTACAAAACAGTATTTTTTACACCTAAATTACGTTTTTATATAATTGGTAGACTCATTACGAAAAGGGAAAATGGAATACGCACTAACATGTGCAGGATATCATACGGACCAGATGATATATCAATGGAACTCCTAAACCTGATAGAAAATAACTAGCTCCAGATACAAGCTGATTTATCCCTCTAGTGACCAGTGGGAATTATAGTTCCCTCTTATTGGTTTTCGCTGTAAGTTCAGTGGTAATCCGTGTTCCCACTTCTAATTTTGCTGGCATCTCTGTTAGAGTGTGCTAACTACATGTAGATTGTCAATGGGTGCGCAAAAGCGGTTGTATTCCTACCTTGTCAGTCAATCAATGGAGAAGCGCAGTTCCCGCGTGAAAACCAGCCACTGTTTCGTCCGCTACAGCGTTTTTTGTATAGTGTGCTTTCCTTTTGCGTGTGAGGTGACTTATTTTTATTTGTATTTGAAGTGTTGTATTTATCTACTTTTATATTTACGAGGGAGATAGTATTCGTGTATTTTTGCTGGGTTTGTCTGGAAATTACACAAATATTACAAGGTAAGTTAGTGGGAACGATTCTTCCCACTGAACTAGTGTGAAGTGCAATGCATATGGCTGTGCAATCGGCATCGTTGTTATTGTTTGTTTCTTATTGTTTAGAATGCCTGGACTGACGCCAGAAGAGGTTTTCAGAATTTTGTGCGCGTTACCAGAAGATGCAAAAGATTCAGATATTGATGCTCACTCTGATGATGATTTTGAGTCACGAAAACTTCACAGATTTTGAACTATAATAGTGATAACTTATTGTTATAAATGAAGACAACTGTTTTTATTTGACAATAGTCACTAGTGAAATTGGAAACATGTCTCCTTGTCAGTCAAGTGTATCTTATTCAACCCCAGAAACAGCTACTGCAACATTTTCTTCTAGTGATAAAATGTGGAATGAGAATATTTCTTATTTTGAAAATCTTCCACTGAAATTAGTAGAAAGCGCAGAAAATATTTCAAATTTCTCAATGTCTGATAAAGAAATAAAATATTTCGAGTCTATATTTTCAGAAGAGCTGTTGATTCATATTTGCAATCAGACGAACTTACATGCAAGGCAGGAAAGATGTGTTGTGAAGTCAGGGAAGAAAACGACTTAAGTATCTTCCAACTGGCAGGACATTACTGTTCCTGAGCTAAAAGCTTATTTGAGAATGCTCATTTTGATGGGTGTTCGTCAGCTACCACAGCTCGGAAATTATTGGAGCAGTGATCCTATTCTTGGAGTAACTGCTATCTCACCAGTCATGACAAAGCTTTGATACAAAAAAAAAATGTTGAGAATCTGCATTCCAATGACAACAGCATGTGTGTCAAAAAAAGGAAAACCAGGTTATGACAAGTTACACAAAATTCGACCTGTCATCAATGCAATATCAAATAAACTTTGTAAAGCCATCTTCTGTTTTAGCAGTTGACGAATGTACGGTGGCCTTCAAAGGATATTAAAAACTCTGACAAGAAGAAGGGACAGGATGATGGGGCGTGTGTTAAGACATCAGACACACACTAAATATAACAAAATAACTATTTTACCTTAAGTTCTAGGAGAAGAAATAAAATTTTTAAGGTTTGCCGATGACACACGGCACACGGCACATACGGCAAAGGGCTTAAGATTAGTTACACTGAATGAAAACTAGATAGTGTATCGAAATGAGGTTATGAGAAAAATAAAATGAAAAGAAAGGCAATGGAGCGAAATCGAATTGTATCAGGCGACTTTTTTCTGAGTGAATTGTATTATAAAATAAGCATTAAAATTAGTAAATGAGTTTTGTTATTTGTGTTGAAAAATAACTAACGATGGCAGAGGTAAAATGGACGTAAAATGCAGACTGACAATAGCAAGGAAAGCGTTTCTAAAAAAAAGTAATCTGAAAATATCGAATATAAATTTAAGTGTTAGAAATTCTTTTGTGAAAGACCACAGGGGCAAGGGGTGAAGTTCTCGGCCTGGAAGTGGGACACTGGTTCATAGATAAAAATCACACTTACTTACCGACGTCCCCTTTTAGGACAATCGACTTGTCCAATCTTTTGTCAGTGATCAGATTTCATCCCTGGAGCCTTATTCTGGAAGGTTCACCGAGATCTGCTTTTAGCATCACCTAGTCCTTGAACTGAAAAATTTTCCACTCACAAAACAGTATGGATGTAACAATAGATGGTGACAGATCTGGAGAGCAATTTGAATGTTCCAGCAGCACACGTGCATTAGGACACCTCACTTTTAGCGTTGCTGAAGTATTTTTTTTTTAATCCAGGACACTACTCGCGTATTGTTTATATCAAAGTGTTAAGCAAGGTTTCTTTGGTATTAGCCAATTATTGATTTACTTTTTGTAAGCTAATAAATAAAAATAATAATTATTATTATGATTATCCATTTAAGATCTTAAAAGATACTCGTCGTAGCTTTACTGCAGATGAAATGGACTTTGTCTTGTTACGCAGGGCTACCAGATTCTACGAACTGCTTTGATTGCTGTTTTCTTTCAGCTGTAAGTTGGTGTACCCTCGTCACGTCGATAGACAGAAAGTGACTTTTCAAGAAGGTGTGTGTGTGTGTGTGTGTGTGTGTGTGAGAGAGAGAGAGAGAGAGAGAGAGGTGGGGGTAGGAGGGGGGGGGGGGGTGGAGAGGAGGAATTTATGCTTCTAGCTTCTATTGGATCAAAAGCAATACTGACTGCTTTGATAACCTGTTAGGCACTCATATACACTGCCTGAGAAGAAAACTAAAGTACAAAGAAAGAGAGGAGGAAGTGAAATGAAACTCCTGCAGGTTAACAGGGTATATGATTGCAAAATAGAGTCAAATTTGCAATGAACTTGACAGTGAGAGCCCACTTGTCAATGTGACGTTGCACCATATTTGGCCTGGATGTACACACTGATTCAGTTAGGAAGGTGTCATAATGCCTTTTTGTCCTCACTTGAGCCAAGCTGGCCCACAGATGTTGCAACTGGTTCAAAATCCTATACAATGGCACTGGGGCGGAGCTTACATCCGAGCTGCTCCTTCACATGCTCTACTCGGGGACAGATCTGGGGATCTTACAGATCGCAGGAGTAACTCAGTATCACACGGACAATTCACAGAGACACATGGCGTGTGGAAGAGCAGTGTCCTGTTGAAAAATAGCACCATGATTTTATCACAGTGAGAGGTAACACCTGAGGACGCAGGATGTCCGTGACGTACCGCTGTACTGTCAGAGTTCCCTCAATCACTACCAGCCGTGACCTGAAGTCATATTCGAAGCCAGGAGTGGCACTTCTGTGCCTCTTCTAAACACTAGAAGAATGGGATCTTTGCCCAGGTCGTCACATACTTGCAGACGATAGTCACGGCAAGTAGTGAAGAATCAGTCCATGTTTCCCGATCGCTGCACCATTCCAAACACAGGTGTTGGTGTTGTGATTTTACGGCAGTCTATGCACTGAACGTTAATTCTCTAGTCCGGTTTATGCTAATCTCTGACTAAAGTTGCAGAATGACAGAGAATGTTACAGGGATTCCACTGCTTATTCTCGGGTGGCAGGCAGAGATGCGGAGGGGCTATGGTGTGCTTGGTGCTCAATACGGTGGTCATCCCTTGCAGTGGCCAGACGTGGTCAAGCGGAAGTTTGGCGACGAGTACGCGTGCCTTCATGTTCATAAGCAGTCCAGCATTGGGACGTGCTCACATCCGCCGGCCGCTGTGGCCGAGCGGTTCTAGGCGCTTCAGTCCGGAACCGCGCTGCTGCTACGGTCTCAGGTTCGAATCCTGCCTCGGGCATGGAGGTGTGTGATGTCCTTAGGTTAGTTAGGTTTAAGTAGGTATAAGTCTGTGGGACTGATGACCTCAGATGTTAAGTCCCTTAGTGCTTAGAGCCATTTGAACCATGGTCACATCCAAATGCCCTACGAACCTGAATTTACACGATTCGACCAGATGGCCAAATGATGACCGACAACAAGACTCCCTTGTAACTCGTCAGATGTCGATACCGCTGTCTCAACGAGTACGTGGCATCCTTCACAGTGATCACTCAACATATAACGCGTTTCACGTCCTTTATATTCCCTGCCAGGACTGGAACAACGCTAAACCCGACCAACACTAATCCACTCTGGTGGCCATTGTACATGTTACAGAGAGTTAAAATTCTATTAATTTGTATACCCACCAGTCCTGTGTCCCCAGTGCTGTGTCCCTTTATACAATTACAACGAAATCCGACTATATCTTCTGGATGTCTCACTTTTTTGTCATGCAGTGCATATTTTTTTAAAATAATAAGTTTGCAAATAAGGGTCTTTGGTTTGTGTCATCGCAATAAATCTTCTCATTTTTCTGCCACATTAATTGGCACTGAGCACGCAACGTTGCGGAAGGCATAAATTCTCGACCCAACCTTTGAAGAACTGGATAAAAATCCGCACATGGTATAAAAATGGATGCACGTATGCAGGCTTGTATGTATGATGCACATCTCCTCCTAAACCACTAGACCGATTTCAACCAATCTAGGTGCACATGTCATTTAATGTCTGGCGAGAATCGCTGTGGGGAGTTCGGGAGGGGGACGGGCGGAGGTAAGAACCACCTTACCTATGAAACAGGGGTGATGGGATGAAAAAGTAGCGTCGCTCACAACGCACGAATTCACAGACTTTATTCATTCAATATTTGAGAATGAGTGCACATATTGACTTGCAACACATTTCGGAAACACTTTCTTACTGATACCTCCGCCTCCCCCCTTCCCCTAAAATGATGAAATGCAAGAAGTTTATCGGTTTCTACAGTTTCATTCATCATGCAGTAAAACTGCAGCATCAGGCATGACGTTTTAATTTATTACTTCTTTACTACTAGTAAAGACACGACACATTTTTCAGGCAGTAGTCACATGTATCACTGAACGTACCTGCAAAATTATGTCATTGTACTAGACTTTGTTCAGGAGATATGACGTCATAGATGTTAAACTGCGTGAAATCGAAACTTCAGGACGAAATTCATTACAGCTACACGTGGAATATGCGTACAATTATGTCTGAAATACGTGAAATATATGTGGCGTGTGTATACTCTGGCAGATCTAAAAAGCTGCTCCTAAACCCCTTGATCGATATCTGCTAAATGTCGCACATATATTACTATCTGGAAGGAAATGCTGTGGGCGTAAGAACCAGCAACCTCTTATTGGGGTGGGGGTGACAACAGAGACACAGAAGGGGAGGAGGGAGAAAGAGATGCACAAGCAGAGAGGGGGAGGAGTACATGGTCACGGATGTGGGGGACGAGGAAATGAACACAATGAGGGGAGGGGGGAATGGAAAGAGAAAGGGAAGAGGAGGAGATGGACAGTGGAAGGAAATAAGGAGCATTAAAGACAGGGGGGAGGAGTAAATGGACTGATAAGGGCGGAGTAAGTAATGGGCAGAGAGGTGGGAAGGAGGAAACAAACAGAGAAAGGGAAGAGAAGATGAAGAGAGAAAGAGGGGAGGAGGAGATGGACAGAGAGAGGGGGAAGGAAATGGGCAGAGGTAGATGGTGGAGGATAGGATAAAGAGAGTGAAGAGGAGACGAGATTGGCAGAAGGAGATGGACTGAGATAAACACTTGGACGACGCCTGTACTGAGATAGTTATTTAGATAAAGAAGCCGACCAGGGTGTTGCACTCCGTTCAGCTTTTGATGGGTTGAGGTGTTGAGTTCCTAAACTTAGAACAGCGATCGGGAGGGGGGGGGGGGTCGCACGACTCATTGTCCCGTCAGTGTATAACAGTAAAAGCAAGTTAATAGCACTAACCATGCCGAAGGAGGAGTTGGTGTCGGCCGCCTGGCTGGGCGCCGCCTCCTGCTGCTGCTGCTGCTGTCTCGCCGCCTCCGGGTCCGCCAGCCGCGCCCGCCGCCGGCACCGCTGGTCGTACGCCAGGTACGCCACCACCAGCACCTGTGTGCCACACACCTCAGGCTGCACTCGTCAGTTTTCTTAAAAAAGTTTAGGAATAATTAGAAAACATCAATACTACCTCCATTCAGCTTGTAACTGATTTTAGTCACGACCCACTTTGAACACCACATCTATAGTGATGGTTGTGTTGAGCCCTACACTGGGAGCCATTTGTGTAGTTCTGTAATCATTTAAACCTCACAATTGAAGTTAGTCAACGATTATTGTGTCTACGAGGGGCGTTCGGTAAGTAATGTAACGTATTTTTTTGCGAAAGCAGTTTGGTTTTATACAAGATTCCAATACATCAAGTTAATCCCCACTCTTTTGGCTAGAAAACACTATTTTTGAACAGAATCTCCATTCAGTGCGACTGCCTTAGGTCACTTTAATGGGAGGTCCTGTATGCTGGCTTGGTACCATTCTACTGTGGACACCGGAGTCAACGTCTTGCTGCATCAGTAAGTTACCCATCATCCACATATTGCTTCCCGCAGAGGGCAACCTTGATTGGGCCGAACAGATGGCAGTCGGAAGGTACGAGGTACAAGGTAGAGTGAATGAGGAAGAACAATCCAATGGTGTTCTGTTAGCTCCTGTCGGATGCGCAGGCTTGTGTGAGGTCTTAGGTTGTCATGGAGAAGGAGAAGCTCGTTTGCATTTTGGTGGCGACGAATAAGCTGAAGTCGTTCCTTCAGTTTCCTGAGGGTAGCACAATGCACCTCAGAGTTGATGCTCGTAGCGTGAGGGAGGACATCAAACAGAATACCCCCCCCCCCCCTTCCCCCCCAGTGTCCCAGAAGACCGTCGCCATGATCTTACTGGCTGAGGGTGTGGCTTCGAAGTACTTCTTCGGAGGAGAGGTGATGTGGCGCCACTTCATAAATTGACGTTTTGTTTCGCGTTAGAAGCGGTGACCCACGTTTCATCGTTTGTCACGGTGTCCGACAAAAAAGTGTCACAATCAGCTTCGTAACGCACAAGGAATGCACTACGGATGGTCCCTGGTTGGTCTTTATGGTCTTCTGTTAGGCGGTGAGGCACTCAGCGTGCAAGCACCTTTCAGTACTCCAACTGGTGGACAAGTGTGTCAACAGAGACTTCCCGTTGAGCAGCAAGGTGTTTGCTTCTGATCCGTCGATCACCTTGAATGAGAGTGTCCACACGTTCCAACATTGCAGGAGTCACAGCCGTGTGTACCCGACTGGCAAGCGGGAGATAGTACAGGGTTGCTCCACCTTGTTGCGATGATGACTGGCGTCTTGCCCAACGACTCTTCGTGCTTTTGTGACTACCAGGTCTCCTAAACATTCTGCAAGCGCCTATGAATATTTGCAATGCTCTGGTTTTCCTCCAAAAGAAACTCAGTGACAGCTCTCTGCTTTGAACACAGCACTTTGAAAGCTACGGGGGCTGAAGCAGGAATATTCCACCATGTTCCACAACAAATTTCGTATTTTTTCAACCGGAATTGTGCGCGAAAAGGATCTGTTGCATTGCTTATTGTAAATCCCTCCTAGGTCACGCTGAAGGAATTAGACTAAGAGACACTGAAAATAGTAGAAGAGTTTTGATATTTGGGCAGTAAAATAAATAACGGTAACTGAAGTAAAGACGAGAAAAATGCAGACTATCAGCAGCAAAAAAAGAAGTTTTTCAATAATGCGGTAACACTGTATATAATGTGTAAGAAAGCCTTTCTAGGAAGTATCTGTGCGGATTGTAGCTTTACGTGGAAGTGAAACATATTGGTACGGTCGTGCTTCCTGCTGATAAGGGTAATGCTACGGTCCTTTTGACAAGGGAAGCCTACAACGAGAAGATATATAGTCAACTAAGTGATTCTATGTACCGCAAAATCGCTAAGAACCCAAGAAGCCGTATATCCAGAAAAACTGATACTCTTTTGAGCGATACTTTTTTACCTAAACACATTATCAGGAGGCTGAGACCACTCAATGCTGTTCCACTAAGACTGTATGGGCTGTCCAAGATTCACAAGGATGGCGTCCCACTACGATTGATAGTAAGTAATACTGGTGCTTCTACTCATTCGACTGTCAAACGTCTGGCCTCCTTAGTCAAGCCATATGTGGGTAAGTGCTGCCACAATATACGTAATTCCAAGGACTTTATCAATCTTTTGAAGACTGTTAATCTGAGCAGCTCGGATTTACTAGTTAGCTTCGATGTGGTCTTTTTACGAAAGTGCCTTTATTTGACTCACTACATCTTATTGGTAACTTGTTCAGTGATGATTTGACGGCTTTGGTTGAACATACTTTCTCCTCGACTTATTTTTTAATTAATAAAGAAGTTTTTGAACGAACTGACGGTGTCGCCTTGGGAAGTCCCTTGTCCCCTGTAGTGGCCAATTTTTGGAAGACTTTGAGAAGAAAGCCCTTGAATCTTCCGTCTTAAAGCCTACGGTTTTCTGGCGTTACGTAGATTACACTTTCATTGTATGGTCTCATGGCAGACAAGAATTGGAAAAATTCCTTTGTCATTTCAACTTTTTACATGAGAACATCAAATTTACTATGGAGATTGAGAAAGATGGGACTTTACCCTTTCTAGACGTGTTAGTACGCCGTAAGAATGATGGGTCTTTGGGACATTCGCTGTATAGGAAACCTACAGATACAGATCTGTATCTTCAGGCGATCAGCTGCCATCACCCCGCACAAACCGCCGGTGTTCTTAGTACTTTAGTTCATCGGGCGCATGTAGGATCGGATGCTGATAGCCTTCACGAAGAATTAGTGCAGCTGGAGAAGGTTTTTAAAGAGAATGGCTATACTTCGCGTCAAACACGCAAGGCCATGCACAATTATAATAACAGGAAGCAGCGCTCTAAGGAGACTGAAGACGACTATAAATCAACTGCGTCCCTTCCATATGCCGAGAACGTGTCTTCCAAAACAGGCAGACTGCTTAGGAAGAATAACATTAATGTCATCTTCCGTTCACCAGCAAAGAACAGGGCCTTAGTCGGATCAGTTAAAGATGATTTACAATTGAGGAAGGCGAGTGTTTATAAAATTCCCTGTGAGTGCGGCTCTGCATATATAGGTCAGACGACACGAATGGTCCAGGAGCGCTGTGTAGAACACGAAAGACACACGCGTCTGCGGCAACCTTTAAAATCAGCAGTAGCAGAACGTCGCATTTCCATGGGACATTCAATGGAATACAATAATACCAAAATTTTAGCACCGGGTCCAGCTTCTGGGACTCCGTAATTAAAGAATCCGTGGATATACGTCTTGCTGATAATTTAAGGAATCGTGATAACGGCTTTCAGCTGGATAAAAATTGAAATCCGATTATTAAAATCATGCGGTCACAATGGAATCGACATGCTCAGTCGATACTAAGTGATTAAATTGCTCTTCCTTCACACACAACTTGGCCGCCTCGCGCATGTGACCTCCTAACGCATGCGCCGTAAACCGCCAGTACGATTCGCATGCGCGGAATTCGCTGTAAATACCATGACTGCATCAGGTCTCTTCATCGTGCTTCAGGCTGGATCCCTGAAAGTGTTTTCTTATACGAGTGCGGTTCCGTGTCGTATCGTTGTAGTTTTCACCGCATATCAGCGTTGAGTACCTGCCTTTTCGGCGTTGGTACTTCCGTAATTTTTGCCCCAGATTAGCTGGGAAGTTTTGGTGTGCGTAGTCGTCTCGTGCCGGGCCCCTAGCTATATCAGGCGGACCCATGTCTACCATGGAGGAGTCCGCAGAGCAGCCTTCGCGGCCCTCCGACACTCCCACCGCCGCCCCTCGGGGTACATCGCGTCGGAAACGCCGCTCATCCCGGCTTCTCGTCGCGCCTGATGTTCCGCCCACCTCGCAGTGGGCGAAGGATCGCTTTAATCTCACCAACCGCTACAAATCGCCGGTGGACCACCGGCACTGGAAACGATCACCGTGACGATTGTCCACCGTCCCGTCTGACGACTCACCTGACGGCTTAATAATAGATCTTTCTCGTAGTGAGGAGGCGAACGCCTCGGCTGTGTCTGACCACCACCGGGTTGTACCTATGAGTGCACCTTTTCCTACGCTGTCCCGCCACCGTGGCGAGTCTTCTGGACACCCTGACCCAGTCGGAAAGTCCTTTGGCCGTTGCTCCAGACACTCCTCCGCCAACATGGGCTGTGGTGACAGTGGACTGTGTTTCGATACCTGCCACACCCGTGGGACGCCGCACCGGACGGTTCTGTGAATGAGGAAATGGCTCATGCTCCAGACCCTCCTTCTCAAGAGACACTGTCAAGCCCTCTGAAGAAAGAGAAGATACCCTCCATTGTGGTATATAATGTCACTAATTATACAAAACTGAACACTGAGCTCCAGCGGCTCATTTTCGGCCAATTGCGAGCTGTTTACCATCATGTGAAATACCTGCTTGACAGTAGGGACGAATATCTTACCATTCTCGATTCAGATCAAAGGTGATGCCTTACTTTACCCACCAGACGTCGGGTAATCGCCGAACCAAAAACGTCATCAAGGACTTGCCACCAGAGGTTATGGCAGAGGAGGTCAAGGAGGAACTGCTTCAGCTCCATTTCGAAGATCTTTTGGTCCACCAGTACAACAAGGGGGATCCTGAGGCCCGGGTATTGATCCCCTGCACCACCCATGTCGTCTCCCTTTCCCGGAGGATGGACATAGAGCAGATTTACCAAATCCGGTATCTTCTGTACACGAAAGCCCGGACTGAATCTTACGAGGGCCGCAATAGGCCAGTCATCTGTCGCAAATGCCGAAGTTTACGACATACTGGGAATTACTGCTCCCTGCCATTGCGGTGTTTTAAGTGTGCTGGCCCACATTTAGTGGAGAACTGCACACTCCCCGCTTCAGAGAAACCTACCTGCGCCAGGGGTTTGGGCACGACTCACGATCCCCACAACATGGCATCCTGGAGGGGGTGTCTTGTTTACCAGAAGGTACTGAAGTCTTCTCGTCCTCCCAAAAATATACCAAGAACAAATCGACCTCCCCTACCGCAACGGGACACAACCAACTATCCTGTTTTGTGGAGCCAGCCTGATGCACCGCTCTCAGCAGCCGCTCGGGTACCAGGCACTGGATGGTTCTGTGACTCCTGTGCCCCTTTCTGCCCAGACTCCCGTGACATCCTTTGCTGCTGCAGCCTGGTCTCCTCCTCATTGTCTGTCTTCCATGATGGCTTCCATGCTCACCGACTTCAGGACCCAGCTGCACCCCCTCCAGTCGACCTGTGGCTGGATCCCGGCCCTCTGCCCCTACCCCCACTCTACCTACTACTACACCTGCCCCAGCCAGCAGCAGGGGCAAGCAGCTCACCCAGTACCATCCCCCCAGTGGTGGAGTCTGATGCTTCCTTTTGGGAGGACATGCATGAAATCCTCCAGGTCATCTCCTTTTCCATGAAACCTCACATCTGGGCTGTTATTAGTGACACTGCACACAAAATCCATCAGTCAGAGGACAGGCTCTCCAGGGTCATCGCCCTAGTGGAAGGGCTTAGTCACACCATCGCAGGCGCTCCTGTCTGTGATGCAGCGTCAATGGTAACCGCAGCCATGGTCTCCGAGCTGAGAGTCTACGCTGCTGCAAACGTCGTCGAACTGTTGGTGCAGATGGTTGTTGTCTTGCAAACGTCCCCATCTGTTGACTCAGGGATCGAGACGTGCCTGCACGATCCGTTACAGCCATGCGGATAAGATGCCTGTCATCTCGACTGTTAGTGATACGAGGCCGTTGGGATCCAGCACGGCGTTCCGTATTACACTCTTGAACCCACCGATTCCATATTGTGCTAACAGTCATTGGATCTCGACCAACGCGAGCAGCAATGTCGCGATACAATAAACCGCAATCACGATAGGTTACAATCCGACCTTTGCCAAAGTCGGAAACGTGATGGTACTCATTTCTCCTCCTTACTCGAGGCATCACAACAACGTTTCACCAGGCAACGCCGGTCAACTGCTGTTTGTGTATGAGAAATTGGTTGGAATCTTTCCTCATGTGAGCACGTTGTAGGTGTCGCCAGCGGCGCCACCCTTGTGTGAATGCTCCGAAAAGCTAATCATTTGCATATCACAGATCATCTTCCTGTCGGTTAAATTTCGCGTCTGTAGCCCGTCATCTTCGTGGTGTATCAATTTTAATGGCCAGTAGTGTAGAACAGGCACGGCACTAGCACCACCGTAGGGAAGTACAAGACCACGCCAGCGACTGCAGAGAGGCGGCCGCTGCGCACCTGGAGGACGGCGCAGGCGAGGAAGCCGAGGCAGGCGTCGCGCCAGAGCCGCAGCGCGGGCGAGTAGGGCAGCGGCGGCAGCGCGGCCAGCGGCGGCGACGTCACGTAGGCGACGCCGGCGGCGGCGAGGGCGGCGGCGGCGACGCGGCCCCAGCGCCGGCGCATCCAGAAGGCGGCCCACGACGCCGCCACCAGCAGCGCGCTCGGCAGGTAGGCGCGCAGCAGCGCCGGCCGCGGGTCCCGCCACAGCCGCACCGCCGCCCGCAGGCAGCTCGTCGCCGCTGCGCACACACACACTCGGCGCTCCGCTCTCCAGCCAAAACCTCAAAACACTGCATTTACAGTACTGAGTACTCTCTTGCGCGCAGCTGTCTATTTGCAGAAACAGGAGGCCTTGGAATTCGCTTGCTTAAAGGGTGATTCAGTTTAGATAAATGTAAATTAATGCAGATGAATAGGAAAAAGAATCCCGTAATTTTTGAATACTCCATTAGTAGTGTAGCGCTTGACACAGTCACGTCGATTAAATATTTGGGCGTAACATCGCAGAGCGATATGAAGTGGGACAAGCATGTAATGGCAGTTGTGGGGAAGGCGGATAGTCGTCTTCCGTTCATTGGTAGAATTTTGGGAAGATGTGGTTCATCTCTAAAGGAGACCGCTTATAAAACACTAATACGACCTATTCTTGAGTAATGCTCGAGCGTTTTGGATCCCTATCAGGTCGGATTGAGAGAGGACATAGAAGCGATTCAGAGGCGGGCTGCTAGATTTGTTACTGGTAGATTTGATCATCACGCGAGTGTTACGGAAATGCTTCAGGAACTCCAGTGGGAGTCTCTGGAGGAAAGGAGGCGTTCTTTTCGTGAATCGCAACTGAGGAAATTTAGCGAACCAGCATTTGAGGCTGACTACAGTACAATTTTACTGCCGACAACTTATTTTTCGCAGAAAGACCACAAAGATAAGATAAGAGAGATTAGGGCTCGTACAGAGGCATGTAGGCAGTCATTTTTCCCTCGTTCTGTTTGGAAGTGGAACAGGGAGAGAAAATGCTAGTTGTGGTACGAGGTACCCTCCTCCACGCACCGTATGGTGGATTGCGGAGTGTGTATGTAGATGTAGATAAATTCCTACCACTGTCGTTTCATGCAAACCGCAATTTTTTATCTGTACTATTTAATTTCAGTCCAAAATATGATCTAGGATTGTAAAACTGATGGACTTTGGTTCTGTGACTCTCTTCTCCTGTCCTTATTTCAGGCGAGTATGAGTTGTGCGTTCTTACAACCGCTGGACAAAGTCTTTTATTCGAGGAACCTACGTTACGAAGGTCAGTTTAGAATGAACATAAGAAATTCAAATTACTATAAGTATTTGATACGTAGTGACACATCGATAAGAATTACAGAGAATCTAAAAGGAAGTTTAAAAGTACGATCGCCGGGTAAGCACAGTGAATCACACCTGTCGCAAGTAAATTAACACCTTCCAAATGGTTATATAGGCCGCACGTGACATGAAGACATTGCGATCCACTGTTTGTCACCTAGATCTCCGAACCTGACACAATTCGAGGGCTCCAAACGGGTGTTTGGGATGGTGAATTCACAAGGATCTGCTCGTTCTCGAGAATATAGGCAGTCACTATTGCTCGGCAACAATCCCGACCAGGTGAATTGCAGCCATATGTTCGGCAAAACTGCCGCTTACAATAGCCCGGGAATGTTTGCGGCAATACATTTCCGCGCCAGAAGTATCTACGCGGGCCGCGAAAGCGAACAACTAGAAGTGATTACGGCTCTCCTGCTTTTATGTTTCGCTAGTTGAAAACTTAGCGAGAAAAAGAGACCTCGGGCACTGTGGGTGCGTTCTTTTTTAAGAACGTGAACTGCTTCCGAATCTTCAACTCGAGAACTGATGCTCAATACATTTTGAGTAGATCGTAAAATGAATTGACCCAAGAACTCACAAGGACAATACCAATAGGAAAGACTGTATACCAGCTCACAATCAGACTGACTGAGATCTTGAGGGTTTTGGCTGCGGCTGATGCACACAGAAGTTTGATGTAGGCGAAAGCATTGTACCTTGGAACACTTCTCAGGCTTTTGGCTTTAGCCAGCCCTGCAATAGAAGCTTTATACATATTTTTATTGCATTTTGAAATGATAGTTTTGTTCTGCAGTCTTCTCCGAACTCACAGAAATTACCCCGAAAAAGTAACGTTATTTCACATGTTTGTATGTGAAGCGCCGTTCCAGTGTACAACATGGTCGCGTATCTCGTTACAAATGTTCTCTTCAGATTTAAAAGTGATCCAACCTGGAAAACCTACTCAGTGCTGTAGCTGATAATCTATGAGTTGCATTGTTACTCTGCTACACACACATTAGCGGTAAGTTAAATCAAATTAAGAGGAAATGTGATCGAAAACCAATTAAAAGTTTAAAGCCTTTTGGTATAGTAGCTGTTGGCAACTAACACAAATTTTGCGTTAGAGGAAGGGTTGAAGGAATTAATTAAAGTAATTTGCTATAAAAATCAAAATTATAGGTCAATATTTTGTTGTGATTCACCCGGTCAGAAAGAGAATGATTTTTGTAAATGCAATACATCTACGACCAGTGTTATGGGACGACAAAAGTAATGTATTCAAAGATCGTAATCAACAAAAGGACAGTTGACGAGATGAAGCCCATTAACCACGAAAGCACAAGTGATAAGACTTAAGAATGTTTAGAAGTCTTAAGAAGGTATGTAGAATACAATTACGGCTCACCGCTGCAGATTCTTTGCTACGACGGTGGCAGCGAGGATGCCCTTTTTGAAATTACGGTCTTTGTATGCATTACTTTCGACGTTCCGTAGCTCCTGCCACAGATGTGCAAATCACATTCATGAATTTCATGTTTCTGTCGCTTGATCACTTCTGGATTTTCATACACGTCGAACAAATAGATGGCCTCCACGTAAGTCAAATTTCGAGCTGAAGGGAAATAATGTTAGCTATATAGGAAATGTATTCGCACTTGAGAATATGGACAACCATCAGCTGTATAAGGGAATAACAGTGAAAATTTCTGGTGTACCGGGAATCGAACCCGAGCGGTCGCTTTACCATTATGCTATCCAAACACGTTTCATAGCCACGCCCTAACTTCCAACTTCCAACTTATCCCCCGACACCGGGCAATTTCAACTAATATATTTTCTCAGTATGGGAATATACATAATAGATGTACGAATGCCTGTTGTAGACACATAGCTGACGACATATGAAAGTTTGGGCCTGGCCGTGAAGCGTGCTCGGATAGCCTAATGGTAACACTACCGCTCGCGATAAGCGGGAAAACCGGGTTGGAGGCCCGGTCCAGCACATAGTTTCACGTCGTCATCCCGTTATACAGCTGACGGTTGCCCATATTCGCAACTGCGAATACATTCCAAGTTTTTCATAACGGCTGTAATTGCCGCAGTGCATCGTACTTATGAGCAACAAGGCACTGCAGTGTCGAAATAATGTTGTTTCGCCACTCAGAAACGGAAAACAGTGATAAGAGTGAGAGGGGAGCATATAATTATAGAGACAAGGACACTGATAAATATGGCATGGCCACACGAAATATGTCCGTCCTTACCTTAGCAATATGCTATACCTTAGCAATTACCAGCAACACTTTTTTCCAGCAGCAATAGTGCCGAGAAATACCGAAATATTGCCGTATATTGCTGTTACTTTGAAGTAATGCTGACGACAACACTATTGCGGACAACAAGGTCGTAAAACGTGATCGTGAAAAGGCAGCTTAATATGTTCGTATACTCTATCTTATCCGGACGTCCATTAGTTGACATTAATATGGAGCGTGTCCAACCTTCATCTTTATGACGCTTTAAACTCTGCTGTGGACACTTTAAGAGAGGTGTCTGAATGTCTGTGGAGAATGGCGGTCCAGAGCCGAAACAAGAGAAGGCAATGATGTTGGAAATACGTTAGGGAGCGAAGTCGACGTTCTAACTCTTCCCAGAGGTTTTCCATTGGGTTCAGGTTGGGACTCTGGACAGACCAGAACATTTCAGCACTGTTATTGTCTACAAACCATTTCGTCACGGATGCTGATTTACGACCGCCTGCATTGTCATGATCATTGCCTCCGAACTGTTCCCCTACTGTACGCAATACACAGTGTTGTAAACTGCGTTCATATCCTTCCGCAAAAAGTGTTTTCCTAAGTGAAATAAGGGCACCTCACCCACCTCCTGCGTCATTAATTGTTGGCACTACACGTGGGGCAGGCTATATTATCCAGGCAATTATCGAACCTAAACCCTTCCATCGGATTGTCGGAAGGTACAGCGTAAGCCATCAGAGGAAATCACTCTTTCCGGCCATTCACTGTCCAGTGCCGTCGCTTTTTACACCGCTTCAAGCGTCGCTTCCTCGCTTAGCATTGAGTAGAGAGATATTTGGCTTATGAGGAACTGCTCGACAATGAACAGTCACTGTGGTCTCTGGACCGCTGGCAGCAATTTGGAACTCACGATTAACTGCTTCCGCCGTTTTCACGCTGTGTTTTACAACCTCCCTCTGTGATATTAGACGTCCTCGTCTGTACATGAAGTCTGCGTGGTCTTGTTTTAGCTGTGATTGTTCCCTTGCGTTTCCATTTCATAGTCAAATCACCAACGGTCGACTAGGTCAGCTTTAGAAGAGTTGAAAAGTCCCTAACAGATTTATTACTCCAGTGATTTCTTACTCAAGTGACTTCCAACGACTAGTCCACGGGCCGGCTGGTGTGGCCGAGCGGTTCTAGGGGCTTCAGTTTGGAACCGCGCGACCGCTACGGTCGCAGGATCGAATCCTGCCTCGGGCATAGATGTTTGTGATATCCTTAGGTTAGTTAGTTTAAGTAGTTCTAAGTTCTAGGGGACTGATGACCTCAGGTGTTAAGTCCCATAGTGCTCAGAGCCATTTGAACCATTTGAACTAGTCCACGTTCGAAGTCACTGAGCTGTCCTGGCCGACCTATTCTGCTGTCACAGCTTTTCCACTGAGAACAGTACTACCCGCGTCATTTGCGGGCCCGCATCTCGTGAAATCTACTCTCATGCTCATAAACTGAGGATAATTGCAGAATGTGGTGCCACACAATGTGGCACTACACAGAAGTGGCGCTAATAACATAGGCACATAGGGAACACACACGACACAGATCTGTAAGTCCACGGTATTGGTGATAAGTTGAGAAGACCGTCCCGAAACACATGTGCTACAAAACGCCACTGTTTCCTGCGCATGTACCCCGACATCAATATGGTATTTGATCACCATGCACGCGAACACAGGCGCACAACGGGTTGGCATACTCTGGATCAGGTGGTCGAGCAGCTGCTGAGGTATAGCCTCCCATTCTTGCAGCAGAGCCTGTCGAAGCTCCTGAAGTGTCCTAGGGGATTGAAGACCTGCAGCGATACGTCGATCGAGAGCATCCCAGACGTTCTCGATGGGATTTACGTCTTGAGAACAGGCAGGCCACTCCATTCGCCTGATATCTTCTGTTTCAAGGTACTCCTCCACGATGGCAGCTCGGTGGGGCTGTGCGTTATCATCCACCAGGAGGAAGGCGGGACCCACTGCACCCCTGAAAAGGCGGACGTACTGTTGCAAAATGACGTCCCAATACGCCTGACCTGTTACAGTTCCACTGTCAAAGACATGCAGGGGTGTACGTGCACCAATCATAATTACACCCCACACCAGCAAACCACGACCTCCATACAGGTCCCTTTCAAGGACATTAGGGGGTTGGTATCTGGTTCCTGGTTCACGCTAGATGAAAACCCGTCTCGAATCACTGTTCAGACTATACCTGGACTCGTCCGTGAACATAACCTGGAACCAGTGTTCCAATGACCATGTACTGTGTTTTTGTCACCATGCTTTACGGGCTCTTCTGTGACCAGGGATAAGTGGAATGCACTTTGCAGGTCTCCAGGCGAATAAACCATGTCTGTTCAGTCGTCTGTAGACTGTGTGTCTCGAGACAACCGTTACAGTGGCTGTGGTAAGGTCCCGAGCAAGGCTACCTGCAGTACTCCGTGGCCGTCTGCGGGCACTGATGGTAAGATATCGGTCTTCTTGTGGTGTTGTACGCTGCGGAGTCCCGTACTGTAGCGCCTGCAAACGTTTGCTGCCTGCTGGAATCGTTGCCATAATCTTGAGATCACACTTTGTGACACACGGAGGGCCCGTGCTATGACCTGCTGTGTTTGACCAGCCTCCAGTCGCCCTAGTATTCTACCCCTCACAACGTCCTCAACATGTGTTCTTCGAGGCATTTTCAACACACAGTCACCATTAGCAGGGCTGAAAACGTCTGGAGACTTACTCGTTGCACCGTACTCTGACATGCACCAACACACCTCTGCGCATGTGGACTGCTGCCAGCGCCACCGTGCGACGACCGCAGGTCAAATGCACCGCATGGTCATACCCCGAGGTGTTTTAAAACCGCAAATAGTCCACTAGAGCATTGTTTCACCATGTATCAGCATTATCCTTAATTTTTGAGCATGGGTGTAGTTGTCAATTCCGCACTGCGTGGTGGTATTCCGATACTTTAGATCATGTAGTGTGCTTCACATAAAATGTAGACTGGAAATGGCAAGGAAAACGTTTCTGAAGAAGAGAAATTTGTTAACATCGAGTATTGATTTAAGTGTCAGGAAGTCGTTTCTGAAAGTATTTGTATGGAGTGTAGCCATGTATGGAAGTGAAACATGAACAATAACTAGTTTGGACAAGAAGAGAATAGAAGCTTTCCAAATGTGGTGCTACAGAAGTATGCTGAAGATTAGATGCGTAGCTCATATAACTAATGAGGAGGCATTGAATAGGGTTGGGGAGAAGAGAAGTTTGTGGCACAACTTGACTAGAAGAAGGGATCAGTTGGTAGGACATGTTCTGAGGCATCAAGGGATCACGAGTTTAGTATTGGAGGGCAGTGTGGAGGGTAAAAATCGTAGAGGGAGACCAAGAGATGAATACACTAAACAGATACAGAAGGATGTAGTTTGCAGTAGGTACTGGGAGATGAAGATGCTGGTACAGGATAGAGTAGCATGGTGAGCTGCATCAAACCAGTCTCATGACTGAAGACCACAACAACAACAACAACAACAACAGCAACAGTGTACTTCAGCATATGCAGCGTCAAATCGGTTATCACTTCGATGTTGTCCATGTTACCAATTATAAAGAGCATTAAAAAATTCAACCTTCTTTCACATTGTCTGGAACTCTTACCGATGTATCGCTATGCATTAGACAGTTGTAGCCGTTTATAATCCCTGTGTACATTTTGGCTGGTTACAAATTAGTTGCAGACGACGGCCACGCCAGAGCAGAGCAGTGGAGTGGGCGCTGACTCACCTCCGCGCGCCCTGGCGGTGCAGTCGGCGGTCTGCAGGCTGGCGATGGAGAACAGCCCGGCGGAGCTGTGCTGCTTCACGAAGTGCACCTCGTCACGGTCGCTCCACGACAGCCGCAGGTCCTCCTCCGTGTACCCGTCTGCCAAGGCACACAACATCACAACGCAGCTACAGTGGTTTCTCTGCACCAAATACAGCCTACACTAGCGTTTACAACTCACGTTTCAAAATGCGCTAACCGGCACCGCATTCTCACTGGCCTATTGCAGCCAACCTGTCCACTTGAGAAGTTTCTCATCTATTCAGAACGTACCCAGTAATTACCAGATCTTGTTGTTCTTCTTCTCCTATTATTTCACAAAGTGTAACACATTATACTGATCTTACATTCTATCTTTTTTAGCAAGTGAGTTAGGGTCTTTCTCGCTTCATCCTTGATTAAGATCTATAGAAAAATTGGTTTTTTATTGTTCAATCTTATGTTTAGAAAGTTGTTTTATACAAAGGAATGCTTAAGGGAGCAACGATGCCGTGTTTCTTGACTTCCGCAAGGCGTTTGATACAGTTCCCCACAGTCTTTTAATGAACAAAGTAAGAGAATATGGACTATCAGATCAATTGTGTGATTGGATTGAAGAGTTCCTAGATAACAGAACGCAGCATGTCATTCTCAAAGGGAGAAGTTTTCCGAAGTAAGAGTGATTTCAGGTGTGCCGCAGGGGAGTGTCGTAGGACTGTTGCTATTCACAATATACATAAATGACCTTGTGGATAACATCGGAAGTTCACTGAGGCTTTTTGCGGGTGATGCTGTACTGTATCGAGAGGTTGTAACAATGGAAAATTGTACTGAAATGCGAATTTACGCATGGTGCAGGGAATGACAATTGAATCTCAATGTAGACAAGTGTAATGTGCTGCGAATACATAGAAAGAAAGATCCTTTATCATTTAGCTACAATATAGCAGGTCAGCAACTGGGAGCAGTTAATTCCATAAATTATCTGGGAGCAGACATTGGGAGTGATTTAAAATGGAATGATCATATAAAGTTGATCGTCCGTAAAGCAGATGCCAGACTGAGATTCATTGGAAGAATCCTAAGGAAATACAATCCGAAAACAGAGGAAGTAGGTTACAGTACACGTGTTCGCTCACTGCTTGAATACTGCTCACCCGTGTGGGATCCGTCCCAGGTAGGGTTGATAGAAGAGATAGAGAAGATCCAACGGAGAGCAGCGCGCTTCGTTACAGGATCATTTAGTAATCGCGATAGTGTTCCGGAGATGATAGATAAACTCCAGTGGAAGACTCTGCAAGACAGACGCTCAGTAGCTCGGTACGGTCTTTTGTTGAACTTTCGAGAACATACCTTCATCGAGGAGTCAAGCAGTATATTGCTCCCTCCTACGTATCTCTCGCGAAGAGACCATGAGGATAAAATCAGAGAGATTAGTGCCCACACAGAAGCATACCGACAATCTTTCTTTCCACGTACAGTACGAGACTGGAATAGAAGGGAGAACCTATAGAGGTACTCAAGGTACCCTCCGCCACACACCGTCACGTGGCTTGCGGAGTATCGATGTAGATGTAGATTCAAATACTGCTTTACTATGAACTATTATACCAATATTGCTCACTAATACAGTGTAACTCAAGATAATTGTTAGACAAACAAATTTGTGAACCATCTGTCCTATTCCCATAAAGCATATATATTCTATCTGTATGTATATTTTTATCTACTGATTTTCGTGTAAACAGTTTTCCATTCCATTGTGACAGGGTGCTACAGCAACCAGTCCCGAATTACTTCAGAATAATATGTAATATCAATCATTTTGGGGCATCATCTGACTATATGAAAGTCGCTGGGTATATAACCCGTCCGTCAAAAAGCCATAGAAAATGGAAAGTGGACGCAACAGTAACTGGATGTGTAATCCACCTATCATTAAAATACATATAATGCTAAGTGAACTTTGAGCACACCAGCTGACTCTGCCATAGCAGTACAAAATTGAAAACGGACATTGCGCTGTGTGTGGCTCATGATGCGTTTACTTTTGTAAGCGTATTCCTATTTTGTGCTGCTATGGCGGAGTTAACTGGCGTATTCTTGGTCCATTTCGGGTTTTATATGTTAATATGACGGATGGATTACATATTACTTACTGTTATGTCCATTTTCCACTTTATATGTCTGACAGGTTACGTATACAGCTACTTTTACACAATTTGATGGTGCCCCAAAAGATTGTTTTTATCCTGAAATACTATTGACTTTCATTTGTATTACCATCAAACTAATACGTTGTTGTGACCTTCGATCAAAAAATAAATAAATCTAATGAGGTAACAGCACAACTGTTGTATTTGAAACCGTTTAGGAAATAAGCCAATTCTCGCGGAATATGTAGAGATTATGACGGAGAGTAAAAGAAATATAATGTTCGCTTCTGTAATATTACAGTACGTGCAGTACCACATTGCTTTAAAATGGAACAATGAATCAAGAACACTGCTCATCGGATAATTTGAAATGTATCTACAACTTTTAAGCATAAATAAATGACGCATAGCAACAAGAACTGCTAAATAAATGCGCTGTTTAAAGTCGCTGTATGGCGGAAAACTACCAAATGGCGATGGCAGCGCCGAACATAATATGCTATAGCAGGTAAGCGCCATCCTGCTATGAATTATTTAATCAGGTCCATCTAATAATATTTTATTAAAATAACAAGTTTAATGCTAGCTAAATTTTGTTTCAATTATTGGATAAATAGTGTGTTTTTTACCCTGCGTTTATTATGAATTTTGAGGTTTTTTTAAAAAATTTTTTGGTAACTGGTTAGTAACTGAAACGGAATAAATTATTTCGACTATATGAACGTTAAGTGGACCGTTCTACGTTACTAATTAATATATTATTAGCGACAGCAGAGACCGGATAGATGAAAAACTATATTGAGGACCTCTGCGACGTGGTACAAGAAGAAATGTCTATTGATGTGGAACTTGTGAGCGATCCAGCATTAAAAGTCTTCTTTTGTGTATAGGTCCACAGTTGCAAATATGTTAAAACAACAAATTTTTCTGTGTTGGTTGTTTTTATTTTGGAATTAAAAAGAAATCACTATTCGTAGATTATTAAATGCCGACCTCTTCGGCACGATGAAGTTACATCCAACAAAAATTGTTTTGCTTTCAGGTTGAGGGATACGTAACATGTGTTGGCGACCGTAATAAGTACATATGAAAAAGTGCAACACTTATACATGTTTATCTTTGTATCAGCGTACATAACATATTAAAATACGTTAGCCAAACTATTAAAGTAGAAACACTCATTGTGTGGTCAACGTGTTAAAATCAAATAGAGTGCACGTATAACAGTCAGCGTTCGACACAGCTTTGGAAGACATGCTATCAAACAAGGCAGAACAAACAGATAAGTCCTTCGGGATTTCTAAGCTAGCTAGAGCAAGCAGTAATCACACTGTTATTCAAGTTAACGTGTTGAATCAATGTGACTGGAGATATAGCATCGAACTTTTGGAAGATAATAATTCATACAATATCGACGATAGCAAATGCAAGGCAAGCGAAAGAACTATCACACAGTCAGCGTACCAAAGTTGCTGATAAGAATAATACACAAAAGAATGAACTTCTTTTAGATGACTATTAATTTGGCTTAGGTAATGTCAAATATATAGAGGCAACTTTGACATTACGCTTAGTAATGAAAGCAAGGTACTAGCAAAATCAATAGACTTTCATAGAATAGCGGATCTATAAAAAAGATGTTTGCCGTTCTCAGAAAAATAGTTATAGTGAAGGACGGATAATATATGACATAAATAACGAGCAAGAGAGAATAGTAAGAACAGAAGACCAAAGAAAAAATGCTCGGATTAAAAATTGTTACTAAACCTGTGCACCGAAGAAGCAATAACGGAAACAAAAGGAAGGTCCAGGATCGGTAAATTCAAGTTTAAAAGATATCAGTGGTAAGATTCGCTGATGTCATTCCTGTGCTCAGTGACACTGAACCTATAGTGGGCATAGAATATGGGTTCGGATCAAACCAAAGAAAGACGAAAGTGCTGAGGAGTAGCAGAAATGAGATTAGCGATAAACTTGACGTAACAATTGAGAACCACGTGGTAGGTGATGTGAAGGAACCTGCTGGTTTGGTCGCAAAATAACACATGACGAACGATGTAGATCTAGCACAGGCGAAGAGAGCATCCCTCGCTGGAATGAAAAATATGCTTAAATTTGGGACTACGAGTGTGAGACTATACGTTTGGAGCACGTCACTGTATGGAAGAGAGTCATGGAGTGGGGGAAAGCCGGAAAAGAAGAGAATCGAAGCGTCTGAGATGTGATGTTATAGAAGGATGCTGAAAATTTAATAGACTAATAAGAAACGAAGTAGCTCCCCGCAGAATCGGCGAGGAATGGAATGTATGGCGAATGGACAATCAGAATGACACGAAGACAGTATATGTCTTTAGACATCAGATAACAGAAGTGATTATCAAACTTCTCTGCTTAGACACTGTAGGGTGACGACACCTCTGGCCACATCGGAAGGCGGGTGGGCGGGTGTGTATGTGTATTGGCCACTAAAAGGGAATACCAGTTTTCTTAAACCATTTTTACTTATAGAAGATTATCACTTAAAATTTTTGAATCTAAATATTGTAAGGTATAGCACCAAATATTGTAAGTGAAAAGTGTATAATACATTGGAACTACATGTATTCTTCTGAAGGCTCAAAGAGTGATCAATTTTCCGCACCTAGGCGGGGGAATGTGGCCAATACCACCATAGCAGGATCCCATGTTTGTTGTACTGATTATCAGGCACGTTTTCTGGGCATCTTCACGCCCTGCTGTCTGAAAGAAAACGAAGCGACTGCAGCACACCTCTTTGATCCGACTTTTGTATTATGTCAAATATAACAGAAGAAAGTCGGTTTTAAATAGTGTAACTTTATCAATTCAAAATTGTCACAATGGGATAAAATGGCGGATGATAGCTTTGCGTTTATAAAAGAACGTATAAGTCATTCTGATCTGTAGTATTTTTACTGAGGTGAACAACTCGACCACTTCTTCCGATAAATGGTGTGGCCACTTTCCAAGATCAGATGCTATGTCGGAATTAGTAATCCACAGAAGAAACTAACAAACTGAAATAAATAACAAGGAACTGCACTTTAGCTCAATAGCCGTTAGATAAACATTAATAGCACTCCATCATCTGGCCATAAGTGGCCCATCGGGACCATCCGACCGCCGTGTCGTCCTCAGATGAGGATGCGGATAGGAGGGGCGTGTGGTCAGCACACCGCTCTCCCGGTCGTGACGATGGTTTTCTTTGACCGGAGCCGCTACTATTCGGTCGAGTAGCTCCTCAATTGGCATCACGAGACTGAGTGCACCACGACAAATGGCAACAGCCCATGGCGGCCCAGATGGTCACCCATCCAAGTGCCGGCCACGCCCGACAGCCCTTAACGTCGTTGATCTGACAGGAATCGGTGTATCCACTGCGGCAAGGCCGTTGCCCATTATGTAAACATTGCTATTGTAAAAAAAAAGAAAAAAGCTTATGTATTTCTATACAAGTGAGACGCATGGAGGGATGCATCAAACCAGTCTTCGGATTGAAGACTACAACACCAAAAACAACAACAACAAGAAGTAAGGTATTTAATTAATAACACTAATTGCAGTATGAGACATGATCAGAAATGTTTACTAAATGTTTGGAATGTCGTTTTTCTTTTACTCATTGCGTTGTATTACTACAACCATAAGTTAATTTCATATTACTAGTTACAAACAAGCACCACATTTCAATATGACCGCGTATATAATGCGCATTCACGAATCCTTGTTACTACCATTTGCCATTTATACCACAACATCCGATCAGTTGAGCGGTGATACCTGCGCGCGCCCGTGAGTTGTCAGCATTGGAAGACCAATAATGAAATATCCCTCGTCTCATTCCTGTTAACCCTTCCGTGACCGCGCTACATACACTATGTGATCAGAAGTATCCGGACACCTGGCTGAAAATGACTTACAAGTTCTTGGCGCCCTCCATCGCTAATGCAGGAATTCAGTGTGGTGTTGGCCCAACCTTAGCCTTGATGACAGCTTCCACTCCCACAGGCATACGTTCAATCAGGTGCTGGAAGGTTTCGTGGGGAATGGGAGCCCATTCGTCACGGAGTGCTGCACTAAGGAGAGGTATCGATGTCGGCCGGTGAGACGTGCCACTAAGTCGGCGTTCCAAAACATTCCAAAGGTGTTCTATAGAATTTGTCAGGAATTTGTGCACTCCAGTCCATTATAGGGATATTATTGTCGTGTTACGACTCCGCCTCAGGCCGTGCATTATGAACAGGTTCTCGATCGTGTTGAAAGATGCAAACGCCATCCCCGAATTGCTCTTCAATAGTGGGAAGCAAGGTGCTTAAAACATCAATGTAGGTCTGTGCTGTGACAGTGCCACGCAAAACAACAAGGGGTGCAACCCCCCTCCATGAAAAACACGACCACACCCTAACATCACCGCCTTCTAATTTTACTGCTGGCACCACACACGCTGGCAGATTGCGTTCACGGGGAATTTGCCATACCCACACTCTGCCATCAGATCGCCAAATTGTGTACCGTGATTCGTCACTCCGCACAACGTTTTTCCACTATTCAATCGTCCAATATTTACGCTCCTTACACCAAGCGAGGGGTCGTTTGGCATTTACCGCCGTGATGTGTGGCTTATGAGCAGCCGCTTCACCGTGAAATCCAAGTTTTCTCACCTCCCGCCTAACAGTCATAGTACTTGCAGTGGACTCTGATGCAGTTTAGAATTGCTGTGTGAGGGTCTGGATAGATGTATCCCTATTGCACCTTACGACCCTCTTCAACTGTCGGCGGTCTCTGTGAGTCAACAGACGAGGTCGGCCTGTACACTTTTGTGCCGTACGTGTCCCTCCACGTTTTCACTTCACCATAACATCGGAAAGAGTGGACCTAGGGATGTTCAGGAGTGTGGAAATCTCGCATACAGACGTATAACACAAGTGACACCCAATCACCTGACCACGTTCGAGGTCCGTGAGTTCTGCGGAGCGCCCCATTCTGCTCTCTCACGATTTCTAATAACTACTGAGCTCGCTGATACGGTGTACCTGACAGTAGGTGGCAGCACAATGCACCTAATATGAAAAATGTATGTTTCTGGGGGTGTCCAGATACTTTTGATCACGTAGTGTACCACTCAGCTCCTCACGTAAGCTCAAGGTCGAATTCACCAACATCAATTAAAATTAAGCACATATTACTGTCTCTGTAAACAGTTTTGTTTGTTACTGAACAAGAAAAATACAAACTAGCTTTTAACTGTATTTGACCTTTTTTGGATTCTGCTGCTAGTTGCTAGAAGCATATTATCATAAAATAGGCTGAGAACCGCGGGGTGTACTATCACCTGATTCCAGCCGCATGCGGCACTTGGGCCTTAGTTTCACGATCACTGGACTACAGGATTCCGTAGAGAGCAAACACAGTAAGAAAAGACAAAGAGTGGAATATATCCAACAAATAACTGCGGACGTTGGTTGTTAAGTGCCACTCTAAGATGAAGAGGTGACAAAATAGAGCGGTCGTAGTGGGCTTATAGAAGACTGATGACAAAGAAATGGTGAGAAATGACTGGCAACCTTAGAATCGATTATGCTGAAACGATGCTAGTAATTAGTCCCAGAGCAAACAAGCTCGACCAGTAATTACTTATTTATCATTTGCTTTTGGTTGTAGGAGTCTTAGTCACAGTAGAAGTTCAGAGAGGCTTTAACGACCGACTTGGAATGTTACAATATTTTTTAACCCATGTTGTGTTTTCTTTAGTCCTATGTAGTCGTCTCATTCTTAGATATGGTTCAGTTGTTATAATAAATGTGGTATTATTTCTACAGGGTAATTATCCATTAACTTTAAAGAATTACACACACACACACACACACACACACACACACACACACACACACACACAGGGGCATTTTGATGAAAAGGATATAGTTAATGACGAAGAAATATTATCTACAGAATGTTTATTAATTGAAATACATAAATGTAGCAATGTATTCCCAACACCAAAAGAATTACAAAAATGTAATATGGACATGGGTTCAAAAATTCTTCGTTAGCGAGTTACGAAAGGTATTGCTTGAACTGACCTCTGAATACGCAACGCACTTCAGACGTGCATTTTTACTTATATTCTTCTTCACGTTTGTTTTTGGCATTTGTTTTTAATTCGACTAGTTGTCTTCTGTTCAACAGCAACACGTGATGCGGAATCATTCTAGGTCATCTTAATAGTCCCTGTTTCCTCACAAAATTTCTTGCTGGGCAAACAAACCAAAAACGCTTAAAGATGAGGTATATCACTGTACATCTAGACGTCATCCAACGGATGCGTTTTAAGCGCGATAGCTACCCACCTCAGTTTAATCTAAACATTCGCCACTATCTCGATAATCAGTTGTCAAATCTTTGGGTTGGTTGAAGGGTGGACCACCCGGTCTTCATATTTGAATCCAATGAATTTTTACCTTTGGGGAAATTTGTAATGGTTGACGCATTACGCTCCAGTACCCGACGTCGACGTTGTGGGGAAGCGTACGCAGATGGATTTGACCGCATATGACGCACTGTAAGAGTTTTCAACGGCGTACGGCATGGTTTGGAACGCAGGCTCAGGGCAGGAATCGAAGCAGAAAGGGGTCACTTCAAGCAGTTTTTTAAATGTACTTTGTTAAACTTATCGCATGCAACATCAGCAATAAACCCATGTAACTCCATAACGAATAGTTTTCGGACGTATGTACTTCTTGACTTGTTTTAATTTTTCGGCGTCAGGAACACATTGCTACATTTATGGACACCAATTTATAACTACCCTGTGTAGTTGTTCCACGCTATTCGCAGGTCACCGTGGCAGTGTGGTTTCACACACACCTATACACACAAACTAACTTACGTCCACACGCATTCCGGCGTTGTTTCCCATTACATACTTACAGCTCTGCATAGAGATAGTGCAGGTCTGTGTGTCCATCGGATACCGGCGGAAATCCATGTCACAGGCGAACGCCATCGATGTCCTGAAACAGCACAGGATGGCAGGCGTGATTTATCCGCTCTTTTCAGCATATAAAAAGAATTGAGTTGTTTCTGTTTGTGCTTGTAATTTGAATTTAGTGATTATTAACATTGCTAATGGTCCCCACTAATATATAAAGCGAGGTCCTTTATTGCGGCGATTTCTCCAGTGAATCCTCAACAAAAAAGCCAGATACCAATAACGGCAAACAATAAGCATTCCAGTTTCCTTTAAATCAAATCATAGCGTTTCAGACTCTGCAGAAACAATGTAAAGGGTTCACCATCCTTCTGGAGCAAATGTAAAATCGATGAATTCTTCACTTGCTAGAACGACAATTCACAGGCGCTGCCCGAGACGTAAAATATCTTTGCCCCTGTCAAAAGAGAGCTGCAGTAGAGTCGCAGGTCAGAGCAGTCTCTGCCGTAGTTGCAGTCGCTCGCAGCTACAGTGTAGTTGTACTCTGTCGCTGGTACAGCGCAGTATACAGTTAGTAGTTGTTAAAGTCACAGAGCAGAACAAATTGTAAAATTTTATTATATGGAACTGAATAATAATTGTGATCATCCGCAGAGCTAAATGATACCAAGGAATGAGACGATGATGGACAAATGAATAATTGTTAATATAATGAAAAATCAACACTGTAATTAAGTCAACCATCTATTGTATGGTAAATTTTATTATTTTTATTGGCATGCGCGTAGTTAAGTCACTTGTTTGAGATGTTAATTTGAATTTGTTTCAATCTTTTCTTTTGTGATTCGTCAGCATCAGTTGACCCAGATTTGTAATTTATTCAATTTTCCCGTGTAATGGGTTGTAGATCTTTATCAATGACGTAAAAAATTTTCAGAATATAATTGTTTTTACCAGTCAACTACAGAAGTATAATTCCCTCTTAAGTCAATGCCAGCCCCGATCCAGTAATTTATCTACACTACTGGCCATTAAAATTGCTACACCAAGAAGAAATGCAGATGATAAACGGGTATTCATTGGACAAATATATTATACTAGAACTGACATGTGATTACATTTTCACGCAATTTGGGTGCATAGATCCTGAGAAATCAGTACCCAGAACAACCATCTCTGGCCGTAATAACGGCCTTGATACGCCTGGGCATTGAGTCAAACAGAACTTGGGTGGTGTGCTGCCCATGCAGCTTCAACACGATACCACAGTTCATCAAGAGTAGTGACTGGCTTATTGTGACGAGCCAGTTGCTCGGCCACCATTGACCAGACGTTTTCAGTTGGTGAGAGATCTGGAGAATGTGCTGGCCAGGACAGCAGTCGAACATTTTCTGTATCCAGAAAGGCCCGTACAGGACTTGCAACATGCGGTCGTGCATTATCCTACTGAAATGTAGGGTTTCGCACGGATCGAATGAACGGTAGAGCCACGGGTCGTAACACATCTGAAATGTAACGTCCACTGTTCAAAGTGCCGTCAATGCGAACAAGAGGTGTCCGAGACGTGTAACCAATGGCACCCCATACCATCACGCCAGGTGATACGCCAGTATGGCGATGACGAATACACGCTTCCAATGTGCGTTCACCGCGATGTCACCAAACATGGATGCGACCATCATGATGCTGTAAACAGAACCTGGTTTCATCCGAAAAAAACGACGTTTTGCCATTCGTGCACCCAGGTCCGTCGCTGAGTACACCATCGCAGTCGCTCCTGTCTGTGATGCAGCGTCAAGGGTAACCGCAGCCATGGTCTCCGAGCTGATAGTCCCTGCTGCTGCAAACGTCGTCGAGCTGTGAGTGCAGATGGTTGTTGTCTTGCACTGTCCCCATCTGTTGAGTCAGGGATCGAGACGTGGCTGCACGATCCGTTACATCCATGCGGATAAGATGCCTGTCATCTCTACTGCTAGTGATACGAGGCCGTTGGGATCCAGCACGGCATTCCGTAGTACCCTCCTGAACCCACCAATTCCATATTCTGCTAACAGTCATTGGATCTCGACCAACGCGAGCAGCAATGTCACGATACGATAAACCGCAATCGCGATAGGCTACAATTCGACCTTTATCGAAGTCGGAAACGTATTGTTACGCATTTCTCCTCCTTATACGAGGCATCACAACAACGTTTCACCAGGCAACGCCGGTCAACTGCTGTTTGTGTATGAGAAATCGGTTGGAAACTTTGCTCATGTCAGCACGTTGTAGGTGTCGCCACCGGCGCCAACCTTGTGTGAATGCTCTGAGAAGCTAATAATTTGCATATCACAGCTTCTTCTTCCTTTCGGTTAAATTTCGCGTCTGTAGCACGTCATATTCGTGGTGTAGCAATTTTAATGGCCAGTAGTGTAAATTAAAATATTCCAGAATTTTTGTCAGATCATAGTCATGTGCTCTTTAGTAATCAGACGACCAGCTGTGCAGCTGTGTCACTAAGTAAAGTCAGTTTTTCTAATAATTCCGATCTCAGACAAATGTTATCCAATATTAGTAGATAGGCCAGCATTGCACTAAGCTGTGTCATTTACGAGCAGATATATAGACAGCGTTATCCGGTGACACCATCACGACTTAAGAATTTTTCAGTTTATTTCTCACGGACAGATTCAGATTGATTTCACAGGGCCATGGTGTAGTACTGCTTACGTCAAAATGTATCAGTTTATCATGAGTTAAGCTTTATCAGTTTTCAAACGTCAGCATTTAATTATCCAAATTTAATTATTTTTATTTTCTGTTCGGGAAGGTTACACATGATTAGTTTATATTTCTTTATTGATATGGGGAGGTTACAACAAACTGAAAACATTATACGCTTTAGTGATGTGTTATAACACACGTTTCTAATCAGAAGCGTAAAGTTTCTAGTCACCTACAACTTTACCAATATAATCGCTGTTACGTCGATCATAGTATCAATATTTCAAGCAAATTGTTTCATCATAAGCTACCAGGGAGTGTTTATGCGATGTTACGTGTAAAGTACACTGTATATATATAAAGACCTACGCACCGCGAAGGAATCAACAGAAATCGGTAGACGTGATGGATGGGATGTACCTGTGCAGACAAACAAATGATCATAGTTTCAGAAAAATTGGATGATTTATTCAAAAGAAAGAACTTGACAAATTGAGCAAATTAATAACGCGTTGTTCCACCTCTGGCCCTTATGCAAACAAATATTCGGCTTGCCATTGATGACAGATTTGTTAGACACCCTCCTGAAGGATAGCGTGCCTAATTCCTTCTAATTGGCGCATTAGATCGTCAAAATACCGAAACGATTGGAGAACACTTAATGCTCCAAATATTCTCGACCGAGGAGAGATCCGGCGATCTTGTTAGCTAAGGTGGTATTTGGAAAGCAAGAAGACAGTTTAGTAGAAACTCTCGCCGCGTGACGGCGGGCATTATCTTGCTAAAATACAAGCCCAGGATGGTTTGCCGTGAAGGGCAACTGAGCGGGGCCTAGAACATCGTCGAAGTGCCGCTGTGTTGCAAGGGCGCCGCGGATGACAACCAAAGGGTTCAAATGGCTCTGAGCACTATGGGACTTAGCATCTGAGGTCATCAGTCCCCTAGACTTAGAACTACTTAAACCTAACTAACCTAAGGACATCACACACATCCATGCCTGAAGCAGGATTCGAACCTGCTACCGTAGCAGCAGAGCGGTTCGGGACTGGCAACCAAAGGGGTCCTGCTGTAAAATGAGCTGGCGCCCCAGAATATCACTTGTTGTGCGGAGCATATGACGGACGAAAGTTAGGTTTGTATCCCATCGCTGTCCAGGGCGTCTCCAGACACTTTGTTGGTCATTCTGGCTCAGTTCGAAGCGTGACTCATCACCGAAGGCAATTCTAGTCCAGTCAATGAGATTCCAGGCCGAATGTGCTCGACACCACTGCAAACGGGATTGTTGGTGTACAGAGGTCAATATAAGTCGGCGCAAGGGGCGCTTGGAGCTCAGCCCACTTTCAGTGAACAGTCCATCAATGGTCCTTGTGCTCACTGAAGCACCTGTTACACGTCGGATCGATCATAATGATGAATCTACGGCTCTGAGGGCTTCTCGATGCTCTCGTTCTGTCTTCTCTTCAGGTCGATTGTTTCCTTCTTAACGATGTGTTCGTTCATGTTCACCCATTCGTACCAACTTCGTTGTATAGTGGCATCGGTCCTATTCAAAAGTCGAGCGATTCGCCGATTACTCCGATCGCCTTCTTAGAGTCCAACTACATGTCCTCTTTCAAATGCTAACATCTGCGTTTATTGTTCACGCGCCTGTCTGCAAGGCATTGTAACTGTCCACCTGAGTACCCGGTATGAAATCTCCAAAGACGTTTCCCCTTGTATCGGCATGTCCCCTGCTTACTACCCTATCCAGCCGCCTGGTGGAACTGCGCTGCAGTGTCACACATTCAATGTTACTTATAATCCGTCTTGATTGCAAAAATGCTTATTCATATGACCGGTTTCGGTTCCCCTAGAACCATCTTCAGATCTGAAACGATAATGATACTGATTTACTAAATGTACCAGATCGTACCGGCAATTTCCGTTACAGGAGTAACCCGTCCACACACAGCAACCTTCACATGCTGCGTCACATAAAATTGGTTGGCAGAATGAACGTCATTCATATTAATTATAAAACTATTACCGACAGGTGGCGTCTGGTACATTTGATACATTGCATATGCCCATACTGTATTAAGTAGATTTTTGTAATTTACTTTTATCTCTAAAAATAATTTATTAAAATCTGTAAATGTCAAGGTTAAAATCTTTACTTGTCAAAATTAAAATACAGAATAAAATTATCATTTTTGTACGATCTAAAAGAAAGTGCGATTTCTATATCCATGGCGCTGGTGTAGACTAGTTTTCTTCCATGGCCTGCTTCCGTGGTTCCCGCTATTTCGGTGTTGCGTCACGAGCCATTCAGTCGTCTGAAATCCATCGCCGTGGGTAAGAGGGCCGTGCAGGAGGGCCCCGTGCATGGGTAAAAGCTGGAAGATGCGTGCAGCGCCTAACGTAGGTTTCTTCTGTTTCGCTTTGGGAGTCTGTTTTCTAGGCGTGTACTAGATCTTTTTACACCGTTTGTGGCACAGGCAAAGAGAGCACTGCTCACAAAAAGATGTGTACTAGTGCCAAACATAAGCCTTAACTGGAGAAAGAAATCGCTGAGATTGTACTTGTGGGGTACAGAATTATATGGAAATGAACACCGTAAATGAAGAGAATAGAAGGGTTTGAGACATGGCGCTAATGAAAGATTCTGAAAAATATGTGAACTGATTAAAATAGGAGAAATTACGAAGTTGACCACAGGATCAGCCACGAACGGAATACATAAAAAGCAAGAGAGGAAGGAAAAATGCCTTCTATGGCACTAGAGAGAGCCATAGAGGACAGAAATGGTAGGGAAAGGCAGAGAGTACAATATATATTGTACAATATATCTACTTTGAGATGAAGAGACCTTCACAAGTGAGGAATTAGTGGTGAATCTCAAGATACCACTCAGAACAATGACGATCCGAAATAAAAGAAAAGAATATTTATCCAGTGCCTAGCATTATAACCTTTGATACCTTTGTTCACGAGCATCCACGTACTTCACGGTTTTTCATCAAAGGAGTCCTGGAAACCACGTATCTAGCCGACTTACCACACATCCGAAAGTGTAAAATCAGCACCGATTCTAAACGAAAACTTCACTGATAGTTTAAGCTGAACCAAAGGTACATTGTGCCCGATGAAGGTCAATAAAGGTAATTTGTTCGTAAGTTCTGTATGGTTTACTTTATGATACCAAAAACTGATTATCTATATCGTTTCCCGATCACTTGCTTATGCCACCCCGTCTCCCCTCCTGTTTTCTCTCAATCCCTCTGCAAGAGAACAAGGAGATGTGCGCTTTATTTGGCTGTAGCGTGAGCGCATTAAGAGGCGAAAGCAGAGTTTTAAGACGCAGTCAAATAAAAATAAAGCTGATAAAAAAGAAACTGGCTAGGAGCGAGTAGAACTCGGGCACTTAGGGTTTCGTACACACTTAATTACGTATGCACATAGGTCATCCAATCCAGGAGGCGACAATCTCGACGATTTCTGCGTTTTCCACATTGATAGTCGCAAGATATCAATCACAGGGCTTTCAAGACTTTCGAGAATATTTTAATTTCAAGTTTGAAGTCGGAGAACAAATGACAAAAGAAATATTATTTTCCTGTGGTATAATTACAAATTAGCAATTTTCAGATTTTTTTTTTCTGTACGTGTACAGTGAAACGTTGCATCTTGCCAGATTCCATGATTCTCAACCAACAGAGAGTATCCTATAAGTTTTGATGAGTGAATTTGCGAGTATCAAAATATATTTTGATTGCATTGACTTAGAAGCTTCAATATGTTACACCGTTAACGGACAGTAGACCTTAGTAAGTGACATGATACGTCCGGCCTTGCATGAGAAAAAGGGTTTTTTCTTCAGTCCGGAACCGCGCTGCTGCTATGGTCGCAGGTTCGAATCCTGCCTCCGGCATGGATGTGTGTGATGTCCTTAGGTTGGTTGGGTTTAAGTAATTCTAAGTCTAGGGGACTGATGGCCTCAGATGTTAAGTCCCATAGTGGTTAGAGTCATTTGAACAATTTTGAAAACAGGTTCTTACAGTCAAATAGATAGACAGACACATGGACAACAAAGTGATCCTGTGATTGCTCCGTTCTTACCACCTGAGGTGCGGAACACTAAAAAGTAAGTAAACGGTTTATTATTTTAAAAATAATCTCCATAACTGTGTAAGGATGTGTAAGGGCTTCCCGGGGAGCTTATGCAGCGTACTCGAAACAAACTTGGCAACATGTGAGCCCGCCTCTTATTGTGAGGGTTGTTTCGACAACGCTGCATAAGCTCCCCGTGAAGCACTTACACATTTCCCATGAAATCACGATCTCCCTCCCATGCAATTTCCATATTTCTGGAGCCTTAAGAAATACATTCGTGGTCGTGGGTGAGGTGCTCCCCTGGGTAGAATCGTGGTTCCGTAGGTAACCACAGAAATTTTCCCATGAAGGTATTGGTCGGCTTGTCTCACAGTGGGTTAAATGTATTAAAAATTACGGCGATTACTTTACAAATAATAAACAGTTTACTTACGTTTTAGCTTTCCGTACCTCAGTCGGTAAAAAAGGAACCCCTATAAGATCAATTCTTTGTCCGTCTGTCTGTCTGTTTCACTGTCTGTCTGTCCGACGGTTCAGAATTCTCAGGGACGGGTAGATGTATCAAACTGAAATGTGTGTCACGTATTAATGTCTATGGTCCTTTGGCGATTTAAGAAGGTGAAGCTTCCGAATCGGTGAACAATAAGATGCGCATATTTTGACATTCGCAAACTCACTCATCAAAACCTACAGGGTTCTTCTCGTTGACCTATAATCATGAAACGTGATAACACCTACATCTACATCTACGTGATTACTCTGCTATTCACAATAAAGTGCCTGGCAGAGGGTTCAATGAACCACCTCCAAGCTGTCTCTCTACCGTTCCACTCTCGAACGGCACGCGGGAAAATCGAGCACTTAAATTTTTCTGTGCGATCCCTGATTTCTCTTATTTTATCGTGATGATCATTTCTCCCTATGTAGGTGGGTGCTAACAGAATGTTTTCGCAATCGGAGGAGAAAACTGGTGATTTAAATTTCATGAGAAGATCCCGTCGCAACGAAAAACGCCTTTGTTTTAATGATTGACACTCCAATTCACGTATCATGTTTGTGGCACTATCTCCCCTACTTCGCGAAAATACAAGACGAGCTGCCCTTCTTTGTACTTTTTCGATGTCGTCTATCAGTCCCATCTGATACGGATCCCACACCGCACAGCAATACCCCAGAATAGGGCGGACAAGCGTGGTGTAAGCAGTCTCTTTAATAGACCTGTTGTACCTTCTAAGTGTTCTGCCAATGAATCCCAGTCTTTGGTTTGCTCTACCCACAATGTTATCTATGTGATCGTTCCAATTTAGGTTATTTGTAACTGTAATCCCTAAGTATTTAGTTGAATTTACAACTTTCAGATTTGTGTGACTTATCGCGCAACCTAAATTTAGCGGATTTCTTTTAGTACTCATGTGAATAACTTCACACTTTTCTTTATTCAGGGTCAATTGCCACTTTTTGCACCATACAGATATCGTATCTAAATCATTTTCCAATTCGTATTGGTTATCTGATGACTTTACAAGATGCCAAATGACAGTATCATCTGCAAACAATCTAAGACAGCTACTGAGATTGTCTTCTATGTCGTTAACATAGATCAGAAACAACAGAGGGCCTAAAACACTTCCTTGGGGAAAGCCGTTTCTGTTTTACTCGATCACTTTCCGTCTATTAGTATGAACTGCGACCTTTCTGACAGGAAATCACGAATCCAGTCGCGCAACTGAGGCGATATTCCGTAGGCACGGAGTTTGGTTAGAAGACGCTTGTGAGGAACGGTGTCGAAAATCTTCTGGAAGCCTAAAAATATGGAATCAATTTGACATCCCCTGTCGATAGCACTCATTGTTTCATGAGTATAAAGAGGTAGTTGTGTTTCACAAGAACGATATTTTCTGAAACCGTGCTGACTATGTGTCAATAAATTGTTTTCTTCGAGGTACTTCATAATGTTCGAATACAGTATATGTTCCAAAACCCTACTGCAAATCGACGTTAGTGATATAGGCATGTAATTCAGCGGATTAATCCTACTTCCCTTTTCGGGTATTGGAGTAACTTGCGCAATTTTCCAGTCTTTAGGTACGGATCTTTCTGTGAGCGAGGGGTTGTATATAATTGCTAAATATGGAGCTATGTTATCAGCATACTCTGAGAGGAACCTGACTGATAAGAATCAAAGCATCCCACTACAACCAAAGGAACAAATACGAACATTGTTCATTTTGTAATTATACGAAACAAAAAATTATCGTTTGTTAGCAGACTGTCTGTCTACCCGTCCGTCTGTTAAGACCCCTTTTTCTCAGGCGATGCTGGACGTATCTAGTTGAAATTCATGTCTCATATTAAAGTCTATAGTTCCTTGGCGGTGTAATAAACGTTAGCCTTTAACTCAATACTGTCAAAACATACCGCCATTTATGTCATATATTTTGGTACTCGCAAATTCACTCATCAGTATCTTCCTGTTCGTCTAGGCTCATCAAATTTGACAAGAAGAAAGGTTTTACTGTAAAACTACAGAAAAAATCCAAAAATTATGAATTTGTGTTTTAACACACGAAGAAACGTTGTCATTGTTATCAGACTGTGTGTCTGCACATCCGACTGTAAAGTCCCTGTTCTTTCAGGACCAGGTACAGTTGAAATGTATGCTACATTCTGATACCTATAGTCCTTTGGTGGTGTAAAAGTATGAAGGCTCTAAGTCAATTCTGTCAAAAGATACGGGCATTTATGTCACATATTTTGATAGTAGCAAAGTCACTCGTCAAAACGTATAGTGTACTCCCCCTTGACGTAGAATCATTAAATTCGGCAAGAAGAAAGGTTTCACAGCTCAAGTAAAGGAAGAAAATCAGAAAATTGTTACCTTGTAACACACGACATAAAAATTTCTTTTGTTATTTGTTATCCGACTTCAGACATGAAATTAAAACATTGTCGAAAGTCTTGGAATCCCTAGGACCGATATCTTGCCAATATCAGTGCCCATAGTAGGTAAAAGTAGTCGAGCTTCTCGATTCCCGAAATCGATGAAATGTCTGTACACATAATTTAGCCTGTTCGGAACATTCAGCGTGCTAGTCGTACTCGCGTCTTGCCAATTATTTTTCCACCAGCCTTATTTTTGTTTGACTGCCCTTTATATTTATATTTAATTTTCGCAGATCATTGTAAAGAACACCTGCGCCCAGCTTTTGCTGAGGATCATACGAAGCCAGCTGGCAGTCATTTTTCTATGGTAGGAAGACCCGCACTATAACGTATACACAGAGAACTCGGCCCTTCAAGGAAGGACAAGGTTTGCTAACGTCAGTCGACCAGCTCTGTCCGTCAACGCGTGAGCGCCAAATCCAGCAGCGAATCAGGAGCACGCTACGTATTAAGTTAGCATTTAGTTATGAAATGACAGGTGAAGTAGTACTAGACAAGCTGAAGTCAGTCCTGGAGCTGTGACTGATACATCAAAGAATCCTAGTAATATTCAAATTAAAAGTAAATGAGACTCAAAATTAGCGGCGAGAAGTGAACGGATTTCTTTGATTGGATATCAGCCATTCCGTTGTATGCAAGTAGGAGGACGGCGTTTGGCTGTTGTCACGTCTTCCAAGATTCTGTTTTATTTTAGACTTTGCATACTAGAGACATGGGAACATCGCAAGCTACCACCCTGAGGGGAACGTAAATGCATGAATGGATTAACCTGATTTGATGTTGGCCCGTCTCTTGTAGACTAGAGACTAATCAGACTACTCTACAGAACAGTTCTTGTTTCTAATAAGATTAAAGGTTAACATGTTTCTTTGTAAATTTGTTAACTGCAATATGAATGAATTATTGTAGCTAGATTTTGTGGTGTCCTGACCCAGATAAGATACGAAAAAAAGCAAACAAAATTGCAGTGTGTTCTTGAGGTGTACGACCTGCTACAACATCGTCCAAATAGTTTGAACAGTTGGGAACTTGAGCGGTCAGCTGTTCCAAATACCGTTTGACAATGCCGGCTGCGGAAGCACTGTCAAAAGGCAAACGAAAATATTTAAACAAGCCCAAATGAGTATTCGCTATATACACTTTTTGAGATCCGTCATCGGGTGGGATTTGAAGATACGCGTCTCGCAAATTAATTTTTGAAAAGTAGCGACCAGCGTCTAATGTGTTCATGAGATGCTCTGGGCGTGCCAATGGATAATTATCAATCACAGTTTGTGGGTTGACTGTAGACAAAATCAACACAGAGACGAATGTGACCTGAAGCTTTGGGAAGAAAAACCATTGGACTTGCCCATTGACTAGCTTGTTTGGGCACAATAGCTCCGCTATCTTGCAAATATTTAAATTCAGCAGCGACTTGGTCCCGTAATGCAATAAGAACAGTTCGGACCCGACAAAATTTCGGCTGAGCATTGTCTTTCAGATTAATATGTGCAACAAAATTGTTAGCCTTGCCTAAACCTTTAGAAAAGAGTTCCGGGAATTCTTTCAGCAAGCTAGCCACACTGTCTTTTGCGTGGAATGCAGACACTGACAACTTATTGTCGTGAATGTTAAAGCCAAACAAATCAAATGAATCAAGACTAAATATGTTCGCACAATCGCGTGATTGTAGTACCGTGAAAGTCGCTGTTTGCTGTCTAGGCAGGCAAAGTATATTTTCCGAGGACGGGAATGTCTTGTCCATTATAAGCCGTCAATTACGTGCTAGTTTTAAAGAGGCGTGGAGAGCCTAACATTTCACATGTGTGACGATTTGGCAAAGTCACAGAGGCACCAGTGTCCAACTGCATCTTCGCACGTTTCCCAAAAAGAAGCAAATGAACAAAAAGTTTGTTCCACTGGCGTATCACTGAAGAAATTGCACTCGTGGGTTCGAATCCCATCCTCGTCGCCAATGTGGGATCCTGACCACCCGTGTAATATAGGGTGCCTAGGAAGCTGCTTTCTCGGATAGCTAAACAACAATCCAACCAAATCTTATTAATGGGCTTTATTACAATATGTTAAATAGACAATACATAACTTTGCCTTTTTACAATGAGGTGTCACAAGCAATTGGCGACATGCTAATAATCAATGTCCTTCGATGTATACAATATCCATGCAAGCAATTAATATGGATCACAAATCACGGCTAAATCGTTTGGAACCCCGCTCGTCTTCTAGTGCGGCTCTCCTAGTGTGGCCGAGGCTAGCTGGAGCGCCGCTTGTATTCTCTTCGTATAGTGGCTGCGCCTGGCGTGGTGCGGTCCTGGTCGTCATACTTCTCGGCTGTTTCTTTCCAGGTCGATGTTGATGTTACGCCGGGACAGATCTGTTTATACTGAGCTACGCTACACGGGGTATACCTTTGAAGTTCAGTTCTTTATTCAATAAATCATAACAGCTGTATTGGCACTACTTATACCTGTAATTCTACAGCAAGGCAAACACATTATAAGGAGACCCAAAGTATTTCTTGTAATTCGTGGATAACTGATCAAACAGTTAATTCCACAACGTGTAGCAGCACACTTCCCTGTGAACACTTCGAAGTTCCCGTATGTTCCCAATTAAGGAAATATTGTGTCACGACGTGAACTGTCTAGCAAAAAACAGAGTCCAAAGAGGAGCACTATAAGGCCAATTGCTGCCCAAAAATCAGTCACGCTAACATTACCAACTTGCGTCTTGGGGACAGAGCTTTTCACCTTGTCGACATTAGCATAAAGTTCTCTTCTTCATACTCAACACGGATTAGTATTCTTTGCCCCCATTCTTCCAGACTTTCTTCCTGTTGGCTGCCATTTTCGTCTCTTCACTGTCATTCCACTCTGTGCTAGTGATGTGCACCGCATAACAATTGTAAAGAACTTTTGTACCAATCGGCCAACACTAATTAAAATAGTATCATGATTAGTCGTGCTCAAACACTGATCAAAATGACAGCTAACACTATAATTATATTGAAAATTAATAAGTTCACACTGTGGAGTGTGAATTTAATGTTTATGGATACCAATTAGTGAAAATGCCAACTCAATCGCTTTTGGCCGAGTTCCGTGTTGAGACCTGCCGGTGCCTGCTGGCTAAGCATCATGGGCCGGCCTAGCTTATATACTTATCTGCGGCAATATTTAAGCATTGTGACCATACCTAGTGGCATACCGCAGCACGTCCGGTGCAATAGCATCCCTTTCAACTTTCCGAACTGGAGATACCTCGGTTTCATTTACACACACAGACATCATGTCCTGCAATATTTGTGATGGACCTACCACGATATTTTTCTAAGTCAGGTAGAGAGCTCGTGGCTTAAAATTTGTACTCTCAAGTGCTTTCATGTTCACTGTCCCTCACCAGAATTTTGTAACACACTGAAACCTAAACCAGGATTTCCCAAGCGACCGTTCTGCGTATAACAGAATGTTTGTCTAAGCTATTCACAACCTCGTTCTCCACAGAGTAAATACAGGTCCGCTCAAAACAAATGGAAATCTTCACAAATTACAAGTAGATTTGATCACGATCAGAGGCCCCGAAACCAAGCATTCGGTTGGAAGGCACGTCCAGGAATAGATGGACACAGGCCACAATTTAATGATAATGAAGATTAGACTGAAGTTTAAGAGAAACTTGAGAAAGAATCAATACTGAAAGACGTGGATACTGTGATACTGAGGAATGATGGGGTGTATTTAAAGTTCTCTAGGACCGCATATATTGTGGTAATGAATAACACAACAGTAAATTCATTGAAGAGGAATGACCATCTCTAAAATAGGCACTCACAGAAGACGGAGAGACTGATATAGGTACCAGGTACGTAACTGCGAAGAAGAAATGCTTCAATTGATCGGTGAAAGAAGAAAGTACGAAAACCGTTAGACAAATAAAGGAAAACAACAATATAAGTTAAATAGGAATGAAATAAATAGAAAGTGCAGGGAAACCAAAACGAAACGGCTACAGAAAAAAACGCGAAGAAATCGAAAAAGAAATTGTAATCGGAAGGACTGGTTAAGCATACAGGAAAATCAAAAACACCTTCCATGAAGTTAAAAGCAAAGACTTCAATAACAAGAATGCAAGAGAAATTTCAGTTTTAAACCCAAAGGACAGAGCAGATGGATGGAAAGAGAACATTGAAGGCTTGTATGAGGGAGAGGAACTGGCTAACGACATGATAGAAGAAGAATTGTGGGTCTATATGAAAAAACATAGGGGATCCAATATTAGAGTTGAAAAGAACTTTGGAAGACTTGCAATAGATCAGACGGAAGGAGCAGATAACATTCTTCTGAATTCTAAAATCATTGGGGTATGTGACAGCGAAATGACTATTCAGGATGGATTGCTGAATCTATGGGTCTGGGAACATACCACCAGATTTTCACAAAAATAACATACCCATCATTACAAAGATAGCAAGGGCAGATAAGTGTGAGAACTATCGCACAATCAGTTTAATAGCCCAGTTACTGAGAAGAGAAATGTACAGAAAAACGGAAAAGAAAATTGAGGGTCTGTTAGAGAACGATGAATTTGGCTTTGGGAAAGATAGAAGCAGTTCTGTTGTAATACTTGACAATGGAAGCTAGATTTAATAAAGATCAAGACATATTCATAATCTGTCGACCTAGAGAAAGGATTTGGAATTGTAAAATGGCGTAAGACATTCTAAATTCTCACAAAAATTGGTGTAAGCTATAGGGAAAGAAAATTAATAAACAATATGTTTAAGTATTCGAGCAGAAACTTTTCGATTGCTCCTTGTAACATATGATGGACAAGGCAGCGGGGATATACCGTATAAAGGAGACTGCTACAGACAAAGAAGGCATTCCTGGCCAAAATAAGTCTACTGATATCAAACATAGGTCTCAGTTTAAGGAAGAAATTTCTGAAAATGTAAGTAGGGGAGTAAGGAGAGAAAGAGCACATTTTGTTAGTGTGTGTTGCTTACATTTAGGAGTAGCATACATACAGGGGCAAAATTTACTGTTATGCTAATTGGTTTATGGTCTCATAGGGGTTGATTTATGACCCTCTGGGGATAATCTATCCTTCTGAGAACCCCCTGTACCCTCCTATCAGTCGTCCCCCTCATCTCTCAGAAAACCCCAACCCCATCCCCTCCTCTCGCCGATACAAGCCCACTTTGATAACAAATTAATTGAATAATTCATTGAATCTATCAATTAATTAACGCCTACCCCTCTGGGAAATCCCCAGACCTCCTTCCCCACCTGCCACTCCCCTCCCCTCCCCCATCTGGCAATTGTCAGGAAAAGGACTCAGTCTGTGCTGGAGAAGAAGAATCTCATGACACGGAACTAAAGTCAACGTCAATTTCATAGCAGACGATATACTGTTTATTTATAAAATTTCAATTTCGGGGGTCGGATCTCTTTATTTAGTCGGAAAACCTCACATTCAGCAACCATATGTCCTAACTATGTAATTACAATGCCACAGATTACAAATGTTGTGTGGTTGGAAAATTTTAGTGTGTGTGCTCACCTTGACATGCAGGAACGACTGAAGTAGTGCACGATGCAACCACCAAACAACATAATATCCCGACCCGTCGCCCCCTCCCTCCCCACAACCCTACCAGAAAAAACTGGTGGGAAAAAAAACGCAGTCCCTGCACGAGAGGAACACTCTCATGACATGAAATTCAGTTCAGTGTCAATAATATGTTATTGCTTGTTCTTTATTTAATCAGTTTGCAAGGGACAGGGCTCCTCCACTTGGTAAGAGCTCATATCCGTACGCCCTACCCCCACTTCCTATGACATTATAACTGTAAGCACCGAGAAAGAGAATGAAGTGTGGTATAGTAGCCACCGTTTGGAATCTCCTGCATGTGTGTTTTTCGTCGAGGCCCCACCACGAAGGACAAAAACCTCCCAATGTCCAAATTAGAGATCATGATACTAAATCCACCACCCATGGACTGGAATCAGCCTTCTTTGATCGCGTGGTCCCAAACAAGGCACAAGTGGAGTCATTCTGTTGATCAGGAAACATCAGACTTGCTTCCTGTCTCTGTCTCCCTCAAGTGGCCACTTCCAGAGCTCATCACACACCTACAACTCGCCTCCTTCCCCCCCCCCCCCCCCCCCCCCCACCCAAGCCCTTCCAAACAAATTACTGGAAAAAAGACTCGATGCTGGAGCGGAACGACACCAACCACGTAGAGGGAGGTTTTTATCTCTTCCGAGAATACTGTGTTCCTATAGGCTTATGCTGGGGACAAAGGGAGAGATCCGCAATTTCGATATCAAAAGTAGAGGAAAAGAGCTTATTTGCACTACCCTATCGAATTAATTGTTTAACACTTTACAGGAGTTAAATATATCGCTTGAAACACTCACCACCACCTTACAATGTTTCTTCTTCATAATAAAAACATTTTCAATGTTTGAATATCACACACAAACATTATGCAGATTTAGTATTTTAACTTCCGAGGCAACACAGATGGAGAATCGGAATGCGGACAGTTAAACTGAGCGCTAACACTCTGCCTTCTCGCGCCCTAGGCAGCGATTAGCGGTCGCACTTTTACCGCGTCGCCCATGCGAAGGCTGTGGCCCTTTCCTCCAGTAGGGGCACTGGATGTCGCCCTGCTCTACTGTTCGCCTGGGGTGACGTTGTAGCCCCACCTCTTGGCGCCTGCGCTTCCCTAGTCAGCCAGCGCACGTACCGATGAGCCACCACCGCAACACGTCAGTAAGCACCTGTAGACGACGAGCAACTGTTTGGTTGAAATATTGTGCAACTACCACGACATTAACCGACGCGACGCCGATAAACCAATGAAGAACCAAATACGATGTTTAACCCCATACAATATAGCGGCCCCTATTTTCTGCTTGTGGCGCAGAACGACGTCGAATCTCACTGGTCACGCTCCTTTCCACGAGGCAAAAACAAATATGCCGGATTCTTTATTTCATGCAATGTAATTGACAGTAGAATTCCATGCCGTGACGTCACCAGCTATTCGTCCATATGCGTTTTCACACCCGTCGGAGGAAGAACTGAGGGGCAGTTTTTGCTCCACGACAAATCCCCAACTCAGTCTGCACAAGCCACAGTCAGATATGCTGCGATTTTGGGCTATGAAATTTTATCTCATCTCCTTTATTCTCCTGACATGGCACCCAGTGACTTCTTGTTCTTTCCTCGGACGAAGAAACCATTGCGTAGCAGGCATTTCCAAAAGGATAACAAGGTGGCTTTCGAAGTGGTACGTTTCGTGAACAGTGAAAACACACACCGCTACAACAAAAGTCTCCGTCATCAATCGTTGCGAAAAAAATATTACATTGAAGGGTGAGCGTATAAAGAAGGACCAACACCAACACCAAATATCACTGTTGTAGCTTGATGTTTTGGAGGTGAGCCATCCGGAGTGGCCGAGCGGTTCTAAGCACTTCAGTGTGGAACTGCGCGACCGCTACGGTGGCAGGATCGAATCCTGCCTCGGGGATGGATGTGTTTATGTCCTTAGGTTAGTTTGGTTTAAGTAGTTCTAAGTTTTAGGGGACTGATGGCCTCAGATGTTAAGTCCCGTAGTGCTCAGAGCCATTTCAACAATTTTTTTTTCGAGGTGATAATTAAAAGCTTAATGACTTTCCCTCGTTTAGCTTGCTTTATTGCTGGGTTTTATTTACTCACACTTTCCTTGCTAGTGAAAGTTTCGTCGGTAAAGGACATGTTTATGGGGGCTATTTTGTTGATGAATACAAATAATCTTCTACATCAGCCACATGTTTATTTTGCCAGTACGGGTTTCGATGGTTCACACCATCATAGTCAAGTGGAGAATTGTTTATTTACATTTTTGGAGAAGAGTGCAGACGTCTTTTCACATTACCAGACCAAGGGCAGTGAAAGTTATGTTGCGTCTTTTGAGGAGCGGTAGAGTCGTAAAAAGTAAGCATATTGCTGCCTGTTTCATGTGTTCTCCACAGTACATTATATTTACGTCGTCACCTGAAGATGATGGTATGAGCCATCGAAATACGTAGTGTCAAAATAAAGAAGTGACTGATGCAGAAAATTGTTTTATTTGTATTACTTGCTTCTACAGATTGCACAAGATATGAGAACACGGTGAGTGCTGACCTGACACTGAAGCGCACCAGGCCGTCGGGTGAGATGCGCATGTAGACGTTGGGCGTGACGATGTCGTGCACGTGGCCCTGCTTCTCCTCGCTGAAGAACACGTCTGGCTGCCAGGCGCGGCTCACCTCCGTCAGCGTCACGAACCGCCGGCGTCCCGCTGCGGAACGGCGCGCGGCTTGTTAGTTACTAAGTTAGCCCCATCTTCTGTACATCATATTCACCATAAACATTATATGAAACGTGTCAGTTGAACAAAAGACTGCAGACGTACACACACACACACACACACACACACACACACACACACACACAGACATAGCCGGCCGCGGTGGTCTCGCGGTTCTAGGCGCTCAGTCTCCGGAACCGCGCGACTGCTACGGTCGCAGGTTCGAATCCTGCCTCGGGCATGGATGTGTGTGATGTCCTTAGGTTAGTTAGGTTCAATTAGTTCTAAGTTCTAGGGGACTGATGACCTTAGATGTTAAGTCCCATAGTGCTCAGAGCCATTTGAACACACACACACACACACACACACACACACACACACACACACACACACACATATATATATATATATATATATATATATATATATATATATGATACTGATACGCCTGCCTAATATCGTATAAGGCCCCTGCGAGCACGCGAAAGTGCCACAACAAGACGTGGCATTGACTCGACTAATGTCTAAGTAGTACTGGAGGGAATTGACACCATGAATCTTGCAGGGTTGTCCATATATCTGTAAGAGTACGAGGGAGTGGAGATTTCTTCTGAACAGCACGTTGCAAGGCATCCCAGGTATGCTCAATAATGTTCATGTCTAAAGAGTTTGGTGGTCAGTGGAAGTGGTGAAACTCAGAAGAGTGTTTCAGGAGCCACACTGTAGCACCTCTGGACGATTGGGGTGTCGCATTGTTCGCTGCATTTGCCCGTCGGAATGCGCAAAGGACATGAATGGATACAGGTGATCAGACACGATGCTTACGTAAGTGTCACCTGTCAGAGTCGTACCTAGACGTGTCGGGGGTCTCATATCACTCCAACTGCACACGCCCCACAACATTACAGAGCCTCCACCAGCTCGAACAGTCCCCCACTGATATGCAGGGTCCATGGAGTCATGAGATTGCCTCCTCGATACAATTTGAAAAGAGACTACCAGGCAACGTGTTTCTGATCATCAACAGTCCAATGTAGGTGTTGACAGGCGAGGCGTAAAGCTTTGTATGGTGCAGTCATCAAGGGTACACCAGCGGGCCTTCGGCTCCGAAAGCCCTTACCGATGATGTTCGATGAACATTTCACACGCTGACACTTTTTGATGGCCCAGCACTGAAATCTGCACCTATTAGCGGAGGGGTTGCGCTTCTGTCACGTTGAACGATTCTCTCTAGTCGCCGTTGGTGCCATTCTTGAAGGAACTTTTTCCGGCCGCAGCGATGTCGGAGATTTGATGTTTTACCGGATTCGTGATATTCGCGGTACACTCGTGAAATGGTCGTACGGAAAAATCCCCGTTTCATCGCTACTTCGGAGATGCTGTGCCCTATCGCTCGTGCGCCGACACTAAAATCATGTCCAGACTCACTTAAATCTTGATAACCTGCCACTGTAGGAGCAGTAACCGATCTAACAACTGCACCAGACACTTGTCTTATATAGCCGTTGCCGACCGCAGTGCCGTATTCTGCCTGTTTACATATCGGTGTATTTGAACAAGCATGCCTATACCAGTTCCTTATATATTTACTGATGTGACAAATGTCATGGGATACTCCCTAATATCATGGTGGACCTCTTCTTGCCCGGTGTACTGCAGCAACGTGACATGGAATGGGGCATGCACTCAACAAGTTGTTTAAGTCTCCTGAAGAAATATTGCCCCTTACTCCGTCTATAGCCAGCCGAGGTGGCCGAGCGGTTCTAAGCGCTACAGTCTGGAACCGCGCGACCGCTACGGTCGCAGGTTCGAATCCTGCCTAGGGCATGGATGTATGTGATGTCCTTAGGTTAGTTAGGTTTAAGTAGTTCTAAGTTCTAGGGGACTGATGACCTCAGAAGTTGAGTCCCATAGTGCTCAGAGCCATTTGCACCATTTGAACTCCGTCTATAGCCGTTCATGATTGCGAAAGTGTTGCCGGTGCAGGTTTTTGTGCACTAACTGACATCACCATAATGTCACATAAATTTTCGACGGATTTATGTCAGGAGACCTCGGTGGCCAAATCATTCGCTCCAACTGGTCTGAATGTTCTAACCAATCGCGAACAATTGTGGCGCTGTGATATGGCGCATTGTCACCCATAAAACTTCCAACGTTGTTTGCGAATATGAAGTCCATCAAGGGCAGAAAATGGTCTGCAAGCAGCCGAACATAACCACTGCCAGTCAATGATCGGTTCAATTGAATCGGGGGACCCAGTCCACTCCATGTAAACGGAGCCCCCACCATTACGGAACCTCCACCAGCATGCACATTGCCTCGTTGACAACTTCGGCCCATGGCTTCTGCGCCACACTTGAACCTAACCATCAACTCTTAGGAACTGGTATTGGGACTCATCTGACCAGGTCACGGATTTCCAGTCGTCTAGCGTCCAATCGATATGAGCTCAGGAGAGGTGCCGCAGGCGATGTCTTGCTGTTACCAAAGGCGCTCGCCTCGATCCTCTGATGCCATAGCCCATTAACATCAAATTTCGCCTCACTGTCCTAATGGTTACCTCCGTCGTACGTCCGACATTGATTTCTGCGGTTTTTCCACTCAAGTTGCTTGTCTATTAGCGCTGACAACTCTACGCAAACGCCGTTGCTATCGGTCGTTAACTGAAAGCCGTCGGCCGCTGCGTTATTTGTAGTGAGACGTAATGCCTGGAATTTGAAATTCTCGGCACACTCTTCATACTGCGAATCTCGGAGCACTGAATTCCCTAACGATTCCCGAAATGGAATGTCCTGTGCGTGTAGCTCCAACTATTATTCCGCTTTCAAAGTCTGTTACCTCGAAGAAAACGATTTATTGACACGTAGTCAGCACGGATTTAGAAAATATCGTTCTTTTGAAACACAACTAGCTCTTTATACTAATGAAGTAATGAGTGCTATCGACAGGGTATGTCCAATTGGTTCCATATGTTTAGATTTCCAGAAGGCTTTCCACACCGATCCTGACATGCGTCTTCTAACCAAACTGCGTGCCTATGAAATATCGCCTCAGTTGTGCGACTGGCTTCGTAATTTCCTGTCAGAAAGGTCACAGTTCGTAGTAATAGACCGAAAGTCATCGAGTAAAACAGAAATAACATCCGGCGTTTCCCAAGGAAGTGTTATAGGCCCTGTATTGTTCCTGATCTATATTAACGACATAGGAGACAATCTCAGTAGCCATCTCAGATTGTTTTCAGATGATGCTGTCATTTACCGTCTTGTAAAGTCATCAGATGACCAAAACAAACTGCAAAATGATTTAGTTAAGATATATGTATGGTACGAAAAGTGGCAGTTGACCCTGAATAATGAAAAGTGTGAAGTTATTAACATGAGTACTAAAAGAAATCCGCTAAATTTAGATTACGCGGTAAGTCACACAAATATGAAGGGTGTAAATCAAACCAAATACATAGGGATTACAATTAAGAATACCATAAATTGGAACGATCACATAGATAATGTTATGGGACTGCGATTGATTGGCAGAACACTTAGAAGGTGCAACAGGTCTACTAAAGAGACTGCTTACACCACGCTTGTCCGCCCTATTCTGGGGTATTGCTGTGCGGTGTGGGATCCGCAACAGATGGGACTGACGGATGACATCGAAAAAGTACAAAGAAGGGCAGCTCGTCTTGTATTATCGGGAAGTAGGGGAGATAGTGCCACAGACATGATACGTGAATTGGAGTGGCAATCATTAAAACAAAGGCGTTTTTCGTTGCGACGGGATCTTCTCATGAAATATGATTGCGAAAAGCGGAGTAATCACGTAGATGTAGATGCAGATGAGATGTGTGAATGCGTCGACTTTCAGGGGAACAGCTCCTTGACACATGTACTGTGTGATGGAGACGAGCTGGTGGCGCTCCATTATTCTCTGGGAACTCGGACCTTTGCCTTTCGCGGGACAGTGCTGTGAGGACGTGGCGTGAGTCGTGCTTTGGTAGCTTAGTTGGTAGAGCACTTGCCCGCGAAAGGCAAACGTCCCGAGTTCGAGTCTAGGTCCGGCACACAGTTTTAATCTGCCAGGAAGTTTCATATCCGCGCACACTCCACTGTAGGGTGAAAATTTCAGTCTACAAATAACTTAAATTGGCACGATCACAGAGATAATATTGTGGGTAGAGCAAACCAAAGACTGCGATTGGTTGGCAGAACACTTAGAAGGTACAACAGGTCTACTAAAGAGACTGCTTACACCACGCTTGTCCGCCCTGTTCTGGGGTATTGCTGTGCAGTGTGGGATCCACAATAGATGGGACTGACGGATGACATCGAAAAAGTACAAAGAAGGGCAGCTCGTCTTGTATTATCGCGAAGTAGGGGAGATAGTGCCACAGACATGATACGTGAATTGGAGTGTCAATCATTAAAACAAAGGCGTTTTTTGTTGCGACAGGAACTTCTCATGATATTTCAATCACCAGTTTTCTCCTCCGATTGCGAAAACATTCTGTTGGCACCCACCTACATAGGGAGAAATGATCATCACGATAAAATAAGAGAAATCAGGGCTCGCACAGAAAAATTTAAGTGCTCGTTTTTCCCGCGCGCTGTTCGAGAGTGGAACGGTAGAGAGACAGCTTGAAGATTGTTCATTGAACCCTCTGGCAGGCACTTTATTGTGAATAGCAGAGTAATCAGGTAGATTTAGATGTAATCCCCGTCGTGCGGCCCAAATCACGTTGGAAACGTGTACGCGATACTGCGGCTATGTGCATATGTACACATAGTGTATGTGTACATCTCGTTATCCCGTGACTTTTGTCACCTGACTGTAAATCGAGAACGAATAAATGTATCAATATGTGGTTTCACCAAGTTATAGCGGACAGTATGGTGAATATTATGACGTTTGTAAGTAAACTTTGTTTTTCTAGTAGGGCTGTATACTTCATTGTTTCATTTGAAAGAAGCTTCTAAGTATGTTATCAGTTTTCTGTATCACACTTAAACATACAGCTGTAATTTAAACATGCCATAGATGTGATGCAGTCATAAGAACATGCAATGAAAATGATTGTGGGAGTTTTTGCAGGGTTTTAAACAATGGTAAAGATTTTTCCTTTTAACAAGTTCTTGTTTATTAGCAGAAATGATAAACAGTGAAAAACACTTCTTTTTAGGATACCGAATGAAGTTATATCTACTTGCCTTCGATGCATTTTGCATTTACGATGAACTACTCGGATACGTGTAGATGAAATCCTCTTAATGGAATGATAATCACATAAACTCATGTGTTCGGTTTGGCGTCGCGTCTGTGTAAGTATCAGTCATTTGCAGATCGCAAGAAATGTGTAAATATGAGTGTTCCTATAGAGTTTGTAGGAATTCTCACTTTCATGTTAAACTACATTATAATAACAAAAGAAAATATGAAAGCAAAGCTATTAGAATGATATTACGTAGTTGCAGTGTTCCAATATAAACCGATTGCTCTCAGTGTTTTATGACAAATTTCTTTGCAAGCTGACTTCAGAGAAAATGATTAAAGCAGGAGAAGCTCCATACATTACCAGGAAAGTATTCTTTTTATATCTCAGCAAACAACGGTGCGTCAATACTTAAAAATACCACTGAACATTTACTTCCTCAAGCATTGTAAACCGAAACAGCGAAACCGAGAATTTTAGTAACATCAGTAAGATTAGCAATTAATGAATAATGAGAAACCAAAAGAACTAATAACAAATAAAAAGCAGTTTTGGATCTGAAAAAATGGGCTAGTAAGTAACGAATGGGAATAGTTTCACCACGAAGAAAATGTTGCCGACCTGCGTGGTATATTACGTCGCGTGTGATCGCATTCGCGTCCGTGGCAGATATTATTAGGTCCCATTACAGATCTTACTACAACCTATGTTATCGTGGGAATCTTCTTCAATAATGCTGGCGCCACTTATGAGCTGTGTCAAGTTCATCCCGAGCAGCGACAATAATTCGTCCATTTATTCATTCAGTCTTTATTATTCATTACATAAAAGTACTCCAATACCTTGCCAATGTACAAGCGAAAGACAGACATTTAAGAGATGCTCTGCCAACTGTCGTTTTTCAGGAAAAGGAAGTTAAACTAAGGAAGTTTAAGAATCTGCTATCCACGAATAGTAAACAATATCATTACTAAGGAACCTTAGTAGTTCATAGACAGGCCCGTACTTATATTATTTACGAGGGAGCGCACGTGGAGGAACAGGGGACGAAACCAGAGAGTACACTTACTGTCCATGTCGTCGTACCTGAGGCGGGGGTCGTGCCACGTCAGAACCACCGTCAGCTGGGCAGTGAAGTCCTGCAACATAAAAAAAGACACAGAAGAATTACAGACATTGGCTGCTAGTGGGCACTGATTTAAATCAATGGGGAAGGTTGAAAATTACTGCCAGGCCGGTATTCGAACCCGGTTCTCTTGCTTACTAAGCGGATGAGCTGACCACTGCGCTATCCGGGCGCAGTGGTCCTTGCAACTACACGGGCTGCACTAGCATTGTCCCCATAAGACTCAAATTCTCAACTTATACACATACTAACAATGTAATGCTTCTTGCCATTAGCCTCACTACTCGGGGCATTTCGCCGATTCCCATAAGGGTTCGAGCCTGGTGTGCATCTGCGCTAAAGAGATCATAGGGTTTTGGACCAATGTTCACAGCCGCCAATGTTACGCCTCAAGGGCAATTCCCTTTTATTGGACAGCTTCTAGTCGACCCTGACCTCAATGATTGTTTCAAGGTACATCACGTTGTGGAAAAGATAGCAGCCATACAATTTAAGCATCTATATGTGACAGGGCTGGATTGTTTACACGACTTCTGAAGAACTGGAGGTACGATACATTTCTTACATTTATTATCTACTTATGGCACGTCACATAGCAACAAGGATGGAGCGCACAGTGCGCTACATGAACTGTAACTAATGAATTGCCACAGTGGCTATTTAATCACAAATGTTTCTCAACAATGTTCTACAAAGTATTACGTAACTACTCACTCCCGGCAGGCTAATCTCACGGTGTTTCCATCGCTGCCATCAACGACGCAGACTCCTAGTTTCATGCTAACTTCTGCTTTTGATTTCCTCTGACCGTGCCTTTTTGGAAGAAACCATTCTAGTATTCGCTAAATCAGAATGGCAGGGAAGGCATTTGATCCTCGCAGCCCCTAAGGGCACATGTACACTACTGCCCATTAAAATTGCTACACCAAGAAGAAATGCAGATGATGAACGGGTATTCATTGGACAAATATATTATACTAGAACTGACATGTGATTACATTTTCACTCAATTTGGGTGCATAGATCCTGAGAAATCAGTACCCACAACAACCACGTCTGGCCGTAATAACAGTCTTGATACGCCTGGGCATTGAGTCAAACAGAGCTTGGATGGCGTGTACAGGTACAGCTGCCCTTGCAGATTCAACACGATACCACAGTTAATCAAGAGTAGTGACTGGCGTGTTGTGACGAGCCAATTGCTCGGCAATCATTGACCAGACGTTTCCAATTGGTGATAGATCTGGAGAATGTGCTGGCCATGGCAGCAGTCTAACATTTTCTGTATCCATAAAGGCTCGTAAAGGACTTACAACATGCGGTCGTGCATTATCCTGCTGAAATGTAGGGTTTCGCAGGGATCGAATGGAGGGTAGAGCCACGGGTCGTAACACATCTGAAATGTAACGTCCACTGTTCAAAGTGCGGCCAATGCGAACAAGAGGTGACCGAGACGTGCAACCAATAGCACCCCATACCATCACGCCGGGTGATACGACAGTATGGCGATGACTAAGACACGTCTCCAATGAGCGTTCACCGCGATGTCGCCAAACACGGATGCGACCATCATTACGCTCTAAACAGAACCTGGACTCATCCGAAAAAATGACGTTTTGCCATTCGTGCACCCCGTTTCGTCGTTGAGTACACCATCGCAGGCGCTCCAGTCAGTGATGCAGCGTCAAGGGTAACCGCAGCCATGGTCTCCGAGCTGATAGTCCTTGCTGCTGAAAACGTCGTCGAACTGTTCGTGCAGATGGTTGTTGTGTTGCAAGCTTCCCCATCTGTTGACTCAGGGATCGAGACGTGGCTGCACGATCCGTTACAGCCATGCGGATAAGATGCCTCTCATCTCGACTGCTAGTGATACGAGGCCGTTGGGATCCAGCACGCCGTTCCGTATTACCCTCCTGAACCCAACGGGTCCATATTCTGCTAAAAGTCATTGGATCTCGACCAACGCCAGCAGCAATGTCGCGATACGATAAACCGCAATCGCAATAGGCTACATTCCAACCTTTGTCAAAGTCGGAAACGTGATGGTACGCATTTCTTCTCCTTACACGAGGCATCACAACAACGTTTCACTAGACAACGCCGGTCAACTGCTGTTTGTGTATGAGAAATCGGCTGGAAACTTTCCAACTGTCAGCACGGTGTAGGTGTCGCCACCGGCGCCAACATTGTGTGAATGCTCTGAAAAGCTAATCATTTGTATATCACAGCATCTTCTTCCTGTCGGTTAAAATTCGCGTCTGTAGCCTACAAACTCCGATTTTTATATGCACGAAGTGAAGATATGTTTCAACAAGTGAACTCGTGCTTTAGAATGAACTCATCACCATCTGAACCGGCAGAAGAATCAACATAAGCATTTGAATGTCATCACTGTGAAAGTGCAGAGTCATTTCACATACGAAGGAATAGAAGTCTATACTTGGCCTTAAAGATTCACTACCCTACACACGGGTGCTGCCTCTTCGGGATATTGAAGTGTGATAAAGCACCTGGTTTTTGATAAAGACCAACACATATGTGAAATGAACCCGAATTCATCAGTGTGAAGAGAGAAACTGTTCACAAATTTGCTACCCAGTGCACACTGACGAGCTAAAGCATTTCGCCATCCGCTGGAAACTGTGTTGGTCCAGCTTTGTAACGCGATATAGAAGCTATTCAGCGTAAATGAATGCGAAATTGTGTTGTTAAGTTTCTGGAGATATGTGGCACCAGGTGTCTATGTACATGTCGCCCAACGTCCGTGAATTACAAGCCGCTGGCTTGTGGGCGTGGAACTCGCACCCGAATGCGTCCCAGGTATATGTGTCATACTACTCCAACCGCCGTAACACGATTCTGACCTTGTGACACGGACAATTGACCTGTTGCAACATCCCATCGCTGTCGGGGAGGACAGCAAGCATGAAACGATGCGCGGCACTCTTGGAGCCGTCGATTACTACGACATGTACCATGGAAGCGGAGGTGAACCTCGCCCATAGCACAATACTGCTCCCAGCAGCCTTTGTCCAGGTCACGGTGCATGTTTAAAGCAGCCGTTCGCCATGGTGACGGCGTATCTGTACACGACCACCGACCTGGTATAACAAACGTGAATCATCCGACTAGGCGACACCTCTCCAATGATCCAATATCCAATCTCGAAGATCTCATCTCATTCCTGCTGCAGTCACCATTAACGGTTTCGTTGGATCAACAGGGGAACACGGACGGGTCGTCTGCAGTGTAGCCACATGTTTAACAATGTGCACTGATTGTTGTGTCCGAAACACTTCCGTTCGCACCAGCATTGCACGTTGTCCTCAGACCTGCCAAAGATCGTCGCCTATCCAGATTTACAAAGCGGGCAAATCTTCGATCTCTACTTCCCGTGATGGGGCATGGATGTCCGTCCACCAGTCCCGATAGGGGTTGTCTGTTCCCAGGCGTCGAGCCGTAACAATCGCTTATGACAGAAACTTACGCCTTTTACAGCCCCCCATATTGTCACTAGAATTCCTCAATTGTGACTCCTCCGCTTATACACGAGGGGCGTTCGATAAGCAATGCAGTACATTTTTTTCTGAATGGAGATTGGTTTTATTCAGGATTCCAAGAAAACTTATTACTCCTAGCTCTTTCGGCTACAAAATCCTGTTTTTCAACATGGATTCCGTTCAATGCCACGACCTTAGCACCATCTTACTGTTAGGGCCTATATTCCCGCATGGTACCACTTTACCGGTACATGTCGAAGCCAACGTCTTCCTGCATCAATAACCTCCCTATCATCCACGTACTGCTTCCCGCGGATTACATCCTTTATTGGGACAAACAGATGGACGTCGGAATAATCGGGATCTGGGCTGTAGGGCGTATGAGAAAGAACAGTCTAACGAAGTTTTGTGAGCTACTATCGGGTATGCAAACTTGTGTGAGGCCTTGCGTTGTCATGGAAAAGTTCGTTTGCATTTTTGGGGCGACGAAGGCGCTGAAGTGGTTTCTTGAGTTTCCTGAGGGTACCACAATACCCTTCAGAAGTGATAGTTGCACCGTGAGGGAGGATATTAAAGTAAAGATACCCTTCGGAGTCGCAAAACACCGTCACCATGACTTTACCGGCACAGGTTCCAGTTTTGAACTTTTTCTCCGGAGGAAAGGTAATGTATCTCTCTATTCCATTGGTTCGAAGTAATGAGCCCATGTTTCGTCGCCTGTGACGATATTCGACAAAAAATTGTCTCGATTATCCACGTAACAGTCGAGCGATTCCTCACAGAGGGTTCTTCGTTGGTCTTGATGGTCTTCTGTTAGGCGATGAGGAACACAGTGGGTACACAACTTTGAGTACCTCAACTGATGGACGAGTGTGTCAGCGCTAGCAACACAGTCGTCCAGTTGTTCAGCGAGGTGTTTGATTGTGATCTGTCGATAACTTCGAATGAGAGTGTCCGCAATTTCCAACATTGCAGATGTCAAGTAGCAGTTGTGTGCAGCTGGCCGGCACGCGGGAGCCAGGTTGGCACGACTTGTTGCGATGATGGAGACGCCTCGCCCAACGACTCACCGTGCATTTTCTCACAGCTAGGTCTCAGTAGGTGTTCTGCAAGCGCCTATGAATATCTGCGATGCTCTGGTATTCCGTCAAAAGAAACTCAGTGACAGCTTTCTGCCTGGAACGCATTACAGACGCCAATTAGAAGGCTACGTATAGCACCGCCACTTATCGGACTGTTGATACTATAGGGACTAAAATGGAGATATTCCACGATGTCCCACAACAAATTCTGAATTTTGTCGATCAAACTCGGCCAAGTAAAAAAAAAAAAAATTGTTGCGTTACTCATTTGAACACCCCTCATAATCTCTTATCGTGTTAGGTGAGCCCAACGCCACCAGGCGGCATTCAGTCTCGTGGGAGTGTGGGAGGGGCAGTGATCATATTGTTTTGGCACATCAGTGTGCATCACTGCAAATGCTCACTGCTATGGCAATTCACGAACCATTCATATGACATGCTTGAAGCCTTACACACGTGTCTCGATTCCAATACAGTTTAATGATGCTATCCCAGTTTGCACGACAGAGTCGTGATCTTCATAATGCATTATTTTTTTAACACCACAGCTGTTCGTTTGAGATCAGATGATTAACCTAGCGTGTTCACAAACTTCAGTTTGAAGGCCCATATCGTTTGAGAAGAAAATTTAAACACATCGTGCCTTTATCCATTTACTACCAGAAAGGCTACAGATTTTCCTGTGATCGTCGCATATGGTCGCCAGAACAAGCAGATTAGGGCGAGATACATGCAGGACATCGAGCATTGTTTGTAAAATAATTTTTTTTCATATAGCAGAATATGTAACTGTAATGTGGCGACACTCTAGACCAGGGGTGTCCAAGCCGGCGGCCCGCAAGGCAAGTGTTAGTGCGGCCCAGTCACACAATCCGGAAAAAAAATCCATAAAATTCCGTTGATGTAATCTTATGATAAATTGAATATTTTCAACTTGAAATACTCGTCACAATGTGCTATTCTCTTATCGGTCCACACCGTTGTCTCTCTCTCAAGATGCTAGAGTCCAAAGATATGGCGCTTTACGCCAGGGGCGCCACAGAGAAGCCCCCCCCCCCCACCCTGCAGTGTGGAGGGAAGCTTCCTCACTCGAAATCGTAATCATCTTGTCAGCGTGGCGGCTGAAGACGGCGTCCAGCACGAGAAGTGGGCGCGTCGGAAACCGCGCTGCCAGAGTCTCGTGCGTCGGACAGCTGCGTAGGCGGTGGAACGTCGCTCGAAGCGTTTGGGGCTTCGGGAGGCGGAGCGGCAGCGACGGCAGGCGGATCAGAAGCGTCGGAAAGCGGGTAGGAGAGGGACCACGCTGGCTTTAATCGGTTAACGGAAACTGTTGGAGGTCGTCCATTTGGATGAATTACAAACGTATTCACTCCACGATGTAAGACGCTGTCTGGGCCCAAATAAGGTGGTTGCAAGGCCGCTCGTACGGAGTCGTCGCCCAGCATCTCGATTTCACGTGATGCAAGGTCCTTGTGGACGAACACTGGCGGCGTGGAATAAGGGAATCGACGTGCACACATACCCGTTCCATAAGGGCCGCAAGATCGATGCGGCAGACGGCTGTGTGTCCTCCACGAACTCTGATGGAAGGAGGATGAGCTCTCCGTATAAAATCTCCGCCAGCAATGCATTCAGGTCTTCCCTATGGGTGGAGAGGATGCTGAGTAAGACCCAGGGAAGGGCCTCAGACCATAATCCACCATGGCACATGAGCATGGCTTTGAGAGTTCGGTGCCATCTTTCGACCAGGCCGTTCGCCTGCAGGTGATAGCCTGTGGTGTGGAATTTGGTTACACCACACAGCTCGCACAGTCGAACAAAAAGCGTGGATTCGAACTGTCATCCCTGATCAGTAGTGAGGGAAAGAGGGCAGCCGAACCTCACGACCCACGTGGATATGAAACAGCTAGCAATGGTCTGTGATGTTATATCGTTGAGAGGGACCACCTTGACCCGAGTTATGCGGTCGATCATTGACAATATGTATTTGTACCTCTTGGAAGGGGGAGTGGCCCAACCATGTCAATGTGGACATATCGAAGGTGACCTCTTGGGATATCAGACTTGCATAGTGGAGGCTGCGCAGGTCTGCTGACTGGGACACATGCACGGGTCCAAGTACACCAGTCATGATGCATGCTGGGCCAGACAAAGCGTTCAGTGACTAACCTCATCGTGGCCTTTGTTCCGGGGTGCGCCAAGTTGTGTAAAGCATTGCAGATCCCGCGCCAAAGAGCGAGCAGTACCAAGGGGTGAGGAGTGCCCATAGAAACGTTGCAAAGGACTGGGGTCGTCGACTTGTGCAGGACTAGATGTTGTATAGCGAGCAATGACTCACTCTCTGAAACCAACCACTGTGTATCGGTTTCTTTGGTTTGGAGTTGGGCGAGGTCATCTAAGTTCAAGGGTGTGGTAAGCACCGACATATGAGATAGATAGTAAGCTACAGCATTCTCCGTGCTGCAGATGTAGCAAGCATCCAAGGAAAGTTGACAAATATAGTAAATGCTGTGAAGGATCGTGGCAGGACGTGATGCCTAAATGTGTCCGCCAGAATCGTTTGGGTAGATGCAAGGCGCGCAACAGTTGTGTATGGTGTACCCGTAAGTAGCATGGTGCCAGCAGAGCTTGGAGGCAAGATGATGAGGAGTGAGAGAAGGCCGCAGCTGGCTGCAACGTTGCTTGTGGGCGCTCAGGCTGCTGCTCGTGTGGGGTCAGCTGCTGTTGGGAGGCTGCAGGCAGTACCTCCTGTAGGCTGCTAGGTGGCAGCCCCTGGTAGGCCAGTGAGGTGCTGAGGCGAGTGCGCTGGCCTCTGCCAGCAGAGTGTGGAACTAAAGGTGCAGGCATGCCATCTGATGGCGATGGAGATGACAGGCAGTGTCAGTGACGAATGATAGCATAGGCTTGGTCGGCCGTGCATTGACGAAACTCAAGAGGGTCAGTGACAGAGAAAGCAGGTGAAGTTTTAGGTCTGAAGGCAGTTTGACCATTCACAAGATCCGAAGCACAGTGTTAGGTAATGCTGGATCGTCAATTAATGCAAAAAGGCGTCGCCAAAGCTGTGAAGGTGTGCGGTTGTCAAGGTGCTTGTTGTGAGTAATGTGGTGGACAGCCTCCGCTGGTGGGCGAGAAAGGCACTTGAGGAGCAATATTTTCGCCATCAGATACTTGGGCGAGGTGGGTGGAGAGAGGAGCAGATCACTGATGAGGTCTGGATGAGCATGGAGGTGACTCACCAGGCAGACGAAACGTGTGTCATCATCCAAAATCCCATGGATATGCAGTAGGTGATCCACCAATGTGAACCAAGACTTAGGGTTGTCCATTGTCCATTTGAAAAGCAGGCAGCTTATAAAACCTGCTGGGTAACACATGTTGATGCAGCACTGGCAGGCAAAGATCTGTCATGCGGGGCAGGAAGCCCCTGACACTGGGAGTGCAGTGGTGGTCGACGGTGCGTCGCCCGAGGTCTATGCGGGGGGGGGGGGGGGGGGGGGCTGCTGCAAGTAGCACACAGGGTGGAGTGAGTAGATGCAACAGATGGCATGAAGTGTCTCTATTGCAGGCCCGATGACGAACATGCCACGGGTGTAATGGCCAGTGCCATTGCAACAGCGGGCGAAAGACAGTTGTGGCACAGCCACGGGAGTCTGATCTGGTAACCGGTGCAGGTGGAATGGCTGGTGCCATTACGCAAGCAGGTGTAAGGCAATTGTAGTGGACCTTGGTGCGATGGGAAACTGGTTGCTGAAATGGTGTGCAGGAGAGGGGATGTTGTGACATTAGGCATATAAGAATGTGCAGCCCCATGCATTGGAACTTCGTTGGCACATCAAACAAAACCAAAGGAGACTGCTTAGCCAATGGTTAAACCACAACTTCCTTGACTGGGTTCTCATTCATGATGTCACTAGGCAGCGTGCACTGTCCATGTAGCAGCCGTTGCTGTGTAGTTGCACTTAATAGTGGCCATGTTGAGCCGGTTAAGGTTAAGTGGCCGCCGGCGTGGCTGGGCGCAGACAATTGTTCATTTTTAATTAAATGCACATGAGATACACTTGGCCACTTGTGGTCACAAGCACAGATAATAGGATATGTAGTACTACCACCGAAAGACACTGGTATATTCATTGTTCTGAAGACAATGTGGGTTGGCACATGAATTCCGTTAATGATGAATAGAAGCACGAAAAAACTCACGAACATATGACGACGATGTTAGGGTCACCACTGTGGTTATCACGTATAACAGGGCGGTAATAACACACTTTAGATGTCGTTTATACATTTATTTAGCACTGAAGGAAGCGAGAACAACATGGCAGTACAAAAGCTGCGCGCCGAGAGCATAGAACAAAGGAAATACAAAGATGCTAGAGTCCAAAGATATGGCGCTTTACGCCATAGGCGCCACGTATTGCTACTCGCCGTAGAGATGACACGTTGAGTTGTAGACAGGCACAACGAAAAGATTGTTACACATTATGTGGAGTGGCCAGAGATAGTGGTCATTTGTGCATGAAGTGTGCTTCCTTGAGTGAATGTGTGTATGTTTCTTTTCTGAAGAAGACTTTGACCAAAAGCTCAATGTGTAACAGTCTCTTCGTTGTGCCGATCTGCAGCTAAAAGTGTCGTCTTTACAATGAGTGACGCTGTATCCTTTTCATAATCTAGTTGATATTCCAACCTGGACTTTCAATAGTTCACCACAGCTTGATCACAAGCTCACTCAAACAAGAATGTGGGAGGCAACCTGCTGTGATTTCCTTCTTGGTGGAACTACTTGACATTCTCACAAAGTGCTGTAGTGAAACCACTGGAACCTGGTGCAATGGTGACTGCATACAAGTTTGAGTAACGTTGCTCACAAATAGGAGTCCAGTGCGTTAACAACAGTGAAAATGATTTGTCTATAACGTTAATATGATAGAATGAATCTCTCTTTTATTTTATTTTATAGGATTCCGAGTCGAGAGCCTTGTCACACGACAGCCTGTTGTAAAAGGAAGAGACTATTTAATCACAAACATGCGACTGCAGACGCACTGGCTGCGGCTAAGGTCGGGCCATATTCATGTTGATAGTTGAAATCAGCTTGACAGGACACATGGGGGAGCGGTTTCACATTATGCTTCACAGATGGGGTTGTCTCTGACTACCACCAGCCGCTAAGGTGACCACGTGACCGGGAAAACCCACCCGTTGGGCAGCACAATGGCCATGCGTTTCTCATGGCCGCTTTTCACGTCTGATTCAAAATTAAAGCTACCCCAGAGTTAATAAATATTGACCCACGTGTGTCACTGAAGAGCTAGTTGCTGATCTGAAGCAAAAAGAAGGACTATTACGCACGTGAAGACGCGCCTTCGATACATGTTTTAGTTTATAAATTATTGTAACTTAAATGTTGTAAGTAACTGATGAACAGTAAAAATGAGTATCCAGGCAGTACATTATGCGATTGAAACAAACAAGGTGTCAACAGATACATTTTGTAGAGCTGTATAGGACTGTGTCAGTGTATTTATTGAAATTATTCACATATTTAAATGAAGGGCCCAAAAGTGTATTTCACACAATTAAGAAAAGCTTTTCTTACTAAATAAATAGAGAAGCCTTAAAAGTAGCGGCAATACTGTAAACTTCAGATATACATGAAATTATTTAATGTATCATTTAAATTTTTATTAATATTTACTCTTATAAATCCAAAAACCGAGGCCAACCATCGAAATTGTTGTTTATAAATAAACTATGGCAGATAAAAGAAAGCTGAAAACAGCATAATGTTTCCCGGAAAATTTCTGTGCGATTTAATGTATCGTATATGTGGAAAAGGTCAAAATTAAGAATTTCAGAAATTTTAATGTACAGTAGTTTAACTGACTTCAGTGGTGCTTGACCCAGGTTTCCTGGGTGAACAGCAGCAGTTTGGAGTCAGTTTATGTTCGGACGCCGTTAGAGGCGGTTAAACGTTGTTGGTCTGTGTTTCGGGAAAGTTTTATCTGATGAGCGGTTAAATAGCCGCTAGTTCGCCTGTTTGAATTATTCAGAGTCCCTGCATTTCGACATAGAAATTTTTCCGCGTCTGATAGACTTGTTATTCTTCGGGTTGCATGTGATACAAGCCGCACTTAGAAAGTTTCAGTGCTTAGCCATTGTGGAAGTCATAGTTTGACATACTGTGGAACTTTAACGGTTTTCTAAAGATAACTCATGTAATTAATTACGGTTTACTTCAACCGCCTCCAAGATCTTTTGACACACCGTCAGGTTCTGAAATTAATTTGTTGTGAACTGTGACTTTCAATTTTGTCTATGTTATTATTGCAAATAAATTCGAATTTGTGAAACTTTAAAAAGTACGAGAGTGCGTACGTGATTTTTACATAGCAAATTCCGCCTGCATTTATATTAAATACTTTTGTGGAACATAGAGTGCACCGCAACGAATATGAGTTGGCGTCTCATAGACGAAACATAGCCAAACTTGTAAGTCAAACCACAATAACGAGGGGTCATTGAAGTGTGTGTGCTGTGTAATGTGTGGGTAAATCTTTCCGTGCAGTAGCACGTGGGGGCTCCGAGATGACAGAGAACTTTGATTTTCGGCGAGTTGATGAGAGACATTGTATTTCATTCGTCATCCACACTACATGCACCATCTCATACAACCCGTACAGTCGCAGTCCTTACACCCAACTACACAAACAATGAGTATAACTGACATTACATCATAACATTGGTGGAAATTATTTACAATGGAGATAATAAAAACTGCACAGCATGACATGATACAGATGAATATATAGGCTTAGATATAATTTTTGTGTTAGAACAACTAGTTCAGAATTAAATTTTAGACAATGTTAGGTTTACCAGGATTGTTAGAGGTAAGTATTGGGCACCATGCATTATTATTATAAAAAAGAACAAAATAATATTTACATTGATGTTTGACCTGTAACATACACGTTAGTGCAGTGTTTATTGTGTTGTATGTCAGCCTTATTTTGCATTACTGACATGGTAACAATTTTGGACGTTTGGGCTGATCGTGGATGTAAATAGTGAATAACTGACGAATTAGTGTGTTGACTGAGTAAGGAAGTTGGTGTAGAAGCTTTCAGATATGGAACGGATCTCTTCTGAAACTGTTTTAATTTTTATATACTGGTGGATTCTTGAGACTATAATGAACCACAGAACGTTTAATATTATTTGCAGTGTTTTATTTTGCATAATCTGAAGTTTGCTAACATGTGTAGACGCAGGTTGCCCCATATGGGGCAGTCATACAGAATTACTGGTTCTGTTATCGACTTATAAAGTAAGTCACTGTTTTCCCTATTTCCAGACGTCATTCTGTGTATTAAGGAATATAAGGCAGCTAACAAACTGTTTGCTTTATTCATCACGCCAGTTATGTGTTTCTTGTAGATAAGGCGTTTGTTCAAGCAAGCTCCAGATATTAAGTGGATTAAGTCCTAGTAATGCTTTCATTGATAATTAATCTCTCTCAAAATCGTAAAGAATATTGGAAGAAAAAACACTATAAGGTTTATTTAAGTCTTGATAAAATTTACAACGATCACCAATTTTACTTTGTAGCTGTGAGACAAGTTGTATTTTGTGCTACTGCCTGAAAGTGTCCATGTCTGTGTGTTATCAGACACTGTGAGCTCATCAATCGACCATAGACATAAGGCTCAAGGGACCCACGTCAGGGAAGCTCATAGGCGGAAGTACTGGAAGTACGACCTAAGACTATTAAATATAGAAAGTCATGATAGATGTCAGCGATTCGATGCACGCATACGATTAACAACATCTTAAAATAACGCATTTCGGCATACATTAAAAAAAGGAAGCATTAATTAATGTAGAATAAATCATGAAATTTGGTACTGAGTCGCACCACATACATGTGCGACCTGTGTCGGCAAGTGACATTGTACATGGGACGCGTAATTTACGGTTAATGATACCCTATAAGGAAAAAAAAATGACACACCACGAAGAAATTATCCGAAAGAGACGGAAATCGGTAAACATGATGTACACGTGCAGAAAAACAAACGATTACAATTACAAAAAAATGGATGTGTGTGATGTCCTTAGGTTAGTTAGGTTTAAGTAGTTCTACGTTCTAGGGTACTGATGACCTCAGAAGTTAAGTCCCATAGTGCTCAGAACCATTTGAACCATTTTTTAACAAAAAAATGGATTATTTATGTAAGAGAAACAGCTTCACAAATTCAGGATGTCAATAATGCTTTGGTAGACGTCTGGCCCTTATGCAAGCGTTATTCTGACTGGCATTGATTGATAGAGTCGCTGGATGTTGTGCCAAATTCTGTCCAGTTGGCGCGTAAAATCGACAAACTTCCGAGCTGATTGGTGGACCCTGCCCATAATTTTCCAAACGTTTTCAATTGGGGAGAGAGCTCGCGACCTTGCTTGAGAAGGCAGGGTTTAGCAAGCACGAAGACAAGCAGGAGAAGCTCTCGTCACATGTGGGCGGGCATCATCATGCTGAAATGTAACAGGGGGCTGAAAGCTCTTTAAAAAAATTGGAAATAGAGAAAGTCAGTCAAAGAATCTGGTGCGCCACTATTTCAGCTAGAGGCTCTCTGATGACACCAGTTTAAAAATGTCATGAGAATGTCTTCTGAGAACGTCCTTGATGGAATACTCTCGTGGCTCACGACCAGTTAAAACGACTTTGGTAATAATTAGCAGAGCACTGTTTTGGAAATCACGACTCGTGAATGAACTTCGCGAATTCGGAACTGGGATTGCACAATGTTGGTAAAGAACTGGGATTGTCGAATCACAGGCAGAGCTAATCCAAGTGATAAATTTTGAAAGCCTGGAAAACAGTGACATGTGACATTTTTATAGCGTTGTTGGTGCAGGTCGCAGATGTAGTGTATATACGTGAATTAGTATGTTAGCACGACATTTTCGCATTATCAAGGTGAGGTTGCCTCGACGCTCGGAGATGGTGCGTATAATAACTGATGGCTGGGGTTTCCCATTAAGAATCTGCGTGTTGTACGAGGGTAATCCCAAAAGTGAAGTCTCCTATTTTTTTATACGTACAGAACTCTGTTTGTACGGCAGTTGGTCACGCTGTTATGAAGAGTGCTTCACGCGCTGTGTGTAAACATGCGCACGCCGCGCTGAGGCCCTCAGTCTTGGCTTGGCAGCCGTTGGGAATGGAGCTCCCGTTGGATGTTACCGCCAAGTGCGAATTGCGCGCAGTTATTCGGTTTTTGAATGCAAAGGGCCCTGCGCCTGCGCCAATTGATGGTAGTGTATGATGAGTCGTGCGTGAGTGCCAAAAATGTTCGTAAGTGGTGTAGAGAGTTTGCAGCTGGTTGGACCGAAATTCACGACGAACAAAGGAGCGGGAGACCATCAATTTCTGAGGAGACAGTGTTGAAGGTTGAGCAAAGCATGCGTGAGGATCGGCGGATCACCCTGGATGATTCTGCACGTTGGTTCCTGGGGTTTCCCGAAGCACCGCTCGCAGAATTTTAACGGAAACATTGAACTACCGGAAGGTGTGCGCAAGATGGGTGCCACGCATGCTGACAGATGACCACATGGGGCAACGAGTTGACGCTTCCCGTGCATTTCTTCACTGCCTTGCAGCCGAACAGGACAACTTTCTGGACTCAATTGTCAAGAGTGACGAAACCTGGGCATACCACTTTACAACTGAGACCAAGCAACAATCACGCCAGTGGCGGCATCCTTCTTCGTCAAAACTGCGGAAATTCAAACAAACACAGTCTGCCGGTAAAGTCATGACAACCGTTTTTTGGGATCGGAAAGGAGTATTGTTGGTCGACTTTATGCCCACTGGGACCACAATTAACGCTGCCAGGTACTGTGAGACTCTGAAAAAACTCAAACGGGCAATTCAGAACCGGAGAAGAGCAATGTCGAGCAAGGGCGTACACATTCTCCATGACAACGCTCGCCGACACATCGCTCTCCTGCAACAGTTTCAGTGGAACATAATCACCCACCCACCCTACAGTCCTGACTTGGCGCCCAGTGACTATCACCTGTTCCCTAGGTTAAAAGAACATTTGGCCAGAAAGCGATTCAGCTCCGACGACGAGGTGAAAGAAGACGTTCATAACTTTATGAACAGCATGGCGGCGAGCTGGTATGACATGGGCATACAAAAACTGCCAGAGAGTCTACAAAAATGCATCTACAGAAATGGTGATTATGTCGAAAAAAAACTAAATGTTCAAGCCGTAAACTGATGTAAACCATTGTAGAGATAAACTGGTCTATGTACTTATAAGAAAACAGGAGACCTTACTTTCGGGATTACCCCCGTACGAGACCGATCAATGCTGCTGCACTTAACTGCAGGAAAAGAGACGCGAGACCCCTCAGTGTGCCTACACATTGTTTCACAAACAGCTATGACTACATGTACGTGTTTAAGTAACTGTAAGTATCACCAACATCTCTGTCACTATAGTTAATTCTTATCTTGCATGCGTTATGTCTCAGACTTACCATATTAGCTTCGCTGACTGCCAACAGCCTGCGGAGGAGGAGATCTATTTTGACATCGACCGGTCCCCCTGAAAAGAAAGCAACACAGTCAGTGAATGCTTCCCGTGCGGTGCCTGCTAGCTGGAATTTGCTGCAACAACGTGGCGCCTTCAAGCTTGCAGACGACACAAAGTATGTTGCGGAGAGGCAACTACAAATTATATGTAGACACGATAACGGATGAATAAAAACGCGCCAATGAACCAAGAATAATTACATGAATTTTAACATTACTGCATGAACTATGGAAACCCGATAGTGTCAATCGGTTTCAGTTTTTAACACGTAAACCGGGCAATATTTACAGACCTCATTGTGTTGGGAGACTTGGGTGCGTTTACATGAATAACATTGCCTATGCTGCTCCGCTGCTTGGCCACAGCTTTCTCTCTCTCTCTCTCTTGCTTTTTTTTATTTTTTGTCTCAATCTTCTGACTGGTTTGATGCGGCCCGCCACTAATTCCTCTCCTGTGTCAACTTTTTCATCTCAGAGTAGCACTTGCAGCCTACCTTCTCAGTTATTTGCTGGATCTATGTTTTTACCCTCTACACCTTTCTTTAGTGCCATGGAAGGTATACCGTGATGTCTTAACAGATTGCCTATCATCCAGCACCTCATTCTTGTCAGTGTTTTGCACATATCGCTTTCCTCTTCAATTCTGCGGAGAATATCCTCATTTCTTACCTTTCCGGTCCACATAATTTTCAACATTCTCCTGTAGTATCACTTCTAAATGCTTCGATTCTTTTCTCTTCAGGTTTTGCTATAGTCCATATTTCACTACCATACAATGCTGTGCTCAAAGCGCACATTCTCAGAAATCTCTTTCTCAAATTAAGGCCCTTGTTCGATACTGGTAGACTTCTCTTGGCCACGAATGTCATTTTTGCCACTGCTAGTCTGCTTTTTATATCCTCCCTGCTCCGTCCATCATGAGTTATTTTGTTGCGTAAGTAGCAGAATTCCTTAACTTGGTCTACTTCGTGATCCCCAATTCTGATGTTAAGTTTCTCACTATTCTCCATTCTGCTACTTCTTATTGCTTTCGTCTTTTTTCGACTTACTCTCAGTCCATATTCTGTACTCATTAGACTGCTCATTCAATTCGACATATCTTGTAATTCCGTAATTCTGCTTCGTTTCACTGCGGATAGCTATGTCATCAGTGGATTTTATCATTGATATCGTTTCACTTCGTATTTTAATCCCAGCCTCGAACCTTTATTTCAGTTCTGTCATTGTTTCTTCGATGTATAGACTGAACGTAGAGGCGAAAGAGTCCCTCTTGGCCCTTCTTCAATCCGAGCACTTCGTTCTTTGTCTTCCAGTCTTATTGTTCCCTGCTGGGTCTTGTGTATATTTTGTATTACCCGTCTCTTCCAACAGCTTACTCCTATTTTTCTGTGGTTTTCGAAAATCTTGCACCATTTTACTTTGTCGAATGCTTTTTCCAGTCGAAATATCCTATGAACGTATCTTGTTTTTTCTTCACTCTTGCTTCCATTGTCAGCCGTAAATTCAGAACTGCCTCTCTGGTGCCTTTACCTTTCCTAAAGGCCAACTGATCATCTAAGAGAACCTTAATTTTCTTTTCCATTCTTCTGCATATTACCCTCGTCAGCAGCTTGGATGTAGGGGCGGATGCGATAATTCTCGCACTTTTTGGCTCTTGCTACCACCACTCTCATAGGCTACATTCTTAAATAATAGTTTCATTGCCGCTTCCCACAATGATTTTAGAAATTATGGCGGAATGTTATCAGTACCTTCTGTCTATTTGATGCTAAGTCATCCACAGCTCGTTTATATTCTCACTCTAATACCGGGATCCCCTATCTCACCCCTGTCGACTCCTGTCTGATCCTACTCCGATTATACCATTTTCTGCTGGTGTTGATATTGACCTATACTCGTCTGACCAGAAATCCTTGTCTTCTTTACATTTAATTTCGTTAATCCTCACTATATCGAGCTTGAGCCTTCGCATTTCTCTTTTCACATTTTGTAACTTCCCTACCAAGTTCAAACTTCTGACATTCCACAACCCTATCCGTAGAACGTTACTCTTTCGTTGATTATTCAGTCTTTTTCTAATGGTCATCTCCCCTTTGGCAATACCCTCCCTGAGATTCGAATCATTTGCCATTGGAAAAATCATCATGACACTTTTCACTTACAGACTACATGTGTTGTGGATACACATTACGTGTCTATAATGTAGTGGTTTACATTGCCTTCTGCACGCTTATGCCGTTGATCATTGCCGATTCTTCAGCCTTCACAGCGGCAGTTTCCCACCCCAAGGGCAAGAGAGTCCCCTGAACCTCTGTCCGTTCCTCCGACTTCTTTGACAAGGCCGTTGGTAAAACGAGGGTTACTTCGTATGCCGGAAAATTCCAGCCGCCACTGCTGCTGATTTTCATTCAAAATTGAAGCAGTGAAGAGGTTCGAACCCGAGATCCAGGACGGTCTTATTAGAAGTCGAGAACACTGATCCTCCCATCTTCTTTTTTCCTTCTTTTTTCTTTAACGTGTTTGTTTGCCTCTTTTTTACGTTTCGCCCTTTTTTCCCTATACCACGGGTACTGTTTGAGTTTTCTGTTAGCCATTGAATCGGAGACTCAGGATTTCTCTTAAACATTGAATTTTCGATAATTCGAAACTTAACTCAAATGAGAAATCGCTACCTGCACAGACATGTTGTACGGAACCTTCAGTGTAATCCCAAAATTGATTAATACGGGTCAGTATTTTCTTTGATAACAGTTTTAGCAGTGTTCTAATATGCATCCTATATATTTGGAGTCATTAAGTTTTGACTTAGTTTCATTATTCTTATAAAACTTCTTGGACATAAATTGTGAAGGCTTTTGAAAGTACTTATAATTTCCAACCCAGATATACTGAAACATAGTGTAATAAAGGACAGCTCACTATTTGTGGCAATAATTTGATAAACTGTTTCGAGGGCAACTGAATTTATTTGTCTATTTGTTATTTATTTGCGTTGATGCATTTTTTTTTATTTTTTTAGATTAACGTTATTATTTAGATTGTATAATTTACAGTCAACACAACGATATTGATAATTAATGATACAATGTAATGAATTACCAAGTTTCGAAATTATTACGAATTTTACACAGGAGTTACTGTTTCAGAAAATTTGTATTCTTAATCTCACTAAAGTTAACAATAGTGGGATCTCGAAGTTAACCAGAAAGCTATCACTGATGAAAGGCGGCAGCACTGTTGCACAAATTCACGCTGGTTGTGACGAAGACGAGAACAAATACGTGTTCTTAAATTCGAAATAATTTTCCTAAAGCCACAATGTGAAAATCGCATTTAATAGATTCTTGATTAATGAAGTTACCAGTCGATTTCTACTTCACGTGTCTTTTGGTTGTAATGTTAGTTCTACTGGGTAAAAAAGGACAGGAAGAATACGTTTTGGAGGTATACCGGAAGGGAAATGAAGGAAGAAGCTAAAAGTAGCAGCATAAGCTTAGAGAATACGACATTAGATAGCCCTATATTAATCCACATATAAACAAAATGAATATAAAATGTAGTCTCCGGTAAAACTTCTAAGATCTGTGAATGAACGGTTTAACAGGTAACGATGTGCTGTGAGTGACTGCACACGAAATAAAAATGCAAGACAATCTATTTGATTACGATCGCACAAATGTTTTTCATTTTTATCGGATAGAGACTTGGATATCTTTTTCACTAGAACGACTGGATCGCTCTTAGATAAGGAAGTTCCCTCTCTCACCACTTTCGTAATAAGTAATGATATAAAGTTAATACAAAACTGAGTGAGCGCAGTTTTATTGCGACAGAATACGATAAGATCCTGTGTAATATTCCGTAATTAAACCAGTACAATGCGAGAAAAACGAAGTTGGCAGCAAGCTTCCAGAAATTCAGTTCTGCTGAGCATATACTTATCAGACAAAACATTATGACAACCGACCTGATGTCGATATAAGCCCGACCAGGCGATAGCAACGCCGCCAGGTGAGGAATGACTGCTAGTTAGACACACGCGCGGTACGTATAGTATCGGCGAGCGTGCTGTCCGTGTGTAGAATGAGTAAGGCGCACTATCTATCTGAGTTTGACTGGGGGCAGATTGTGATGGCCCGGAGGCTCGGCACGAACATTTCGGAAATTACACGACTTGTCGGGCGTTGGAAGAGTGCCGTGGTGAGGTCTTCAACACATGGCGAAACCAAGGTGAAACCACATCCAGAGGTTTTGGGGTTGGGCGGGCACTCTGCATCACAGATGTCGGACAACGTAGGCTGGGCAGATTCGTTAAACAGGACACGTGGCGAACTGTGGCGGATCTAACATCAGATTTTAATGCTGGGCATGTGTCTGAACACACAGTGCACCGTACATTCTCCACGATGGGCCTCCACAGCCGACGACCCATACATGTGCCAATGTTAACACGACGACATCGGCAACTACGACTTAAAAGTAGGCACTTGACGTTGGCGTAGTGGCAGAGCATCGCATTGTCTGATGAGTCACGATATCTTCTTCATCATGAAGATGGGAGGGTGTGAATGCGTCGTCTTTCAGGGGAACAGCATCTTGACACCTGTACCGTGGGACGGAGACGAACTGGTGGGGCTCCATTATTCTCTGGGGAACATTCACGTGGGTATCCTTGGGTCCAGTGGAGCTCGTGTAAGGCACCATGAGTACCAAAGAGTATCGTACATTGGTTCCAGAACACGTTCACTCCTTCACGCCCATCGTGTTTCCCGACGGCAGTGGCATTTTTCACCAAGATAATGCGCCATGTCACAAGGCCATGGGGAGTGATGGAATGGTTCGAGTTCCAGTTGAGGTGCTGGCACCATAACTTGGCATATGTGAACCAGATCGAACATATCTGGGATGTGATTGAATGAGGCACCAGAGCTCATCGTCCCCCTCACGGCAATGTATGGGAATTAGGTAATTTGTGTATGCAGAAGTGGTGCCAACTCCTTCTAGCGGGCTACCAAGCCTCGTTGCCTCCATGTCATGACGTATAGCCTCTGTTATCCGTGTTAAAGGTGAACATACCGGCTATCAGGTAGGTGGTCGCAATGTTCTGGCTGATCAGTGTATATGAATACACAATAATATGTTCAACTGACTGATTTAGTCACTTTTAATTTAAACAGTAGCCTAGTACGCTTTTCAATGGTGCGGCCATCATCATCAAGTGGACTGATGTTTTCACGTAATGGAGTTTACTTGTGAAATGCACATGTGACGTCTGTTTAGCAGACCGTAGTGTGACAAGAAGTTTGTGTGAGGTCTTGGAGTAGTGTATAAACAGTAGCGTTAATTCAAAGCATTGAAAGGTGCTTCATACAGTTCTACATGTATACAGCAGCTAAAGTTAATGCGGATCTGGAAGAATACACTTGTTTTATGCTGCCATAGTGCACCACTTACACATGTCTCTGGCAGTTCAGTATCACACTATTTTGCAAGAGTTAAAAAAAAAAAGAATTAAATTCGTATTGCTGTGATATCATCTTGTTGTTGTTGTTTTTGTTCTCAGTCCAGAGACTGGTTTAATGAGCTCTCCATGCTACTCTATCCTGTCCAAGCTTCTTCATCTACAAGTTAACTGCTGCAACCTACATCCTGCTGAACCTGCTTAATGTATTCATCTCTTGGTCTCCCTCTACGATTTCTACCCTCCACGCTGCCCTCGATTACTAAATTGGTGACCCCCTGATGCCTCAGAACATGTCCTACCAACTGATACCGTCTTCTAGTCAAGTTGTGCCACAAATTCATTTTCTCCCTAGTTCTATTCAGTACCTCCTCTTTAGTTACGTGATCTACCCATGTAATCTTCAGCATTCTTCTGTAGCACCACATTTTGAAAGCTTCTATTCTGGTCTTGTCTAAACTATTTGTCGTCCATGTTTCGCTTCCATACATGGCTATACTCCATACAAATACTTTCAGCAAAGACTTACTGACATTTAAATCTATACTTGATGTCAACAAATTTCTCTTCTTCAGAAACTCTTTCCTTGCCATTGCCAGTATACCTTTTATATCCTTTCTACTTCGACCATCATCAGTTATTTTGCTCCCCAAATAGCAGAACTCATCTACTACTTGAAGTGTCTCATTTCCTAATCTAATTCCCTCAGCATCACCTGATTTAATGGTCCGCTTCGATAGCTGAGTGGTCAGCGTGGCGGATTGTCGTCCTACGGGGCCGGGTTCGATTCCGAGCTGCGTCGGGCTTTTCTCCAGTGAGGGACTGGGTGTTGTGTTGTCTTCATCATCATTTCATCCCCATCCGGCGTGCAGGTCGCCCCAATGTAATGAGATCTGCACCAAGGCGGCCGGACCTGCCCCGCAAGGGGCCTCCCGGCCAATGACGCTCATTTTCATTTACCTCATTTAATTCGGCTACATTCCATTATCGTCGTTTTGCTTTTGTTGATGTTCATCTTATATCCTTCTTTCAAGACACTATCCATTCCGTTTAGCTGCTCTTCCTGGTGCTTTGCTGCCTCTGGCAGAATTACAATGTCATCGGCGAACCTCAAAGTTTTTATTTCTTCTCCATGGATTTTAATTCCTACTTCAAATTTTTCTTTTGTTTCCTTTACTGCTTGCTCAATATATAGGTTGAATAACATCGGGGATAGGCTACAACCCTGTCCCACTCCCTTCCCAAACACAGCTTCCGTATCATGTTCCTCGACTCCTCTGACTGTCATCTGGTTTCTGTACAAACTGTAAATAGCCTTTCGTTCCCTGTATTTGACCCCTGTAACCTTCAGAATTTGAAAGAGAATATTCCAGTCAACATTTTTAGAAGATTTCTCTAAGTCTACAAATGATAGAAAAATAGGTTTGCCTTTGTTTAATCTATCTTCTAAGGTAAGTCGTAGGGTGAGTATTGCCTCGCGTGTTCCATTTCTACGGAATCCAAACTGATCTTCCCTGAGGTCGGCTTGTACCAGTTTTAGCATTCGCTGTAAGAAATTCGTGTTAGTACTTTGCAGTCGTGACTTGTTAAACTGACTTCACTAATTTTCACACTTGTCAGCGTCTTCTTTCTTTGGGATCGGAATTATTATATTCTTCTTGAAGTTGAGGGTATTTCGCTTGTTTCATAAATCTTGGTCACCAGTTGGTAGAGTTTTGTGAGGAATGGCTCTCCCAACGCTATCAGTAGTTCTAACGGAATATTGTCTACTCCCGGAGCCTTGTTTGGACTTAGGTCTTTGAGTGCCCTGTCCAATTCTTCAAGCAGTTTCACATCTCCCATTTCATTTTCATCTACGCCCTCTTCCATTTCCGAAATATTGCCCTCAAGTTACTACACTACTAGCCATTAAAACTGCTACACGAAGAAGAAATGCAGATGATAAACGGGTATTCATTGGACAAATATATTATACTAGAACTGACACGTGATTACATTTTCACGCAATGTGGGTGCGTAGATCCTGAGAAATCAGTACCCACAACAACCACCTCTGGCCGTAATAACGGCCTTGATACGCCTCGGCATTGAGTCAGAGCTTGGATGGTGTGTACAGGTTCAGCTGCCCATGCAGCTTCAACAGAATACCACAGTTCATCAAGAGTAGTGACTGACGTATTGTGACGAGCCAGTTGCTTGGCGACCATTGACAAGACGTCTTCAATTGGTGAGAGATCTGGAGAATGTGCTGGCCAGGGCAGCAGTCGAACATTTCCTGTATCCAGAAAGGCCCGTACAGGACCTGCAACATGTGGTCGTTCATTATCCTGCTGAAATGTAGGGTTTCGCAGGGATCGAATGAAGGGTAGAGCCACGGGTCGTCACACATCTGAAATGTAACGTCCACTGTTCAAAGTGCCGTCAGTGCGAACAAGAGGTGACCGAGACGTGTAACCAATGGCACCCCATACCATCACGCCGGGTGATACGCCGGTATGGCGATGACGAATACACTCTTCCAATGTGCGTTCACCGCGATGTCATCAAACACGGATGCGACCATCATGATGCTGTAAACAGAACCTGGATTCATCCGAAAAAATGACGTTTTGCCATTCGTGCACCCAGGTTCGTCGTTGAGTACATCACTGCAGGCGCCCCTGTCTGTGATGCAGCGTCAAGGGTAACCGCAGTCATGGTTTCCGAGCTGATAGTCCATGCTGCTGCAAACGTCGTCGAACTGTTCGTGCAGATGGTTGTTGTCTTGCTAACGTCCCCATCTGTTGACTCAAGGATCGAGACGTGGCTGCACGATCCGTTACAACCATGCGGATAAGATGCCTGTCATCTGGACTGCTAGTGATACGAGGCCGTTGGGATCCAGCACAATGTTCCGTATTACCTTCCTGAATCCACCGATTCCATATTCTGCTAACAATCATTGGATCTCGACCAACGCGAGCAGCAATGTCGCGATACGGTAAACCGCAATCGCGATAGGCTACAATCCGACCTTTATCAAAGTCGGAAACGTGATGGTACGCATTTCTCCTCCTTACACGAGGCATCACAACAACGTTTCACCAGGCAACGCCGGTCAACTGCTGTTTGTGTATGAGAAATCGGTTGGCAACTTTCCTCATGTCAGCACGTTGTAGGTGTCGCCACCGGCGCCAGTCTTGTGTGAATGCTCTGAAAAGCTAATCATTTGCATAGCACAGCATCTTCTTCCTGTCGGTTAAATTTCGAGTCTGTAGCACGTCATCTTCGTGGTGTAGCAATTTTAATGGCCAGTAGTGTATTATACAGAACAAAAATTCCATTACAGTAACTTATCTCAGTGCATGTGAACTATTGCTTGCCTGTGTCTATTATCTTTGGGAAAATATGTCTTTGCTTTGAAATTAATTTTCATTTTATTATTAGTCGCAAGTCACATCCACACGACATGGAAAATTGGACAGGATATCAAGACACTGTTGAGAACTCAGATTTAAAACACGTCGCGCAAGAAATGCGGGCCGTCCATCGTCAACTCAGTTTTCTCTCCATCACAAACGTCACGTATAGAGACGAAATTGTCCGTGGGTGATGGTTGGATGTCAATGTTCGGTGGGCACAGTATTCTGGCATGCGACCACGTCGCCACATCATCACACATGTTGAAGAACTAAACTGCTTTTCACCTCTTCTCCCATCCATCACTCCCAACCCTACCACCGATCAGTCGCTATAGCCGCCGTCCGAGCCCAGCATCTATTCCCCCACTCTCCCAGGCAACTCACTGTAATGTGATAGGTTCGCGCTCAGGTACATGTGCTGGTGCCACCACTGCTGTTCCTCTGCTTGCTCCTGAAGTAACTTATTTCCGCCGTATCTCTTTCCTCTTCTCAGTCAGATTAATGCCACGTTCTCAGACGTTATTCAGGATGTAGACGCTATCACGATTGGACACGGTCCCAGAAGCTAGACATCTGTGTCAGACCCTTACTATTGTCGTAATCAATTACATGTAATTCCGACAGACAATATTTCACGACTGCCAACTTGTTTGTTACGTTGTTGCAATCTGGTGTGCTGTTGATGTTCTTAGCAACGACTTTGAATGTGCAAACTGCATGACTTATAGTATACGTCTTGCCATAGTGACAGAGTATCTGATAGACCGTGGATTTCTATAATCTGAGGTAGTCTTTGATAGTGTCCAGCAGTGCCTGTGTTTTAGCTTATGAGAGGAAGATCGTCTTCACTTGGTATTTGTGGAGAATTCGTCCTGTCTTTCCGGATAATGCGCTAGAAAAGGGGATAAATGACCTCATACTCCTGAGGTTCCTCTTCTGTTTCTGCCAGTTGTAAGGTGGGTGTAGGATATGGGGCTCTTCATATCTGCTACTACTTGTAGCCATTATGTTGGAATCCTGTCCTCAGATCTTCAAGTTCTTCGCTGAGGCTTCCACTGTCAGAGAGGTTGTGAGTCCAATGTGCCAGTGTTTTGAGTTCGCCATTTCTCTGCACCAGGTCGTGGCAGCTGTCCAAAAGTAACTACATATATATCACATTGCATCTTCGTCTGGTGTATGCTGTGTCCCAGTGTGCCGTTTGATCTTCTTTTTACCCGGACTTCCATGATAAAACTATTATTATGGTGTGTGGAAGTGATATGTATGGGAATATCATTCATCTTGGCCCTTCCATGTGGCCATATGACGAGGGTAGCGTCCCCATGCCGGAAGAAACAGGTAGGTTTCCGTCTGACTGATTCCAGGGCTTCCTCCTGATAATGACAACTGGTGAAATGGTTTCGCCTTACATCTTCTCGTAGTAGCTGCAGCTGGAAAGAAATTATGTCGACGTCAAGATATGCCTAAAACGGTCGGTCGTATGTCACATTGCTGGCCAATAAGGTCTAACGATGAAACTTCCTGGCAGATTAAAACTGTGTGCCCGACCGAGACTCGAACTCGGGACCTTTGCCTTTCGCGGACAAGTGCGAAAGGCAAAGGTTCCGATTTCGAGTCTCGGTCGGGCACACGGTTTTAATCTGCCAGGAAGTTTCATATCAGCGCAGACTCCGCTGCAGAGTGAAAATCTCATTCTGGAAACACCCCCAGGCTGTGGCTAAGCCATGTCTCCACAGCATCCTTTCTTTCAGGAGTGCTAGTTCTGCAAGGTTCGCAGAAGAGCTTCTGTAAAGTTTGGAAGATAGGAGACGAGATACTGAAGAAGTACAGCTGTGAGTACCGGGCTTGAGTCGTGCTTCGGTAGCTCAGTTGGTAGAGCACTTGCCCGCGAAAGGCAAAGGTCCCGAGTTCTAGTCTCGGTCGGGCACACAGTTTTAATCTGCCAGGAAGTTTCATATCAGCGCACACTCCGCTGCAGAGTGAAAATCTCATTCATGGTCTAACGATCCTCGTAAAGGCGCTCTTGTTAAAGGAGAGACGACGTCGAAGCTCACAAGGATGTTGGTATCCTTAAGCTTAATTTTGTTAATAAGCACACAAAATCCATGGAATTGTGAATGAGGTGTCAAGACTGGCCGAAGTAAGGGGCCAAATCTTTTGGGCACATAGCCAGTGCGTACATCAGGGCACCAGTGCTGCTAACAATGGGGCATAAAGGCACCCCATTTTTTTTGAACACCCAGCAGTTCATAAGATGGTGCTTTTTGTTGTAGCTGATGCTCAAACATTGGTACAAAAGGCTCACACACTCTCTGACAATGAAAGTCTCAGCCAAGATCTTGAACATTTGAAGATAATGTTCCAATATAACAGCTACAAGGAGTGATAAATAAGCAAAGCTCTATGTTCTACAGTCACTTTGCAACTGGCAGGAACTGAAGAGGAACCTCAAGAGAATGCAGCCATTTATCACTTTTTGTTTGCGCATCTGGGAAGACTGGATGAATTCTCCAGGAAACACCAATTGGAGCAGTCTTTTGCTCACATGCTAAAACAAGGGAACTGCTGGGTAGTATGAAAGACAGCCTCAGACAACGTAAATCCGTTGTCTATTAGATACCCAGTCAATGTGGCAAGACATATATGTCTTATGGTGAGCACCATTGAAGATCATTGCCGAGAACACCAACAGCACACCAGATTGCATCAACTTACCAAGCCGGCAGTCGCGCAACACTGCCTGCCGAAATTAGGCATTACTGATCACGACATAGACGTCTAACTTCTGGGTCTGCGTCATTAAGAATGTATATGTATTTAGTTTCGAGTGAGGGGACCACTGATCAATCGTGACATTCGGAATAAGACCTGAGAACGTGTAGCATGTTTCATTAAGAAGAAGTAGATATCCCACAAAGAACTGAATACGGCAGGCAAAGAAACATCAGAGGTGCCGGCAGCAAACGTATTTGGGCGCTAACCTAGGATGGAGCTGAAAAATGGTTGAAATGGCTCTGACCACTATGGGATTTAACATCTGAGGTCATCAGTCCCCTAGAACTTAGAACTACTTAAACCTAACTAACCTAAAGACATCACACACATCCATGCCCGAAGCAGAACTCGAACCTGCGACCGTAGCAGTCGCGCGGTTCCGGACTGAAGTGCCTAGAACCGCTCCGCCACCGCGGCCAGCTAGGATGGAGCAGTGTGATGGCGGGGGAGGGAGTAGGGGAGGAGGCGCTGGGCGTGGACGGCGAATAGAGTGGGTGGGGGTGGGGAAGAAATGAAAGTGCCGCGCAGGCCACCAAGCGGTCCCTTCATCAGCGCACCTCTTAATGGCAACATGGTTGCTTGTCGAAATATTTTACTCCTCGGACAATGACATCTGCCTGTCTATCGGTGAACTACACAATCGAGAGACATTAACGTAACCACCCCCTATATTCGATGTCAATGTGCAATAATCACTCACAGACATCAGGTGGCTACACTAGCAATGGAAGGTTTATATGAGTAAAGTGTGTTTCTTTTTTTGGGGGGCGGGGGGGAGAGGGGGATATGCGGAAGACGATGCAGTTGTCATAATGCGGAAACAGAGCGCTTTATCTAACGCCCAAGAGGGCATGATCACTGGCTTTTGGGCCAAGAGAGGAAGTATTTTGCAAACAGCAAGGATTGTAAACTGTTCATATGCCGCAACGGTTAAAATACACCAAGCATGACAAAATGGCGTTATCCAAAACCGTCGCTGAGGCAGCACAGGCCATAGATGACAGAGATGAACGATGGCTGTGAGGAAGTGAATGGGTGAATAGATGTGCTACTGTTTAGAAATAGACCGCCCAAATGAACCAAGAGACTACCAGCAGTGTTTCCTCAATGACCGTTCATGTAAAGCTGCTGTGTATGGGCGTCCACAGCAGATGCCTGGTTCATACACCCTCGGTGACTACTGTCGATCGACAACGGAGTCTGGAGTTTGAACGCCGGTATCGCAAGTCGACGTCCAGCGACTGGCAACAGGTGATCTTTCCAGATAAATCATGTTTTATTCTCCATCAGGGCTATGCGGATCGTCCATAGCTTGAATTCTATGAAAATGGTTCGAACAATAGATGTAGAATATTGACGTAGAATGGTTCATTCACAAAGCCATGGTTCACCGTGAGATGATAGGTTAAATGTCCTATGTTGTCGTCCAGCTGGAGGACCATTCCTCTCTCCCACGTTCCTTAACGAGGCAAATAAAGTTGGGCACAAGGGAAAGCAGTATCCAGAAAACAGCCGTTTGTAATATTCTTCTTCACTAAAGCATCTGCCATTTTGTCATGATGGCTTTGATCCATATTGCAATCACTTCTTGCGTCTTAGTCTTACTAATCAATACTTCTTTGAAAAAATACGTTACTTAATTATTGTTATAGCTCCAGTTGTTGCAATGATTCAATTTTTTAAACGCACTTTTAAAGTTTATTAGCACTAATATTTTGAAAATCGTGGTCTGTAGTGTTTAAGAAATGCAATTATTGCCAAAATATCGGATGTACAGGTGAAGGGCTACTAGGTAAGTGTTTACATTTTGAAATGTTTCAGTATAAGGTTCCTAAATCCGTTTGTATAAATATGGGTAAAATTGGACGATGTATTGTACTAAATTTATTACGGAAGATATGCATGGCCAAAGTTTTTGACTAATGGGAGAGTTCTAATGGGAGGTTTCAAGTTGTCTGATCTAATGTGACAGCCAGTTCTCTAACTATTATAGGCACAGGTTGACTGGTAACTGTGAGCGGTCGTAGGATAAATCTGTCAGCCGACGATGTCCGACTGGATAGTACAAAAATGGTCTTCTATGGGTAGAAGCGTGCAACGGACAACGGAAGTTAATGAATCAATTACTATGTAGAGTAACGCGCCGTACGCCCGGTATTAGGTAACACGTGCTACCGCGTGGAGGTGTGTGTGTGTGTGTGTGTGTGTGTGTGTGTGTGTGTGTGTGTGTGTGTGCGCGTACGTGTGTGTCTGTGTCTGTGTGTTGTAGCTGAAGTGACACGCACAGTCACGTCCTGCTAGAGTCGATCTCATAAATACAAATTGGTACGAAATATTTCACGGTGGTTACCTCAAAAGATTCGTGACTTCTAAGTGATAGGGACTTTTAGTTGACGCCGCAAAGTTCATCCAACGAACACTATTCTTCGAAATTGCTCCTCGCCCTTCTCATGCATCCATTCGGATACTTTAATATAAAACTTCGAAAGATTTTCGTATATGGTTCACAGGTTGAAGTTGTGATAACTGTCTCAAGATTTTAAAGATGGCTGAAACAGCAACTGTTAAAATTCTCCACGATAAAGGATGACAGCCAAAACAGTTGCAGGATAAAAATTTATTAAAATTTTGACCAAGGTTTCGGTATATATAAATATACCTTCATCAGAAGTAAAAAATCTAAAATTACATCATGCAATGGAGATCAATAAAACAATTGTGCCAAAGGTGTCGTCAATAATTAAGACATCATCTCCATTTGTACGACATGACTATAGGCACAGGGTCAATCCGAACAGTTTAACTGTTTAATTATTGACGACGCCTTTGGCACAATTGTATTATTAATCTCTATTGCATGATGTAATTTTAGATTTTTTACTTCTGATGAAGGTATATTTATATATGCCGAAACCTTGATCAAGAATTTTAATAAATTTTTATCCAGCAACTCTTTTGGCTGTCATCCTTTATCGTGTGATAACTGTCCCGTTTCGAGAAATTGGTCTTCTATTTTGACTCATTATGCAATGTTATTTCACAATATTGTATGTTTAAACCTAATTACGGTCACAGATAGTGAGGTTTTCGGTAGTCTTACCGGATTTTCAGAAATAAATTTATTGTACACTCTGCTAGAAAAGATGATTCAGTGTAGACGACTTTCTCTTTAGACTTAGGGATAGAATTCTAGCTCAATTCCGGAAGCGCGGTTAAGGAATTCACCCGCTATCTTATTTCTTGTTTGTTTGTATATTTCCCGGGACCTTAGGACGTAAAAAACTAGACGCATGCTAAATATGGATCATAAGTCAAAATGGGACTCTGTCTTGTTGAGGTAACCATCTGCTGTTTTTTGTGAGGATGAGTTAAATGGTCAATAGGGATATGAATCTCAGTTCTTGCTCTGACTTGGTGTGTGCGTTAGCGCTGCATCAGTATTATTGGTATACCACGAATGGTATTTGCCTCCTTTATCTGTTCTATCAGGGAGATATTTCTTCAAAACTTGATCGGTAATTCGTCTGGACTGAAGCTACAGATACTCTTCTGATACTTCACTAGAGGTGAATATTACTGATTCCTTTCTGGCATGTCACTAAATCATGTGCCTGGCCGTTTCACCGAACATGCAGATCAACCTACTTCTTTTAGTAGCCCTTTAACCATTGCTGCTATAACTGTATGTTATGCTCCGCTAACAGTCGTAGTGAGATCATCTTAAGAGTGAGGCACATTACCTGATTAAAAAATCAGGACACCTATTGACGGACACTGTTCATCTTGCGCCTTTATGACAGCTTGGACTGTGCTGGGAACATTTTAAATGAGGTTTCTGAATGTTTAGGAATGGCAGCCTATTCATCCTTAAGAACCGAAACGAGAGAACATACTGATGTTAGAAACTGGGATCTAAGTGAAGTTGACGTCCGAACTTTTTCCAATGTGTTCAGGACGGGACTCGGCGCAGACCAGTCCACATCAGAAATGTTATTTGTCCACAAACCACTGCCTTAAAGATGCCGCTTTATGACAGGATGCTTTGCCATTTGGTACAATCATCGTCCCCGAACTGCTCCTCTCCTGTACGCAATACACAACCAGATAAAAATGTATTCATATCCTTCCGCATTTAGACTTGTCTTATGCGCAATGAAGGGACCACACACTAACCACGAAAACATCCTCATACGGTAACACCACCACCTCTGTACTTCACTGTTGGCACTACACTTTCACGAGGCATCCGTCAACCCATCGGACTGCCGCAGGTTACAGCGCGTTTCATCACACCGAAACATTCGCTTCCAGTCACCCACTGTCCAGTGCGTCACTCTTCAGATCATCTCAAGCGTCACTTAGTGTTGACTGCAGAAATGTATGGCTTACGAGGAGCTGCTCTATCTTTTAAATCCATTCTTTTTCACTTCCTACACACAGTCAGTGTGCTAGCTGGAGTGCTGGTTGGTTGCTCTTTGGAACAGATGAGTGATCCTTTTCATTGCTGATTTCATGAATTTTTTTACAACAGACCACCGTAATGCTCGTCCGTCACTGCATGAGAGTTGCCTGGTTTTGGTGAAACTGTGATCGTTCTTTCATGTTTCCACTCCACAACGACAGTCGGTCAAGAACTGACTTTTGCAGTTTCAGGAGGACTGAAATGTCTTGATGGATTTGTTACGCAGATGACATTCAATGACATTCGAATTGACTGAGCTCTTCCGACCGACCTGTTCTGCTGCCACTGCTTCTCTGCTAACGACCCAATGATCTCCGCCTCCTTTTGCACTTGCACGTCCGTCTCTGGTGATATCTGGTGGTCATTTCCGTATTACATAGGCATATCGCCGGCCGGTGTGGCCGAGCGGTTCTAGGCACTACAGTCTGGAACCGCACGACTGCTACGGTCGCAGGTTCGAGTTCTGGTTCGGGCATGGATGTGTGTGATGTCTTTAGGTTAGTTAGGTTTAAGTAGGTTCGAACCCTGCCTCGGGCATGGATGTGTGTGATGTCCTTAGGTTAGTTCGGTTTAAGTAGTTCTAAGTTCTAGGGCACTGATGACCTCAGATGTTAAGTCCCATAGTGCTCAGAGCCATTTGAACCAGACATATCCGGATGCTTCCGCTCAGATAGTGTACGTCTGACGAAAAGAGATATTTGATTGTGCATGTGCTTCGGGACAACGTATTCTATAGGGTTTTCAGAGGTAACCAAGATAATTACAGATAAATACGTGAATCATCTGCCTTAATTAGTAGTCCTTGGACGGTTAAAAACTTCATGTATTTCGGCGTGCCACAGAAAGATTTGTATTAATACTTATGCTTATGTTTGAGGTTTTCATTTAATGTTGCGGATATGTTACAATTGAAGATACCAACTCCAATCTTTAACCTAAACTCTATAACAACCCTGAGCTATTTCGAACACAGGCTTTCTCATACAAAGATTTCATATTTACTACGACAGATATATAAACTAGACTCATGGATAAAAATTTTGATATACACTTCATTCTTTTATTCTTTTTTTTAGAAATCTCATCGACGTAAACGAAACTCTTGTTTCTAGTATTGTGTCAGTTACTTTTCATAGTTGCTTGAACTTTTAGTCACTTTTTGAGGTACCTCGAGAGTTTGATTTTCAAGTATTTTCGATGAGCCTATTCACATCTCTCTAACTTTTGCTACGATATTATTCACTTGATAGAAATCGAAACTTAATTGTGTCATTATTCGAAAAAATGCAGCTAACGTATACGCAGAGATGTTTTGTGAATTTCCTCTACCAAACGTTTTCTCTTGGAAGAAAATAAAATTGCCATTTAATCAGGGACAGGCAGTTGATTACTGAACTTCTTTGACAATTGTGAACCGAACTCATATGTGTCACAGAATCACCAGTAGATTTGTTTATCACACTACCTACAATAATAATGCCTATTAAAAATACAGCAGACACATGTAAAACAGTGCTTGACTCTAGTAACTTCTCCAAGTTAACTTAATTTACTAACTACTTTAAGAGTGTGGTGTCGCCATTGGACGTTGTGGCAAGGTTTGAAGGCAGTTCACTTCAAATTTCTCTGGGATAACATACCTAACCCTTTTAATATAGTAATGTTATAATAGAAATTTAATTCAGCGTCAGATGACCACTGGAGTAGCTGAAATGATGTCGATATTGAAGTGACTGGAGTAGTGCCAGATACTAACACTTCCAACAGTGAATAAGATATATTAGTCACTGCTGTTGGAGAGTTTTGTATAAAATATCAACTATGCAATAATAAAAAAAGGTCAAACATGTAAATGTAAACGAGAGTGGCGTTTTCACAACAATTTTTTCAAGTGAAAAATAATTTAACCTGTGAGTTAAGGGGATCATAGTAGGAAAAAGTTAGCTAGGAGTCGCAGTACATGGAACTACATACAAAAGTGTTTAACCGTAAGAGACACTGCTGTATATCAGAGGCATAAATTAAATGTAGCAGAACTACAGCAAATATTCGCATTTTGTGTTAAAGAGAGACACAGAATAATTTGCACAGAATTCAAGGCTATCAGATTGTTAGAAGATATAAATTAGAATATTTTAATAAAAGCAAATGACCATAATGTTGGTATAGCAATACCGAGACGTGTTTGAGTGTGAAATAACATATAACATTCGATTATTACTATTAATTAATGATACTACAAGTGCAAGAAAGGAGCATTACAGAAGCCCCTTCATATTAGCAATGACTCCTTTGATTTCCAGAGTAAAATAAGTAATGGTAGATGCACCTTGTTTTCGACTGTACTTTCGTCAACGTACTGTTGTAGTTCACGGATGTCAGCCTACTATGTACAGACGCTCTCCACGTTTTCTCAAGTCCATCGTCTGTTACAGTTAATGTATGATTTGTTGCAGTTACTTCTCCTTGCGCCAGTGTCTTCCAAGCTCATTGTTTTGTCATCTCTCTTCTTGATTTGCTCCTCCATTAGACTGACTGACCATTTTACATTACGTTAATCCTTTTCCACAGATCATGAATACGACTTTCGTAATGATGTGGAATGTGTCAGCTTAGTATAAGCTTTCATTACATATTTCTTTCATATCTAAAAATTCGTCTGTTGAGTAGAAAGAGGTGTCGTTCAGAAATTCTTTTAATTTATTTTTAAATGCTGGCTGGCTAACTGCCAAACTTTTAATGCTGTTTGGCAAATGACCAATTTTTGTGTCAAAATCAGATCTAACCCAAAATAGTGAATATCGTCCTTCCTTCTAGTGTTGTAGCTATACATTCAGCTATTATTTTTGAATTGGAATGAGTTATAATAATAAGTTTCATAAGTGAATATATGTATTGCGAAGGTAATGTGAATATCCAGAGTTCCTTAAACAAATGTCTGCAAGGTGATCTTGGGTGGGCTCCAGCTGTTGTTCTGAATACACGCTTTTGTGCAATGGATACTTTTTCTCTTAATGATGAATTACCTCAAAATATGATGCCATATTGAAGCAGTGAATGAAAATAGGTATAGTAGGCCAAGATATTGATATGTTTATCTCCTAAAGTTGCAATAACCCTAATAGCATAAGTAGCTGAATCTAGCCATTTCAGCAGATCATCAATGTGTTTCTTACAATTAAATTTCTCATCAATGCACACACTCAGACATATTGAATACTATATATTAGCAACAAACTTCTTTTCAAAATCTATATTTGTCGGTGGTATTTCGACATTTACTGTACAGAATTGTATATACTGCGTTTTCTCAATATTTAGTGAGAGTTCATTTGCAGAAAACCACTTAATAATTTTCTGAAAGACATAATTTACAATTTCCTTTTGCTAATTCTTGCTTGTTGGGTGTGATTATCATACTTGTATCAACAACAAAAAGAACTAGCTTTGCATCTTCATGAATATAGAGTGGTAAGTCATTAATATATATGAAGAACACAAGGGTCCGAAGCCTAAACCCTGTGGGACACCACTATTGATACTTCCCCAGTTAGTGGACTCTGCTGATTTTTGCATACTATCTGTACTGTTAATTTCAACCTTCTGCATTCTTCCAGATAAATATGAATGAAATCATTTATGTCAGACATAAACACCCAGCCAGTGCAGAATGAGAAACTGTTAAGAAAGTGAGATTTGAGTAATACAGCGTGCAAAATACTGCAGAATGCCAAAAGCTGCCAAGTGCAAATGTGAACTGAAGCCTTTCATCACCAACCGCTGCTAGCTTGGAGGGAAGGAGCAGAATATCTAAAGAAACACCAATATCCATGGAAGATGCTTTATAAGTAAAAGCAAAACACATCTGGTGTAATTCTTTGTAATTAGATTGCAGTCAGCTCAAGACGGATAACCTACAGTAACAGATTGTAACAGCTGCTATGGAAGATGGCGACGCAAACAAAAACAATACTTAAGCTTATCTAGAAGAATTTCATGATTCACACAGTCTAAAAGCTTTGAGAGATCACAAAATATCCCAATGGGCGACGTTCGGTTATTCAGAGCATTGAGTATTTGATCAGTGAAAGCATATATAGCGTTTTCTGTTAAAAAGCCCTTCTGAAAACGAAATTGACGTTTTGTTAGTACTTCATTTTTACAAATATGTGAAGCTACTCTTCAATACATTAGTTTTTTCAAGGATTTTGGATAGAGCTGTCAGAAGTGAGACTGGGTGGTGGTCGTTAGCATTAGACCTATTCCATTTTTTTATGCAATGATTTAACAATAGCGTATTTCAGTCTATCTGGGAAAATGCCCTGTTTTAATGAACTACTACATATGTGGCTGAGAATCCTACTTATTTACTGGGAACAAGCTTTTAGTACTGAGTTGGAAATGCCATTAATTTCATGTGAGCTTTTACTTTTGAGTGAATTTATTATTTTCCTAATTTCAGAAGGAGAAGTGGTTTCAGTTTCAGTTTTATCAAATTGAATAGGTATTGCGTCTTCCATATATAGCATTGCATTTTGTAATGAATAGCTGAATTGCATATACTCTACAACATTTAAAAATGATTATTAAAAATATTTTCTACTTCTGACTTTTTGTTAACAAATTTTTCATTGAGTTTGATAGCATTACAGTCTTTCTGTGCTCTCAGTTGCCATATTTTCCTTTTAACAATATTCCGAACTGTTTTAATATTATTATTGGAGGTGCTTATTTCAGACATAGTGTGCATAATTCTGGAGTTTTTAATAACTTTTCTTAATACAGTGCAGAAGTTTATATAAAGTTTGAATCTTCCTGGATTATTACTCCTTCTAGCTATGAGATACAGTTCCCTTTGCTGTTTATAGCATAGTTTTATTCCTTTAGTAAGCCATTGCTTTTTAGATGGTTTCTTAAAATTATGTTTTACTGTTTTCTTAGGGGAACTGTTTTCAAATATACTCACAAAGGTACCATGAAAAAGGTTAATTTTTAAATTAGCATCAAGTTCCTTGTAAAACTCATCCCACTCTAACTGCTACAAGCTTTCCTTAAAATTTGCAGTTCTTACATTGTTAATTGAATGCGCTGTTTTTGAGGACTGTTTTGCACTACTGTATGGAAGTATGTCATATACTGTAACTACCTGTCATCATGATCTGACAAACTATTCTTAAGAGGAAAAGTTTTTGTTTGATTAAATTTATCTTTGTCTGTAGTAACATTATCTATCAGTGTGCTGATTTCCTGCATTACCTGAGAAGGAAAATCAATAACTGACGTCAAATTGAAAAAAAAAAACAAGTAATACTTTAAGGTCATTCTATCAGACCCTTTGAGAAAATCTACATTGAAATTCCCACAAGCAATAATTTTGCCCTTCCATCTAACAGACAGCACAACAAATAATCCAAGTTTTTGAGGAATAGCTGAAAAGTTCCCAATGGAGGCCTACTCACAGTGCAATTATAAAAGTACCATTATTTAGTTTAAGCTCACAGGCACATGCTTCTGTATGTTGCTCTACACAAAATCATTTAGCTTCTAATTTTTTCACACTATGATAAATTGTAGGATATATGGCAACTCCTCCTCTCTCGATAGAGCCTCTACTTAGATGGCCGGCCGTAGTGACCAAGCGGTTGTAGGCGCTTCAGTCTAGAACCGCGCAACCGCTACGGGGGCAGGTCTGAATCCTGCCTCCGGCATGGATGTGTGTGATGTCCTTAGGTTAGTTAGGTTTAAGTAGTTCTAAGTTCTAGGGGACTGATGACCTCAGATGATATGTCCCATAGTGCTCATAGCCATATGAACCATTTTTTTCTACTTAGATGTGATGAAAGCTTATATCCATCTACATTTACCTTTCCCATATCTGTGACTATATGACGTTCAGACAGGCATTGTACAGTCATGCTCAAAAGTATCCGAACGACCTGAACTGCATTTCGCTTGATTCGCATGCAACTGGCATAATGCGGCTATCTAGCAGGTCCTCTAACCGCTCCTTGGTACAGTCGTTTGACTATTGAAAATGGTTTCAACATGTCACCACTAGAAAACATTACTCTGTCTCGCAATAACTCATGATGTAAAGTAATACCACGATACTGCAAATATCAAGGAACACCTTATCACAGATAAGACTGTCCTTAAGGCTTGTAAGCTCACGTTTATTACAATAAATGACATACCTGAAATGTTATCACTCTCATTATTACGTCAGGTAGGTAATGCACGTGATAAGTTCGTCGTATTCGTGATTTCCTCTGCAAAGTAACATACCGTACTTATTATTTAACACAAAAAATGGTTCAAGTGGCTCTGAGCACTATAGGACTTAACATCTAAGGTCATCAGTCCCCTAGAACTTAGAACTACTTAAACCTAACTAACCTAAGGACACCACACAACACCCAGTCATCACGAGGCTATTTAACACAAAATGACATTAAAAATTTAAGTTATTCACGAGCTGCTAGTTGAGAATATGTATGAACTTCAAATGACACGACGAACCGTCTCGTTCTGCATATGGATTCAAACCAAGGTCAGGCAGACTAAGCAAAGATTTCGTGACTGACGCAAACTAACAGTCATTCATGATTAGGCATACAGAGAGTGATATACCTCGAATATAGACAGTATCAGTTAGCAAACATCAACTTTAAATTACATGACACAAACATTTTTAACGGACGCGAATTCCTCCCCAGCATCTCTTGTCCCTGTTACCGAACTACGAGAGCTGTTAAATACTGATTTTTCACAAGTAACTTACTTGAAATGCCGTGAGGTAAAGCTTTGTGTTGGACAGGGATTCGAATCCAGAACCTAATCGGATTGATATCGAAGCACAACCAACTGTGACATATCGGATTTTCTAGCCAGTAGCTAGATGTTTTAACTGAAATGACGAGACGAAACATTAATTTTTTGCCTTCCCAGGACTCCAACCCGGCACCTATCGCCGTTATATTCTAGAGAAAACGAACGTTAAATATGGGTTTGTTGCACCAGCAGCGACATGTGAGCATGTTTGAACTAGAAATAATATGACGAAGAGAGCCCCACACACATCGTTGTTGACTACACACAAAGAGACGTCAGCTACCGAATTTTTCTCCACCAGCAGCTCGGAATAACATCTTGAACTTACAGTGATCTCGCAAATAGTTCTGTGTCCCACTGGGAGTCAAAAACATCAGATACCGTTAGTGTTGACAACGAATGAAGAAACATTAAAAATAAAAATTATTATCTACCAGCAGATAGGTGTTCTCATGCTAGAGCTTGATAATATATAATGAAATCTTTAGTGCCGGGCCAGGATTCGAACCCATTCACACGTAATGCGTGGAGATGTTGAGGAATCTGCAGTTGTGAACAAACAACAAATTGTAGCCGAGCTGTATTGCCACGAAGGGATCAAATTCCGCGATAAGGGCGTTCTGAGTTGCATTCTCAGTTCAGAACCAATTTTATCGACATACAGAAGCTTAGATAAGAGATGGAATACGTGTCCAGTGGCTCTACATAGTGTTTGTTTCGTCACTAGAAATAAATAACTAGTATAAGAAATGTTACTGGTGATAGAGTTTCTACATGTCGCCACTCCAGACTTTATTGTGGTTCAACCTAACGTCTACTTGGCAGAAAAGGAATATCATCTTTAATGTGAATTTCAGACCACACTGCCATTATATCTTCTTCACTTGGTGTAGTCAGAAGAGAATGGAACCTTTCTCTCCCTATCTAAAATTATTGACAGAAGTGAGAATCGAACCCAGATCATAGGTATAAGAACCTACCATCAGTCCAACAGACCTCTTTTCTGTGACTGATTTTTCTATCGTAACGCCGTTGCGTCACACCGGATGAGAATTCTGACACACAGGCTCCCTGTAGTAAATTGCAGCATATTCAGTAAATTCATTTACTTGGTTGACCGAATCGCCATGAACTAGCTGCCTCGGCTACCCCGTGCATACATTCGACTCTATTTTGTAATCACCGAAGTAAAATCACGTAACTGCCACATACACAGAACTGCCAACAGTGTAGGATGCAGAAATTTAAATAGGAAGTGTTCCTTTCCACTTGATCTAGTCTATTGCGCTATCTGTTTGTAAAAAACGCCGTGCAGCGCAAAAGAAAAGCTGTAACTGTTTCTCTCATTGTCTGAAGTCTAGACCCGGCCATTTGCATTATCTCGCAGCGCTGTGGTATGCAGAAGTTCTGGAGGAATTGTTGTTCAGCTCTGGAGCTGTTGGAGCTATGTGTCAGCTAGTAGCGTAATGGTAAGTGTCGTGCACCAGAGATATGATGTCGCGAGGTTCGAATACATTTATTACTAATTTTTTTTTAAAACGCAATTCTGCTGCCTGCTGAAGTTACCAATCTAATGGAACTTTGAACATAATTCCCTTCACTTCTCAACCCAAAATAGTCGCATATGGAAAAAGGGCTAACTTCTGTGACATTTTGTTCTTTTCAGGTTTAATAGACAGCCAGGCAGCAGATGCATCTCGAAGCTTTTGTATTACGTATGGGGAGAGGGCATCGTGCCCAAATACTTCAGAAAAGTATTTTCTACATTAGCTGTCGTGTGGTAGTGGCATTTTATTCTTCTTCAAACATTGTTTGACAGCTTTAACTCAGAATAAGTTTTCTACAAGCATCTAATCCATAAACTGCATGTGCAGCGTCAGACTGTTATAGATAACATCAGAGAATTCGCATGTATCGTTGATGATTAATTTCGCTCTATGGTTACTATTGTTTCAACAACACTAAAGGAAACCTTACGAAAATTGTGCACTGTATTATAAGAAATGAAATAAAACCAAGCACGATAACCTTACGACGAAAGTATGTTATAAAACCGAGTATCTGTACACAAATGTGCCTCTATCGACACGAATTAGTAAAATACTACTCACTTAGATTCTGAATGGGTCTGTGTTTCATTGGTATGCTGTGTCGTACTCAAGAGGTATGCAAATGTGGCATTTCATGAATATAGTTATGTATTTCTAGAAACCCAAAATTTGCTTGTCAGCAGCGGAAAGAGGCGTTACCTGTTGTGCAGCATTGTAAGTTTTTCACCATTGCACTATGAGCCGAAAGTATTTTCTTGCGATTTCCATTTGATGTTTGATCTGACTGCTTGTAGTTCTTTCACAGAAGGGGTAAAAGCGTTAAAGTCAGTGAGACTGGAACTGCGAACCATAACAGACGCTTTTCACAGGTCAGCACGTTACCACAGAGCTGGCGAACAGGTATGTGTGTGAGCTTCCTCTTACGAGGCCAATAGTGGCTAGAACTCATAAACCACTATTTAAAGGACGAGATTAGTTGCGATTTCCACTTGCAACGACTTTCCTGGGCTGAAAACCGTAAGTTTACAATTTTTTGTTACACCTCAAGAGATAATAACTGAGATTATTCAATGGAAATGACAGGTAAAATCAAGTGAACTTTGAGGCTTAATTCCGTGCACACAAGGAAGTATCTCGTCGATCACAGAGTTGCCAAACATACGTTGCCTTGTTTCCAAATCTCAGTTACAGTACCAGCAGGAAGAAGAGGAACTGATGTGATCCTACAGCGGGTTGTTAAGTAACCATAGCTGGTGTCTCCAAGTCGCAGCTGCTACGACCTGGAATACGTAATGCGACTGATTCGCATTTCTGTAACTAGGTTTAGGGACTGGAGCGTAGTTACTAAAAATACTCAGAATTGACTGCAGACTAAGCATCACAAGTCAGTAACTCTCATAGTTGTTTTTATATTTCTTTCGCAAGTGTACTCAAAACTAAGAAACTCATTCACAGGCGTTTTCGTGCCTCGCCAGTAGTCGAGCACAACAAACAAATAAAAAAAAATGTGTGTGTGCGTGTGCGTGTGTGTGTGTGTGTGTGTGTGTGTGTGTGTGTGTGTGTGTGTGAGAGAGAGAGAGAGAGAGAGAGAGAGAGAGAGAGAGGGAGGGAGAGAGAGAGAGAAATAAAAAAGATGAGAGAGAGAGAGTGTAAAAAATTGTTGTAAAGAAATTGAATCATGATACGTAAAGAAATCTTTCATTTATGATGACACGTTCCACATCATTACTAAATGTCGTATTCATGATCTATGGAACAAGAATTAATCTAATCTAATCACATTATATTGATGACTAGCCATGAAGAGTCATGAATTACCGAAATTTTTCCCAATACCAGTAACCAAATCTAAACTTGAAAATGAAAGACGACAATTTTTGTAATAAACTGGAACCCCTATCAGGACCCTTTCCTCCCTGTTAGCTAACCACGAAAGATGTCTGATATACCTCCGTTCTGAAGTAACAAAGTGTCCATGCATTTAAAGATGAAGTGCAATTTGTGAAGTTCTGTGACGGAGATACGAACCCAACACGTAATCGGATTGTTGACTAAGAAAAATCAAATGTTACGTATCGGTTTTTCTTACGAGCTGCCAGGTGTTTGAATCTAAGAGACAATCGAACTGCACACCTACGGCGCATCCACGAATATAGCTTAAGTATCAGTTGCTTACTCACCAACAGTAAGATGTGTGCGTGTTTGACCTGAAATAACGACACCTATTGCGATTGTTGGCAATACATGAACAGACATTAAAAATGCACGTTAATTTTCACGAGCAGGTGGGTGTGCACTTGATAGGGCTTGAAATGAAATTATGAATACTTTGTACTGGATGCTTTGGAGGAGACCTAGAGAAGATTGCAGTCCTGGGAAAAGGGACGAAATGATTGAACTATACTGTTCCGAGAGATTCAGATCCTCGAAAGAGGAGATACGAATTCGAATCACAGTCCAGCACCAAATTTTTCAACGTCTCTAGTTCAATCAAGTACAAGTAAAATAAGAGACCTGTTCCTCTAAATGGCTATCGGTTCATCAAATAAAATAAAATTTTCTAATGTAAGTGAGTTTACTGGCGACTGTATTTCTGTTTGCTATGACTTCCGCTATGTCATTTCCCAACATAAACCGGCTCTGCCCAGTTGGTAATGAAGGAACGTGATATTTAATGCGGATTATGGATTATAACGTCTTTCTCTTGAGGTTACCAGAGGTAAAATAAATCTGTTTCTGCCTCTTAAAAGTAATTTCCTGAACCCACGCAGTGCACCTGTGAAAATTCGTTCCACCAGACCATTGTGACCACATTTCCCAGCCTCAAGAGTGTGATGAAACATAATTAGTCACGGTGGAAAAAATGCGAGTCTATTAAATGGTTAAGTAGAAGTAAGCTTCTGACGCGGAGATTATGCTATTCTCATGTCAGCAGGATGTAAAGACTCTTCTTGGCATCATAGGCTCGAAGTAAAGCCATTTTGAATTTTCACAAATTGAGCAAATTTCTTAGTTCGAGAAAATCCACTGTGAAGTGTGAAGTTACCGGATAATTCGTTTATTACCGTCATTATTACTATCATTTTATTCATACCGCTGCTGGAACACACGTGCTTGAAGATCATTTAATGCCTTTTGGTCAATATAGAAGTAGTTTCCCAAGAACAGGTTCTTTCCCTGTCTACGGAATCCTTATCATGTTAATATCAAACATCAGCAATTACTCGTAGATTACATTAAAACTAAAGTAATTGATGAAGACGTTACTTGATAACAAAAACGCGGTGCCTTTCTACATTTACTTGCGCCTACAAATGGCTGTCGAGTACTGCCAAACCAAAAGGCAAGAGATACTACTGTCTTCCGATATGAGTCGCTGTCAGTTCTTCTATACGATTTGATCGACATGACCTGTTTCAAGTTGTGTATGACAGACAATGTTTTAGAAAATCAATTGTTTTCCTTTGAAATAAACAGAAACATTTTCATTCTAAGCAAAATTTTCGCAGTATTAGGTCAAATTTAATATTCGTTTCTATAATGCAGGAAAGTATTTCACAGTTGCAGAACTTTCTTATGCTAGTTATTTATTTCTAGTGACGAAACAAACGCTATGTAGAGTCACTGGACACTTATTCCATCTTTTATCTGAGCTTCTGTATGTCGATAAAATTGGTTCTGAACTGAGAATGCAACTCAGACCGCCCTTATCGCGGAATTTGATCCCTTCGTGGCAATACAGCTCGGCTACAATTTGTTGTTTGTTCAAAACTGCAGATTCCTCAACATCTGCACATATTACCTGTAAATGGGTTTGAATCCTCGCTCGGCACTAAAGATTTCATTATATATTGTCAAGCTCTAGCATGAGAACACCTATCTGCTGGTGGATAATAATTTTTATTTTTAATGTTTTTTCATTCGTTGTCAACACTAACGGTATCTGATGTTTTTGACTCCCAGTGGGACACAGAACTATTTGCGAGATCACTGTAAGTTCAAGATGTTATTCCGAGCTGCTGGTGGAGAAAAATTCGGTAGCTGATGTCTCTTTGTGTATAGTCAACAACGATATGTGTGGGGCTCTATTCCCAGTGAGCACTGAACTATTCGTAATATTAATTGCTAGTTCAAACATGCTCACATGTCGCTGCTGGTGCAACAAACCCATATTTAACGTTCGTTTTCTCTAGAATATAACAACGATAGGTGCCGGGTTGGAGTCCTGGAAAGGAAAAAATTAATGTTTCTTCTCGTCATTTCAGTTAAAACATCTAGCTACTGGCTAGAAAATCCGATATGTCACAGTTGGTTGTGTTTCGATATCAATCCGATTAGGTTCTGGATTCGAATCCCTGTCCAACACAAAGCTTTACCTCACGGCATTTCAAGTAAGTTACTTGTGAAGAAGCAATACTTAACAGCTCCCGTAGTTCGTTAACAGGGACAAGAGAAGCTGGGGAGGAGTTCGCGTCCGTTAAAAATGTTTGTGTTATGTAATTTAAAGTTGATATTTGCTAACTGATACTGTGTGAAATTGAGGTATATCACTCTCTGTATGCCTAATGACTGTTAGGTTGCGTCAGTCATGAAATCTTTGCTTAGTCTGCCTGACTTGGGTTTGAATCCATATGCAGAACGAGACGGTTCGTCGTGTCATTTGAAGTTCATACATATTCTCAACTAGCTGCTCGTGGATAACTTAAATTTTTAGTATCATTTTGTGTTAAATAATAAGTACGGTATGTTACTTTGCAGAGGAAATCACGAATACGACGAACTTATCACGTGCATTACCTACCTGACGTAATAATGAGAGTGATAACATTTCAGGTATGTCATTTATTGTAATAAATGTGAGCTTACAAGCCTTAAGGACAGTCTTATCTGTGATGAGGTGTTCCTTGATATTTGCAGTATCGTGGTATTACTTTACATCATGAGTTATCGCGAGACAGAGTAATGTTTTCTAGTGGTGACATGTTGGAACCATTTTCAATAGTCAGACGACTGTACTAAGGAGCGATTAGAGGACCTGCTAGACAGCTGCGTTATGCCGGCTGCATGCGAATCAGACGAAATGCAATTCAGGTCGTTCGGATACTTTTGAGTATGACTGTACATCTCTTCCACCCTCAGTTTCTAAATCTTCTAAACGATTACGAAGCTCATCTACTTTTTTTTATGCCGCTGATATTGTGATACATTATACAGGGTGTTTCAAAAATGACCGGTATATTTGAAACGGCAATAAAAACTAAACGAGCAGCGGTAGAAATACACCGTTTGTTGCAATATGCTTGGAACAACAGTACATTTTCAGGCGGACAAACTTTCGAAATTACAGTAGTTACAATTTTCAACAACAGATGGCGATGCAAGTGATGTGAAAGATATAGAAGACAACGCAGTCTGTGGGTGCGCCATTCTGTACGTCGTCTTTCTGCTGTAAGCGTGTGCTGTTCACAACGTGCAAGTGGGCTGTAGACAACATGGTTTATTCCTTAGAACAGAGGATTTTTCTGGTGTTGGAATTCCACAGCTTAGAACACAGTGTTGTTGCAACAAGACGAAGTTTTCAACGGAGGTTTAATGTAACCAAAGGACCGAAAAGCGATACAATAAAGGATCTGTTTGAAAAATTTCAACGGACTGGGAACGTGACGGATGAACGTGCTGGAAAGGTAGGGCGACCGCGTACGGCAACCACAGAGGGCAACACGCAGCTAGTGCAGCAGGTGATCCAACAGCGGCCTCGAGCTTCCGTTCGCCGTGTTGCAGCTGCGGTCCAAATGACGCCAACGTCCATGTATCGTCTCATGCGCCAGAGTTTACACCTCTATCCATACAAAATTCAAACGCGGCAACCCCTCAGCGCCGCTACCATTGCTGCACGAGAGACATTCGCTAACGATATAGTGCACAGGATTGATGACGGCGATATGCATGTGGGCAGCATTTGGTTTACTGACGAAGCTTATTTTTACCTGGACGGCTTCGTCAATAAACAGAACTGGCGCATATGGGGAACCGAAAAGCCCCATGTTGCAGTCCCATCGTCCCTGCATCCTCAAAAAGTACTGGTCTGGGCCGCCATTTCTTCCAAAGGAATCATTGGCCCATTTTTCAGATCCGAAACGATCACTGCATCATGCTATCTGGACATTCTTCGTGAATTTGTGGCGGTACAAACTGCCTTAGGCGACACTGCGAACACCTCGTGGTTAATGCAAGATGGTGCCCGGCCACATCGCACGGCCGACGTCTTTAATTTCCTGAATGAATATTTCGATGATCGTGTGATTGCTTTGGGCTATCCGAAACATACAGGAGGCGGCGTGGATTGGCCTCCCTATTCGCCAGACATGAACCCCTGTGACTTCTTTCTGTGGGGACACTTGAAAGACCAGGTGTACCGCCAGAATCCAGAAACAATTGAACAGCTGAAGCAGTACATCTCATCTGCATGTGAAGCCATTTCGCCAGACACGTTGTCAAAGGTTTCGGGTAATTTCATTCAGAGACTACGCCATATTATTGCTACGTACTATAGAGTTTCCAAGACCGCAGAGCCATCTGTTGTTGGAAATTGTAACTACTGTAATTTCGAAAGTTTGTCTGCCTGAAAATGTACTGTTGTCCCAAGCATATTGTAACAAACGGTGTATTTCTATCGCTGCTCGTTTAGTTTTTATTGCCGTTTCAAATATACCGGTCATTTTTGAAACACCCTGTACTAACACTGTGCTTTTATGAAAATGTTGTGAGTTACTAACATTATTTTTCACTGTACTTTTATGAGAATCTTGTGATATTTTAACATCTCTAGTACCTGCCTGCCTGGACTTCTCATTAAAATTAATTTCATTGAATGTTGGATCATTAGACACTGTTCTTAGCCTAAGAAAGAAGTACTGTCACGAGTTTCTGTGCCCACCCCCCTCCCCCCCCCCCCTGTCCTAAGGATTTTGCTACTCGTATTATCCCAGCCAATTTACGCTTCCCTCTCCCACTGAGATGCAAGCCATGCCTTGTGAAGTCCCACCTACCAATACCATCAACAGAAACCAAATCTATGCCTGACAAAGCAGCCGCCCAAAGCAGCTGGTCTAGCTCCATATTGACCCTCCTGAAAGAGTTGTTCAATTGGGGCCGATCATACCTCACGAAAGCAGGAACGAAGTTTAATTGTACATAATAAGTTTGGTCACGGAGTTCCTCCTATTCTTCAGAAGAATTTGTAAAGGTCTGTAGTTTATTAATTAGTTCTTTCGATGCAATAATCAGCCATTGTGATTGCATTATGGTTGCTGCCCATTACGAGACTGAATGCCACCTGGTAGGGTTGTGAACATGACATGCGGTAAGGAAACCATGCAGGGTGGTCGAAAGTCATCTGAAAAGCTTGTAACGGTGTTGGATTTAGGTTGTGCAAAGACACAACTGTTAAAAAAACAAAAAAACAAAAAAAAAACGATACGTTACGCCGTTTCCGAGCTAATTAGCGCTGAAGTTAGCCAATTAGGCCGTTTCGCGCGCAAATTCGAGTGGCCCGTCAGATAAAGTGAGTGTCTGGTGATGTCATAGCGCAGATGATAACGCACAAGACTGCTCAGTCTTTTACTCTAGCTCGATCCTTACATCAGTCCTATGTCCAATTTTTTTCTCGCTCTCTTGTTTGGTTTTAGGAAACCAGAGGAAGAATACGTCTGACTACACTGTCCCTGGAGGGCCGCTTAAATTTGCGCGCTCAACGACCTAATCGGCTAACTTCAAAGCTGATTAACTCGGAAACGCAACATCCAGATTTTTTCTTAACAATTATTTCTCAGCACAGCCTACCGTCTAACACCTTCACGCGATTATCACACTGATTCTGATTTTCCTGTATAAGTGGAGCACAGGGCACTGGGAATTAATCTGGCGACGATACGTTCCGCAAATGGGGAAAACCGCTCACACACACATACAGACAGTCGGCGGGAATGTAAGTGATTAGAATCAAAGTCGGCTCTGACAGACAGAACGGTCATCAGAAGGCGTTAGTGTTGTTTGTGTTTAGTGTTGTTACAAGCCCGGATATATGGGACGTGAACAGCGTCAGATGTACTTGAGTTGGACAGAGTTATTAGCACCTGAGAATGCTTGAAACATACTTCATGGTGGGTCTCCATTTGTCCGGCTGGTTGAATCTTACGGTATCAAGATTTGCGGGCATTCGGATGCGACACTGGCATAAGAATACATGAGGCCAGGCATACTCGTTGTCATCGCTGCAATCGACAACGTAAATCACCACAAGGGAGGATCGCTGTTTATTTAGCTATAAAGTGTGGTGCTGGACGTGCTTTTCTGTGACAACATATGTCCACTTTATTGTTCGCTTCCGTTACAAGTCCTTTGATCGTTCCTTGTTGTTGTTGTGGTGGTCTTCATTCCAGAGACTGGTTTGAAGCAGCTCTCCATGTTACTCTACCCTGTCCAAGCGTCTTCAAATCTGAATAACCACTGCACCTTACATCCTTCTGAACGTGCTTAGCGTACTCATCTCTTGGTCTCCCTCTACGATTTTTACCTTCCACGCTTCCCTCCAGTAATAAATTGGTGATCACTTGATGCCTCTGAACGTGTCCTACCAACCGATCCCTTCTTCTTATCAAGTTGGGTCACAAATTGCTCTTCTCCCCAATTCTATTCAGTACCTCCTCATTAGTATCGTGATCTACACATCTAACCTTGAGCATTCTTTTGTAGCACCACATTTCGAAAACTTCTATTCTCTTCTTGTCTAAACTTTTTATTGTCCATGTTTCACTTCCATACATGGCTCAATCCGTACAAATACTTTCAGCAAAGACTTCCTACAATTAAATCTAAACTCGACGTTAACCAATTTCTCTTTATCAGAAACTCTTTCCTTACCATTGCAAGTCTACATTGCAAATCCTCTCTATTTCGACTATCATCAGTTATTTTGCTCCCCAAATAACAAAACTCGTTTCCTACTTCAAGTGTCTCGTTTCCTAATATCATACCTTCAGCTTCACCTGATTTAATTCGACTACATTCCATTATCATCGTTTTCCTTTTGCTGATGTTCATCTTATATCCTCCTTTCAAGACAATGTCCATTCCGTTCAGCTGCTCTTTCAAGTCCTTTGCTGTGTCTGACAGAATTACGATATCGTCCGCAAACCTCAAAGTTTTTATTTCTTTTCCATGGATTTTAATTCCTACTTCAAATTTTCCTCTTGTTTCCTTTACTGCTTGCTCAATATACAGATCGAATGACATCGAGGATAGGCTACAACCCTGTCTCACTCCCTTCTCAACAACAGCTTTCCTTTCATGCTCCTCGACTCTTATAACTGCCATCTGGCTTCTGTACAAATTGTAAATAGCCTTTCACTCTCTGTATTTGACACCTGCGATCTTCAGAATCTGAAAGAGAGTATTCTAATCAAAACTGTCGAAAGCTTTCTCTAAGTCTACAAATGCTAGAAACGTAGTTTGCCTTTTCTTAGCCTATCTTCTAAGATAAGTCGTAGGTTCAGTATTGCCTCGCAAGTCCCAACATTTCCACAGAATCCAAACTGATCTTCCCCGAGATCGGCTTCTACCAGTTTCTCCGTACGTTCATGCAGAATTGGTGTTAGTATTTTGCAACCGTGATTTATTAGACTGATGGTTCACTAATTTTCACACTAGTCAACACCTGATGTCTTTGGAACTGCAATTATTACGTTCTTCTTGAAGTCTGAGGGTATTTCTCCTGTCTCATATATCTTTATCACCAGATCAGATGGAAGAGTTTTGTCATGACTGGCTCTCGCTAGGCCATCAGTAGTTCCAATGGAATGTTATCTACTCCCGGTTCCTTGTTTCGACTTAGGTCTTTCAGTGCTCTGTCACATTCTTCACGCAGTATTATATCTCCCATTTCATCTTCATCTACGTCCTCTTCCATTTCCATAATGTTGCCGTCAAGTACATTGGCCTTGTATAGACCCTGTATATACTCCTTCCACCTTTCCGCTTTCCCTTCTTTGCTTAGGGCGGGTTTTTCGTGTAAACCTTGGTATTCATACAGGTGGTTCTCTTTTCTCCAGAGGTCTCTTTAATTTTCCTGTAGGCAGTATCCATGTTACCCCTAGTGATACATGCTTTTAAATCCTTACATTTGGCCTCTAGCCATCCCTGCTTAGCCATTTTGCACTTTGTGTCGACCTCAGTTTTGAGACGTTTGTATTCCTTTTCGCCTGGATCATTAACTGCATTTTTATATTTTCTCCTTTCATCAATTAAATTCAATATTTCTTCTGTTACCCAAGGATTTCTACTAGCGCTCTTCTTTTTACCTACTTGATCCTCTGCTGCCTTCACTATTTCATCTCTCAAAGCAACCCATTCTTCTTCTGCTGTATTTCTGTCCCCTCTTCTTGTCAGTCGCTCCCTAATACTCTCTCTGAAACTCTCTACAACCTGTCGTTCTCTCAGTTTTTCCAGGTCCCATCACCTTGAATTCCTACCTTTTTGCAGTTCTTCAGTTTAAACCTACAGTTCATGACCAATAAATTGTGGTCAGAGTGCACATCTGACCCTGGAAATGTCTTACAATTTAAAACCTGGCTCCAAAATCTCTGCCTTACCATTATATCTGTCTGAAACCTTCAAGCGTCTCCAAGCCTCTTCCATGTATACAGCCTTCTTTCATGCTTCTTAAAACAAGTGTTAGCTATGATTAGCTTATGCTCTGTGTAAAACTTTACCAGGCGGCTTCCCCTTAAATTCTTTACCCCCTGTCCAATTCACCTACTACTTTTCCTCCTCTTGCTTTTCCTACAATCACATTCCAGTCCCCCATGACTACTAAATTTTCGTCTACCTTAACTATCTGAATAATTTCTTTTATCGCATCATACATTCCCTAAATCTCGTCATCTGCGGAGCCAGTTGGCATATAAATTTGTACTACTGTGGTAGGCGTAGGCTTCGTGTCTCTCTTGGCTACAATAATGCGTTCACTATGCTTTTCGTAGTAGCTTACCCACGCTCCTATTTTTTATTCATTATTAAACCTACTCCTGCATTACCCCTATTTGATTTTGTGTTTATAACCCTGTATTCACCTGACCAGAAGTCTTGTTTCTCCTGCCACCAAACGTCACTAATTCCCACTGTATCTAACTTTAACCTATCCATTTCCGTTTTTAAATTTTCTAACCTACCTGTCCGATTAATGGATCTGACATTCCACGCTCCGATCCACAGAAGGCCAACTTTGTTTCACCTCATGCCGACATCCTGCTGAGTAGTCCCCGACGGGAGATCCGAATGGGGGACTATTTTACTTCCGGAATATTTCACCCACGAGGACGCCACCACCATTTAACCATACAGTAAAGCTACATGCCCTCGGGAAAAATTAGGGCTGTAGTTTCCCTTTGCTTTCAGCCGTTCGCAGTACCAGCACAGCAAGGCCGTTTTGGTTGATGTTACAAGGCCAGATCAGTCAACCATCCAGACTGTTGCCCCTGCAACTACTGAAAAGGCTGCTACCCGCAATGAGGAACCACACGTTTGTCTGGCATCTTAACTGATACTCGTCGGTTGTCGCTGCAACTACGGTACGACTATCTGTAGCGCTGAGGCACGCAAGCCTCCCCACCAACGGCAAGGTCCATGTTTCACGGTCCATGGTCCATGGTTGATGGTAATAAGTAACGTATCTCTTTCTCAACTCCACATCCCAGATGATGAAATCAGTAGTGGAAAAAATAATTTACAAAAGGATTTAAATTCAGCTACTTCGTTCCAGAAAGGCGTCCGTTACAAGTCGTGCTCAGCAGCTACTTTTTGTGAGCCTTGTCTGAGAATTTGAAAACCTTAATTTTCTCCAATTTTGGCATTATACAAGAGAGTTAAGTACTGTCTGAAAATAAATGAGCATCCAGGGATGATGTTTCCTTTTCAGATTCGTTAGTTTGTAATCGATTTAAAAATACATTTGTTCTGATTTGAGAGCTAAGTTGTATGGTTAATTTTAGAATAAAATTGCTGAGGTGAAATTTCGGGGACGCAGTAATAAGGAAGCCTGAGTTAGACAGGCACACATAAGGGGGCTGGCAGAGTTTCCTCTCGGCAGGGCGGCCGCCTCCTCCATCACATCAGAGCGCTGACGTCTGGGGGTGGGGGTGCACGGAACAGGCCGGGGCGCAGGAGCAGGAGGGCGGCCGGAAATTGTGTTAGCGGCGCTCGCTCGGCGCGGCGGCCCGGCCTTGTCGCTGCGAATACAACATCAATGGCGCCACATGCAGGCCGCCCCCTGCTGCTGAAGTGGCAGCCGCGACCAACGCAAGGTCTCCAGGTGAACTCCCCACCAGGAGAAGCTCTGAATGGTGTGCTACATTCTCCAGTAACGTTCATGAACAGGCTGCCATGCAGCAGAAGAAACAAAGTAAGGGGGAATATGTGTGAATGTGCGATTTAAACTTAGTTTCAAATGGTCACTTGGCTGCGTTGCTCAATGGTGTAAGCTACCAGTCCTGTTTCAGGGCTCATCACATTACGAGCAGTGGTACAACCACGATTTGGCTAACATGTACTTCATCACCAACACTTCGTATTTCGGAGTTGAAAGTTGGTGAAGCATCACACAGTCCTCTTAACAGTTTGTTTCTGTTGATCCATCCTGGACAGGAGGCATCGGCTGGTCAAGAACTCTACTGGCCATTAAAATTGCTACACCAAGAAGAAATGCAGATGATAAACAGGTATTCATTGGACAAATATATTATTCCAGAACTGACATGTGATTACATTTTCACGCAATTTGGGTGCATAGATCCTGAGAAATCAGTACCCAGAACAACCCTCTCTGGCCGTAATAACGGCCTTGATACGCCTGAGCATTGAGTCAAACAGAGCTTGGATGGCGTGTACAAGTACAGCTGCCCATGGAGCTTCAACACGATACCACAGTTCATCAAGAGTAGTGGCTGGCGTATTGTGACGAGCCAATTGCTCGGCCACCATTGACCAGACGTTTTCAATTGGTGGGAGATCTGGAGAATCTGCTGGCCAGGGCAACAGTCGAACATTTTATGTATCCAGAAAGGCCAGTACAAGACCTGCAACACGCTGTCGTGCATTATCCTGCTGAAATGTAGGGTTTCGCAGGGATCGAATGAAGGGTACAGCCACGGGTCGTAACACATCTGAAATATAACGTCCACTGTTCAAAGTGCCGTCAATGCGAACAAGAGGCGGCCGAGACGTGTAACCAATGGCACCCCATACCATCACGCGGGGTGATACGCCAGTATGGCGGTGACGAATACACGCTTCCAATGTGCGTTCACCGCGATGTCGCCAAACATGGATGCAATCATTATGATGCTGTAAACAGAACCTGGATTCATCCGAAAAAATGACGTTTTGCCATTCGTGCACCCAGGTTCGTCGTTGAGCACACCACCGCGGGCGCTCCTGTCTGTGATGCAGCGTCAAGGGTAACCGCAGCCATGGTCTCCGAGCTGATGCAAACGTCGTCGAACTGTTCGTGCAGATGGTTGTTGTCTTGCAAACGTCCCCATCTGTTGACTCAGGGATCGAGACGTGGCTGCACGATCCGTTACAGCCATGCGGATAAGATGCCTGTCATCTCTACTGCTAGTCATACGAGGCCGTTGGGATCCAGCACGGCATTCCGTATTACCCTATGGAACCCACTGATTCCATATTCTGCTAACAGTCATTGGATCTCGACCAACGCGAGCAGCAATGTCGCGATACGATAAACCGCAATCGCGATGGACTACAATCCGACCTTTATCCAAGTCGGAAACGTGATGGTACACATTTCTCCTTCTTACACGAGGCATCACAACAACGTTTCACCAGGTAACGCCGATGAACTGCTGTTTGTGTATGAGAAATCGGTGTGAAACGTTCCTCATGTCAGCATGTTGTAGGTGTTACCAACGGCGCCAACCTTGTGTGAATGTTCTGTGAAGCTGATCATTTGTATATCACAGCATCTTCTTCCTGTCGGTTAAATTCCGCGTCTGTAGCACGTCATCTTCGTGATGTAGCAATTTTAATTGCCAATAGTGTATAAGGAAAGAGAGGCACACAGTAAGCAGTCACAATCGCATTAATCTTCATTACTCTTGCATATCTGGATTTCGTCTATAAACAGCCATCCTCAGCGCTAAAATACAAGGAAAATTAGAGAATCATAATTAATTTGCTTTACATAAAACAATAGGTAAAATTCCGTTATCCATTCTAGTTAAGATACCATCTGAGTTACATTCCAACAAACTCGCGGCAGTAAATGTCACCACACGATCTTACTGGTGTAGGGACAGATGGGAACGGAGGCGGGTTGTTTACAACAAGTACAACGGCCTTAGTTTACGTCATGTAGTGCAAGTAAAGCTCTCTATATCTCGAATTAACTAACATAGTTTCATTTCAGTACTTTAGTTTAAAAACGCTGTTTTTAAGTATCTAAAATCAGCAAGCGTATTAGCATATCATTTGAAATATTCAATAAACGTAAACTTAAAACGTCCTTGCTCATGTCTTAGTGGTGAGCCGATCCCTCAAAACCTATAAATTCATACAACTATCTGATACGAATTAATACATCATTTTAGAAATAAAAATTAAATATTAAAAAGATATGATGATGATCGTCTTGATAAAGTAGGAAATTGAAATTCGTCAAAAGCTAAAACCTAGCGTAGTGGCTCATATCATAGTGGCTTCGTGATCCACTAGATACTTAATACAAAGAAATATCAAAGTCTTAATAAATAATTTTTATGAAGAACTGTTGACATTCCAGTAAAATAATGAAGCTCAACATGACAAGGCCGATTTGACCAGATATATTTAATAAAACATACAAACATCCTAGACTGACGTAAAATTTCGTACATAAACCTATGGTGTAGCTCCAACTCCTCAACTGCATTACGCTCTTTGCAGAAAGACGATAAAACAAATTACTATTATACCTATCCTTTAAGGCTAGACATACGAGTGTAATAAAAAATAGTGGGATTACTGTGTGACTTTCCTTGCATCTTTTCCAAGTTATCCATCTGATGTCAAACTGTGTGGCGGGATTCGCTGGAAACAAACACTGAGCAACGTTTTCTCCACCCGAGTTCTTGAAGGACTGATTTGTTCGTCCTTTTGCACATCCACATGATATTCTCAGCAACCTCCTGTGCGTCCACGTCTCAAAAGCATCAATTCTTTTGCGGTCCCCTTCAGTTATTGTCCACGTCTCAGCGCAGTAATGGAAAACTGTAAACACCAGAGATTTCAGCACTCTCAATTTAACAAGTATGTTTAGGACTCGCTCTTTCCAATTTACTTTCAGCTTCGATGCAGCATCCCTACCCAGAACAATTCCACATCGTACTTCCTGAGTAAAGCCACACTCTTCTGAACCACTGTGTCCAGGTAGACAAATATTCAGATAATATACCAGTAGCCGCTAGTGACTCACCTCTGTTTATCATGATCTTGGTCTTTTTCTTATTAATTGATAATCCAAGTTTCTCGCTTTCTCTCTTGACTCTATCCAGTAGTTCCTTGATTTCTACTTGTGATTCTGCTCACAGTGTGGAATCATCAGAAAATCTTAATGATTCCTCGTCTTCCGATACGGATCCCGCCAGTTCAGCCGTGAAGACCTTTTCTCACAACATATTCTCTATGGAAGTTCCTGAGAAAAAGTGTTTCAAAAGACAGACAGCCAGAGAACAAATGACAAAAAAATACATTTTTCTCGTGTGATGTAATGATAAATTAACAATTTTCAGAGTTTTTTGCTTATTTTTTAATGGGAAAGCACGCTTATGGCCGAATTTCATGATTCCATGTCAATGGCAAGTATCCTACACGTTTTCATTAGTGACTTTGCTAGTATCCAATATGTGACATAAATGGCCATATCTTTTGACTGCATCGACTTAGAATCTCACATTGCTACACTGCCAAGGGAACATAGACCTTAGTACGTGACATAAATTTGAACTTCATACGTCTAACCATTCCTGATGAAAAGGTGCCTTAATTTTTTACTCGTTATACAGGGTGGTCTGTTGATAGTGACCGGACCAAATATCTCACGAAATAAGCATCAAACGAAAAAACTACAAAGAACGAAACTCGCCTAGCTTGAAGGCTGAAACCAGATGGGGCTATTGTTGGCCCGCTAGATGGCGCTGCCATAGGTCAAACGGATATCAACTGCGTTTTTTAAAACAGGAAGCCCCATTTTTTTTACATATTCGTGCAGTACGAAAAGAAATATGAATGTTTCTGTTGGACCACCTTTTCGCTTTGTGATAGATGGCGCTGTAATAGTCACAAACGTGTAAGTACGTGGAATCACGTTACATTCCGCCTGTTTGGACGGTATTTGTTTCGTGATACATTACCCGTGTTAAAATGGACCGTTTACCAATTGCGGAAAAGGTCGATATCGCGTTGATGTATGGATATTGTTATCAAAATGCCCAACGGGCGTGTGCTATGTATGCTGCTCGGTATATAAATGGTACAATGTATGCTTATTTCCTGCGTAATGTTCTACCGATGTTACTACACGATGTTTCACTGCATGACAGAATGGCAATGTACTTCCAATATGATGGATGTCCGGCACGTAGCTCGCGTGCGGTTGAAGCGGAATTGAATAGCGTATTTCATGACAGGTGGATTGGTCGTCGAAGCATGGCCGACACGTTCACCGGATCTGACGTCCCCGGATTTCTTTCTGTGGGGAAAGTTGAAGGATATTTGCTATTGAGATCCATCGACAACGCCTGACAACATGCGTCAGCGCATTGTCAATGCATGTGCGAACATTACGGAAGGCGAACTACTCTCTGCTGAGAGGAATGTCTTTACACGTATTGCCAAATTCATTGAGCTTGACGGACATCATTTTGAGCATTTATTGCATTAATATGGTATTTACAGGTAATCACGCTGTAACAGCATGCGTTCTCAGAAGTGATAAGTTCACAAAAGTACATGTATCACATTGAAACAACCGAAATAAACTGTTCAAACGTACCTACATTCTGTATTTTAATTTAAAAAACCTACCTGTTACCAACTGTTGGTCTAAAATTGTGAGCCATATGTTTGTGACTATTACAGCGCCATCTATCACAAAGTGAAAAATGTGGTCCAACTAAAACATTCATATTTCTTTACGTACTACACGAATATGTAATAAAAAATCGGGGTTCATATGAGAACAACGCAGTTGATATCCGTTTGACCTATGGCTGCGCCATCTAGTGTGCCAACCATAGCTCCATCTGGTTTCCCCCTTCAAGCTAGACAAGTTTCGTTCTTTGCAGTTTGTTCGTTTGACACTTATTTCGTGAGATATTTGGCCCGGTCATGATCAATGAACCACCCTTTATAATTACAAATTAAAAATTTTCCAATTTTTTCTGTGCTTTTACTATGACATCTTGCCTCTTGTCAAATTTCGTAGTTCTATGTCAACGGGAAGTGCCATGCAGGTTTTGTTGATTGAGTACGCCATTATCTGAATATGCAACGTGAGCGACTGTATCTTTTCACCGAATTGACTTGAAAGATAGAATTTTTTACGCCGCCCAGGGACCATCAACTGTAGTATGTGACATGTATTTCAACTTGACACCTTTATCCGTTCCTGATAAAAAGGGTTGTTAACAGCCGAACAGATAGACAGGCAGGCAGACGGACAACAAACCGATGCTCTAAGGATCCTGTTTTTACCGACTAATGTACGGAACCGTAAACAGAAAGTAGACTGACAAACGTACTGTAGATTACCTTTGTTAGCGCAGACACCATGACATACATCACACACGTAAGTCTTATATTAAAGCTGGGGAGATATACTTTTTATCAATTCAAGACCTTAGTAAAGTGATACACCACCCATCGAATTTCTGTACCGTGATGAATAACATCTAAATGAACCGACGCGTCAAGCCGACTTAAACCATTACCTATTAAAGATTTGCGGTATAAGACGCATGTACTACACTACCCTTATTCTGTGTACTGGGAGGAATTCTCTGTGTGCCTATACTCTTTATAATTATATACCTGTAAACCAGGAGCAGGAGCTTGTTAACATAGACGACATATGTTTAAAGTTGGAGAATCACATTTTTCGCGGTCTGTATTTGCCTTTAACGATAATCATTGTCAACTAATATTTTGTGATGTTTAATTTAAGTGTTGAAGCTTGGAAGAGTTGCTTTCTCGAAGATAATTATGTGAGATGAGAATATTAGCTGACATTTAATTTTATGATCAACAAATTTAACTGTAAAATTTGTCGTGTTAATGGGCTAATGCGTAAATTTCAATTCAGATTTTGTCTGATTCGCTGCTTGTTATTCACCACTGTGATCTGTGTCCTTTTCTGGTCATTGTAATAAATTTCCTATTCAAAGGATTTGCGATAAAATATGATTAAGGGCAGAGTTAATTCAGCTGTAATATATGTGTATTTACTTGGTAGAAATTCCACCGTGCGCAAGATCCCTGTTGAATTTTATTGATTTCATTTGCTTTCAGATCCCAATAACGCTTTTCTTAGACTGATCTTAGCGATGATACTAGAGCTGAGTATATCTCGATTTTGCTCTGAAAAGCAACATCTCAAGAAAGAGTTCAGTATTTTATATTTTTCGTTCTTTTGATCCCCGTGTCCTCTAATAGGTAGCTCTGTTCCAGGCTGAATGTCTAATAGAACTTCCGGAACTAGTAAAAAAGGATGGATGTTTCATTTCTATAGATTTTTCTCAGAACAACGTTGAGCGGTTTCCTGAAAGCTTGCCTTTCTATATAAATTCTTCGTTTTACGTCGTAATCGTAGGTAAATTTGCTGTTCAACAGTGTTCATCGCAATCTTAGGATCACATGAATGCCGCAGTACACTATCAATTACAAACTTAGGTAAAACAAGTAACTTATGACTCGACAGTTATTACGTACGCACTGATAAAAGCACATGAAATTTTTCAGTGTAAACACTTAAATACAAGCAAGAGAAACTTAACAAATAACTGTAACAACAGTACTGTGTGCTGTTATTAGAATAGCCAGAATTTGACATGAAAGAAAGAACAGTTAGCGGCGTACAGTTGCTGGTACCTGATCTCGTGATTCCACCATACGATGTAGCAACTAAGTTCGACGGCCTCTTTCGTACTATTCTAGAGGCGTACGCCACCTGCTACCTTTTGTTTTCTCTACATTTCCTTCTTTCCTTAGCCATAACAGAAGCATATTCATATTACTTCATTCCACAAGCACCCAGAGCGGCCATCTTCATAATGAAGATTCATACATTGTGGACAGAGCAGAAAACAAGTCATTGGCAAGCGACCTCGACTACGGCGTTGCCGACAAAACTATTTGGGATTCTCCCTCCATCTTCTAATCTTAGCAATGAGTGTGGGTCTGACATGGGCTTTGAACTCTTTTAAGGTTCAATGGGGAGCACTTTTTATTCCTTAAAGATATGATTCATAGATTGTTCAGAGTGAGCGAGAGGGGGCGGGCAGTTGGAAGAAAAGAACATTATAGTTATCGTATCATTGGTGAGCAGTTGTGAGAACGCGGCAGCGTTATCTGTTGTTTCTATAGAACACTAGCACACGCCAGGCGGAATTACCAGTAGTCGTTACCATTACATTACAATACTGGCCATTAAAATTGCTAAACCACGAAGAAGACGTGCTACAAACGCGAAATTTTACCGACAGGGAGAAGATGTTAGATACGCAAATTATTAGCTTTTCAGAGCATTCACACAAGGTTGGCGTCGGTGGCGACACCTACAAAGTGCTGACATGAGTAAAGTTTCCAACTGACTTCTCATACACAAACAGCAGTTGACCGGCGTTGTCTGGTGAAACGTTGTTGTGATGCCTCGTGTAAGGAGGAGAAATGCGTACCATCACGTTTCCGACTTTTATAAAGGTAGGATTGTAGCCTATCGCGATTGCGGTTCATCGTATCGCGACATAAATGCTCGCGTTGGTCGAGATCAAATGATTGTTAGCAGAATATGGAATCGGTGGATTCAGGAAGGTAATACGGAACATTGTGCTGGATCCCAACGGCCTCGTATCACTAGCAGTCCAGATGACAGGCATCTTATCCGCATGGTTGTAACGGATCGTGCAGCCACGTCTCGATCCTTGAGTCAACAGATGGGGACGTTAGCAAGACAACAACCATCTGCACGAACAGTTCGACGACGTTTGCAGCAGCATGGACTATCAGCTCGGAAACCATGACTGCGGTTACCCTTGACGCTGCATCACAGACAGGGGCGCCTGCAGTGATGTACTCAACGACGAACCTGGGTGCACGAATGGCAAAACGTCATTTTTTCGGATGAATCCAGGTTCTGTTTACAGCATCATGATGGTCGCATCCGTGTTTGATGACATCGCGGTGAACGCACATTGGAAGAGTGTATTCGTCATCGCCATACCGGCGTATCACCCGGCGTGATGGTATGGGGTGCCATTGGTTACACGTCTCGGTCACCTCTTGTTCGCACTGACGGCACTTTGAGCAGTGGACGTTACATTTCAGATGTGTGACGACCCGTGGCTCTGCCCTTCATTCGATCCCTGCGAAACCCTACATTTCAGCAGGATAATGAACGACCACATGTTGCAGGTCCTGTACGGGCCTTTCTGGATACAGGAAATGTTCGACTGCTGCCCTGGCCAGCACATTCTCCAGATCTCTCACCAATTGAAAACGTCTGGTCAATGGTGGCCGAGCAACTGGCTCGTCACAATACGCCAGTCACTACTCTTGATGAACTGTGGTATCGTGTTGAAGCCGCATGGGCAGCTGTACCTGTACACGCCACCCAAGCTCTGTTTGACTCAATGCCCAGGCGTATCAAGGCCGTTATTACGGCCAGAGGTGGTTGTTCTGGATACTGGTTTCTCAGGATCTATGCACCCAACTAGCGTGAAAATATAATCACTTGTCAGTTCTAGTACAATATATCTGCCCAATGAATACCCGTTTATCATCTGCATTTCTTCTTGGTGCAGCAATTTAATGTCCAGTAATGTAATTTATCGTCATCCAGAGATGACGTTTTTGTAACTATATGCAAAAGTAGCTGTACCAAGTTTTCGGGAGTAAATTGTAAATCTGAATGTACAAATGTTAACGTCGTAGTTCTGTTTTGTAAACTGCTTTTGGATCCAGAGAGAGCATGTTGCTTTGTGTGGCGTAATTTGGGTTTACTTAAGTAGATAGGTAAAGTGTCCAGTGCACGATTGTACTGGTGAATGTTGGTAACATTAATACCTATGAAAGGAACTTGAAATTCTATATGGAGTGAACGATCAAAAAGAGAGGGAAGAGACACAGAAAAATGACATGTAAAATGGATTTCTCTCTCTCTCTCTGGTATTGATCAAACGCAAGAGCAATAAATACTTTTAATTACAAGAAGTACAAGTATCAGATTTCGATAGCTTGTCAGCCAAAAAATAACTGGAAGTGCCTTCAGCATACCTGCATATGTTAATTGGTTATAATCCTAACATGATTAAAGAAAGGAAAGTTGTGGTGAGATAACTAAAGAGATAAAAGGAGAGAGAGTGTACTGTAATGAGAATGTAGAAAATATCAGTAACTAAATGACATGTGGAAAATCTCTGGTCGACTACAAGTTTAGGAATAGTGATGCTAATTAACAGTTATATTATAAACACTCATTTTAGTCTATAGATTGTTACACAGTTATTAAGTGTGCTAAGAAGATTGTGTGTCCAGATGATTTGGCACACTTTGAAGTATGTTTTCAGTCTTAGTGACTGTTAGAATCTTGTTAATCAGAAAAAAATATATATGACTTACATCATAAGTCAGTGCAAAGCAGGGATATTTGTTTTTTTTTCAGTGTTCGTTACTAACACATTATTTCAGTTTTAGTTTTAAGTAGTCAGTGTGAACCTTAGCAACGCTATGAAACCCCATAATTTCAATATTCGTTAGCTACACAGAGTCAATCACTATCGATACTTGTATTATTAAAGTGGTTCTAAGTAACCAAGAAGCTTTTTTTTAAATGTTGAGTGAATTCTAGGCATAGATGAAGAGTTCCGGAAAGAATAACGCTTAGGTGATCGACTAGTGACAGCTACTTATTTACTTCTTTAACTTTTAGTGCTACACTTACTAGCCAAGAACATTGTTTTGTTTAAAATGGGGATAGGGGAAATTACAGTGCCCATATATATTCTTTTCAGTGATACTGGATGTTAGTACATTTACAATTTTGATTACAGACTGATGCCCAGTGAACAAAAATGTTGACATCCCCAGCAGAAAAGCGGAAAAAAATGTATAAATTATGAAGCAGTAGGGAATCAGCATCACAGTGTAACAAAGAATGATTAAGGTGCATTGCGTGTTGGTCAATGACTGGAGAACAAAATTGCAAACACACAGACATATATTGCACAACATGTACTAATACGTTTTATACAGAACAGGTCTGCGTGATTAGATCGTAACGTGGCACAGAAATATCTCTGAAATCGGTGAATTTTGTTTCTCTTTTGTTGTCAAATAAAGTGAGCCAGATCTGTAGAACACTAAGTTTATACGAGTTTTAGAATAATCCTGTTGCGCATGTTTCGTTCAAACTAATATACTGAAATACTGTGACGACATAAAATACTTCGGTGCGGATGGTTTGTCGCTAATGATAATTATACACAAGGTGATGGTGAATGTTTGTAAAGAAACGGCACATTCATTTCAGTAAATAAGATGGCGGCAGAGTTCGTACGCTGCCGTACGTTCCTAGAGAGTGATGCATGTCAAGAATATCTTCTCATGCTTTCACCCAAAGATGAAAACTTCGGGAAAGTTTACAGTCTAGTACTGGAAGATCGACAATTAAAGGTATCTGAAATTGCTTACCCCATAGCCATAATAGAAGCTCTTACGTTAGTATTAACTGTAAGAATGTTCTTTCAAAATAGATTCCACATTAATTAAATTCTGGACAAAACAACAGGGGAAAATGGAATCCTAAGTAACGTTTGACTGGTTTTACAAAGAATCATTCCGATTTTAAGGGACAATTTGTTATTTACATGGGAGGTGAGGTCACTGTTTCAAGCAAAAACGGCAAAAACAAGTAAAGTGGTAGGTGGAAGCGGGTGATTCGCCGCAAAGAGGAAGCGAAGCTTATTTCATCTGCGTGAAAGGTTATGGTCAGTGTTTTCTGAGATAAGAAAAAGTTTTTGTCATCAGCTACCTGGTAACGGGTAACACAATAACGGGCGAGTACTATAAAACTCACTACAAAACTAAAATACGTGAGAATATACCAGTATTGAAAAAGAAAAGCAGGTAAAATGCATATGTCCTTAATAGTGGGATAAATAAGATATTTGAAGTATGAATTATTGGAAAGGCCACCTCGATTCGTCAGGTTTCTTACAGTCTGCGTTCCACATACTCGCACATCAATGTAACAAGTTAGAGCTGCGTAAAGACATCGAACATATTAAACTCAGTAAATGCTGCCTTAACTTGAATGTGAGACCCGCAGTATGACAGATTCATAATTAGTAGCCACAGAACCAACTTAGATCGAAATCTGTTGTTTGTATTTTACGCCCATGCGTTCTTCTATTAGAAACTGGTGTACCGAAGGTTTATGTCGAATGTAAGGAAACTGCTTGGGTAAACAAGCAGTTAACAAAAAGCAGAATAAATAAAGCAACTTCTTGATATTCTTAAGATGAAATTTTCGTACCGTTTCCCAGGATGTAAAGTACCGAATAAGTTTGTGAATGACTTCCATAGTGGTCGGCTAGAATAAGACGTAATTTGTATTGCTAGCGATGCTGAAAAGCCTCTCGAGCTCACTATGATGGTTCCTTATAGTCTGTTATGAACAACAGAAGCTGGGAAGCTGGCCTGCGCCACGCGTCACTGAGTAGTCTGCTTACCTGTGCCGTTTTCTGCTGGCGGCCTCACGTTGCGGTCGTACTTGGTGGGGTTCAGAATACGCTCCAGGATCTCAGACTCTCCAGTGATGGCTCTGGAAACACGAAACAAATTATAACTCGTCTGGAACAACAGACTTAATGTTGTGGCACTAGTCTAAAACGCCGCAACCCAAGTCTCAAATAAACTGTAATAGGAATTTTTCTCCTTTCCCATTATTGTATACACATAAAAGCCATGTTCCAAGAATCGTAAAGTTCTTCTATTAAACTACTGGCCATTAAAATTGCTACACCAAGAAGAAATGCAGATGATAATCGGGTATTCATTGGACAAATATATTATACTAGAACTGACATGTGATCACATTTTCACGCAATATGGGTGCATAGATCCTGAGAAATCAGTACCCACAACAACCACCTCTGGCCGTAATAACGGCCTTGATACGCCTGGGCATTGAGTCAAACAGAACTTGGATGGCGTGTACAGGTACAGCTGCCCATGGAGCTTCAACACGATACCACAGTTCATCAAGAGTAGTGACTGACGTATTGTGGGGAGCCAGTTGCTCGGCCACCATTGACCAGACGTTTTCAGTTGGTGAGGGATCTGGAGAATGTGTTGGCCAGGGTAGCATTCCGTACAGGACCAGCAACATGTGGTAGTGCATTATCCTGCTGAAATGTAGGGTTTCGCAGGGATCGAATGAAGGGTAGAGCCACGAGTAGTGACACATCTGAAATGTAACGTCCAGTGTTCAATGTGCCGTCAATGCGAACAAGAGGTGACCGAGACGTGTCATCAATGACACCCCATGCCATCACGCCGGGTGATACGCCAGTATGGCGATGACGAATACACGCTTCCAATGTGCGTTCATCGTGATGTCGCCAAACAAGGATGCGACAATCATGATGCTGTAAACAGAAACTGGATTCATCCGAAAAAATGACGTTTTGCCATTCGTGCACCCAGGTTCGTCGTTGAGTATATCATCGCAGGCGCTCCTGTCTGTGATGCAGCGTCAAGTGTAACCGCAGCCATGGTCTCCGAACTGATAGTCCATGCTGCTGCAAACGTCATCGAACTGTTCGTGCAGATGGCTGTTGTCTTGCAAACGTCCCCATCTGTTCACTCAGGGATCGAGACGTGGCTGCACGAACCGTTACAGCCGTGCGGGTAAGATGCCTGTCATCTCGACTGCTAGTGATACGAGGCCGTTGGGATCCAGCACGGCGTTCCGTATTACCTTCCTGAACCCACCGATTCCATATCTTGGTAACAGTCATTCGATCTCGACCAACGCGAGCAGCAATGACGCGATACGATAAACCGCAATCGCGATAGGCTGCAATTCGACCTTTATCAAAGTCGGAAACGTGGCGGTACTCATATCTCCTCCTTACACGAGGCATCACAACAACGTTTCGCCAGGCGACGCCGGTCAACTGCTCTTTGTGTATGAGAAATCTGTTGGAAACTTTCCTCATGTCAGCACGTTGTAGGTGTCGCCACCGGCGCCAAACTTGTGTGAATGCTCTGAAAAGCTAATAATTTGCATATCAGAGCTTTCTTCTTCCTGTCGGTTAAATTTCGCGTCTGTAGCACGTCATCTTCGTGGTGTAGCAATTTTAACGGCCAGTAGTGTACTTCACTGCACACGTTGCTCCTTCGTTCGAAAATCATTTAGAGAAAGTTATTTTAAACGCGTAATCCAATTCTAGATAAAGTGTCTCTTATAAATTAATTCTCTTAGAAACGTGCACTGATATCGCAAAGATCCAAGTCCGCAATATTGAGCTGCTACAACTCAGTGTGGGAGAATACAGTCGTCAACCAAGACTACGTCTCTGAAGAAAGTAAGGTGAAGTGGTGATATAAAAGCGCCTTGTAGTACGAAGCTCTTTATCCCAAAACAACTCTCACACTCGTTGTGCTTTGAATCTAGCTATCCCTGTTTTAGTATGGCATTTTGGAAACCAGAACGTCATTACTGGAAACATCAAATCCAAAAGTTATTTTTCAACTTTACATCGTTTAAAGATTGAGACACTTAATTAAAAATTTAAAAAAGTGCTTTAAAAGGCAAGAAAGAAACTTATTGACTGTTTAATGTAAACCGTAGTCTCGAGGTATTGTTTCCAACATTCATTCGATTAATCCGCCGTCCGTTGTGACCGAGCGGCTCTAGGCGCTTCAGTCTGGAACCGCGCGACCGCTACGGTCGCAGGTTCGAATCCTGCTTCGGGGATGGATGTGTATGATGTCCTTAGGTTACTTAGATTTAAGTAGTTCTACGTTCTATGGGACTGATGACCTCAGATGTTAAGTCCCCTAGTGCTCAGAGCCATTTTCGATTAATCTATGGTTCGATATGGCTTTTTGTAATTATACACATTAAATGTATTCCCAGTTGCGGGTATCGATAACCGTCTGCTGTATAATGGAATGATGACAGTGACGACAGTGAAAATTTGTGGCGGACCGGGACTTAGACATGGATTTCCTGCTCATCGCGAGCGGTCGCCTTACGATTTGGCTATCCGAACACCACTCACGGCCAGACCGAAACTTCCATATGTCGTCAACCATATGTTTACGCACTGCACTTGTACATTCGTACAGGGGAGACACTACTGGAAATTCACTTGATCGGTGTCGGCGGATAAATACGATGTTACAGTGTTCGCCCGTCCGAAGTAACATTGCATCGTAATTCGGAACAACAAAGGCACTGCAATATCGTATGTATTGCAACGATGGGGCACATTTGCACTGTCTGACCAAAAGTATCCCGCCATTCATATGTAATGCTGAATTTACCACTGGATGTCATGATTGGGGGACCTGCCAGTATAAAAGGATGCGTGGAGCATTGTATGAGTATTGTATCGTCAGTAGAGAAGCAGGAACAGCTGAATGGGGTGATAGCCGAGCTCCGCGTCTCCGAAGTGGACCAATCACTGGATGTCACCTGAACAATAGGTCCATCATCAATATTGCATCCTTTCTAAAGCTGCCCAAGTAGACGTTTGGTGATGCGACTGTGAGGTGGGAACGGGAATGAACAATCACAGCTGAACTAAGATCAGCCACTCTTCGCGTACTGACGAGCAGGGCCGTCGACCGTTGCAGAGGGTGGTAGTAAAAAGTCGCGTGAACTCAGTGCAAGGAATCACTCGTTATTTCCAGAGTGCTACCACCAGTCTAGTTATCACAATTACTGTGCGTAGGCAGTTTAAAGGTATAAGGTACAGTGGTCGAGCAGCTCCTCATAAACCACACATTTCTGGATTCAGTCTCAACACTTTTCCGTCCGCACGTCTCGTACAAATTTATTAACTTGGCCCCGGCAGCGCCAATTCGGATTACTTGGCTTGTCGCCGGCCGCTTGTCACCTTTCCGTTGATGACAAGCTTCAAACACGTTGCCTTTTGCGCGCTTTAATTTTTCCGATTTTTCCGGAAGTCCTCTATTTTGCCGTATTTTCAAATAACTTCTCTGCAAGTTCTACACTGTTATAATAATTATCCTTGTAGAGATGATGCCACTTTCCGTAAGAAGGTGTCAATAGTTCCATCACTGTTTTTGCTAAAGGCTGTCCAGCGCCGGAATATATCTTGAATGAGGAAATATATCCCGTACTCGAATCACACAGCATACGAATGAGTATGCCGTATTTCGTAATTTTCGACGGATTGTAAACTGTAAAATTTAACTGTCCACGCCACGGTATCATTCCTCCATCAACTGAGATGTTTTGATTTAGACTAAAAGTTTCTTTAAACTTTTGGAAAAATAATCAATTACGAGTTGCACTTTGAAAAGCTGACCGGCATTATCCGGCTTATTGTCGTTGTCTGAAAAATGTGAAAATGATAATATTTGTCTGATTAGTTGCGGGACATCATTTTGCGAAATATTGGTGTGTCTATCAACGGATTCGTCGACCAATAATCATCGATCCTTGCTTTTTTTACAATTCGCATAAGGATAGCAAGCCCAAACCATTTTCTAAGTTCGGGTCCCGTAACGTCGACAAATTTGGCGTTTTTAAAAATCCAGGTTCCTTCTATTGCAATTTTGACTGTAATACTTGTTGCTTTCATTGCTAATATATTCAGATAGATCGTTCCCAACATATAATTCTACGGTATCCACGACGCTCTGTGTATCTTTGGGAAATATGTGAGGACCCGGAGATCCTTCAAATTTTATTATTGATCCTCAGTAAATCACAGTCTGTCTTCTTCGTCTGATTCATCCGAATCAGTTCGCCGAATTCTTCTTGGACGTATTTCACTATCTTCCGACGATTCTACTTCACTTTCATTTTTTGGATATCCAGTGTCTTCTTCCCAATCGATCAAGTCGTCCGGAACGTCCGACAAGACGTCCGCGCATTCATCGCAAATAATCGTATCGTCTCTTTCGACTCTCATGATGATAGTGCGCAAGTACTGATAAAAACAAAAAACTTGTTGTCATGTGTAACTTATTGTTACCTAAACAAACCACCAACACAAGGAAAAAGGTACTAAAGTGCTGTCACCGGGCACTGCGCGATACTATGCTCACGACACCACTGTGGAGTCGCCGGTCGGCAAAGTGTTAATCGACGCTTGAGGTGTTGTGAAGGGTGATGTCACTCGACACTGGATGGCTGTAAACGTGAGATTTGGAGTGATGAACCAATTTATAGCATGTGGCAATCCGATGGAAAGGTTTGGTTTAGCTCATACCTGGAGTGCTTTACCTGCCATCATATACAGAGCCAACAGTGGAGTACAGAGAAGGTGGCGATGCAGCAGAAAGGCACTACCACTGCAGCATTGGTGACTTGATTGCTTCACATTCAAGCCATGGTTTTGTTATGGCTCATGTGGTAGAAACCAGTGCTCTAGCAAATCACAGACTCGCTAAGTCCGTGTAAATACCCGTCATTTTTCAGCCACCAGTCTCGAGAGGCTACCTGCGATGTTCTACGAGTCTACATGGGTCAGCCAGTGTACAACGTCCGGACTCTGCTGCTGGTTGCGCCGAGTCCGATGTTATGGAGTTGGTGGCCTCGGACAGGCGGGCCAGCAGTGGGCCTACTTCAGCTGCTGACAGCTTCCTACCCTGCAGGTCTACAGTTCGAACCCCGGCTGTGCAGCCGTTCTGCCCCCATCGTCCATTCAGGCAAAGTCCTTGCTGCTAGTAAACCTTTCGGGATGTGAGGTCGTGGTCCAAGAAACTCTTCTGTTCCTGACGTTTCGTCCAGAACTGCGCTGGACATCTTCAGGGACGCTCCTCCTTTGAGTCGGCAAGACTCAGCTGATGAGCGCCTCTGAGGATGTCCAGTGCAGTCCTGGACGAAACGTCAGGAACAGAAGAGTTTCTTGGACCACGACCTCACATCTCGGAAGGTTTACTAGTAGCTATGTCAACTGGTCGTGAAAGCCTTCATTCTATAAGGGGCGTTCAAAAAGAAACGAGCCGGGGGCATAATTACAGAAACCAGTACCTGTTTGTTAGAAGTATTGGCTGTGGCTGTTGAGACACTTGTCCCACTGTGACACAAGGTGATGAATGGCTGTCTCGTAAAATTCTCGGGGCTGCGATGTTAACCAGTTCCATACATACAGCTGGACGTCGTCGTCCGAGTTGAATCGTTTGCCTCTCAGAGCCTTTTCAAGGGGACCAAAAATGGCGTAATCGCAGGGAGAGAGGTCCAGACTGTATTGAGGGTGGCCGAGAACCTTGCATTTGAATTTATGCAGGAGTGCCGCTACTGTGTTGGCCGTATGAGGCTTTGCATTGTCGTGGAGCAGAATGGCTCCATGGGTGAGATTGCCTGGTCGTGTTGATTTGATCGCTTGGCGAAGGGTGGTCAAGCTTTGCGAGTAGCGCTGGACATTCACTGTTGTCCCGTGCTGCAGGAAGTGAATCAGACGGGGGTAATATTGATCAAAGAAGAACGTCAGGAAAACCTTTCCTGCACTCATGTGGATGGCCTTGGCTTTTTTTGGTGGTAGTGACCCTGGATGCTTTCACTGTAGACTTCGTCATTTTGATTCTGGTTTTAAGTGATGACACCATGACTCATCTTTAGCCACCACTAGTGCCAGGAACGCATTCCCTTCCCGAGCATAGCACTGCAGATGAGCAAGACAGTGGGCCACAGGTGTGGTTGAAGACTGTGGGGCAACCATTGGGCACGCACTTAACGCATGTGCAGTCGTTCCTTCATAAAGTTGTGAATACTTCCGACGCTCAATCCGACCACGGCGGTCCTGGGCAATGGGTGCATCCTCCGGCTGTACGGTGTCATTGGTAATGCAGTGTGGTGCTCCAGACCTTGCATCATGGGCTAACGACACTCGTCCTTCCCTGAAGAGCTTGTGCCGCCCCTTGACCCTTGCAAGGGACATGGCTCTGAGCACTATGGGACTCAACTGCTGAGGTCATTATTCCCCTAGAACTTAGACTAGTTAAACCTAACTAACCTAAGGACATCACAAACATCCATGCCCGAGGCAGGATTCGAACTGCGACCGTAGCGGTCTTGCGGTTCCAGACTGCAGCGCCTTTAACCGCACGGCCATTTCGGCCGGCTGCAAGGGACATGCAGTGATCGCCGTACACTTGTGACATTCGTCGATTAATGTCCGTTCCTCCTACTCCTTCCGTTGTCAGATAACGAACGACGCCTCTTTGCTCTCCTGTTGACTCCTCCATGTCACTGTTTGCAATGCGACTGGCAGCGTTGGAAGATTAATGCATGCTGCTGCTAGCTCTGTATAGTAACGCGACGTGCACGCGTGCCCTCTTGTGACGGGCTGTGACCTACCACGCTGTGGTCGGAACCACACCTCGTTTCACGCACCACGATATTACCCTCCTGTCACCGGTTTGTGCAGTCCAGACTCCGGCTCGTTTCTTTTTAAACCCCCCTTATACAAACTCCTTGCTGTCCGCCACTGCTTGTGTGTGCCGCCACTGCTGCAACTGAGAAGCCATCTCATCTACATTTACATCTACATGACTACTCTACAATTCACACATAAGTGCCTGGCAGAGGGTTCTTCGAACCACCTTCACACTATTTTTCTAAAGTTCCACTCTGTAACAGTACGTGGGAAGAACCAACCCTTGAATGTTTCCATACGAGCTCTGAATTCTCTTATTTTGTTTTGGACATTTCTCCCTATTTAGGCTGGCGATAATAAAATATTTACACATTCAAAGGAGGAAGTTTGTGACTGAAATTTCGTGAAAAGATCTCGCCGCAACGTAAAACTTCTTTGTTTTAAAAACTGCCATCTCTTCTCGTTTATCATATCCAAGAAGCTCTTCCCCTATTTCGGGATAATATAAATCGAGTTACCCTTCATCGACATTTCTCGGTGTCTTCGGTCAATGCTATCTGATGCGGAGCCCACACCGCTCTAGCAGAGGACGAACAAGCGTAGTGGAGGCTTCTAAGTGTCAATCGCAGTCTTTAATTTGTCTTCCCCACAACATTATCTAGCTATGTGATCGCTCCAACTTAAGTTGTTCTTAACTATAATTTCTAAGTATTTAGCCGAACTGGCAGCCTTTAAATTCGTGTGATTTATTGAGCGATCGAAATTTAACATACACTATGCGATCAAAAGTATCCGGACAGCTGGCTGAAAATGACTTACAAGTTCGTGGCGCCCTCTATCGGTAATGCTGCAATTCAATTTGGTGCTGGACCACCCTTAGCCTTGATGACAGCTTCCACTCTCGGAGGCATACGTTCAGTCAGATGCTGGAAGGTTTCTTGGGGAATGGCAGCCCATTCTTCACGGAGTGCTGCTCTGAGGAGAGGTATCGACGTCGGTCGGTGAGGCCTGGCACGTAGTCGGCGTTCCAAAACATCCCAAAGGTGTTCTATAGAATTGAGGTCAGGACTCTGTGCAGGCCAGTCCATTACAGGGATCTTATTGTCGTGTAACCACTCCGCCATAGGCCGTGCATTATGAACAAGTCCTCGATCGTGTTGAAAGATACAGTCCCCATCCCCGAATTTTCTTCAATAGTGGAAAGCAAGAAGGTACTTAAAACATCAGTGTAGGCATGTGCTGTGATAGTTCCTCACAAAACAACAAGGAGTGCAAGCCCCCTACATGAAAAACACGATTACACCATAACACCACCGCCTCCGAATTTTACTGTTGGCGCTACACACGCTGGCAGATGACGTTCACCGGACATTCGCCATATCCACATCCTGCCATCGGATCGCCACGTCGTTTACTGTGATTCGTCACTCCACACAACCATTTTCCACTGTTCTATCGACCAACGTTTACGCTCCTTACGCCAAGCGAGGCGTCGTTTTGCATTTACCGGCGTAATGTGTGGCTCAAGAGCAACCGCTCGACCATGAAATCCAAGTTTTCTTACCTCCCACCCTATTGTCATAGTGCTTGCAGTGGATCCTGATGCATTTTTGAATTACTGTGTGATGGTCTGGATAGATGTCTGATTGTTACACATTACAACCCTTTTCAACTGCCGGCAGTCTCTGTCAGGTCGGCCTGTACGCCTTTGTGTTGTACGTGTCCCTTCACGTTTCCACTTCACTACCACATCGGTAACAGTGGATCTAGGGATGTTTAGGAGCGTGGGAATCTCGCGTACAGACGTATAACACAAGCGACACCCAATCACCTGACCACGTTCGAAGACCGTGAATACCTCGGAGCGCCCCATTCTGCTCTCTCAAGATGTCTAATGACTACTGAGGTCACTGGTATGGAGCACCTGGCAATAAGTGGCAGTACAACGCACCTAATATGAAAAGCGTGTGATTTTGGGGTGTCTGGATAGTTTTGATCACATAGTGAATCTCATTTTTGGACTCATTTGCATGACCTCAAACTTTTCCATATTGAGAGACGCTCGCTATTTCTTGCACCATCCTGTTATTGTGTCTATGTCAGTTTGCAATTGGTGTTGTACTTATTTACCAGACGGTAAATGACAGCATCGTCATCAAACAACCTAAATCGTTAGGAACAGAAGACGACCTACTACACTTCCTTCGGAAACGCCCGGATATCACATCTGTTTTAGTCGATGATTCTTCTTCGATTACTGCGGGTAATGACCTTTCTGAGAGGATATGACGCATCCAGTCCCACCAGTAAAGCGATACTCCATAGATATGCAATTTGATTAGACGTCTCGTGAGAGGAATGGTGTCAAAAGCCTTCTGGGAATCTGGAAATATTGAATCATTTTGAGATCCCCTGTCGATGGCACTCGTTATGTCGTGCGAATAAAGAGCTAGCTGTATTTCACAAGAACGATATTTTCTAAATCCGTGCTCACTATGTGTCAATAGATCGTTACATTCAGGGTAATTCATTTTGTTGGAACACTATATATGATCACATGGTGTAATCTTTCACGGCTGATACTGACATCATTTAAAACTTCCGATCTAACAAGCCGATGTATAAAACTTTCTCCTAACGTTTCCTCTCTGACTGTGAGAGATATCTTCAGAGGTAAAGTGGAGAACAATATACGATCCAAAATTCTACTGCAAGTCGACGTTAGTGATATGTCTGTAATTCAGCATGTTACTCTTATTTCCTTTCCTGGGTATTGGTGAGACTGCTAATAGATGTCTGGCTACTTCTGATCTGATACTGTATTGCTCGTCGTTAACAGCAATATATTATTTCCATCCAAAGCTTCTGATATTCCAGAACTTTCTCATCTTTCTGTAAATTTAAGTGATCTGAATCTCTTCCACACACAAAAACAGAACGAAACTATGCGCTTTACTGATTTGAAATGGGAGGAAAAAAATCCATAAAATAATATCCGTCCGCTCATCCTGGCAGTTGCTTAGGTTAGGATGGCGACAGTGGTGTGGAGGAGAGGGAAGCTGTTATGGCAGGGGAAGTGTTGGGTGGGTGTATTATTTAACTGAAGCCATTGTACTCAGTGACTGATTCTTCTCCATCTGTGAGCATGAAAGGACTACTGGATCGTACATCGTAGCTATTCTTGTGCAGCACGCACAGAGAAACTAATAACGGCCTTATAACATTGAAGGGAATAAGCCATCCACAGACCGCAGTCCAGAGCAGTAATAGCTGCTGTAGTAAAAGTGAGGTGGTGGTAGCAGAAATAGGGTCGAGCAGTATTAGTAATAGTAATTCTAGATTTAATAGTAGTGCAAGTAACTGAAGTCGTTATTGGGGTGATAACACCAACGTCAGAATCTGACAAATTTAAATGTTGAAGCATCTAGGAGAAGGGAATATCATTGGCTCTTTTTCTGTAATAGGAAAAGAACACCTATTTAGCACAACAAATAATTCTGTAGGAAAATTGCTTGAAGAAGAGTGTGTTAAGTGATCCCCAAAATGTTAAATGGTACTAGTAGTAGTAAATAGAAATGCAGCAAAATTGTTAAAAACAAATTATGAATTTAGATTAAAATTTACAGTGATAGTGAAAAGGACGACTGTGGGGAGACACGCGTCATAGTTAAAAAGCAAACACGGCGAACGAAACCCCACCCTTCGCCATTTCTGTGCACCTGAGCTCTATCTCCACTAAATGTTCAGCACATCCCTCACAACGCTCGTTCTTATTTTAACGAAGAAACGTAAGTTAGACTACAGAAACGAATAATGTCAAGTGACGTTTTGGTAGCTAATTAAGGTACTATATCCCATTAGCAAAACTGAGTCTAGTGAAAACACTATATTCTGTTTGCGAGAAACATATTTTTATTGTAGTCGTATTAGAGCATTCCGCTGTTATCAAATCTGTTGATGGTTGATCTGGGAGAGGGAACCAAACAGCGACGTCATGTGTCCCATAGTATTAGGGAAAGATGGGGAAGGAGGTCGGCCGTGCCCTTTCAAAGAAACCGTCACGGCATTTGCCTGGAGCGATTTAGGGAAACAACAGAAAGCCTAAATCAGGATGGGCGGACTCGAGTTTGAACCGTCGTCCTCCCGAATGCGACTTCAGTGCTAACCACTGCGCCACCTCACACGGAGAATCTGTTGTGATCATAAGATGGGCGAACCTGTTCTGGTTGCCATAAGCAGAGACTATCCAGTCTTGGCCAAATCTTTCGTGTGTCTTTGATCAATTTATCTTCTGAAAATTCATTTGTGTTTTCCCTTATGGATATTCACTGTTTACAACATCGTGACTACAATCGCGCCGGCCGCTGTGGCCGAATGGTTCTAGGCGCTTCAGTCCGGAACCGCGCTGCTACTACGGTCGCAGGTTCGAATCTTGCCTCGGGCATGGATGTGTGTGATGTCCTTAGGTTAGTTAGATTTAAGTAGTTCTAAGTCTAGGGGACTGATGACCTCAGATGTCAAGTCCTATAGTGCTTAGGGCCATTTGAACCATTTTGACTACAAGCGCAACAAAAACTGAGATATCATTCACGTCTGATCAAAGCAGAGATAGATAATAGCGGGGCTCAAGTTCGGTTGTGACAAAGATGGATCAGAAAATAGTACTAGCGTTTTATAAAGAAGCAGCCAAGGTATTTGTTTCAAGTGATTTAGAAAACCACGAAAGCCCTAGATTAAATAGCGTGGAGGAATGTTGGGTTCTTTTTTCACATGTCTTAACCACAGCGCTACTTCGGCTATACCTGTGCGCCTTGTTGTGTTTGGGACAGAGTGTACGGCGCTATAGCATCACCTCCGACAGTACTGGGACCGCCCACACACGACGGAAACACCCACACTCTCTGTGCCAGCGCTACCGCCTCCAGGAAACCGGCATTACGGTTAATTACAGCACCGAGCAGACACGCTTCTCGCATTCTGAGCACCTACGTTTTCTGCGGAGCAGGGTGCAGGGTAGACTTCGGCTGGCGAGGAGGCGGCGGTGAATAGGTCATTCACTGGCAGAGCTGAGACAGAGAACACGGTTCTCGAGATAATGACGCACTCACCTCCATAGCTTAAGGAATCTTCGAAAGGTCACGAAACAACACGAAACACAAGGACAAAGTGGGCATTAAAATGCGACGTGGCAACAGTGCGGTGAGTTACACAGAAAGAGGGATATGAACTGCACAGGTACGACTGGTGAATGGCGCTTACCATGTTTGGCGTTCCGCAACCGGATGCAGACAGAACGTCTGATATTTTCATGTGGCACTATAGGATGGACAACGGCAGGAAGTGGACCAGATCTTTTGTTATGGATTGTGGGAACTTCTCTCAATGCTAGTAAAGCACCATCTGCAGGGATCTGTGGTGGCTGTGTTAGGGCTGCAATCCATCAGCTTATAGCGTCTCAGGGGTGTTTAAGAATATTCAAATGCGGGGAGTCAGTTCTCTACACTAGATGCATGACGTACTCCTTCTACAGGTGCTCATTCATCAGACCAGCCCGGTATTGTCTGCCATTACATTCCATCACAATTAGCTTAGCTAAAGTGGTACCACAGAGATGACGCACAAAGAGTTTCAGGACACCTCTGTAGATTTTGGGCGCCACAGTAGCTCTAAGATGTCAGTAATACACGTGTTCTTCACATGATGCTGCCACAGATGAGAACACGGGTGGTTCCTTTCCACAATAATGTCAACGAGTTCCTGGGTGAACTGGCGGCGAGAACTACTCTCCAAGCAACATCGCGACTAATCAGTGAACGAGACACTTCTCCACTGTTCCTGGGTACACTCTCGGTGCGCAAGACACCACAGTCACCGAGCCATGCCATGCTTTGTGGGAGGGAGAATCACGTGGCGGGCTGCCCAGCGTGTAGAGCAATATAAAGGCCGACGACGCACAACCTGGCGGGAGATTACCTCGAGAGTGCCATGACGTACACTCCTGGAAATTGAAATAAGAACACCGTGAATTCATTGTCCCAGGAAGGGGAAACTTTATTGACACATTCCCGGGGTCAGATACATCACATGATCACACTGACAGAACCACAGGCACATAGACACAGGCAACAGAACATGCACAATGTCAGCACTAGTACAGTGTATATCCACCTTTCGCAGCAATGCAGGCTGCTATTCTCCCATGGAGACGATCGTAGAGATGCTGGATGTAGTCCTGTGGAAGGGCTTGCCATACCATTTCCACCTGGCGCCTCAGTTGGACCAGCGTTCGTGCTGGACGTGCAGACCGCGTGAGACGACGCTTCATCCAGTCCCAAACATGCTCAATGGGGGACAGATCCGGAGATCTTGCTGGCCAGGGTAGTTGACTTACACCTTCTAGAGCACGTTGGGTGGCACGGGATACATGCGGACGTGCATTGTCCTGTTGGAACAGTAAGTTCCCTTGCCGGTCTAGGAATGGTAGAACGATGGGTTCGATGACGGTTTGGATGTACCGTGCACTATTCAGTGTCCCCTCGACGATCACCAGTGGTGTACGGCCAGTGTAGGAGATCGCTCCCCACACCATGATGCCGGGTGTTGGCCCTGTGTGCCTCGGTCGTATGCAGTCCTGATTGTGGCGCTCACCTGCACGGCGCCAAACACGCATACGACCATCATTGGCACCAAGGCAGAAGCGACTCTCATCGCTGAAGACGACACGTCTCCATTCGTCCCTCCATTCACGACTGTCGCGACACCACTGGAGGCGGGCTGCACGATGTTGGGGCGTGAGCGGAAGACGGCCTAACGGTGTGCGGGACCGCAGCCCAGCTTCATGGAGACGGTTGCGAATGGTCCTCGCCGATACCCCAGGAGCAACAGTGTCCCTAATTTGCTGGGAAGTGGCGGTGCGGTCCCCTACGGCACTGCGTAGGATCCTACGGTCTTGGCGTGCATCCGTGCGTCGCTGCGGTCCGGTCCCAGGTCGACGGGCACGTGCACCTTCCGCCGACCACTGGCGACAACATCGATGTACTGTGGAGACCTCACGCCCCACGTGTTGAGCAATTCGGCGGTACGTCCACCCGGCCTCCCGCATGCCCACTATACGCCCTCGCTCAAAGTCCGTCAACTGCACATACGGTTCACGTCCACGCTGTCGCGGCATGCTACCAGTGTTAAAGACTGCGATGGAGCTCCGTATGCCACGGCAAACTGGCTGACACTGACGGCGGCGGTGCACAAATGCTGCGCAGCTACCGCCATTCGACGGCCAACACCGTGGTTCCTGGTGTGTCCGCTGTGCCGTGCGTGTGATCATTGCTTGTACAGCCCTCTCGCAGTGTCCGGAGCAAGTATGGTGGGTCTGACACACCGGTGTCAATGTGTTCTTTTTTCCATTTCCAGGAGTGTATATAGACAGATAGGTGCTGCGTTCTTTGTAAGTCGTCCGAGGAGCCATCCTGATGTATGACCGGTCAACCACTGCCCACCAATTACTATAATTGCTCGGAGCTGGTTCCATGACGATCGATGGAAACCCAGAGATGCTCGGTCAAGATGAGACTTGGACACCACACAAGCAAAGACGTGGTTTATTTTTTTAACTGGCTACAGCCCATATCAATGGATACAGTTATGTCACGTAACGATACAAACGGGACATCTCTCTGACTTCATTATAAAATATGAAACACAATATATTACATAACCAAATTTTACAAATATAAGCGAACAATTGCACGGGTCTGCTGTTCACGTGTGTTGCATGTTATCAGAACGGATTACTAACAAAAGAATTAAATATTCCCTTATATTAATCATTCCGTTATGCTATAGAATGATTTTTCTTTGCAGACATAAAATCTTATTAAAGTTCTACCAGGCGAGCTTGGAGTAAAGTTTGTTTGCTCTGGGCTGGTGTGCCAATTCGATATGTCAACATAGCGTACCGCCAGTGCAAAAGACCTCAGAATGGGGCAGGCGGAAAGGCAAGCGCTGCTGTGCTCTTTAAGGCACTGTGAGGTAATACTATGTAAGTTAACTGCCCGAGCACCACTACAAAATCAAACATAGACAGAAAAGAGCCATGCTCATCGACCCAAAATAAGGATGGGTCCGATAAACGAAGGCAAATGCACTCATACGGCCGGCCGCTGTGACCGAGCGGTTCTAGGCGCTTCAGTCCGGAACCGCGCAGCTGCTACTGTCGCAGGTTCGAATCCTGCCTCGGGCATGGATGTGTGTGATGTCCTTAGGTTAGTTAGGTTTAAGGAGTACTAAGTTCTAGGGGACTGATGACCTCAGAAGTTAAGTCCCATAGTGCTCAGAGCCATTTGAACCATTTTTTGCGCTCATACACTCAGAGACACCGCATCATGGGCGCAAAAGTGGTTCAAATGGCTCTGAGCACTATGGGACTTAACTTCTGAGGTCATCAGTCCCCTAGAACTTAGTACTCCTTAAACCTAACTAACCTAAGGACATCACACACATCCATGCCCGAGGCAGAACCTGCGACCGCAGCGGTCGCGCGGTTCCAGACTGTAGCGCCTAGAACCGCTCGGCCACTGCGCAGGTTTGGTATATTAAATAGAGAGGCTTCTGGAGTTCAAGAACACGTTCTATCGTGGTACCATTCCGTCCACATCGCTAAAACCAGAGAATGACAGTCTTCTGAGTTTCAGTGAAACCACAACATGCTGGTCGATGATGGACAGCCTGCTACTTGTTTGCTCTCTGCAGTATCGAGAAACAGCGAACGTAATACGCACCACAGCCCTGTTTTGCAGCTGCTGGGTGCACGGTCATCGCGGATGAGGAGACTGGTCGGCAGCCAGCCCTCCTCCGCCATTGTGTCATTGTGAACAATTTGCCAGCTGCTGTCTTCGCAGAGACCAGGCGAGGCGTGTCCGCACAGCCTCCCGGCCAACTCGCGAGCATGTGCTTCAGTCTTTATCGATGTCTGGAGGATGACTAGGACGCCGTCTTCACAATAACCACTATCCTGGATCTCAGTCTGCACACCATAGGCTATCATCAAGACCTAATTTCGAGCCGCACTGGTTCACCACAAAACGTCCGCATGGGCAACGCCACCTCGCCCCGCCACCATCACCAGCACAGCACGCTGTCGTGGCACTGATCTGTGGCAGCGGCGTCACGACTCACTGATGAGGCATCAGTGCTCTTTCGCGGTATATGCGCTCACACCCGACTACCGACTGGGGCTAGGTAGACACTTATACCTTTGTGAAGTCTGCACGATAAATAAACATTGTTACTGATCCCACAGTATCACTGATGTCTCTGGGCGTGCACTGGATTACTCAGCCCCAATCTACAATGGACATCTTGATCACAGCGCAAGCCCATGACAAGGGTCGCAACAGTTCCGTTTCTCCACAGATGGCGACAGCACATGGCAACACTGTAAAGAAAAACCTTATATCTATATCTACTTTTACTAAATGTTTTTTGTATTGCATCATAGCCTGAAGATGAGTTCCGCATCTGGCAACATGTTGCTTTCTTAAATAATTTAAATATTTCAACAACAACAAATTTTCGAATTTTCTAAATATACATCATCGAATAACAGTCAAATAGGCTTCCAGTTGCGGAAATACCAACACTGCGCTATGGTCCTTTGTAACAAGAAAAGCTGCAAACATATACATGTTATTAGAGGAGTTCAGCAGCACATCTGTAACAGAGGTATCTAGTTTATTGTGCTGCCATTTTTCCGGAAACCATATACACTTTAGAGATGTACTACTCTTATCTGTCCTTTAGCATATTACTCAAGATCTTACAGATACACGAAATTAAGGATACTGTTTGGAAAGAGTGATTTTTTTGTGATCTAGTGTCAATCTGAACAACCTTAGTTGCTCAGGAACGTAGGTGTTTTGAAGTAAATCTTTCATAAGCCCTAGGAGAGCAACCTATATTTCAAGGGACTATTAAATACACTCATGATTTTTTTCCTTCGTTGGGCACCACCGTCACAATTTACTTTTCAAATGAAATCATCGTGATTACGTACGACTGGTATATATGTTCACATACGTTTTGTAATATTACGAAGACATTTCAGACATGTCTGATGTTTACTGACTTTTTTTCACCTTGCTATCGAAATGGCTTTGCAGCCGAATTCGTGATAGTGAAATAAATAAATAATAAAAACTTGCAGTCAAATGACGGGCAATACTTCACCTAAACATATACTTATAATCAAATTATTTCCCTACATCACCAATTTTGGTCAGCAAGTTAGAATTTACAGTTTCTGTCCACCAGCTTATGATTTACTCAGTGTGTCATGTAAGCCACAAAAATTTGCGATCAAATTGTCTATTTTATCAATGACTACTGACTGAAGTAGGGTCACATGTCTCCGCAGGAATTTAATGTCATACAAAAGTATGCGAGACCTTTAATGGTGATCTCTCCGTCGGATGGAACCTTAGACTAGGCAGTCTCATACGATAGTATTAGCGAGGAGAAGATAATCAGTGAGTATAATTGTAAAAAGGTGAGGCGCCCTACGAATGAATGACATTGCAACTCACAAATACTCGTGACAGTGGTTTACAATCTTTCCACATCTACCTTTACATATATACTCCGCTAGCCACCAAGTGGTGTGTGGCGGAGGGCACAATTCGCGCCAAAGTCATGCCAGGGAAAAACGACTGTCTGAACGCCTCAGTACGAGCTCTTATTTCCCTTATCTTTGAATGATGATCATTGCGCGATTTGAAAGTTGGTGGTAATAATATATGTTCTACATCCTCGGAGAAGATTGGATTTCGGAATTTATTGAGCAGTTCCTTCTGTTTAGCGCGTCGTCTATCTGCAAGTGTGTCCCACTTCAAACTTTCTATGAGATTTGTAACGCTCTCGAGATAGCTAAATGTACCAGTCACGAATCTTGCCGCTCTTCTTTGGACCTTCTCAATCTCTTGAATCAGACCCAACTGGTAAGGGTCCCATACAGACGAACAATACTCCAAGACTGGACGAACTAACGTATTGTAAGCTATTTCCTTTGTTGAAAGACTGCATTTCTTCAGGATTCTACCAATAAACCGCAATCTAGAGTTCGCCTTACCCGTTACCTGTGTAATATGATCATTCCATTTTAGATCATTTCGAATAGTCACACCCAGACACTTGACTGATCATTTGTTTTGCACTCATACAATAATGGGGATTTTCGTCTTGTTATACGCAGTAGGTTGCACTTACTAATATTGAGAGATAACGGCCAGTCATTACACCACGCATTAATTTTCTGCAAATCCTCATTGATTTGTTCACAACTTTCGTGTGATACTACTTTCCTGTAGAGTACAGCATCATCGGCAAACAGTTTAAGGTCGCTGCCAATAGCATCAACCAGATGATTTAAGTAAATCGTAAAAAGCAGAGGACCTATTACGCTGCCCTGGGGCACACCTGAAGTTACTCTTGTTTCTGTTGAAGTTACCGCGTTCAGGACGATATACTGCTCCCCGTCTGTTAGAAAACTTTCTATCCAACCGCATATGTCATTGGATAGACCGTAAGCGCGCAATTTTTGTAGCAAGCGACAGTGCGGAACTGAGTCGAACGCCTTTCGAAAGTCGAGAAATATGTCATCAACCTGGGAGCCGGTATGTAGAGCCTGATGTATATCATGCACAAAGGGGGCTAGCTGTGTCTCCCATGACCGCTGTTTCCTAAAACCGTGCTGGTTTCTGCAGATGAGCTTCTCAGAGTCTACAAAGGTCATTATGTATGAACACAAAATATGTTCCATGATTCTACAACAAATCGATGTCAGTGAAATTTACCGGTAATTATGTGCATCCGATTTTCTACCCTTTTTATAGATTGCTAAAACCTGGGCCTTCTTCCAGTCCCGTGGAACTTTCCGCCGTTCCAGTGATCTCTGATAAATGACGGATAAGAATGCTGCTATATTTGTAGCATAGTCAACATAAAATCTTACGGGGATACCGTTTGGGCCAGATGCCTTTCTGGCGTCTGAGGATCTTAACTGTTTTACAAACCCAGATACACTAAACACTATGTCAGTCATCCTTTCGTTTGTTCAATAATTGAATGGGGGAATGGTGCTGCAGTCCTCTATCGTAAACGAGTTTTTGAAAGCTAGGTTTAGAATTTCGGCCTTCTGCTTTGATCTTACTTGCAACACGGATGCCGTCCCTGCAGCCGTAAGCTGTCCTGTTAGTACTCACCTCACGCCTGGCAGCAGCAGCAGCAGCACCGTCGCTAATCCGGCGAGCCGCACCGCCGCCGGACACTCAGCGGCAGCCATAGTGACGTCTGGGAGCAGTCGGCCCCGCCCTCTCCTGCAGCACACAGAAGGCCGCATTAGGAGGCACCGATCTGGCAAAGGACCTCCGCGAGGTTCAGCAGGCGGCATTTGAGCTGCCTCAAGCCGAAAGTCCGCGTGGCAGTTAAACTCACGTTTCATCTAGTGATTATATCTCTACTGGTCGAGACACTATGACGTTTTAATTGGCTAGTCGCACGTTACATAGACCACATTTGCTTCATATCACAATCATGTGGGATGTTTCAGTAGTTCTACGAAAAAGATATTGTCGTCTATACACTTAGGTGACAAAAGTAATGGGGTATTATAAAATGACTCTTATCTTAATAATATGAATATTTATATACGTGTTTGAAGAGAGAGAGAGAGACTGATTTTTGATTGAGATTTTTGCTTTAAGTCGTAACTGGTACCTGAATTTTGGTTGCTGCGTCCTTGAATGATCAGCTTCTGCACCAGTTGGTGGCTTATTACAATTTGGAGGAAGTTATTGTTCTTTAAGGTTTAAAATACGACTCTGTTAGTTACTTGGCCGTATTGCGGATAGCTTTGAGCGCAAGTTTTCGTAGTTTTTCATACCTAAGGGACCACAGTTGTAAGTAAATAAGATCAAACAGCAATCTGCTTTTCTTGAGAAAAGGAGATTGCTTGGCACACAAACTTCTTTCAAACTACACGTCTTGCTACATCAAAATTGGTCACTGGAGTTCAGCACCATACTATAATTAAGAAATTATGAGAGGTTGTTACTTATTGAACGAAAACTATAGAGAATGCATTTCTTTTCCTGTATTTTAGTGAACTTTGTACACGTACAATTCTGTCGATTGATAGACGGCGAAGACAATGAAGTTCACCTCCTTTTCCAAAAACAAGATATTTCTATTCTTCACTTCCAGAAAATTTGTATAGATAAATGTTTGGCAACTTTTACACATACTTTACTCGGTTTTATCACTAAAATCAATTTTTATTAAATGTAACGATACGTTCTGAGCGACGGCCTAGCAACACGTCGTCATTCCACAAGATACAGATTAACAGTCCTCTTTCTTTTTTTATAGATCAATTGTCTCAATACACAAAGATTCACAACTACTATCACTGCGGGTATTGCACGCTAAAGAGTTTGTTGCTGTCCATCTGCTCTTCACTTCATTTCAAGTACTTTTTCAATCAAATTTACATTTACGGTCTTTACGTTCATTACTGAGCTTCTCAGAATAAAATCAGACACAAATTGGTTTAAAAAAGGGGCAGCGAGGCTCACATAACATTACAGTATCTCTTAATATCGTGTCGTAAAAAGGTCCGGTGTAGTGAAGCAATCCGACATGCCATGGATTCAATAAAACGTTGCAGTCCCCCGCAAAAATACTGAGCAATGCTGCCTCTAAAGTAATTGCGTAAGTGTTGCCGATGCAGGATCGTGTGAACGAACTGCCCTCTCGATTATGTTCCATAAATGTTCCAGTGGAGGTACGTCGGATGATCTTGTTGGCCAAATCATTCGCTCGAATGATCCAGAACGATCTCCAAATCAGTTGTGAGCACTTGTTGCCGGTGATATGTTGTACTTTCATCCATAAAAATTCCACCGGGAACATAAAATCCACGAATGGCTGCAAACGTTCTCCAAGTAGCCGATGGACCAGTCCATTCCATGTACTCACAGCTCACACGACTGTGGAGCCATCAGCAGCTCGTACAGTGACTTGTCGACACCTTGACGAGCACCTTCGTGATGTTTGCGCCACACTCGAAACCTGCCATCAATTCTTACCAACTGAAATCGGGACTCGTCCTACCAGACCACTGTTTCCCAGTCGTCTAGCGTGCAAGCGGTATTGTTGGTCTTCACTTAACGACCGAGAGCAGCGGTGTTTGCTAGAGTTTTCAGTACTAGCAGAAAAGCAACACTGTGTGAAATAATCTCATAAATCAATGTGAGATGTTTGACGAACACATCCGTTAGGATAGTGCGGCGAAATTAGGCGGTAATAGGCTGTGGTAACAGACGAGCGACGCGATTGCGTTTGCTAACAGCACGTCATCGCCTGCAGCGCCTCGCCTGGTCTTGTGACCGCATCTGTTGGAGCGACGAGCGAAGCATACAACCACTACCACCGTCATACCTTAGCAAAAGATCTTGCTGAAAACCCAAGGAAATTCTGGTCTTACGTAAAATCGGTAAGCGGGTCGAAGGCTTCCATCCAGTCACTCACTCGTCAGTCTGGCCTGGCAACGGAAGACAGCAAAACGAAAGCTGAAATTTTAAATTTAGCATTTGAGAAATCTTTCACGCAGGAGGATCGTACAAACATACCGCCGTTTAGTCTCGTATGGAGGACATAGTGATAGACATCCCTGGGGTTGTGAAGCAGCTGAATGGGTTGAAAATAAATAAATCGCCAGGTCCTGATCGGATTCCAATTCCGTTTTACAGAGAGTACTCTACTGCATTGGTTCCTTACTTAGCTTGCATTTATCGCGAATCTCTTGCCCAACGTAAAGTCCCGAGCGACTGGAAAAAAGCGCAGGTGACGCCTGTATATAAGAAGGGTAGAAGAACGGATCCTCAAAATTACAGACCAATATCCTTAACATCGGTTTGTTGCAGGATTCTCGAACATATTCTCAGTTCGAATATAATGAATTTCCTTGAGACAGAGAAGTTGCCGTCCATGCATCAGCACTGCTTTAGAAAGCATCGCTCCTGCGAAACGCAACTCGCCCTTCTTCACATGATATCTTGCGAACCATGGATGAAGGGTATCAGACGGATGCCATATTCCTTGACTTCCGGAGAGCGTTTGACTCGGTGCCCCACTGCAGACTCATAACTAAGGTACTAGCATATGGGATTGGTTCCCAGATATGTGAGTGGCTCGAAGACTTCTTAAGTAATAGAACCCTGTACGTTGTCCCCGATGGTGAACGTTTATCGGAGGTGAGGGTATCATCTGGAGTGCCCCAGGGAAGTGTGGTAGGTCCGCTGTTGTTTTCTATCTACATAAATAATCTTTTGGATAGGGTGGATAGCAATGTTCGGCTGTTTGCTGATGATGCTGTGGTGCACGGGAAGGTGTCGTCTTTGAGTGACTGTAGGAGGATACAAGATGACTTGGACAGGATTTGTGACTGGTGTAATGAATGGCAGCTAACTCTAAATATAGATAAATGTAAATTAATGCAGATGAATAGGAAAATTAATCCCGTAATGTTTGAATACTCCATTAGTAGTGTAGCGCTTGACAGTCACGTCGATTAAATATTTGGGCGTAACATTGCAGAGCGATATGAAGTGGGACAAGCATGTAATGGCAGTTGTGGGGAAGGCGGAAGTCGTCTTCCGTTCATTGGTAGAATTTTGCGAAGATGTGGTTCACCAGTAAAGGAGACCGTTTATAAAACACTTATACGATCTATTCTTGAGTACTGCTCAAGCGTTTGGGATCCCTATCAGGTCGGATTGAGGGAGGACATGGAAGCAATTCAGAGGCGGGCTTCTAGATTTGTAACTGGTAGATTTGGTCATCACGCGAGTGTTACGGAAATGCTTGAGGAAATCGGGTGGGAGTCTCTGGAGGAAAGGAGGCGTTCTTTTCGTGAATCGCTACTGACGAAATTTAGAGAACCAGCATTTGAGGCTGACTGCAGTACAATTTTATTGCCGTCAACTCATATTTCGCGGAAAGACCACAAAGATAAAATAAGAGAGATTAGGGCTCGTACAGAGGCATATAGGCAGTCATTTTTCCCTCGTTCTGTTTGGGAGTGGAACAGGGAGAGAAGATGCTAGTTGTGGCACGAGGTACCCTCCGCCACCCACCATATGGTGGATTGCGAAGTATGTATGTAGATGTAGATGTGGATGTTGGACCCCAGACGACTGGGAAGCCGTGGTTTGGTCAGATGAATGCCGATTTCAGATGGTAAGAGCTGATGGTAGTGTTCGAGAGATGTGCAGATCCTGGACCCGAGTTGTCAACAAGGTACTGTGCAAGCTGGTGGTGCCTTCATAATGGCGTCGGCTATATTTACATATAGTGGACTGGGTCCTCTAGTCATCTGAACCAATCATTAACTGGAGACTATTTCGACTACTTAGAGACTTTTTGCAGGCATTTTACCTGGACTTCATGTTCCCAAACAAAGGTGGAATGTTCATGGATAACATTGCGCCATCTCACCTGGCCACAATTCTTCGTGTTAGGTTGAAGAACATTCTGGACAGTTCGAGAAATGATTTGGCCACCCAGATTGCCCAACATAAATCCCATCGAACATTGATGGGGTATAACAGAGACGTCCCCATCCCACGTCGAGTTGCTGCACTACGCCTGGCAAAAGGAGACCCGACACCATGATAGGTGGTACCCCATGACCTTTGTCTCCTCAGTCTAAGTGTAAGAGTACGACATGTCTCCCCCTGGTTATCATACACCACATGCTCGCCAACAAGTCGTTTTCTGTTGCGCTTGTGCCATACAGGCTGTAATTTAATTGTTAACCGTGATTATCAAAGCAGCAGGCAAAGGAGCTGACACGAAGATCAGTCAAAGGCGATGAACCAGTTCTTTGATTAATTTCAGTGGTTTGTTTTGCATCTCCTGTCCTAATAACGAATAAGTTCACAAAAAAAGGAACATTCACTAACTTCCACGAACAATAATCATCTTTCACTTAACGCTTCCCTGCTAGAATATCATCTTCAGTCCCTGCAACCAGCCAGCTGAACGTTACTTCTCTATTTTGCTTTAACTGAAATTACAGTTTTTTCAACACTGTAACTGTGTGTCCAGTACGCTGGACATTTTATGTGTCTTCGGAAATTTTTCGCTTTGTTTCTGCTGTTGACAACACTGAGACGTTCCACTCACCGCGTTATAGAGGCCGTTTATGGCAATCTCTCTCCAACGTCTTTCAGAAAGAAACCTAAGTATGAATGTCATACTCAGTTTTCTGTTATGTTGTAAATAGATCAACAAACTGTGTTACAGTCTATGTAGTAACCTAACACCGTTACTCCTTCATTATTTACAAGAGTAAACAATGAAGTCCAGCCGGCTGGACAGATGGTCACAGCTTTGTTTATTTTTGATCACTGCCTAATTTCTCTGACACAGGATCTTCTGCAAAACATGTCTGTGCTTCTTATTACTTGTTAGATGTATGAAATTAGCTGTTGATTGGGAATCACAATAATTCTTCCATAAATACTAATTTGTAATTAGCTTTAGAAGTTCACAATTTTTTTCTCACAACTAACGCAGGCATGAATGGACCTCCCACAGAAGCTGAAATCGAAAGAAAAAATGGTTCAAATGGCTCTGAGCACTATTGGACTTAACATCTATGGTCATCAGTCCCCTAGAACTTAGAACTACTTAAACCTAACTAACCTAAGGACGTCACACAACACCCAGTCATCACGAGGCAGAGAAAATGAAATCGAAAAAGAACTGCTAAATGTAATAGAAGAGGGCAGTGATTTTCAGATGAGAAAGACCTTGACATTACTACAGATACAGACTTGTGTGTTCCTGAAGCAGGAAATGACACTACATTTAACCGGTAAACTTCTCATCATTATTTTCATTTGCTGCAATAGACACTACCTGAGGTATACGTGCAAAAAGTACTGAAGGTTAGAAAAGATACTGAATTTATAATGTTTCGTAAATAAATGAGGTACTTTCTTCTGCCAGGATGAAACCGAAGATCGGAATCTATGTCAAAATACATCAGCTACGAGAAAAGAGGCTCCTCGTAAATAAGAGGTCATACCTAGACAAGTGTTTTGGAAAAATGGATCCGTTATTGATCGAACAGCCAATTTTGCCAACAAGGACTGGTCAGTGCGAGGCAGGGGACTGTGGACATCACTAGGATATTTTGATCAATATTTTGGGAGTGATATGTGGCATCTCACTGCTGAGTTGGAAAACATAAAGGCTCTTAAGGACATCCAGGATCCTCTAAATGCAACAACTAATGAAATTAAGAAGCTTGTGGGTGCACGCATAATAACAGGTTGTATGAAACTACCAAGACTAAGAACGTACTTTAGCAGAAGATTAAGGTTCCCTGCTGTAATTCCGGAGAATCGTATGTTCAAATTGAGGAACTAATTGTGCTTTGTAAATAATGTGTTTCGGATGAAATCAAGGAAAATAATAAGTTATGGAAAGTGAAACCAGTCTTTGATAGTGTTAGGAGAAAATGTTTGTCATTGCCAGCTTCCACATATTTTTCAGTAGATGAGCAAATGATTCCTTTCCATGGCAAAACATGCCTTAGACAGTAGGTAAAGAATAAGTTTGGCCATCTGGGAACCAGAGCCAGAGCTCAGTTTGGGGGATTCTGTGGTGAAGAAGCTGGTAGACCACAAAGTTGCCAGTGAGCATGTTGTGTGTTTTTCACATCCATTCCACTACTACAGTACTTGCTGGAAAGACAAATATAATGAAGTAGTGACCATTTTAGCTAGCCATATTCCATCTCGTCTCAGATCAAAAGTGACTGAACACGAGGAACTGATGAAGAGAGGTACAGATTCCTTTGATGAGTTCGTCAGAGAAGATGGGAACATTTTTGTTTTGATGTGTATTGATAATCTTCCCGTTACAGTAGCATCTAGTTTCTGTGGTGCTGCTCCCACTAGTGTAGTAAAAAGATGGGACAGAAAAGCAAAAGAATTCATTGGAGTACCTCAGCCCAAATGTATCTATGATTACAACAAATCAATGGGAGGTGTGGATCTATGTGACACAATGATTTCTTACTATCGAATATTCTCTTGCACAAAGAAGTGGACCATAAGAGACTTCCTTCATTTAATTGACATGGCGATTTTGTGAAGTCGTGGACTGATTACAGAAAGGATCAGCAGGCACAATGTGCTAACAAGAAATCAGTCATGGATCTATTAGACTTTAAGATTTATATTGATGAATCCCTGAGTCTGAAATCGGGCGCGACAGGACAACCGAAGCACGATTGGACATTTACTTTTCAGGCTCTGAATCTGAACCTCATGAAGCAGCTCCTAGAAAGAGCACAAAGGTGTTTAAAGTTCCAAACAGAGATGTTAGGAAAAGTGAGAGTAGGCATTTGCCTCTCTGCCCAATTACAGACAAAAATAAATCGATGAAACGTCGAAACAATGACTACAAAGCTAAAACCAAGTTCATGTACTCTGAATGCCAAGTATATCCGTGTATCGCAAATGAGAGAAAATGTTTCTTTGACTTTCACAACAGAAAACTGATTGTGATGTGGTACAACCGTTTCAGGATTATTGATGACTGTAACTGCTTTTCTTGTGTTGTACTTTCGAAATACTTTGTAAATAATGTATCTACATGTTAAATAAAAAATTAAAAAAAACACAATTTTGTCTTATCAATGTTATGTCCACATATCATGAATAGTCACATTGAGATCCAGTGTCCAACCAGCTGAACATAGGTAAATCTCAATCTGGATTAGCAGTAACAAAAACTACCATTACAATGCTTATTTATGACGTCCATCTGCCACGCCCTTATCAAAAAATATTTGACATAACAGAAAAATTTTGCTTGGCTCTGAAGAGGATATACATTTTAATTATGCAACAGATTTCCATGCCATCCCAACCGGATGTCTGTTTCGCGGGGATATTCTGTGAAGCAAGAGGGGTTCAAATGGTTCAAATGGCTCTGAGCACTATGGAACTCAACTGCTGAGGTCATTAGTCCCGTAGAACTTAGAACTAGTTAAACCTAACTAACCTAAGGACATCACAGACATCCATGCCCGAGGCAGGATTCGAACCTGCGACCTTTAACCGCACGGCCACTTCGGTCGGCTAAGCAAGAGGGGTTTTAGGATAACTAGTAAGTAGAGACCGGGTTATATGCATCATAAAATCCTTAAAATATGCACGCAGATATGCATGAAAAATGCGTGAAAAGCGTCGAAACATGCAAAATCAAATTATAAAAAGGCATGGTAGTAGCTGCGTGCATTATATCTCAAAGTCGAATCCGCGCATATCAGTTACGAGGTAGAGCGCGGGTCACGTGAATAATCGTTACATTTAGAACGCTGGTATCATTTTCTGAATACGTTCTGGTAGGTCAGGGAATGGCAGCCCATTCTTCGCGGAGTGCAGCACAGAGGAGAGATATCTATGTCGGTCGGTGAGGCCTGGCATGAAGTTGGCGTTCCAAAATATCCCAAAGGTGTTCCATAGGATTCAGGTCAGGACTCAGTGGAGATCAGTCCATTCCAGGGATGTTATTGTCATGTAACCAATCCGCCAACAGGCCTTGCATTATGAACAGGTGCTCGATCGTGTTGAAAGATGCAATCGCCATCCCCGAATTGCTCTTCAGCAGCGGGAAGCAATAAGGTGCTTAAAACATCGATGTAGGCTGTGATCGTGCCACGCAAAACAACAAGGGGTGCAAGCCCCCTCCATGAAAAACACGACCACACCGTAACACCACCGCCTCCGAATTTCACTGTTGGCATTTCAGACGCTGGCAGATGACGTTCACCGGACATTCGTCATACCCACACCCTGCCTTCGCATCGCCACATTTTATACCGTGATTCGTCACTGCACACAACGTTTTCCCACTGTTCAGTCGTCCAATGTTTACGCTCCTTACACCAAGCGTGGCGTCGTTTGGCATTTACCTGCGTGATGTGTAGCTTATGAGCAGCCGCGCGACCAAGAAATCCAAACTTTCGCACCTCCCACCTAACTGTCCTAGTACTTTCAGTGGATCCTGATGCAGTTTGGAGTAGATGTCTGCCTATTATACATTACGACCCTCTTCAACTGTTGGTGGTCTCTGTCAGTCAACAGACGAGATCGGTCTGTACGCTTTTGTGCCGTACGTGTCCCTTCACGTTTCCACTTCACTATCACATCGGAAACATTGCACCTAGGGATGTTTAAGAGTGTGGAAATCTCGCTTACAGACGTATGACACAAGAGATACCCAATCACCTGAGAACGTTCGAAGTCCGTGAGATCTACGGAAAGCCCCATTCTGCTCTCTCGCGATGTCTTATGACTACTGAGGTCACTGATTGAAGTACATGGCAGTAGGTGGAAGCACAATGCACATAATATGGAGAAGGTATGTTTTTGGGGATGCCCGGATACTTTTGATCACATTGTTTATACTACACACATCAAAAAATGTTTTACATCACCCCTGTTCCCAGAACTCCTGAAGATAGACGTTGACTGTGGATGTTGTAACAAAGACCCAGTCCCCTTTGACTGTTCAGAGATGTCACTAAAACCGCCCAAAGATGTAAGAAACCATCTATGATCAGGGCGTATTAGACGGAGGGGTCCGGCAGCCGATCAGTTCCAGTCATTCCACCAGGATGGAGGTGCACTGCACGTGTTGTCTGTAGTTTAACCATGCCTAGACGGTCAATACCTTGTTTAGATCTCGTCCACATTGTTGCTTTGTGCTAGGGAGGGCTCTCAACAAGGGAAGTGTCCAGGCGTCTCGGAGTGAACCAAAGTGATGTTGTTCAGACATGGAGTAGATACAGAGAGACAGGAACTGTCGATGACATGCCTCGCTCAGGCCGCCCAAGTGCTACTACTGCAGTGGATGACCGCTACCTACAGATTATGACTGGGAGGAACCCTGACAGCAATAATAATGTTTTTAGTGCAGCCACAGGGCGTCGTGTTACTACTCAAACTGTGCGCAATAGGCTGCATGATGCGCAACTTCTCTCCCGATGTCATGGCGAGGTACATCTTTGAAACCACGACACCATGCATCACGGTACAGTAGGGTCCAACATCGTGCCGAATGGACCGCTTAGAATTGACATCACATTCTCTTCACCGATGAGTGTCGCATATTCCTTCAACCAGACAATCGTCGGATACGTGTTTGAGTCAACCCGTCAAGCTGAACGCCTTGGGCATACTGTCCAGCGAGTGAAGCAAGGTGGAGGTTCCCTGCTGTTTTGGAGTGGCATTATGTGGGGCCGACGTACGCGACTGGTGGTCATGGAAGGCGCCGTAACGGCTGTACGATATGTGAATGCCATCCTCCGACCGATAGCGCAACCATATCGGCAGCATACTGGCGAGGTATTCGTCTTCTTGGACGACAATTCGCGCTCCCATCGTGCACATCTCGTGAATGACTTCCTTCAGGATAATGACATCGCTCGACTAGAGTGGCCAGCATTTTGTCCAGACATGAACCCTATTGAACCTACCAGGGATAGATTGAAAAAGGCTGTTTATGGACGACGTGACCCACCAACCCTTCTGAAGGATCTACGCCGAATCGCCGTTGAGGAATGGGACAATCTGGACCAACAGTGCCTTGATGAACTTGTGGATAGTATGCAACGACGAATACAGCCATGCATCAATGCAAGAGGACGTGCTACTGGGTATTAGAGGTACTGGTGTGTATAGGAATCTGGACCACCATCTCTGAAGGTCACGCTGTATGGTGGTACAACATGCAATGTGTGGTTTTCATGAGCAATAAAAAGGGCAGAAATGGTGTTTATGTTGATCTCTATTTCAATTTTTTGTACAGGTTCCAGAACACGCGGAACCGAGGTGATTCAAAACTTTTTTTGATGTGTTTGTATGGTATTACCCTGTCACTATAAAGCTTCTAGGCCTTTTGACTACAAACTGTAGTAGCCCCGTGCTATTCATAATAATAGCAATAACTGACAATGAATAGCTTCTTTTATAAAGTTTCTAGTAACAGAATGCACATCTTCGTACCTCCTAAACTGGTGCTTGAGAACTATTTAAAAATGCTGAAATATTGCCTCAACAGGCAATGTGCTGCCTCAGAAATATGTTATTTGAGGCTGTGCCTAATTAGTCATATTCAGACTGTCTATTTGTCTGCTTATCTAACAATAATTTTCCTACTGGTATAACCCTGCTCAGTGTAGTTTTACAACATCGAATTTTTAGACCTACATTCTCACACGTCAGCTGTTGAAACCTACCACTGGGGCACGTACTTCGCTATTTTCGGCAAGTATGTGTCTATGTGGAAATTAACTCATGCTTTGCAGATTTTTTTTTTTGCAATATTGTAACATCAGAAGCGTTTTTCATGTATTAGCTTCAGCAAGTGATGTAAACATCGTACTTTATCATTGCCTCAGAAAGATTTTATTTTCGTGTGTGTTGTGAGTAGTTCCATTTTGTCTTTACGTTTGCTTGCTTAGCTAGCATTTATTTTCTGCAGTTATAGGCCTACTCAGGCTAGTTTTATGACATCGATTTTTAGACCTAATTTCCAGAATGTCATATAATGAAATCTACCATTCTGTCCTATAGAATTTTGGACACTAATTTCGCGAGTATGTGCATATCTGGAAATTAATTCCTGCTCCTTTTTACACTGCAGACCTTTTTTTCAATACTGTGACATAAAACAACGTTTACCATGTATTAACCTCGACTAGCGATGTAAACATTGCCCTTTATCGTAAACTGCTGTATTTTGTGACCATTTTAGAATATTTGAAATATCTTAGTTGCAGAAATTAATTAATTTTTCGATTTGTAGCTTTTTAAAGTGCTATTGGAGCATCTGTTGGTGTGATACAAATATCGAACTACGGTCGCGATTTTACAGTGCAGCCATGTGATGGTGACAAAGAACTGGGATTCGCTATTATTTCGCGTTTTCTGGGTTTGTGGGATGGTATTTAAGGTAAAAATCATTTCAACAAATGTTAATGGTTAATCCATTATTTATATTTTCCTAGAAAATGTTCCCCCATGAAGCATGGACCTTGCCATTGGTGTGGAGGCTTGTGTGCCTCAGCGATACAGGTAGCCATACCATAGGTGCACCTACAATAGAGGGGTCTCTGTTGAGAGGCCAGACAAACGTGTCGTTCCTGAAGAGGGAGAGCAACCTTTTCAGTAGTTGCAGGGGCAACAGTCTGGATGATTGACTGATATGGCCTTGTATCATCAACCAAAACAGCCTTGATGTGCTGGTACAGCGAACAGTTGAAAGCAAAGGGAAACTACAGCCCTAATGTTTCGCGACTGCATGCAGTTGTACTGTATGGATGAATGGTGATGGCATCCTCATGGGTAAAATATTCCGGAGGTAAAATGGTCCCCCATTCGGATCTCTGTGCGGGAACTACTCAGGAGGATATCGTTATCAGGAGAAACTAATCTGACATACCATGGATCGGAGCTTGGAATGTCAGAACCCTTAATCGGGCAGGTAGGTTACAAAATTTAAAAAGGGAAATGGATAGGTTAAAGTTTGGTACAGTGGGAATTATTGAATTTCGGTGGTAGTAGGAACAGGACTTCTCGTCAGGTGAATACGGGGCTGTAAATACAAAACCAAATAGGGGTAATGCAAGAGTAGGTTTAATAATGAATAAAAAATAGGAACACTGATAAACTACTATGGACAGTACAGCACAGAATTATTGTAACCAAGATAGACACGAAGCCAACACCCACCATAGTAGTACAAGTTTACATGCCAACTACTTCTGCAGATGAGGAGGAGATTGAGGAAATACATGATGAGATAAAAGAAATTATTCAGATTGTTAAAGGAGCCGAAAAATTAATAGTCACTGGGGACTGGAATTCAATAGCAGGAAAAGCAAGAGAAGGAAAAGTAGTAGGTGAATATGGAATGGACGAAAGGAATGAAAGAGGAAGCCACCTGGTAGAATTTTGTAGAGAGCGTAAGTTAATCATAACTGACACTTGGTTTCAGAGTCACGATCGTACGTTGTATTTGTGGAAGAGATGTGGAGACACTTGGACGATCATTGGTTGGACAGAGATTTCAGAACCAGATTTTAAACTGTAAAACATTTTCAGTGGCAGATGTGGACTCTGACCACAATTTATTGGCTATGAACTGCAGATTAAAACTGAAGAAACTGGAAAAAGGTAGAAATTTAAGGAGATGGGACCTAAATAAACTGAAAGAACCAGAGGTTGTAGAGGGATTCAGCCGAGCATTAGGGAACTACTGACAACAACAGGGGTACCGTATTGATAGAACAAGAATGGATAGCCTTGAGAGATGAAATAGTGAAGGCAACAAAGGATCGAGTAGGTAAAAAGGCGAGAGCTGGTATAAATCCTTAGGTAACACAAGAGATGTTGAATTTAATTGATGAGAGGAGGAAATATAAAAATACAATAAATGATGTAGGCGAAAGGGAATACAAATGCCAAAAAAATGAGATCGACAGGAAGTGAAAAATGGCTAAACAGGAATGGATAGTGGACAAATCTAAGGATGTAGAAGCATGTGTCACTAGGAGAAAGACAGACAATGCCTTCAGGGAAATTAAAGAGACCTTTTGAGAAAACAGAACCATCTGTGTGAATATCAAGAGCTCAGGTGGAAAACCCTCTGAGTAAGGAAGGGAAAGCAGACAGGTGGAAGGAGTACATAAAGAGTCAATGCAAGGGAGATGTACATCAGTGTAATATTATGGAAATAGAAGAGGGCGTAGAGGAAGATGAGAAGGGAGATGTGATACTACGTGAAGAATTTAACAAAGCACTGAAAGATTTAAGTCGATACAAGGCCTAAGGCCTCAGGAGTAGACAATCTGCCGTTTGTGTTACTGATAGCCCTGGGAGAACCAGCCATGACAAAACTCTTCCATCTAGTGAGCAAATACAGGAGAAGTACTCTCAGACTTCAAGAAGAAGGCAGGTGCTGACAGGTGAGAAAATTACCGAACTATCAGATTAATAAATCACGACTTCAAAATAATAACACAGATCCTTCACAGAAGAATGGAACAACTGGTAGAAGCTGATCTCAGGGAAGATCAGTTTGTATTCCAGAGAAATGTAGGAACACGGGAGGCAATACCGACCCTCCGACTTCTCATAGAAGATAGGTTAAGGAAAGGCAAACCTACGTTTCTAGCATCTGTCTACTTAGAGAAAGCTTTTGACAATGTTGACTGGAATACGCTCTTTCAAATTCTAAAGGTGGCATGTCTAAAAAACAGGGAGCGAAAGGTTATTTACAATTTGTACTGAAACCAGATGGCAGTTATAAGAGTCGAGGGGCACAAAAGGGAGGCAGTGGTTGAGAAGGGAGTGAAATAGGGTTATAGTCTGTCCCCAAAGTTACTAAATTTGTATATTGAGCAAGTAGTAAAGGAAACAAAGAAAAAGTTTTGAGTAGGAATTAAAGTACAGGGAGAAGAAATAAAAGCCTTGAGGTTTGCCGATGACATTGTAATTCTGCCAGAGACAGCATGAGTTGGAAGAGCAGTGGAACGGGACAGTATCTTGAAAGGAGGATATATGATGAACATCAGCAAAAGCGAAACGAGGGTAATGGAATGTAGTCGAATTAAAATAGGTGATGCTGACGGAATTAGATTAGGAAATGGGACAGTTAAAGTAGTAGATGAGTTTTCCTATCTGGGAAATAAAATAACTGATGATGGTCGAAGTAGGGAGGATATAAAATGTAGACAAAGGCAAGAAAAGTGTTTCTGAAGATGGGAAATTTTTTAACATTGACTATGAATTTAAGTGTCAGCAAATCCTTTCTCAAAGTATTTGCATGGGGTAGTCAGGTACGGAAGTGAAACATGGACGACAAACAGTTTAGACAAGAATAGAATAGAAGGTTTTGAAATGAGGTGCAGCAGAAGAATGCTGAAGATTAGATGGGTAGATCACATAACTAATGAGGAGGTACTGAATAGAACTGGGGAGAAGTTAATTTGCGTCACAACCTGAGTAGAAGATGAGAACGGTTGGTAGGACACATTCTGAGGAATCAAGGGATCACCAATTTAGTACTGGAGGGCAGTGTGAGGGGTAAAAATAGTGGAGGGAGACCAAGAAATGAATACAGTAAGCAGATTCATAAGGATGTAGGTTGCAGCAGTTAACTTGGAGATGAAGAAGCTTGCACAGGACAGAGTAGCACGGAGAGCTGCATCAAACACGCAAATGTTGGTTTTTAATTATTTATAGAGGAATCCAGTCATCTGCTAGTGATAGGAGCAAGTAGGATGTGAAAGTGGACTTGCCCTCATCGAAGTTTTCAGAGCTTGTGGAAAAGTGATTTTGGTAAGAAACGTATTTTCTATTAATAAGAATTTCTATTTCGTTATATATACTTTGTGTGGAAATGTTGACTTTTAATTGATTATAGAAGAATGTGGTATCGTCTCGTCGCAGTTTTCTGTGGCGAATTATATAGCTTCAAATCAAAGTTACCAGAGTGAGGACTTTTGATCCAGTACTTAATGCCATTTTGGCAGTCATTAATGCAATATAACTGCAGATCAGAGGCACGATGCACGAGGCACGATGCACGTGGAATCGTGGGCGTTGGCGTGGGCGTGGGGTGGAGGTGCTTAATGCAAAATTAGTAGAAGTGCAGCGGGGATAATCCTGATATAAACAATGTATCACATGCTTCTAAACTGCAGTGGAGTCTCTTTCTTACAAATGCAGGGAGCCACGGGGACACTTGGGGTGGGGGTTGCTTCATGCAAAATTCACAGAGCTGCAGTTAGGGTGGGGATGCACACTGGGGAGGCCTACCCCTCCTTCACCTTGGTACATGGCAGAATGTCAGGATTTCTGGTCTTCCCTGGAGATCAGGAAGTGCTGTTCTTGACATCATTGAAATATTATATGCACAACTGTCTCAGCTGTCACACTACGCCACAGATAAAGCAGAGCAGTATTGATAGATAATGAGTAAGCGTTTTTTGTCAGAACTCCCCTTCCTCTACTACTTTTACTGTCTACAAATATCGCTTCACAGACGCTGCTTTATGAGAGGATCCAGTGTTTTGCTGATACAAACTATCACTCTATCTGAACTGTTCCTCTTCTGTACGCAGTACACAATGCTGTGAAATGTTATGATATCCTTGTGCACTTATCATTTTCTTAAGCTCAATAAGGGGTCCACATTCATACTCATAAAAACACCTACATACCGTAACCTCCTCTGTACTTCACACATGTGGCAGGTGTAGCGAGATTCATCACTCCAAATCACACGTTTCCAGTCGTCCTCTATGCTGCCGCATCGCTCTTTACACCGCCTCAAGTGCCGTGCAGCACCGATACCTGCTATGCGTGGCTTATCATGAGCCGCTCGACCAGCGTATCCCATTTTTTTAACTTCCTATACATGGTCATTTTTCGAGCCGGATTGCTGGTAGCACTATGGAAAAACGGGAGATACCTCTCGCTGATTTCACGCGAATTCTTACAGCCACTCTGTGTAATGCTCGACGCTCCCTGTCCGTCAGTACGTAAGATGTGCCTCGTCTTGCTTTAACTGTGTTTGATTGTTCGCCCTTTCGTCACCAAAAGTCGACTTGGACAACCGAAACGTCGCTGATGGGTTTGTTCCTCAGGTGACATTACGTAGCGGTGTGCCTTTACGTTTGATCAGATAGCGTGGATGAAAATTTAATTTAAAAGTTTACGTTTCAAATACATTTGTGCTAACTAAGACAAGACTTCGTACTGTAGCCTTGCTGGCTCCTTTGCGGACTTGTGTTTACTTGAACGTGTTTGCTTAAGATTTATGGAATATCTCCTAAATCGTGTCGAACTTCCTTCTGCTCAGCATAGTGCACCAACTCGACGTGGCTCGTTGGAAGTCCCCTGCAGCAATATTGAACCATGCCGCCTCTATAGTCGTCCATAACTGCGAAAAATATTGCCAGTGCGGGATTTAGTGCACGAACTGGCCTATCGATTATAACCTATACATTTCCGATGGGAATCATGTCGGGCGATTTCGGTGACCAAATCATTCGCTCGAATTATCTAGGACGTTCTTCAAACCAGTTGCGAGTAGATGTGGCCATGTGACATCGCGCATCGTGTTATGGTAACATAAAGTCCAAGAACTGTTGCAAATGGCCTCCAAGAATCCGAACATAATTATGTTTAATCAACGAGCGGTTCAGCTAGACCAGAGGATGCAGTTCATTCCATATAGACACAGCCCACATCATTATGTAACTACCACCAGCTTTCACAGTGCCTTGTTGACAATTTGGGTCCATGGTTTCGTGGGGCCTGCGCCATGCTCAAACCCTAACATTAGCTGCTACCAACTGAAATCGCGACTCATCTGACAAGGCAACGGTTTTCCAGTCGTCTAGGGTCCAACCCGTCAACGGCCTTGCCGCAGTGGTAACACCAGTTCCCGTCAGATCACTGAAGTTAAGCGCTGTCGAGCTGGACTAGCACTTGGATGGGTGACCATCCGGTCTGCCGAGCGCTGTTGGCAAGAGGGGTGCACTCAGCCTTTGTGAGGCAAACTGAGGAGCTACTTGATAGAGAAGTAGCGGCTCCGGTTTCGGAAACAGACATGCGGCCGGGAGAGCGTTGTGCTGGCCCTATGCCCCTCCATATCCGCATCCAGTGACACCAGGCTGAGGATGACACGGCGGCCAGTCGGTACCTTTGGGCCTTCATGGCCTGTGCGGGAGGAGTTTAGTTTTTAGTTTAGGGTCCAACCGATATGGTGACGAGCCCAGGAGACGCACTGCAGTCGAAGTCGTGATGTTAGCAAAGGCAGTTGCGTCGATCGACTGCTGTCATAGCCCATTAACGCGAAATTTCACCGCACTGTCCGAAGGGATACGTTCATCGTACGTCTTACATTGATTTCTGCGATTTTTCAAGCAGTGTTGCTTGTCTGTTAGTACTGACAACTCTACGCAAACGGTGCTACTCTCGCTCTTTAAGCTCTCCATGGCGAGAGGTAATGCCTGAAATTTGGTATTCTCAGCACACACTTGACGCTGTGGACCTCCGAATATTGAATTCCCCAGAGATTTCTGAAATGGAATTTCCCATACGTCTAGTTCCATCAGTCATTCTGCGCTCATTGTTTCTCGCGGTGCGGCGATTATCACTTAAGGAACCTTTCCACATGAATCATATGAGTACAAAAGACAGTTCCGCCAATGTACCTCCCCCTTAATATCTTGTGTACGCGACACTATCGCCATCTGTATATGTGCGTACCGTTATCCCATAATTTTTGTCACCTCAGTATGATACCGTATACCTTCACCCATGTCAGTTCTCGCTATTAATAATGATACATCCTGTATAATTCTCTGGGCAAGCAATTTAGTTTTTTTCGTCTCCAGCCAAAAAGAATATAGAATATCGTATTTCTTTACAGGCTTTACTGTTGCTTTATGAATTCGTAGACTTCGGATTTATGCTGAATGAGTTGCAACGTGATGAGTGTAAAGACGCGCCGCAAATGAAGATGCCGGAGCCTGCGTCAGGAGCGGCCAGAGGAGTGGAGTTATTGATTACCTGGGGCTGCGTGCACGAGGGCGGCCGGAAGCCCATTCGAGAGCCTCGGCCGACTGTGGTGCTGGCTGCGGCTCTGCCTGTGTCCGAATGGCGCAGCCTCTCGGCCCGCCTCAAACCTCGCAGTGACGTCACAGCCGTACTGTGCCGAGGCCTCTCACCGCAAGCCGAATTAGAGCCCTGCATCTGCCGTTTGTGCCCGCTCGAACTGCTTCGTGCATGTTGTTTACAGGAAGTCCGGCAGATGTCAATGTAGCTGCCTTCGATGCGGGGATCGACTGTATTCAACTTCCTCCACGCTCGTTCGAGCTTGCCACTTTCTAATGTCCCGACCGTCTACTCTTACCCGATCGCTACTCAGTCTTTCGCTGCAGGATCGTGTCGCGTGAATGTAAGACGAAGGCGACTATGAGATGGAAGCTTAATTCGAAGTAATGCATGCTGAGTGCGATATCAGATGGCCGTAGCAATTTCTGGGAGAGATTTTCGTTAGTTACTGATAAGGATGGAAATGGCTACGTGTTCTCGCTAACCACCCATCTTAAGAGACCATCAACAATACCGAATACCGTGTCGGCTGGTCCCGGCGGCGATTCGAGTCCGCCCTCAGGCATGGGTGTGTGTTTTTGTCCTTACGATACTTCAGGTTAAGTAGTGTGTAAGCTTAGGGACTGAGGACCTTAGCAGTTAAATCCTATAAGACTTCACACACATTTGAACATTTTGAACTATCGCTTTTCGTGTATGTCTTCTACACAGTCGATATGTCAAAGACCCCGCCTTTTGTTCATTTCGTCTAGTATGCCGGTGACAGCACTGTCCTCGACCTCTACGCTACCCTTCAGAAAGCCTTCCCGCTCCATCCCAACTAGTTCACCTCCTGGTGCAACCAGTGGTTCCTCAAAATCCACGGCCGGCCTTTGTGACCAAGCTGTTCTAGGTGCTTCTGCCTGGAACCGCGCTGCTGCTACGGTCGCAGGTTCGAATCTTGCCTCGGGCATGGATGTGTGTGATGTCCTTAGGTTAGTTAGGTTTAAATAGTTCTAGGGGACTGATGACCTCAAATGTTAGGTCTCATAGTGCTTGGAGCCATTTGAACTTGAACAAAATCAACGCTACCAAAACCCAGGCAATAATTACGGCCAAACCACCTAAATCTTCCACACTAAAGTATCTCGGACTAACGGTTGATGGCTGACTAACATGGAAGTCCCATTTACTAACCATTCAACACAAAGCCCACAGTAGACTAAATTTACTAATACTTTTAACCACCCGAACACGGGGATTGCACCCTTCCACAGCCTCCACACCTATGAAGCCCTGATCATACACATCCTCTGCTATGCCAATGTGACATGGACTTCCGCTCCTCCATCGTTTTATCACGTTCTACAGACCCTCGAACGCCATGGATTCCACCTAGTCTTTCGGATCCGCTTACTCCCCCACACACATCCTCTACAACACCTCAGAATATCCTGAGTAATCTATAAATTCGGACAGTAACCAGTCCTCTAGTTTCCCCACTGTTCACTGTTCCTGGCACTCTGCCACGATTCTGCCATTCTACCACCACATTCCCCCAACACTACACCTTCACACTCACCACATCTTCTCCCAATGAAACTTTAATTACCTTCCCTTGCCCGACCATGAAATTCGCCCGCAAATATGCCCATGCTACCAGATCTAGGAGGTCACTAAGACCCTCCGCACTGTCAGGGCTCCTTTCCCGTCCAATCCTCTCCACCCACTTCCTAAGTATTGGTTTGTAACCGCATCCCTCGCCACTCATTCCCCATCTCTCCTCTAAACATCCAACTACACAAACCTCTCCTATGCACGACCTTTAAATGCTGCATTCCATGAAACCCTTATTACTGGCACCCTACATCCACTCATCGCTACACCCGTCACTGAATCTATTTTAGTGTCTACACATCGGCCTTTATGTTTTAACTTACGCATCTGTCTATCTGTCTTTATATATTCGTGTGCGACAGTCATTTTCCATTCATCTGTGTCTATATTTTAATAAATCTCCAAATCAACATTTTATATTTAAAGTTATAACACTGATGATCTGTCTTTTTATTGTAAAAAACGTCAATTTTTGTCAACGGCCATGTCCAGGTTTTGTACACTGAACAGCCAAAGAAACTGGTACACCTGTCTAATATTGTGTATGACTCCCGTGAGAACTCAGAATTGCCGCAGCATGACGAAGCATGGACACGATTAGTGACTGAGGTAGTGCTGGAGGGAACTGACACTATGAATCCTGCAGGGCTGTCCGTAAATCCGTAAGAGTACGAGGGGGTGGAGATTTCGTCTGAACAGCACGATGCAAGGCATCCCAGATATACTCAATAATGTTCATGTCTGTGGAGTTCGTAGGCCAATGGATGTGTTTAAATTCAGAAGAGCGTTCCTGGAGCCACCCTGTAGAAATCCTGGACCTGTAGGGTGTTGGATTGTCCTGCTGGAATTGCCCAAGTCTGTCGGAATGCACAATGGACATGAACGGATCCAAGTGATCAAACAGGAAACTTACGTATGTGTCACCTGTCAGAGTCGTACCTAAACGTATCAGGGATCCCATATAGCTCCAAATACACATTCCCCACGCCATTACAGAGCCTCGACCAGTTTGAACAATAGCCTGCTGAAATGCAGGGTCCGCGATTCGATGAGCTTGTCTCCATACCCGTACACGTTCATCCGCTCGATACAATTCGAAACGAGTCACGTCCGACCAGGCAACATGTTCCCAGTCATCAACAGACCAATGCTAGTGTTGACGAGCCCAGGTGGGGCGTAAAGCTTTGTGTCGTGGAGTCATCAAGTGTACACGAATGGGCCTTCGGCTCCGAAAGCCCATATCGATGATGTTTCGTTGAATAGTTCGCACGCTGACACTTGTTGATGGCCCAGCATTGAAATCTGCTGCAATTTGCGGAAGGGTTACACTTCCGTCACGCTGAACGATTCTCCTCAGTCATCGTTGAACCCGATCTTGAAGGATCTCTTTCCGGCCGCAGTGATGTCGTAGATTTGATGTTTTACCGGGTTCCTGGCATTCACGGTACACTCGTGAAATGTGTAACCTCCTCCCCACTTATCGACCTTAGTGAAAAATTAAACCGCGTGTACCTAATGGAAATTTGGGAAGGCAATCATCACCGAAGTTAATTTGTTGGTAAAGAGGGAGGAAAGGGTTACATATTAATGAAAGGAAAAATGCAAATGAAGTCGGTGGAAAGTAAATTTGAGAAAAGGGTAAAATTAATAAAGAAAGAAAATGTACAGTCGTTACATTAACAATTAATTGGCGTTAATTGGATATTTGAGATTTGGGGAAAATTACGGTCGCCAGTCCTATGGACAACTACTATAATGACTGAAAATGAAAGATTCCTGCACATATAATTAGCACTAAAAGCGTGGCAACTGTGTTGCGTGAAAACTGAAAGTCTGTCAGAAGTAATAAATTTCGCTACACTCTGACTTAATTTAGCAAAAGAATTAATAAAACCGGAAAATTGAAAGTTAATTTAGTGACTGAAATTAATAGTGAACTTTGTTTCTGAAGCACTACGAAATTCAGTAAAATAAGGTTAGTCTTGGGCTACCTCAACAATCATATCAAAAACTACTTGAATCTACGCAATTTAGAAATAAGAGATTTAACTTTGAACTTGAATTAAATGATTCTGAACAATTAACAACAGTAAAATTTAGTACGTACCAAGCTGAGCTGCAGTCACAGGTAAGCTAAAATACGGTAACAAAACTCGCACTCTTAATTTGTGCTTGTGTAATCTAAATATTGTAGCCAGCTATGAATACCTTAACTGAACTTTGAAATGAAAGCAGTGAAATCGAATGATATTACTTTAATGCTGGCGTTTGAATTTCAACGACACTCAGGTTTATTCCGGAAAAGGAAGGGACCCTGCTTGGTAATGCAGTTGGGACAATGAGCAACAAAGGTTCATGCTACGTTGCTGTAATTTAGTGAGAAAAATTTAACAGCTTGAAAAGCTGACGTCTGCCATACAGTTCTAAAACTTTACGTGCTACCAGTCTTCCTTGTTGGTTGATTGAAGGTTTGAAGTCGTCGATCGAGGAGGTGGCGACAGTCACTCATTGTCGGCCGTCGCTGTTGCAGAAGCTGGATGTTGGCGCGCCTTCTTCTCGACACGGTCTCCAGCCGAAACGGGCTCTTGATGTGTGCCAGCTAACGCTCCCGTCCGCGACACCATGTCAGAGGCTAACATAGCAAGTCGAGCGCAATTACATGCTGCCAAACCCCGAAAGCGCGGCAACTCGCGGGAGCGTCACACAACACACCTGCTCCACTGCCCTCCTCCAGCCAGACTCTCTCTGCTCTCGCTCCACGCGGTCGAGTTCACACTACCAAAGATCCTAAGCACTTTAGTTCCCCACCTGACCTCTCGATGTATTCGTTCGACAGCATAGTTTTCCCTAGGCAAGACCCAGCGTAAAATACAAATAATATTTACAAAACAAACCAAGTATACATCGACATAGATGCATAAATACATATACAGGGTGTTCCAGCCATCTTGTCCACCCAAAATATCTCTGGAACAATAACAGCCATTGGAAAACGACTTTCACCGGTATCAATGTAGGGCTGGGGCCCATGAATGTACATATCTGGAAACATTCTAAAACGAAAACATATGTGTTTTTTTAAAACAAACTTATGTTTTTTTAAATGGACCTCCTATATTTTTTCTTCAGCAATCCATAGCATGACAAAGCACATACACAATGGCGTTGATTGCATCGCAATATTCCCATTACATCCCGAGATATTAAGACGCGAAGTTGACGCTTGAAACACCCGACATGCGCTGCTAGCGCACGCCCTGAGGCTCAGGCGTGAACCCCATGCTGCCCGTAATCGCGATGTGATTGACATGCCTAATCACACTTCCATACCTATCAAGAGGTCCGAATCGAATAATACGGTCTGCTGCGCGATTACGGGCAGCATGGGGTTCACGCCTGAGCCTCAGGACGTGCGCTAGCAGCGCATGTCGGGTGTTTCAAGCGTCAACTTCGCGTCTCAATATCTCGGGATGTAATGGGAATATTGCGATGCAATCAACGCCATTGTGTATGTGCTTTGTCATGCTATGGATTGTTGAAGAAAAAATATAGGAGGTACATTTAAAAAACATAAGTTTGTGTTAAAAAACACATATGCTTTCGTTTTAGAATGTTTCCAAATATGTACATTCATCGGCCCCAGCCCTACATTGATACCGGTGAAAGTCGTTTTCCAATAGCTGTTATTGTTCCAGAGATATTTTGGGTGGACAAGATAGCTGGGACACCCTGTATACAAATAGTAAAACAGTTACAATATATAAAGGCACATAAATGTCATATATTCAGGTAACAAAATAAGGAAAAAATTTGTAGTACAATAGATGGAAATAGGAGGATATGCATTTCCGGCGTTACAAATGGTCGTACGGAAAATCCCCACTTCATTGCTACTTTGGAGATGCTGTGTCCTATCGCTCGCACGCCGACTATAACACCACTTAAATCTTGATAACCTGCCGTTGTAGCAGCAGTAACCGAGCTAACAACGGCGTCAGGCACTTGTTGCCTTATGTAGGAGTTGCCGACCGTAGCGCCGTATTCTGTCTGTTTACATATCCCTATATTTGAGTACGCGTCCCTATATCAGTTTCTTTAGTGCTTCAGCGTATTATGTTTTTAAAATTTTGCTTTCGTGTGGCTGAAGGGCAGCAAATTGTATCCTCTGACAGTACACCCCTTGCTGATATGGGCGGGGGGATGACTGAAAAGCGCGTAGAGAGGTGTGTGTGTATGTTAGGAACCTTCGTCCACTTAGTTTAATATCTGGTGGAGGATTTCGCTCTTTATGTCGGCAGCTTGTAAATGTTGGTTCCGTACTTTGACAAGTGGATGTTTCCAGCGTTCTGGATCATTCTACGACGGTGGCATCAAATGTTGAAAGACAAGACAATGCCGGCCGAGGTGGCCGAGCGGTTTTAGGCGCTACAGTCTGGAACCGCGCGACCGCTACGGTCGCAGGTTGGAATCCTGCCCCGGGAATGGATGTGTGTGATGTCCTTAGGTTAGTTAGGTTTAAGTAGTTCTAAGTTCTAGGGGACTGATGACCTGAGAAGTTAAGTCCCATAGTGCTCAGAGCCATTTTTTGAACAAGACAATGAAATACGGACGAGCATGATGCCATGCCTTAGCTGCGAATGCGTGTGCATGTACAACGGATTTGTGGACAGCTCCATATCGGAAAAGATGTTACCTATCGGTAGCAGTAAACTTTGTTTTTCAAGATTGGACACTCAGAAACATGGTATTGGCAACAAGTAACTTCTCTGAGTATCAAAATCTGGAGAATTTATTAAGAACCGTAAAGAGGTACTGAGGAAAGGCGCCAAAATACACAAGGCACTGCAATCCTTTCCGCGTTACCCACGCGTTGCATATCTTTTGAAGATAGTCGTAACAGACTTTTTCAATGACGATTATTTAAAAAATGAAATTGCAGTGGCACATTCCATGATTTATGCCGCCATATATACTGTCCGTTTTATGGAAATACAAAAGAAAGACGAATTCTTTTCAGACAAGCTTCAAGCAAGAAACGGAGACGAGGTGGAACAGGTTATGTACTAGTAGAATGCTACAGTCTGTAGTCAGCGATTACGACAAAGTCTCGGAGATACATGTGGAGAAGGGTGTCCCTCAAAAACTTAATGCTTACAAAAACGAACCTACAAAACAACTCATGCCATGTTTGGAGCAGTTCAAAGATGTCACAGAAGTGCTCGGAGGCGAGAAATATCCTATAACTCAATTTGTTTTATTGTGGGTTCATAAACTGAAAAGTCGTTGCAACGCAAGGGCCGACGATACAGAGGCACGTTTCTTTAAATTGCCGTAAATCCACTGTACTATTTAATATGCAATGCGTGTCCAACACCAGATTCAGTGTCACTGGTATTTGGCTGTACATTACAGATTTCACATCATTTTAATTTAACAGTAGGCTCTATGTGCGCTGAAAGAGCGTTTTTCCGTCTCACGAAAGAGAAAGTAGAAATTTGGGCGCTGCGCAGCATAGCAACAGTTGAGTGTCCAACCTTCCGACTACTGGAGATAATGTTCATTGCTGCCAGAGACGAGACAATTAAGTGGTATGCGTAAAATCTGTGACGAAATATCAGTTCCAGATAAACAACAATAAAATTATAACATTATAGTAATATGCTATTCTGTTTCTGTCTTCTTCTTCATCTCCTTCAAGTATGAGATCAGTTGATAATTGCGACTTCTTGATCAGCCCATCTTCTCTTGGTTGTACCTATGTTCCTTCTTCCATTAAGGATGTAATGTAGCATTTCTTTTGAAATACGTTCATCGTTTTTTCTATCTATACGTGCTTTCAGTTTTTTCTGTATTCCTTAACACTTTCATAAAAGTTGCAAATTTCTTACATTATTCCGCATAGTCTCATTTTTTAACCAGTCGCTTATTGTTAGGCCCTGGACTGTTCTCAAAAATCTCATCTCGGGTGCTTGTAGTCTACTATGAGTGCTAGAGTTCATAGTCTAGTTTTCACTTCCATATTTCCATATAGCCTACAGGGAACTGCCCTAACTTTACAAAATTGTAGCATAGGTCAATTTGTACTTTTCTCCTGACAATTCTTTTGATAGTGCCACACATCATAGTGAATCTCTCAAGCTTTTTTTCAGTATCCACATCGCCGAGATATGATATGTCATAACCTAAGTAACTGAAGGAGTCAAATTTTATGGGTTGTGTGCCTTGGTACGCCATGGACTTGATTTTATTTATCGAATTACTTCAGTTATTACTTTCTGTTTTATTACTTTGCTATTTTGTATAGTTCGAATAACGCTGTCTGTAGGTTGTCATCCTTATCGACAACTACAGTCTGGTCGTCAGCAAACATGAAGAGTTTTGATAAAATTTCTTTCTTTGAAGCTGCTCCCTATATACAGTTTCATAATCCTCTATTACTCTTCCTCCACAATGTCGTAGAAACTTGAATTAAAATGTAACGGTGAAATACACCATAGTTCCCACGCTTTATTGGTATTTCCTTGGGCAATATTTCGAGGCTCTAGCTTTAAATTTATCTGTGTTCCTGTTTATTCAACAGCGAAAAAAAATCGCAACACCAAAAAATAATTAATGTAGACTAATGAAATTTCGGAAATATATTTATCTACTTAACATATTTAAGTGATTAACACTGCAAGAGCACCGGTTAATTAAGCGAAGATAAGCTACTGCAAAAGTGAAATGCTGGCACACAAACAACCGACGTAACCGCCAGAGAGTTGAATGCAAGCAAGCAAATGTGCATGCATTTTGTCGCACAGGTACCAGATGGTAGTTTGTGGGATGGAGTTCCACGTTTATTGCGCTTCGTCGGTCAATACAGGGAGGTTTAACGCTGTGGATGAGACTGGAGTTATCGTCCGATGATGTCCCTGGTCCCTGTGTGTGCTCGGTTGGAGACAGATCTGGAGATCGAGCAAGCCAAGGCAACATGTCGACACGCTGAGAGCATGTTGGGTTCCAAAAGCGGCATGTAGGCGCGCATTATCCTGTTGGAAAACACTTCATGGAATGCTGTTCTTGAATGGCAGCACAATAAGTCGAATCAACAAACTGACGTATAATTTAGCAGTAAGGGTGCGTGGAATAACCGGGAGAGTGCTTCTTTTGTCATACGAAATCGTCCCTCAACCGTAACTCGAGGTGCAGGTCCAGTGTATCTAGCACACAGACTGGTTGCAGGCCCACGACTGGCTTTCTTCTAACCAACATACGGACATCACTGGTACCAGGCATAATCACTACTGAAGTCCTAAATGGTCGTGGTTTGGGGTCAGTGTAATGCACGATACAAAAAAATGGCTCTGAGCACTATGGGACTTAACATCTTAGGTCATCAGTCCCCTAGAACTTAGGACTACTTAAACCTAACTAACCTAAGGACATCACACACATCCATGGCCGAGGATCTGCGACCGTAGCAGTCCCGCGGTTCCGGACTGCAGTGCCCAGAACCGCACGATACAGGGCGGGCGTCTGTCTCGGATCTTTCCTTGAAGTAACCGATTTATAATAGTTCGTTATGTCACTGTAGTGCCAGCTGCTTCTCAAATTGCTGCTGTAGATGCAGTGCGGTGCGACAGAGTCATACGCCGAACACCACTGTCTTCCACACCACTGTCTTCCCTCACTGTAGTGCCGCGTGGCCACACGGAGACCTCTATTCTTGCGACCGTACATTCCCGTGACCACAGCCGCCAACAGTCACGTACAGTGGCTACATTCCTGCCAAGTCTTTCTTCAATATCAGAAGGAACATCAGGCTTCTCGTAGCCCTATTACACGACTTCTTTAAAACTTAATGAATTGTTGATGATGGCGTCTTAGTCACCTTAAAGACTTTCTTGACTAACATGAACTCACCACATCCAATCTCAAAGGTAACTAACGCTCACGACTGTTACAGCGTGTATTTAAAACAAACCTGATTTGCATCGTCATGGTGGCACTACTAGCGCCAGTCTTATGTCTCTGGCGGGAAATTTTGATAGACATAATCTTTCAGATGTAGAAGGAAGCCTACCAACTTTGCTTATGTCGCACAACTCCTTCTTGATGTTGCGATTTTTTTCTGTCTGTGTACATAAGTACTTCGGATAACTTCTGTCAGAAGTACCTCTTTTTGCATGATATTCCACAGTCTTCCTCTGCTTACACTGCAAACGTTTCCATATAGTCTGGAAAGACTATGCAGGCTATTAAATAGTATTGTCTCCTTTTTTGTAATATTTCTTTTGACGAGAAAACATTATCTTAGCAGAGTCTTCCTTTCCGAAAAGTAGTTTTTCCTTCGAGTAAAATGTTTCTTATTCTCTTTATTGCTAATCGTTGCATTTATTGTGAATAGTATATTTAAAAGACTTATACTTCTAATTCACATAGTCAGTTATTGATCCTCTTTTGAAAACAGATATTCCTATTGCATTCTTCCATTCCATTGGTAATTTTCTTTGCTGCCAGCATTGATGTGCAAAATCTAAAGCCCGCACCTAGCTTCTTGTGATAAGTATTTAAACACTTCCATATCTAGATTGTCCGTTCCAGGAGCTCTTCGGATCTTACTGATGTCTGTAAGGCCTCTTGAATTTCCTTCAAATCTGTTTTATCAATTTCCGGGAGACATCAGTCGATTTCTTCAAGTTCCTCATTCTCATCTGCTTTTACACAACAGTTTCTCATTTAGTATTAAATAATTGATCTACACCAGACGAGATAATTTTGTGAATCTTCCTGTGCTTGAAAAACTTGTTTTCTATACACAATGAATTTAGGTTCACGAAGTCTGGTAACAATTATTCATTCTGATTAACTGCTGATTCTACATTTTATCCTTACTGGGCTGTTTTTCTGTTACAGAATTCATGTTTCTTTCTATGACAATACAGTTTTTCTTGTTTACGGAATCAAGGACACTTTGCAAGCTCGTGTAAAACTTATCAGATACCCTTTCTCCCTTCTTCCAGGGGATATACTAACACATAGGATGTTTGGAAATTCCCTTTACAAACTTCTAGGGCTTGTAGACGGGAATGAGTAAATAATATTTTGAATAGGAAACCATGTCCGGACGCTACAGAGGGTCAAAGTTATAGCTACCGGCACCTGTAAATGAACGCACATGCAGTATGTTCCGTCATGATGTTACATGCTTTCTAGGATGATGAAGAAGGATAAATGTATCAATTTCGGGTGAGGGTTCTTCTACCGGAAAGAAACGATTTGAGAGTTATAAGCGAAAACCGTTCTGATACCTTTGTGGAACACGTGTACTGCTACTGTTGTTGATAAGATTGTAGGGAAGGCAAAAAATAAATAAATAAATAAATAAATAAATAAAAGTCTAGTAAAAATGGACTCTAAAATGCATATCTTAAGACCTATGAGCACTTGTTCAATAGAGGAGATATGTTTCCGAGTAGCGAAGATGAACAAGTGGTCATAGCTTCTCAGGTATGCATTTTAGAGTGCATATTTACTGGACACTTCCACCTCTGAGAGTTTCATCCCCTACAATCTTAGCAACAACAGTACCAGTACATGTAGTCCACTGTTAGAGGTATCAGAACGGTTTTCGCTTAAAACTTTCAACTCTTTCCCTTGTAGAACAGGGACTTATATCTCAGACTGGTACATTTACCTTTCTCCATGGCCGCGCGGTCTGGGGCGCCTTGTCACGGTCCGCGCGGCTCCCCCCGTCGGAGGTTCAAGTTCTCCCTCGGGCATGGGTGTGCGTGTTGTCCATAGCATAAGTTAGTTTACGTTAGCTTAAGTAGTGCGTTAGCTTAGGGACCGCTGACCTCTGCAGTTTGATCCCATAAGACATTACCACAAATTTCCAAATTTCCTTCTCTATGACCCTAGAAAGCGTGTAACGTCTTCACGGAATCACCTTACATGGCCATACATTTGCAGGCGCAGGTGCCTACATCTATGACTTTCCGTAGTGTCGCTGGATGACGTTTCTGGTCATGGGTCCCCATTCAAAATATTATGTACTCATTTCGCTCTACAAGTCCTAGAAGTTTGTAACGGGAATTTCCCAACGTCGTATATAGCTCATATATCCTCCAGCTATTTTAAATTTGCCTGTTACAATTCTTTCTTGTATCCATTTGTAACAAACAATTTAAAATGCAGGGCATCCCCAGCTGATGAAGGTCACGATGAATGAAAACACCGCAGACAGCTGGTAAAACTTGGTTTAAATTGGCCACGCTACTGGTTTCACGGTTTATAGCCGCATCTTCAGGTGTAATAAATATTGTTACCATAACCCATCATAGGTGAACCAAAAGTTCTTAGGTATTCAGAGAATATTGTATGTATAAAAAATAAAACTAGACGAACGAAGGCTACTTGGGAACTGTTTGCAAGAGTAGGCTATGACTAAACCGCCCAGCAGTAAATCAGGAATATTTTCTGAATGGCTATACCTTGACTAAGAACCTTGGGTTCACCTATGAAGGATTAATGCAACAATTTTTGTTGCACATGAAGATGTGGCTGTAAGCTTTGAAACCGGTAGTGCGGTTAATTAAAACCAAATTTTACTAGATGTCAGCGGTATTTTCTGTGGTGTCTGGCGGTGACACCACATTTGCTAGGTGGTAGCCTTTAAATCGGCCGCGGTCCATTAGTATACGCCGGACCCGCGTGTCGCCACTGTCAGTAATTGCAGACCGAGCGCCACCACACGGCAGGTCTAGAGAGACGTCCTGGCACTCGCCCCAGTTGTACAGCCGACTTTGCAAGGAACGGTTCACTGACAAATACGCTCTCATTTGCCGAGACGATAGCATAGCCTTCAGTTACATTTGCTACGACCTAGCAAGGCGCCGTATTCAATTGATATTGAGATTCTATTAACGTATAATCAAGAGCGATGTTCTACAAATGTGGATTAAAGTTAAGTATTCCAGAAGCTACGTACTTTTCTTTATAGCATTCATTACGTATCCTGTTTCAGACCTCACGCCAGCCTGCGTGAGTTTAAGCGCGTGCCTTTCGGCTTCCTCTCATTGTGTCTAGGCTGTCTTGTCTAGACACAACATTTTCATTCATCATGACCCAACTGTAGGATATTGTTGCCCTTCTCCTTCTGTTTTTGTGATATCGGCGATATATTCATTTAGGGCCAACTAGAAAATGCCAGCTGCACTCACCAGCCGGAAAAATGAAGTCTGTGACTTATCACCATCCCAGAGCTTATCAAGGCTGGTAACGGAATTGCATGTTTCCGTCTGACACCGCGCGGAATCTGGTGGACCCAATGGTGCATGTCTGCTGGCCACACCTCCCGCAGCTCTGTAGTCTGCCCACCCTCTGCTGTCACAATATACGCCGAAGGGCCAAAGAAACTGGTATAGGAATACGTATTCAAATGCGGAGATACGTAAACAAGCAAAACACGACGCTGCGGTCAGCAACGCCTACATAAGACAAGTGCGCGGCGTAGTTGTTAGACCGGTTACTGCGACTACAATGGCAGGTTATCAAAATTTAAGTGAGTTTCAACGTGGTGTTATGTTGCAGTCGGCGCACGAGCGATGGACACAGAATTTCCGAGATAGCGATAAAGTGGGAATTTTCCTGTAAGACCATTTTACAAGTGTACCGTGAATACCAGGAATCTTGTAAAACGTCAAATCTCCGATATCGCTGCCGTCGGAAAAAGGCACTGCAAGAACGGGACGAATGACGATTGAAGAGAATGGTTCAATGTGACAGAAGTGGAACCCTTTCACAAATTGCTGCAGATTTCGATGCTGGGCCATCAACAAATGTCATTGTGAGAATCATTCAACGAAACATCATCGAGACGGGTTTTGGAGCCGCAGGTCCACTCATGTACACTTGATGACTGCATGACACAAAGCCTTACGTCTCTCCTGAGCCCGACATTGGACTGTTGATGACTTGAAACATGTAACCCACTCGGACGAGTCTCGTTTCAAATAGTATCGAGTGGATGGACGTTAAGGATTTCGAGACAACCTCATGATTCCATGACCCTGCATGTCAGCAGGGTCGAGCTGGTTGAGGCTTTGTAATGGTGTAGGGCGTGTGCAGTTGGAGTGATATGGGATTCCTGATACTTCTAGATACGACTCTGACAGGTGACACATACGTAAGCATCCCGTCTGATTACCTACATCCATTCATGCGCATTGTGTATTCCGACCGACTTAGGCAATTCCAGCAGCACAATGCGACATCCCCCACGTCCAGAACTGCTATAGAGAAGCTCCAGGAACACTCTTCTCAGTTTAAACGCTTTCGCTGGCCACCAAACGTCCCACACATGAACATTATTGATAATATCTGGGATGCCTTGCAGCGTGCTGCTGAGAAGAGATCTCCACCCCCTCGTACTCTTACGGAATTATGGACAGCCCTGCCGGATTCATGGTGTCAATTCCTTCCAGCACTACTTCAGACATTAGTCGAGTAAATGCCAAGACGTGTTGCGGCACTTCTGCGTGCTTGCGGTGTCCCTACACAATATTAGGCAGGTGTACCAGTTTCTTTGACTCTTCAGTGTAGAACAGCCAGTGGAAGCGACTCAGCCCTGGCGCGTGGAATCACTAGGCTACGACACCTTCGTTCGTCGTTAGGAGAACGATAGTTTTCCTTGTTTACATTGTGATAGCTGGACTATTTCTTGCTACAGTGTTTGCAATAGTTTTCGTGACCTTGAGGAAATACAAGTTAAGCGTATCTTCTGCTTGTTAGCTTGTTCACTAATCATTTCTGCACCGGTCCAGCTTTCCAACGTCGGTACCACACCACTCGGTAGCGTGCCTTACCTTACTGTTGTGTAAGAAGTCGTGCACAAGAGAGTTCATGCTTTTTGAGTGGCTTGGCTGTCGGCGACCCAATGCTCAATCTACTGATGAGGTTTATCTGTATGTAACGCGAATGGGTGGTGATGATGATGTACTTGAGTGGTGGAAACGTAACAGTAGTCTTTCTCCCAAGCTATCTATTTTATCTAAAAGAGTGTCCTGTGTACCTGCCTCAAATGCAGCTATACTTGGAGTAAAAAATGATGGCGGGGGAGTTTAGAACTGTTTCGCGCAGCCGGCCGTTGCAGCTGAGCGGTTCTAGACGCTTCAATCCAGAACCACGCTGCTGCTACGGTCGCAGATTCGAATCCTGCCTCGGGCATGGATGTGTGTGATGTCCTTACGTTAGTTTGGTTTAAATAGTTCTAAGTCTAGGGGACTGATGACTTCAGATGTTAAGTCCCACAGTGCTCAGAGACATTTGAACCATTTGTTTCACGCACCTACGTCACGTATTCTCCAACAGCAAATGAGTGTTCATTGGTGTTCTGAGTGCCCTGCCGTGAATGCCGTACTCAATGCGAGGATCAAACATGATGGTAATGAGTTATTTGGTGGATTATTATGCTATTTGTTGCGAGCTGTCATGGATGATGGTGGTGCTAATCAACAAATTCTAACAAGCAAGTGAGAGACGTTATTTGCAGGATACACGCTTACAGCCCCGCGGTTTGAGGCGCTATGTCACGTATTGCGCGGCCCCTCCCGCCGGAGATTCGGCTCCTCTCTCGGGCATAGGTGTCTGTGCGTTGTTCTTAGCATAAGCTAGTTTAAGTTAGTATAAGTAGTGTATGAGTCTTGGGACCTATGACCTCAGCAGTCTGGTTTCTTAGGAATTCACAAACATTTGAACACTCTTACATCAAGCGCAAAACACGTATACAAGTATACACGTATACACGTATACACCTGTTTTGCCCTTGATGTAAGCGTGTTCAAATGTTCCAATGTGTATGAATTCCTAAGGGACCAAACTGCTGAGGTCATCGGTCCCAAGATTCACACACTACTTGCACTAACTTAAACTAACTTAAGTTCGTATCCCAACTGTCGCTTGGAACCGGCAACAATCCAAGCCCCGTTTGTTTCTCGGACTGCGCCATTGTTCGGATTGTATTGAAAGAAATTCCAGTGCTGCAGTGAACCTTATCTCAGACGGATGAAGCAGAGTTTTTCCGTAACGAGTCGACGATATTCTAACCATTCATTGCAGTTAGGAGATAATTTTATTTTATATTTCTGAGTTTTTAGGTCATGAAATTCACATATGAAAATCTGAACCAATAAAGCGGATGATGTTACTTTAACATCACTGTATTTCTTTCCCTTCAAGAGCGGCCAGCATTACAAATGCTGGTAGTTTCTTAGTTTTGCTTTGAAATTTTTAACTGTTTCCAAGTATTTTTGTTGTCTAAAGCAAGCTTTCTTCTATCTTATGGGTAATAATGATTAGACGCTAACATGCGTAACTAAACTGTTCTTACGGTATTACCATCAGCCGAGGCGAGTAACACCAGCCTACAGACACACAGAGCTACTACAATGCTCATGGCAGTAAGGCAGCCAGTTCGACCACAGCTTGCCCGCTCCGAGCTTTCATACTTGCGCACTCCACGGCCCAGAGCGGCGAGTGAGGACGATAGAACGAAACCCCCCAATTTGCAGATCTCTACTTCGGACCACTGAGCAGTTCAAATACAGCGTGAGTCAGGAGGAAAGATACGTGCTTACAGAGGTTATAGTATTGTTGCACCAGCACTGACGCGCGAATAGAACCGAAGCGACATTGGACTACGTAGTTTTGTCTTTACTAACGATTTCAGTGAGCACTTCATACAATGCCTCACTGACACGCATCCTGGGCGTTGGATCGGTCGCCATGGAGTCATTTCTTGGCCACTGAGGTCACGCGATCTTACCCCATTAGATTACTGTTTGTGTGATTGGCTTAAGAGTGAAGTCGACCAGCGCAGATTAGACACAAATGACTAATTACACGTGTGTGCTTAAGTAAAGGACCGCACGAATGAGTTCAGATCAGCAACACACCAGCTGTCTACAAGAGCTGCGCAATGCATTAGAGTGGACAGTGGACTTCTTGAACACATTTTTTGATGTTACGTACACAAGTAAATAGAACATTAAATCACAATGTTTCGTTTACTATCACCTGCATTTGTGCTGTTCCCCATTGCTTTCATTAGTTTCCTCGGAAACTGTTAAGAACAGGACACACATTCATATGACGATTTTTCTTCAGAATCACTAATGCTATCACCTATCAAAGCATGTACATGTCCTCCTGACTCATCCTATAAAAGGGATTGACGATTCGATACCCCCGACGAGGCAATAAGTAGGTAGGTTAGTATCAGCGGGTTCACACTTCGGTGTCATTTACTATTCAACTAGTACCACGATTAAGCCCATATCGTCTGCGATAGCTGCTTGTCTCTCTTTGAGGCCTCACGTGGTACGGAATCGTCCGCGCGAATGAACATCGCTGTTTGAATTCACCGCTCTTTAAAAAAACCCGAGATCGACTGCGACCACTCGATATATTCCTGATTTCAATGGAGACTACTTTCAACGTTATAATCTACAATTCTACGTTATAAAATTGGTTCTGATGTAACATAACACACACTTCCGGCCACTACGTAAAATTGATTTCCACGTACATCTTTTCACTTATGTTTACTTTGTTAAATTTTTTTCGTGTGATTTTTTTTAACAAAACTGAGAATTTGTTTTTGCGTATGTGCGACCTTATTTCAGTGCAATATGGTATGACAGTCCTACAAGACAACAGCGACCGACCATACCGGGTTCGTCTCATGGATGATTATCTTAGGTAGCGAAGAGCTGTTATGACGCAACCAGCTTTTCCGTTTGGCAGTGCTAATTTTTTGATTAGGTACAAAATATCACACTGATAACGCAATTTTGTTGACTGATCACTTTTACTAACTACTGACGTACAACATCTGCAAAGAGAGACGTTTTTCTTGCAGCCCAATGGAAGCTCTCCCAGGAATTAATATGAGGCACTTTTCTAGGATTCCGCATCTCAGTCGGTATTAACGGAGTACTTAAAAAGACCTCTTTTTCTCACGAAAAGGAAAAGGAATCAAGTTGAAATTTATATCAAACATTAAGGTCTACAGTCCAATGACGGCGTAAAAATGTAAGATTCTAAGTCAATGCAGTCAAAAATACGATACTGGCAAACTCACCCATCAGAACCTATAGATGAACTATCTATATACATAATTAAATTTGTACGAAACCCCTTGGAGCTGAAGACCTACTCGCACTTGTCCGGCTTTTTATGTGTATCTACAATCGTCTGATAGTTACCTGTATCAGCTCATCTAAACCAAAGTGGGGCGAGTATTGATGAAGTCATTAAATCTGTTTCTAGGTATGAATTAACAAAGTGTGAAATACGTGACACATTATCTCAAGTCACTGATCTCTCAAAAGTGCGCACACAGCCTCATGAGGTATGTGTATACACCGTTCTGACTTCCTTTCAAATTAGACTCATCAGGTGCATTGAAGTGTACCAAATTCAGTGACGTGCGAATGTAAACAAAACAGCTGTCCTGCAACTGCTAGTATCAGAAGGTTAGTAATGAATCACTGATAGTGCCTTTACACAAAGGAAACGTTTTACTACCGCTGTGAACAGGTACAATGAGTGATGTTAAACAATGAAAAATCAGGAAAATGGATTGAGACGTTTGTGTGATTATTTTATTTATTTATTTGTCACGACGGTTTCGTTTTCCCTGTCTTCGCTATTGGTAGCTCCACAAGGAATGTGAAACATTCAGTCAGACATGTTTCTCATATGACTGACATTTAAAGTTGAAGAAAGGTAGCCCGCCTCTCATGGTCGTGCGGTAGCGTTCTTGCTTCCCACGCCCGGATTCCCGGGTTCGATTCCCGGCGGGGTCAGGGATTTTCTCTGCCTCGTGATGGCTGGGTGTTGTGTGCTGTCCTTAGGTTAGTTAGGTTTAAGTAGTTCTAAGTTCTAGGGGACTGATGACCATAGATGTTAAGTCCCATAGTGCTCAGAGCCATTTGAACTATTTTTGAAGAAAGGTAAGGAATTCTAAATAAGGTACACAGGGCCTTTTTTTTATTCACTCCTCCTACTACTCCTTTTCACATTCGAAAAGTTATTGTCCAGTCACTGCTGACGTAGTCCTGCGACAATACAGTACATTCTGATAACACAACACGCTCTCTATTAGGATCAAACACAGAACCTACACTCCTGAGCACCTTGACACCGAGACGACGACTACTGCACGACGCGACACAAGCTCGGTTTCCATCATAAGTGGTTTCGGGTGTTGATCTAAACAAATTTCTCACTGACTTTCAGGTATCATCTCGTCTGATTAGAACAAAAATTGTTATTTTATAGTCACGCAGGGTGACGGCTTCCACTAACACATGAGGGGCGAGACTTCGCTCATTAGCTAAGCGCGTACTGCACGGGTCACATGTTAGGAACTTTTGCCTCTCGTTAGGAAACTTCTAACGTGATCCATTCTTCCATCGTAGATTCTCAAATACGCAGAAACACTGTAATGCATGATATAAATTTCTCCATGAACGAAGGGCGTGGCGTGGTGATTAACGCTAAATCTGATAAATAGATCTCCGCGAGGAGAACAAGGCAAATGCCATAACCCGATTACCCACAAACTTCGCTCAGTGGAAGAGGATTCAAAATAAGCGTACACGTGTCTCGGCTTATCCGTAGATATTCGACTGATTCTGAGAAAATGGCGGGCAAAGTTTCCTATGTAGGTTATGTAGTTTTTAGCGAGTAAAGACACTCACCGAACCGGTGGCAATCTGGCTAGAGTCGGGGATTCACTATTTTGCATCCCGTGTTCGAAATCCGAGTATTATTTTTATTTTTGTTTTTTATTTATCTACCCAAGTCTGTGGAAGATTAGTATACGAATATTTTCCAGTGTTTATTGAAATAATGTTGTCCTTATTCGTCTATTAATTGTATAACTGTGAATAAATTTTAAAAAAATAGGTAAACGAGTGGGAGAATTATTTGAAATCGTTTTTCGTGAGATTCCTGCGGTGTATCTCGATTCACAATCAGTTGCACGCATCGGTTTAGGGAAACGTGGTCCGTTATGCATTGTATACCCGCGAAATTTTTGGTGGCGTGTGAAATTTTCAGCAATGGTAACGATGTTTTTCTTCCCGAGTGAGATTCATATGAAGAAATGTCGCTGTGACAATCCTGCCTTTGCGTGACGCTCATGGTGTTCACAATTTTTATGTTTGGAATGTTTCTACCATCGGTATCATCCAGCGAAATGCATAACATCTTCCTCAAGAATAAACATAAAAATAAGATATAAGAATTAAGAAAAATGAAACATAAGAACTGAAAATTTAAAAAGGGTATAGCCACTGAAAATACCATTCGCACATTATACGTGTATTAAGTGTATGACAATTACTGTGAAAACTTTTTGTAATTTCACTATTAATATAACGCCTTTGAATGCCCTAACTTGATAAGGAACATCAGTGTGGTAACTTTCTATGTATGGGTAGACAACTAAAAAAATAAAAAATTAAAAAGGCCATAACCTGGTTTAGAAGAGGGGACTTAAAAACAACCTCCACGGCACTACCCACATACTACCAGTCAGGCTGAGTACAGTGCACGCTAAAAGGCATCTACATTACGTTCAAAACGTTGACGTTCGTTTTGTCATAAACGGTGGAGAATCTAAGGATAAGCCGAGACAAGTACTCACTTATTTTGGCTCCTCATTCACTGAGCGAAGTTTCTGGGAAATAGGATAATGGCACTTTCGTCAGCAAGATTTTAATGGAAATTATTTGATGTGATAAAAGAAACGGCATCTTACTGAACTTAAACATGAACTTAAATATGATTTCTTTGAGTCATGTGTTTTTGCAGCTTCTCCTTGCCGTCGTTGGTAACAATTTAATTGACAGATAATCTGAGGGTATTCGTCAAAAAATAGTGGGCTGAATCTTAAAGCTAAAAGTATGTGTAGGGTTGTGATGTCTTTGGATAACCACTCTATGGGTTTACTGCAGAACGTAGATGTGGTCTGGATAATAGTGATAATGTAGCAGACCACCATTCTCAATGGAGAGAAGTCTTCCGAAGTAAGAGTGATTTCAAGTGTGCCGCAGGGGAGTGCTATCCACCGTTGCTATTCACAATATTCATAAATGAGCTTGTGGATAACATCGGAAGTTCACTGAGGCTTTTTGCGGATGATGCTGTCGTATACCGAGAGGTTGTAACAATGGAAAATTATACTGAAATGCAGGAGGATCTGCAACGAATTGACGCATGGTGCAGGGAATGGCAATTGAATCTCAATGTAGACAAGTGGAATGTGCTGCGAATACATAGAAAGAAAGATCCTTTATCATTTAGCCACAATATAGCAGGTCAGCAACTGGAAGCAGTTACTTCCATAAATTATCTGGAAGTAGGCATTAGGAGTGATTTAAAATGGAATGATCATATAAAGTTGATCGTCGGTAAAGCAGATGCCAGACTGAGATGCATTGGAAGATTCCCAAGGAAATGCATTCCGAAAACAAAGGAAGTAGGTTACAGTACACTTGTTCGCCCACTGATTGAGTATTGATCACCAGTATGGGATCCGTACCAGATAGGGTTGATAGAAGAGATAGAGAAGATCCAACGGAGAGCAGCGCGCTTCGTTACAGGATCATTTAGTAATCGCGAAAGCATTACCTAGATGATAGATGAACTCCAGTGGAAGACTCTGCAGGAGAGACGCTCAGTAGCTCGGTACGGTCTTTTGTTGAAGTTTCGAGAACACACTTTCACCGAGGAATCAAGCAGTATATTATTCCTTCCTACGTATATCTCGCGAAGAGACCATGAGGATAAAATCATAGAGGTTAGAGCCCACACAGAGGCATACCGACAATCTTTATTTCCAAAAACAACACGAGACTGGAATAGAAGGGAGAACCGATAGAGGTACTCAAAGTACCCTCCGTCACACACCGTCAGGTAGCTTGCGGAATATGGATGTAGATGTGGATGTAGATGTAGTGTGCACTAGAGGCTGTAGACGGGTTACATCACCTATTTCACAAGATGTAAAGAGTACCTGAAGTCTGTAATGGACCGTCTGCTATTTATCTGAGAACTGAATGGGAGGATAAGGAAGAATGTTAAGGGTTAACGTCACGTTACAAACGAGGTCGTTAAATAAAGATCACAGTCTCAGTAGAGCATCATTGTGCAGCATATCTGCTGTGGTCTTGTTGAAACAAGCATTCCTGCATTCGGCTGTCGATTCGACTAGAATATATTGCGAGGTATTCTCTTGTGCAGGGAACAATTCTCGAATGTACACAGCTGGTCATTAGAACTGCAACATCAGGAAGGATACCAAATAGCGAAGTTGTGAACATTCAGTAAAGTAGGAACTTTTTATGTGATCTGGGTGAGTAGGCCTACAATGTACGAAATTTGTTACACAGTACTGTTCCATCGCCTGCATTAACAATGCTTCCAACACGGTGGGCATAGCGTTGAAGTGCGCTGCGAAATAGGGCACAGACATAGTCCAATGCACGTCAAAACCTTTTACGGCTTCTGTCTAAATTAACGACTATGATAACCAGAGATGATCGTTCCGCGCACGCAATGGCTCAGCACACAATGGTCTTACCTATGACAATCCATGTTTCACTGTTTGTATGGATATTTGTATTGTCGCAGACAAGCCACTCTCCTGACTCAGTGTACGTGACACTGTTGTGTGATCAACGTGTCTGATCTGTGAGGCGCTAATCACTTGGGTTCGTTGAGATCTTGCATGGCGCTGAGTATGGCGGCGCTGCAAAACCCGTCGATTCCGTATTCGCTAATAGCCGTGGGACTTCAACAATGCCATCAGCAATATAGCGAAACGATAAAGAGCTGTCACAAAAGGCTACCTGTGCCATATACGCTGGGGTGACAAAAGTCATGGAATAGCGATACACAGGAACACATATACAGATGGCGGCAGTGTCGTGTACACGAGGTATAAAAGGGCAGCGTATTGGCGGAGCTGTATTTTGCACTCAGGTGATTCATGTGAAAATATTTCCGGTGTGATTATGGCCGCAAACGGAAATAGTAGTTGCTGCTAGATGCATGGAACATTTCATCTCGGAAATCTATTGCGAATTCAATATTTCGATGTCCACTGCGTCAGAAGTGTGCCGAGAATGACGAATTTCAGGCATTACCTCTCACCACGGGTAACACAGAGACCAGCGGCCTTCACTTAACGAGTAAGAGTAGCGGTGTTTGCGTAGAGTTGTCAATGCTAACAGACAAGCAACACTGCAATAGATAACGTCAGAAATCGATATGGAACGAAATACAAACGTATCTGTTAGGAAAGTGCGGCGAAATTTTGCGTTATTGGCCTGCAGCAGCAGTCGACTGACGTGAGTGCTTTTGCTCACTGCACGACATCGTCTGCATTGTAGTTAGTTAGTGTGTGAATTTCTAAGGGACCAAACTGCTGAGGTCATCGGTCCCTAATCTTACACACTACTTAAACTAACTTATGCTAAGAACAACACACTCACCCACGCCCGAGAGCGGACTCGAACTTCCGGCAGGAGCGGTCGCGCAGTCCGTGACATGGCGCCCTAGGCCGCGCCTGCATTGTATCTCCTGGTCTTGTGACCATAGAAATTCGATCCTACACGACCGGAAAACCGTGACTTGTTCAGATGACTCCAGATTTCAGTTGCTGAGAGGTGATGGTTGTGTTAGAGTATGGTGCAGACCCTATGAAGCCATGGACACAAGTTGTCAACAAGACACTGTGTAAGCTGGTGGTGACTCCATAATGGTGTGGGCTGCGTTTACATCGAATGGAATGGGTCCCTTGATCAAACTGAACCGATCATTGACGAAGTGGTTCTGTTCGGCTACTTGCAGAAAATTTGCAGGCATTCACAGACTTTATGTTTCCACAATGGCATCATTATGGATGTCAATACGCCATGTCACAGGGTCACAATTGTTCGCGATTTGTTTGAAGAACATTCTGGACAGTTCTAGCGAATGATTTGGCCACCCAGGTCGCCCGACATGAATCCCATCGAACATTCATGTGATATAATCGAGTAGTCAGTTCGTGCAAAAAACCCTGCACCGGCAACGCTTTCGCTGATGTGGACGGCTGTAATGGCAGCATGGCTCAACATTTCTGCAGGGGACAACGACTTGTTGGGTCCATGCCACATCGACACGATGTTAGGAGGCATCCTATGACTTCTGTCATCTCAGTATGTACTCGAACACGTGCTGGTAGGCGTGTCCTGCTCTTAAACGAACGATACATAACACGATATTCCCACAAAGCATTCAACACTCAAATGCGATAGCTGATGAGAAACCCTCTGCGTAACTATCTCTTATTTACAGACTGTAGAGGGTGTTGTTACCGTCTAATTTGTACCGAAATACTAATCATTTCATGTAGCACACTCCACACAATGAGTTAATAGATACGGTTTTCCGTAATTCTTTCGCCAAAGAAGACGAAATAAATATTCTAGACGTCTAATCAAGAAGTACTACAAACATGAGTAACTTAGAAGTAGATAACTTCCGTGTAGCACAGCTGATGCTGTCGTTTAACATATAGTACAGGGATCAGAATATGAAAAGCAATCGCAAAATGATTTTGATATTTGTATGGTGCAAATAGTCGCAATTTACCAGTGATGAAGAAACAGAAGGAACAGAAGTGATATCTGTCTTACCCAAAGGAACTGTTCTAGGCCATCTACTGTTCCTAACCTATATTAATGATTATATTGTTGGCACATACTATCATTTACCTACAGTACAGGCATCAGAATATCAAAAACAATGGTAAAATGATTTTGATATTCGTATGGTGCGAAAAGTGGCAATTTACCAGTGATAATGAGAAGTTTGAATTCTTCCAAACAACACTAATAGGAATCCGTTGCATTTCGGTTACGTGATTAACCGCACAGATCTAAAGGCTGTAAATAGGACAGAATTCCTAGGATTACAATTACAGGCCACTTAAACTGAACGATGACATAAGTAATGTTGCGGGTAAGGCGGACCGAAGAGTCCATTTCATTGACAGAACACTGAGAAGCAGCAACAGACCCACTACAGAGACTGCCTATACTACGCTTGTCCTTCCTCTGCTAGCGTATGGTTGTGCGATACGGGATTCTGACCAGATAGGGTTGATGGAGTTCAAAGAAGGGGAGCAGTTTTATGCTATCGCGAAATAGGGAAGCAAGTGTCACGGAGTGATACGCGAGTGGAGGTGGTAGTTATTAAAACAAAGGCGTTTCTCGTTAAGGGGAGATCTTTTCTCGAAATTTCAGTCTCCAGCGTTCTCCTCCGAAAAAGAACACTATTTTGTTGAAAACCACTTACGTAAGGCCGGCCGGTGTGGCCAAGCGGTTAAAGGCGGTACAGTCTGGAACCGCGTGACCGCTACGGTCGCAGGTTCGAATCCTGCCTCGGGCATGGATGTGTGTGATGTCCTTAGGTTAGTTAGGTTTAAGTAGTTCTAAGTTCTAGGGGACTGATGACCTTAGAAGTTAAGTCCCATAGTGCTCAGAGCCATTTGAACCATTTGAACTTACGTAGGGAGGCATTATCAGTTTAATAAAATAAGAGAAATCAGAGCTCGCATTGGAAGATTTAAGTGTTAGCTTACCGTGCGATATACGAGAGTGGAATGAGAAAGAAACGGTGCTTCGATGAACCCTCTGTCAAGCACTTAAGTGTAAATTGCAAAGTACTTACGTAGATGTAGCTGTAGACGACTGTTACTTGCCATGTACATACTGTTGCAGTTTTAATGACGAGCACTGTAGGTGACTCACATACGATAGTTTTATAACAAATTTTTTATATCAGGATGCGAGAGTTGCACATCGTCAATTAATGAAATTAAGAGGTGTGGTACTTCAAGAAACAGTCATTATTTCTAAGCGTATATCAAGTGACTATCGCAAGTGTGTATCCTAGCGTTATTTAATACTACACCAAACCGTATTCTCATTTATATACGAAACTACTAGCCTCGATTGCGTTAATGAAACCAACCTTTACGTAGGTTTCAGCGTAATTAATTGAGCCTTCTTCAGAAAATATACCTGAATCTATAATTTGTCTAAGAGGGCATGATCTAGAAATGAAACTAAAACAGCCTGAATAGGCGTAGTCACATTTTAAAAATGCGTACATAAGTACTAAGTCAAGACCAAGACTTAACTTAAGCTCTGGCGTGCGCCTCGTCTCCTTGGACGCCGTGCAGTGGGCCTGGGGAGCTCACGTGAAACTAAGTAGGATTAGATAACGCGCTGTAAATCAAAGGAGACAGGTGCACGCCAGACCTTAAGTCTTGATGTTGACTTAGTACTTACGTACCGCATTTTTAAAATGTGACTATGCCTATTCAGGGTGTTGTAGTTTTATTTCTAGACCATGCCCTCTTAGACAAAAGAAAAGTGTGTGAAATCTTACGGGACTTAACTGCTAAGGTCATCCGTCCCTAAGCTTACACACAACTTAACCGAAATTATCCTAAGGACAAACACACACACCCATGTCCGAGGGAGGACTCGAACCTCCGCGGGGACCAGCCGCACAGACTCTTAGACAAATTATATAGTCAGGTATATCTTCTGAAGAAGGCTCAAGTAATTGGGCTGAAACCTAGGTAAAGGTTGGTTTCATTACCGCAATCGCGGCTGATAGTTTCTTATATGTTAGATTATCACGATTGCTGACTGTGCTACAATGTTGAAAGTACGTATTCTCACTCTCTCTCTCTCTCCCACACACACAGACACAAAACACACACATACATAGGCGCGAGCACGAAGTTGATCTATGGAACATTCATAATGCTGAGAGACGTAAATGTGTTCTCCGCACACCATCCGCCAATGATACTCTATTGGACAGCTGGTAGAAAGCAGTTTATACGACAGCCTTAAGTTTTAAATTGTATGCCTGTGTGAACGTAGACGTGGAACGCTGACACGCTGGTCGGGCCACGTGCCTCCAGTACGTACCGTGTACCCTGTGGGTGGTGGCGGCGGTGCGCAGCTCGCACTGCAGCCCAGCCGGCTTCTGCGGCCGCTGCCCGCGGGGCAGCCGCGGCGCTGCGCTGACCACCGGATGCGGCCCATCACGGCGCCCGCCGACGTCCCACGCCCCGCACCGCCGTCTGCTGTACTCCTACTCTCCTCCATACAGCTGCAATCTGCCGCCGCCATTAACCACTTTGCGCTGATCTTGTCCTCCGTACGGGCTTACGATGGCCCTCACGTCGAGTCGTTGCTCTCTCGCTGCCGAGGGCCTACGTGGGTGCCAGTGGCCACTGCCATTGAGACTGTTGCCTCCTAAGAGAGCGTCATCTTAATGCTGTTCTCATAGTCATCTGGTTGGGAAGGTTTTAAACTTATTCCGATCTTGTGTGATCACATACCAGTCCCTTCAGCCTCTTGATCTCCAATAAGTATTCCTTTCTTGGTCAGCCCTCTTACTGCATGTGTTTCTTTCTCTCTTTAATCTGCGTCCGTGATATTTCGAGGAAGCAGTTTCCGCCATCACCCCAAACAGGCGCTGAGCTAGAGTTCGCTTTTGTAGGAGATCATACTTCAGATGGCATCAACTGGTGGCAGGTTGACCAGAATGCGTAGGTGCAGCCGCCTAATAGCAAAAATGCACTGACGTGATGGAAGTCATAAGATACATCCTAATATCGTGTCGGATCTTCTTTTACACGGCGTAATTCTGCAACTCGAAGTGGCATGGATTCAACAAGCTACTGGAAGTGCCCTGCTTAAGTTTCAATCCGTGTTACCTCTGTAACCGTCCATAATTGTGAGAGGGTTGCCGGTGCAGGATTTTGTGCACGAACTGAACTCTCGATTATGCCACATAAATATTCCATGGGATTCATGTTGGGCCATCTGGGTGGCCAAATCATTCGCTAAGATCCTCCAGAATGTTCTTCAAACAATTGTGACCTGGTGACATCGCGCATAATCATCCATAAAAATTCCATCGTTGTTTCGGAATATGAAGTCCATAAATTGCTGTAGACGAGATCGGTTCAGTTGGACCAGAGGAATCAGTAAAACACAGCCTACACCATTATGGAACGACCACCAGCTTGGAAAGTACCTTACTGGCAACTTGATTCTGTAGCTTCGTGGGGCTTGCGCCACACTCGAACCCTAACATCAGCTCTTACGAGCCGAAACCGTGTGTCATGTAACCAGGCTGCGTCTTTCCAGTCGCCTAGGATCCAACCGCTATGGCCACGATACCAGGAGAAGCGCTGCGGGTGATATCGAGCTGTTAACAAATGCTCTCGCTTCGGTCTTCTGCTGCCATACCCCATTAATGCCAATTTTTGCCAAACTGTCCTCACAGATGCGTTCGCCATATATTCAATATTGATTTCTGCTGTTGTTTCACGCAGAATTGCTTGTCTATTAGCACTGACAACTAGACGCAAACGCCGCTGCTCGCGGTCGTTAAGAGAAAGCCGTCGGCCACTGCGTAGTCTGGTAATACCTGCAATCTGGTATTCTTGGCACACTCTTGAATCTGTGGATCTCGGGGTATTGAATTCCCTAACGATTTCAGAAATGGAATATCCCATGTATCCGATTTCATCTACCATTCCGTGTTCAAAGTGTTAATTCAAGTCGTGCAGCCACAATCACTTCGGACACATTTTCCAACGAATCACCTGAGCACAAATGACAGCTCTGTCGATGCACCATGTGTAAGCGATACTACCACCATCTGTATATTGCGTATCACTGTGTCACTACTTTGTCACCTCAGTGTAAGCTACAATGACCTCCGCTTTTAACGTGCCACAGACGTATAGGATTTTTAGGATCAGTGTCATATTTAAAAATTGAAGTGTCTATTCGTGACGATGCTTGCGGAATCGCCCTTTTGTGTCTGGTGCCACCTTCGTTCACCCTTTGTGCACGATAGCAGTCGTGTGGTGGTGGCTGTTGGATTGTGGAAATATGAGTGGTCGAAAAGAAAAGCTCGGTTCACTAGTACGTTAAGTTCCCCGATCATAGTCTACTGTCATCATTGGAGACTTAAGTCATCCACCAGCCAATTGGGAACATTACAGTTTTGTAAGTGGTACAGTGTCAAAACCCTTCCGGAAATCCAGAAATACGGAAGAGATATGAAATCCCTTGTCAGTAGCACTCAACGCTTCATGCGAGTAAAGATCAAGTTCTGTTTCACAAGAACGATGTTTTCTAAATCCGTATTGACTGTGTGTTTCTTCGAGACAATTCATAATATTCGAACATAACATATATTCGAGAATCCTCCTGCAGATCGACGTTAATTATATGGGGCTGTAATTTAGTGATTGCTTTCTTGAGTATTGGTATGACCTGTGCAACTTTCCATTTGGGCACGGATCTTACGTCGAGGGAACGGTTGTGTATGATTGTTAGGTATGGAGCTGTTATCAGCATACTCAGAAAGGAACCTAATTGGTATACAGTCTGCACCAGAAGACTTACTTTTATTAACAGATTTAAGTTGCTTCACTACTCCAAGGACATTTACTTCTACGTTGCTCATGTTGGCAGCTGTTCTCGATTAGAATTCTGCAATATTTACTGCGTCTTGTTTTGTGAAGGCGTTTCGGAAGGCAGTGTTTAGTAAATCTGCTTTGGCAGCACTGTCTTCGATAGTATCTCCATTGCTATCTCGCAGAGATGGCATTGATTGTTTCTTACCGCTAGCATACTTCACATACGAACAGAATCTCTTTGGACTTTTTGCCAGGTTTCGAGACAAAGTTTCGTTGTTGAAACTGTTATAAGCATCTCGCATTTGAAGTCAGTGCTAAATCTCGAGCTTCTGTACAAGATCGCCAATCTTGGGTATTTTGCGTCTGTTTAAATTTGGCATGTCTGTTTCGTTGTTTCTGCAACAGTGTTCTGACCCGTTTTGTGTAACAAGGAGGGTCAGCTCCGTCGTTTCTTAATTTATTTGATATAAGTCTCTCAATTGCTGCCGATACTATTTCTTAGAATTCAAGCGCACCTGGTCTACACTTTATTGTTAATTTGGAAGGAGTGGAGATTGTCTCTCAGGAAGGCGTCAAGTGAATTTTTATCTGCTTTTTTCACTAGGTATATTTTTCGATTTGGGGGTTACAATATTCAGTCTCGCTGCGACAACCCTGGGTTCGTTAATTCCTTATCCGTTTTGATGCGCGTTTTTAACTCAGGATAATTTGTTGCTATTCGCGTGGACTCATGAACTAACTGCTCGAAATAATTTTCAGAGAACGCGTTTAGCACAATTTCGGATGATGTTTTTCGCGTACCTCCGCAATTAGTCATGTATTTTCACCAGCATATCGAGGGTAAATTAAAGTCACCACCAACTATAATAGTATGACTCGGCTACGTGTTTGAAATCAAACTCAAGTTTACTTTGAACCTTTCAGCAATTGTGTCACCTGAATTGGGAGGTCGGTAAAAGGATCCAATTATTACTTTATTCCGGTTGCCAACAATGAACTGTGTCCATATTAACTCACAGGAACTATCTACTTAAATTTCACGACAAGATAAACTACTTCTAACAACAACAAACAGGCCACCGCCAACAGTGTTTAGCCTAACCTTTCGGAACACTGTTACGTTTTTCGCAAAAATTTCGGCTGATATTATCTCCGGCTTTAGCCAGCTTTTAGTGCCTATAACGATTTGAGCATCAGTGCTTTCTATTAGGTCTTGGAGCTCTGGTACTTTCCAAACATAGCTACGATAATTTACAACTTTTATACCGATGGTTTCTGTATTTACGTTCTTCCTGTGTTCAGCCTGCACCCTTTGTGACTGAAGCCCTTTTTGTGTTTTTCCGAAACTCTCTAACACAGAACCCGCCCACTCCAAGCCACACAGCCCCTGCTACCCGTGTAGCCGCCTCCTGTGTATAATTAACACCTGACCTATTCAGCAGAACCCGAAACCCAACCACCCTTTGGCGCAAGTCGAGGAATCTGTAGCCTGTACAGTCGGAGAACCGTTTGAGACTCTGATTTGGACCCTCCACTCGGCTCCACAGGTCCGCAATCAGTTCTGTCGACTATGCTGCAAATGGTTAGCTCCGCTTTCATCTCGCAAGCAAGCAAGCAAGACTGGCAGCCTTTACCACTTCTGTTAGCCGCTCGAAACCAGAGTGAATCTCTTCTGATCCAAAGTGACACACATCATTGGTACCGACGTGAGCCACCACCTGCAGTTGGCTGCATCCTATGCTCTTCATAGCATCCAGGAGGACCCTTTCCACGTCTGGAATGACTCCACCCAGTATACACATGGAGTGCACATTGGCTATCTTTCCCTTCTTGGCCTTCATGTCCCTAAGTGGCCCCATAATGCACTTTGCGTTGGAGCTCCCAACTATCAATAACCCCACCCTCTGTGATTTTCCGGATCTCACAGGCTGAGAGGTTTCCTCTGTAACAGGACAGGCGATGGCATCTGGCTCAGCGACAGTGTCGGCCACAGAGATCACATGGAACATGTTTGTCAGACCAACTGGGGAGACCTTATGTGCAGCCCGCTGGGAAATCTTTCGCCATCTGCTACGCACATGGCCGACCTTCCAATCGACCACAGGAGAGGGGTCAACCTCAGTGCGAGCAGTAACTGGACTGGCCACTGGTGAGGACTGACCAGACGACACATGTCTACATAACATATTTTCTTTCTTTGTATGTGAAGAATGTTTCCTGAAAGTTTGGCCGTACCTTTTTGTAACACCCTGTATACTTAACTAACACCCAGAAACTCAAGAAACAAAACTACACTACTGGCCATTAAAATTGCTACACCAAGAAGAAATGCAGATGATAAACGGGTATTCATTGGACAAATTTATTATACTAGAACTGATATGTGATTACATTTTTACACAGTTTGGGTGCATAGATCCTGATAAATCAGTACCCAGAACAACCACCTCTGGCCATAATAACGCCTGGGCATTGAGTCAAACAGAGCTTGGATGGCGTCTACAGGACAAGCTGCCCATGCAACTTCAACACGATACCACAGTTCGTCAAGAGTAGTGACTGGCGTACTGTGAAGAGCCAGTTGCTCGTCCACCATTGATCAGACGTTTTCGATTGGTGAGACATCTGGAGAATGTGCTAGCCAGGGCAGTAGTCGAACATTTTCTGTATCCAGAAAGGCCCGTACAGGACCTGCAACATGCGGTCGTGAATTATCCTGCTGAATGTAGGGTTTCGCAGGGATCGAATGAAGGGTAGAGCCACGGGTCGTAACACATATGAAATGTCCACTGATCAAAGTGCCGTCAGTGCGAACAAGAGGTGACTGAGACGTGTAACCAATGGCACCCCATACCATCACGCCGGGTGATACGCCAGTACGACGATGACGAATACGCGCTTCCAATGTTCGTTTACCGCGATGTCGCCAAACACGGATGCGACCATTATGATGCTGTAAACAGAACCTGGACTCATCCGAAAAAATTACGTTTTGCCATTCGTGCACCCAGGTTCGTCGTTGAGTATACCATCGCAGGCGCTCCTGTCTGTGATGCAGCGTCAAGGGTAACCGCAGCCATGGTCTCCGAGGTGATAGTCCTTGCTGCTGCAAACGTCGTCGAACTGTTCGTGCAGGTGGTTGTTGTCTTGCAAACGTCTCCATCTGTTGACTCAGGGATCGAGACGTGGCTGCACGATCCGTTACAGCCATGCGGATAAGATGCCTGTCATCTCGACTGCTAGTGATGCGCGGCCGTTGGGATCCAGCACGGCGTTCCGTATTACCCTCCTGAACCCATTGATTCCATATTCTGCTAACAGTCATTGGATCTGGACCAACGCGAGCAGCAATGTCGCTATACGATAAACCGCACTCGCAATAGGCTACAATCCGACCTTTATCAAAGTTGGAAACGTAATGGTACGCATTTCTCCCCCTTACACGAGGCGTCACAACAGTGTTTCATCAGGCAACGGCGGTCAACTGCTGTTTGTGTATGAGAAATCGGTTGGAAACTTTCCTCATGTCAGCACGTTGTAGGTGTCGCCACCGGCGCCAAGCTTGTGTGAATGCTCTGAAAAGCTAATCATTTGCATATCACAGTATCTTCTTCCTGTCGGTTAAATTTCGCGTCTGTGGCACGTCATCTTCGTGGTGTAGCAATTTTAATGGCCAGTAGTGTATTAAAGCACACAGATGATATTATAAAACGCACTCCTGGTTAAGAATTCGTAAAAGTCACAAAATCGGTTACTTCTCTGTTGCTGCCTCTGTCTCGGCCAGCTGCTGCTGCCTGACTGCTTACTTTACCGTGCATGGAAAAATGGCCTCCTCCTATGCCAGCGCTGTGGTAACTGTGGTGCACTACAGGCCGTAGATAACATGGACTGGCGAATAGACGTGCAACTGTTGAACAACTGACTGCGCAGATGAACTAATGAACTACCAGCAGCGTCTCTTCAACGATTTTTCAGCGAACGTTGATACATAGGAGCCTCCACAGCAGGGGACTGATTCATGCACATATGACGACCGCTGTTCGTCGGCGACGAACGCTAGAATTTACATGCCAACACAGCAAATGGTCGCACGCTACACTGGGTGTTGACAGGTTGTCTTTTCGGATAGATCACGCTTTATGCTCCATCGGACCGTTGGCTATTGGCACATACAGTGTATAACGTCTGAAATAAAACACGCTGCAGTAATCGTCGGAGCGTTAGGGCCTAGAATTTCGAGAAATTTTTGGTGACATTTCCTGGGTGATCTCGTCATTGTGGAATGCACAGTGGATCAACCTATCTTTGCATCTATATTTGGGTGTATGTGATTTGAAGAGCTCGAGGATGCGTTTTCTGTACTCCCCCAATTTAAATATAATCGAGAATTTATGGAGCGGCCTCGATCGGACTGTTCGCGCCATGGATCTTCAACAGAGAAACCTACTGGCGTTGGCCAGGGCAGGGAGTTGGCACGGCTCCACATCCACGTTAGTACCTTCCGGAACTTCACTGATTTTCTTCCTGCACGTTTCAGAATGCTCTGTACTGGAAAAGGTGGTTATCCTTGATTTTGACAGGTGGTCACATCAGTGTGAGTGAAAAGTCTGTAACAGCAATAAATTCTTACAACTTTGACAACGTAATAATTTACACAATACAAAAATCGAGTTGTGCAGTCACTAATATCAATATTCATCTTACCACTACTACTGTGAATATAAGTCTTGTAGGCTATGGCTGTAAGAGCGTGTAAATGAAGGGAATGTTCTTTTTTCCGCCTGTGTTCGGAAAAAGTCAGTCTCTCTGTCATTTTTTTCTCTGTGTGCAGAGTCTTTCACTTCGATCTTGCCTTACTCCACTTACTGCGATTTCGTGGTTCTACCAGTGGACTCACAAACCACTTTAGATTTGTTGTTGTCAGCACATGTTGGCCTCATAAGTGGTCTGTGAATGGTAACCTTTGCCTGGAGTGAACGTTCACTGCCACTGGATTAGAACCAAAGTCATCCATGTAAGCTACCAACTCAGAAGTCTGCTGTGTTCAGCATAGTGTGGTTCGTAATTTTCGAGATTACTTGCCATTTAGACAAAAGAAGCTAAGAATTTTGGAACTGAATATGTGTAATAATGTAAACGCTTCGAGTAAAATGTTGTTTTAGTCTGCACCTAAAGGAACTCGGTAAGCTGGCTGAGTCAGGGTTTGGCACTCCCGTGGCACCTCTGCTGGAGACTGGGCAACGACACCATTCCTCTTGTATTGCAGCCTCTGGACACACTTCAATAACCACTGCAAGGTGTAACACAGTGGTACGTTGTGTACCTCAAAGAATGGGGTTTTGACTTAACCATCGTGTTGCGTGTCTAGGAGGGGATTTGTGCACTACGACTCCCGAAACTGGGTCTCGCCGCTAAATCGATGAGCCACCCTCGCTGGGTGTGACAGTGTTGCTTTATCGAAGATAGCATCCCACGATCTGTCTGAAGTGAATTAGGGAGAACTAAGGAAAACTTAAACGAGAGTTGGCCAAGAACTCAACTCGCCAGCTGTGCTCTGGCGTGAGTGCCATTGCGCTCAGCCTCACTGCAAATTTCCCCCACCACCACCTCAAGCTGCCTGAGCGGGAGGAGGAGGAAGGAGAGGAAATTACGAATGTGCCACATTTAAATGGCAATGCATTTGCACTGCATACTACTTGGTTTTCTATGTCACACATCTCAAAATAGCAGATCAAAAACAAAACAAATTTTCAGTATTATTTCCTTATTTTTAGCGTGCTCACCACATTATATAATTTTTCTCTGGTACAAACTGTCGGCATAAGCATAGACAAAGAAAATTTCGCAGATTTATGGACTCAAGTTGCCACCTAATAATGACTTATTTAGTTTCATAATCGAAAAAACGTTTTTCACATACATATGTTGGTCGAAATTTTGTAGCGCCTTTGCTGTCTCATAATGGAGGCATGGAAACTCTCCCTGAGAAAGACAATATAGACATAATTGACAGTTTTAGTGTTAAAACGTTTTGTATTTAAAACAGGAATTACCTTGCAGGTCAATAAGTTACATCTATACACGTACAGTGACTCTTCCCGCTGAAACGGCAAACGGTGTCGAAATCAGCTCAAAAATAAATGTAAGAATGATTGACAGTGTTCTCAAAACGTTTAGGAAACTGTCTTTGTAATATTTTCAAGGACAGAATGCATTTTTCAGACCTCGCATTTTATTTGACGACAGTGAGCTTAGGGATATGGACTGTGTTTGTCGGAATGTGCCCCTTATACAAAGCGATTTTCATTTTAAATGCATCCCCATCAAATCAGAAAGAAGTTGTTTCTCACCATGCAGTGTTTCACTGTGTGTGGTCAAGTCCATTTAAAATGTGTGGCAATCCATTCTGGGTGTTGTAATATTCTTTTCCTTACTCCGTTTTTCTTTATAAAATCGACAATAGCGAGTGTTAAATCGAAAAATCTTTCCAGGAATGCCACTTGAATTAATAAACGTACTTTGCAGTAATGTATAAAGTCACCATATTGTTCATTTAGTTCCATTAGAAACTGCTGCTACTGCTGGTGGAATAATACATACAACTTTACGAAATTTTTCTGCCCGAGGCAGGATTCGAACCTGCGACCGTAGCAGTCGTGCGGTTCCGGACTGAGCGCCTTAACCGCGAGACCACCGCGGCCGGCCTCTGCTAATAAATGGACATCATATGAAGCTGAAGAACTGCTACTTTTGCGAGATAGAACGCTGTAGATTAAGAGATTACAGGAGAAACAAACAGTCCGCAGCCCGTGGTCTAGTGGCTAGCGTTGCTGCCCCTGGATCACGGGGTTCTGGTTTCGATTCCCGACCGGGTTGGGGATTTTCTCTGTCCGGGAACTGGGTGTTTGTGTTGTCATTATCATCATCATTCACGTAACGGGGTGCGACAGGAAGGCATCCAGCCGCCATTTAAATTAACCATGCCAAATCAGACCATAACCATGCCGACCCTGCCTCAATGTTGGACAAAGGCACGAGCAAAAGAAGGAGGAGAAACAAATAACCCTACCGATGTGCGATTCATCAGGTGATCAAACTGCATAAGATGCCCGGTTTCAATTAATTTACTTCTCTCATAGTGTAGAGCGTTCATAGTTACTAGCAGAATTTAATTTACCTGCCTAATTTTATGACTCTTTACTATTAACACTTAGATAGAATCATCGTTTTACAGTGCCTTCTGGAGAACATCAGCCTCGGAGGCAAATAGGAAGTTGGAACATTCGCCTGTGGGGGAATATATCTTTTTTTATAACGTATAAGCTATAGATGAAAATTGGAATTTATCTGAAAATTTAAAGTGGATGGAGTGCCGAAATTCGAAGATTTTAATTTTTTGCTTGATTTCAGGAAGAAAATCCATCAGTCTTGTGCAATATTTTAGGCGTACAGAAATAAAAAAACTGAGTCCTGAGATAAACTATGTGAGGTAACGGACGAGTCGTCGCGCCCTGAAAATATTCTAAGTTCTGAGGAAGCAGTGGCCGCACGGGCCGCTCGGCTGGGCGACCACGTGGTGCCGAACGTTAGCCGGACGAGGGGGGTAGCCCCAGCGCATGGCTGGGAATTCCACTGTGACGAAGGAGATGTCTACGCCGGGAGTGCCAAAGATGGCGGACTTCGTGAATCCTTAATTGCAGACATTTCACAGTTCGTATAGAAATTAATAGTAGCCAGATAAATCATCATACCTCAAAAAGAGACATTTACATTACTATTATTTCTACGACAATTCTGATGGTGTAATCAGATTTTCAATATCTTTATTAGTTTAAAGTTTAGTATCCGACGGTAAATTATACAAGAAACACCCAGCAACGAATTTCCAAAATATAAACGCTTCATCCGATTTTGTCGATCGCCCTGTCTTAAGAAACCTATTAGTGTAAACCTAAATTGGTATGAATTACCGGCATGTAACTTAAACAGTACATGAATTGTTGGAGGTTAAAGTGGCCGATTACTATCGATCGCGTCAGGTCATAAGTACTCCACAGTAAACGGTAGCAGCATGCTTATAACTATATTGATTCGTCTATGTCTTTGTTAATACCCGATATATGCTATTCATGAAGAAACTTGTCAATTATTTACTGTGTTGTAGAAAGCACAGAGACATTGGGCTCCTGGCCTACCTTTTGCATGCTTATTAATATATTTATTCATCTATGTCTTTGTTAATATCCGACATATGTGAAACGTCCCCTTAGAAAAATTAATGAATTACTGTACTGATAAACCTCTTACATTATTTGGTTTTCAAACAGCTGAGCAGAACTGAACGTACTCAGACATTTCGCTCTTTACTTATTCTGATCAACACTAAACTGACACACAATATTTTTAGCGCAACGCAATCTGACTTTCAATAATCCGTACAAAAGAATGGCCCTAACTAACAGTAACCTATATCTTTCATGAATCACTTACCTCACAAAAATCTTCGTTACCCGAACTACTGCAATACAGCTAGCGCCAATACTGCCAGCTAAATAAAAGATTCTAACTACTGAAGGCATAGTTAGGAAATGAAAGATTTTGATAGAGAACAAACAATGTATTTATCTTAATAATGTTCAAAAGTCATTATATATATCAGTTCATGATATCCAGTATTACAAATTTACTCTTTCTGATGGACACACGTCCAGATCGTCCGCTCTCAAAATTCTGCCAGCTCTCTCCCCACATCCACCACTGCTGGCGGCTCACCTCCAACTGCGCAACGCTAAGTGCTGTTCACATCCAACTGCCCAACACTACAATGGCGAATATTCCAACAATGCAAATCAGCCACAGTCTGCACACAGCATAGTCAGTGATTTTCATACAGAGCGCTACGAGGCGTAACCAAAACAAAAACCTAAATAGCCTACTTACATATGTTATTCATGAAGAAACTGGTTAATTATTTACTGTGTTTTAGAAAGCACAGAGACATTAGGCTCCTGGCCTATCTTTTGCTTCTTTTCTTTTGATATATGTTTATTTAATTGTTCACGTATTTAATAATGTGCGTTAGAGCGTGTTTATGGTCCAGCCGTAGGAATATTTATTTAATTTCAAGTTATTTAAATGTAAATCTAGTATTTGGCATGTGTTTCAACATGTTTGTGAGTGCACTTTGGGTTGGAGACATGGAGAGAACGCTCTAGCCAAACACAGCGCTCGTTAATGGTGAGACTGTACGGAAGTGGGGGAGGAGGATCGTTAGAGGCAGGACGTGGGGGTAATTCGGGCAGTGGGGCAGTTCTGGAGGACGGCACATGACACAGGAAGTGCTGAACGCGACGGCACGACGGAAGCGGAGTCGGCGGAAAGACTTCGAGAGTGGAGCGGTTTGCGCGTGGTCGCGAGAGATAGAAATACTTCGGAGTGCCGACTTGTGAACTTGTGAGATTTCCGTGGTTTCTACAGTGATGACACAGTACGCGTTTGGAAGTGAATATCTCGCGATCTATGTTATTGTTCATAACTAATTACGTGAAGTAGGAATCTATTGCTTCCCTGTCATTTAGCTTATATTTTATTTAATTGTTGGACCATCGACACCAATAAGTGTTTGGCAGAAATATACCGCGTTCTCAAAAGTACTTCTACTATCGTACTCATCATTTAAAGTCGTTAAGATTGTACCTGCAGATTTTATTTTTTTGCAATCTTTCATCTATAAATTTATATGTTACTTTCATAATTCGCAATTGCCGAGTGATAGAAACCTTCGACCATTCGATTCATGTGTGTATTTTTATCGTATACTATACACTCAGCAGTATTTGGCCTGTAATGCGGCAACTACGTATCCCAGCCCATAGACAACGAAACCAGCAACGCTGGATCTGAGGATGCGTAGTTATATTTGAAAGCCCGCAACCAACAGAAGAATTTCGAAAATGCTGTAAATCTGAGAAGACATATTCCGAATTTATCTTATCTGGCACATTATCATCGGAATTGAGATTGCTCACTTTTTCAGTTGGGTGATGCTGATCGACTTTATTAATAATATTTGTACTCTCTTCACACAAAATACGCTTATCCAGAACGAGATTTTCACTCTGCAGCGGAGTGAGCGCTGATATGAAACTTCCTGGCAGATTAAAACTGTGTGCCCGACCGAGACTCGAACTCGCGACCGTTGCCTTTCGCGGGCAAGTGTTCTACCATCTGAGCTACCGAAGCACGACTCACGCCCGGTACTCACAGCTTTACTTCTGCCAGTACCTCGTCTCCTACCTTCCGAACTTTACAGAAGCTCTCCTGCGAACCTTGCAGAACTAGCACTCCTGAAAGAAAGGATATTGCGGAGACATGGCTTAGCCACAGCCTG